>NC_089809.1:21209852-21900477 GCF_029633855.1 Hoplias malabaricus
TTTTGTACGTGGCTGAGGTTGAACTTCTCTGTAAGTTTTTATTCACTGTTTGAACTACCAGAGAAACTCCTTCGTAACTCGAGTTGTTTAGATTTGTAGCACTTTCTGTCTCCCGTCTAGCCGGTTAGTTGTCTCCCGTATTTGGAGACATTTCCACCTTAAGTAATAGTAAAGATAAATCAATATTACCCTCCTATAGAGCAGGAATAGAGCAATATTCTCATCCCGGTTAATGTTTTTTAATGCTTGGAGGTCTCCCTGTTGTCAAAAAAACTCCAAATGCCTTTGAGCAGAGAGAGGAATGCTGGACCAAGATACTTGTTTTTTTTTTGTTTGCTTGTTTTTTTTTTTTTTTACTCATTTACTGACACCAGGCCTTCATAAACACATTAGACCAGTTTCCAGTGCCCAAACAGAATGCAGAGCAGCAAATGTTGAGGAAACATCCTCAGAATTTTAGAAAATATGTTTTTTTTTTTTATTTGTGCATGTCACATTTAATATCACGTTTAGTGGCTTTAAGGAGTTTAACAAATAAAGCTTGTTCTTTTGCCCAAGGAATGTGTGAATATTTGTATGTTTACTGAAAAAAACATGAGGTATACATAGAAAAATAAGGCTGAAATGTGACTTAAATGTATCAGTTGAATTCTTGTGTTGACTGTGTTCATGTGTGTAGTACAGAGAGAGAGAGAGAAAGAAACATAGGGGAGGGGAGCTGTTTCAGTCATGTAGTTAGCATGTCACACTGGTTTGTGAAGGGGCCTTAGCATGGATTGTGATGGATTGGAGTGTTGGACACAAATGACAATATGTCAGGATGCTAATGACTATGTGTGTATGTGCATGCATGTACATATGTACGTGTGTGTGTGTGTGTGTGTGAGTGTGTGAGTGTGTGTGTGAGTGTTCACGCCCGTGCATGTCAGCAGTGCAATTGCTGCCATTTAGCCTGTATAAATACATGTATTTGTTCAGGTGAGGAAAGTTTTCCTCTCTTCACCCTTCACCCTCCTCACTGCTGTCTGTCACCTTTCTCCTCTGGCCTTTAATGACGGTTGGCATCTTCAGACGCTGATTATTCAAACCTTGCTATACACATGCTTGTTATGAAATTAGCATGCATGGTAAAATCTCAGCTTCCACACAGTCTGTTTCCTAATGAACTGTAATTGTATTGCCTGTAGCAGAGCAGCTGGTAAGCTTTGGTCTTACCAGCCAAATAATTGATGGCAGTTGCTTAAATGACATCATCTGAGCCCTTGTGCTCTGTAGTGCAGAAGGCATGCCAAAAGGTTTGGATGTGATAGACTCCAAAGTATAGTCTGTGCAGAAGCCAGCTCTGAGCGACTTATTAATGTAGGGAGCTTAGCAGAATGATCTGCCAGTCAAATTGCAGAAGGACAAGAGAGATGCTATCAATCCAAGGTCATACTTTAATGCTTTACATATCTGTGTACACAGTTAAAACATATTCTTTGAGGCTTACAAATCAGAGATGGGTTTCCTCTGTATATTGTACTTAAGGCACACGACAACACCTGGGGTCGGGTATTGGGAGGAGGAAAGGGGGCCATGGCTGCCCTGCCGTACTTAATAACTGAAAACATAATAGCTCAGGTTTTGTTTTATTTGCTTATTATTTATATATGTTCTGAACTACATTTATAGTTAAGCCTTCTGAGAAAGGATCTTCTATTTGTCCACAAATATTTGTAACATCATGTCCTTTTTTACATTTTTTTAATTTGTTTTATATTTTTAGAAGAATACATTGAAAGGTCTACAAAGTGGGGCAATAGGTAGTGTCACTGTCAAACTGCTCCAGGGTTTTGCAGTTCTGGTGAAAACACCAGGGTTCTCCATGTGTCTACATGGGTTTCTGCCAGGTGCTCAGGTTTCCTGACTTGACTCTGCCCTGAGTTTCATTCATTCATTCATTCATTCATTCATTCTTACAATGTCTGAAACTGCTTAACCAGTTCAGGTTTGCAGTGGGTCCGGAGCCTACCTGGAATCACTGGGTGCATGGCAGGATGCATGGCAACACACACACACATACATTCACTCACACCTACGGACACTTTTGAGAGAACCAGGCTGACACAGGGAGAACACACCAAACTCCTCACAGACAGTCACCCAGAGTGGGACTTGAACCCACAACCTCCGGGATCCTGCTGCACCACCATGCCACCCTGTCCTGAGTTTGAGTAAATTAAATAAACTTTACTTTGGATCTTGTTATTACAAGGCCACATCAAGCTAAACCTGATGGTTAATCTTGCAGATTGAGAGACAAATAATTTCAAAGACAAAGAAAGACAAATAAAAAATTACATTGTGGTTTAATTTTTATGGTGTTTGTCTGAAAAACCCAATGCTGTACTAAATAGAAAAATGGCTCACACATCAAGACCTTTACACAGTATTTTTTCATGAGAACAGGAAAAACTATTGAATGCATGTGTTGTTTGTGCATTATTATATTTGTATATGCAACATGGAATGCATAAATGATTCGACATTCTGAAACTTTCTCATACGTGTGGAGACTTTGACTTTAGAAAGCCGTAGACAAGGAAGATGAGTCATAAATATCGTATCATTTTTGTGCAACTTTAACCACAACCAGCCCAAACCACTGTGAGTTAAAAATAGGGAGTGATTGGTTACCTCAAGTCTATTGTGAATAACACTTAGCTAAAGGTTCAGAACAGCTATATAGTCTGACTTTTGTCATTTTTAATGTCACAGCTTACTGCTGAGTGAGAACTTACTGGACCAAGTATTGTGACACAGTAAGTGAATGGAAGTGGAGGGAGGGACTTCTTAGAAAGACCAACAAAAATGAGAACTCTTAATGTGGTAATACATCCCAAAGTACCTCACATTAAGGAAAGTTTAGAATCAGTGGCATCTGTGGACAGAGGAAACAAATATGTCTTTTGAAGCTCCATCTTACACATCTGTCCATCTGTCTGTCTGTGTGTTTCTGTCTATTTCAGCCCAGTCCCTGGTTCTCTGTCATCACTGCTGCACTTGAGAAACAGACAGCGACAGCCTCTGCCTGCCTCCATGCCTGGCACCCTGCCAGACCCCACCATGCAAGGGTCCTCCGCCGTGCTCATGCCAGTCAGTATACACACATACATTTGTGCAGTTTTGAGAGGTGCCATATGCATTAAAAGTCTTATGAAATAGTTGAAATTGGTGAAGTTGCAAGGGTAGAATTAAGGTGGAAAAAAATGAATGGTTACTCTATTTTAATTTGCTTAACAAACAGTAGAAAAATTTTTCTACTGAAAAATTCCAAAAAATTGAAAAAAAGTTCCAAAAAATTGTGCTTCAGAACATGCAGAAGTGTGTTCTTTGTAAAGAATGTGTCATTATTTCAGCAAAACAAAACCAGCATCATATTAGAATCAACAGCAGAAGAAAACAGTATTTTAAAACCTCATACAAAAAGTAAATGTGTGAGTGTGGTTGATAATGTTTGACACCTACAGACCTCCAAATATATGTATCAGATTCTATATATACAGTGATGTGAAAAAGTGTTTGTCCCCTTCATGATTTCTTACGTTTTTTGCATGTTTGTCACTCTTAAATGTTTGAACGTTAAATATTAGTCAAAGACAACACAAAAAAACACAAAATGCAGTTTTTAAATGAAGGTTTTTATTATTAAAGGAGAAAAAAATCCAAACATACATGGCTCTTTGTGAAAAAGTGTTTTTAAAACATAACTGTGGTTTATCACACCTGAGTTCAATTTCTCTAGCCACACCCAGGCCCGATTACTGCAACACCAGTTCTTAATCAAGAAATCACTTAAATAGGACGTGCCTGACAAAGAGAAGTAGACCAAAAGATCCTCAAATGCTAGAATTCATGCCAAGATTCAGAGATATTCAGGAACAAATGAGAAAGAAAGTAATTGAGATCTGTCAGTCTGGAAAAGGTTCTAAAGCCATTTCTAAAGTTTTGGAACACAGGGATGGCCATTATCCACAAATGGTGAAAACGTGGAACAGTGTTGAACCTTCCCAGGAGTGGCTGGCCGACCAAAATTATCCCAAGGGCACAGCAACGACTCATCCAAGAGGTCACAAAAGACCCCACAGCAACATCCAAAGAACTGCAGAGTGCCAAAACCACTGCTGAGCAAAAAGAACATTAAGGCTCTTCTTAATCCCCAAGACTTTTGGGAAAATACTCTGTGGACTGACGAGACAAAAGTTGACTTCTTTGGAAGGTGTGTGACCCATTACATCTGGCGTAAAAGTAATACCGCATTTCAGAAAAAGAACATCATACCTACAGTAAAGTATGGTGGTGGTAATGTGATATTCTGGGGCTGTTTTGCTGCTTCAGGACCTGGAAGACTTGCTGTGATAAATGGAACCATGAATTCCACTGTCTACCAAAAAATCCTGAAGGAGAATGTCTGGCCACAGTGCTGTTAAAGGCTCATTGCAAGTTAGTGCATACGCTTGATTGTAGTTGTTGCTGCTAAGGGTGGCCAAGCCAGTTTAGGGGGCAAACACTTTTTCACACAGGGCCATATAGGGTTGGAATTTTTTTCTCCCTTAATAAAAACCTTATTATAAAAACTGCATTTTGTGTTTACTTGTGGTGTCTTTGACTAAACATTAATCTGAAACATTTGAGTGACAAACATACAAAAAAAACTTAAGCTTATCCAGTTCAGGGGTGAGGTGGCTCTGGAGCTTACCTGGAATCACTGTGCGCAGGCAGGAATACACCCTGGTGGGGTGGCCAGTCCTTTGCAGTGTGACACACACCTACAGACACTTTTGAGATGCCAATCCACCTACCAGTGTGTGTTTTTGGACCATGGGAGGAAACCGGAGCACCCGGAGGAAAACACACCAAACTCCTCACAGACAGTCACCTGGAGACTCTATATATATATATATATATATATATATATATATATACACAAGATTCCTTAAATGATAATGACAAAATTATCATTTATAATGCTCCTCATATTTCTTATTGTTATTGTTTGTCTGTGGGGAGTTTAGTGTGTTCGCCCTGTGCCTGTGTGGGTTTCCTACAGGTGTGGGTTTCCTCCCACTGTTCAAAAACACACGTTGCTAGGTGAATTGGCGACTCAAACGTGTGTGTGTGTGTGCGCGTGTCGCCCTGTGAATGACTTGCACCCCCTCCAGGGTGTGTTCCCACCTGGTGCCCAGTGATTCCAGATAGGCTCCAGACCTACTGTGACCCTGAATTGGATATGCGGTTCAGGACAATTAATGAAGGAATTCATTAATTCATTAATAACAATTGCTTGTTTAGCTGTAAATGTGGTCCTAAAATGACCTTAGTAATGTAAATATAAATATACACACATACATTCACACATGCCATTATATTTTCTG
This sequence comes from Hoplias malabaricus, assembly GCF_029633855.1. Lineage (NCBI taxonomy): Eukaryota > Metazoa > Chordata > Actinopteri > Characiformes > Erythrinidae > Hoplias > Hoplias malabaricus. The sequence goes on from NC_089809.1 coordinate 21,215,267, forward strand.
CACGATGTACAAGACTGAAGTAATTTTTTCCCAGGGCCTTGCACATATCAGTGACTGTTTTTAAGAGGAAGCCTTTCTGGAGTATAGAGTTCAACTATAGCATCACCTATATTAATTCCCTTCTAGTAAAGTCAATAAAAGATGGATGTATATATAGAGCCGGAGAGAGAGAAAATGTGTGTGAAACCACTGAAAGTGCCTGTATCACAGCTCTAATGACACATGTTCTCAGTGTAATTGAAGACAGCCCATTCTGATGGAAAGGGGGGGTAGAAGGTTGGAGGTAATTGAATTAAAGCAGGACGGTTTTTCAGCCCAAGACTGACATCTCGGGAAAGAGGTGCAGTGCAGGGAAGATATTTTTATACCAAATATTCCACCAGCCTTTACTGCAGGCCACCCAGGCCAGGCTTACAGGGATACAGGTCATGAGGAGGCTGGAGAAAAAAGGAAGGAAGGGAGAGGTTGTGTCTCAGGAACATATCTGAGTTACATATACATATATATGTGTTCTTAAAGTTAAAGGCAAAAACATTAAAAAACATGTTCTCATTTTGAACACACACACACACCAGGAGATTTTAGACATTTGCATATGCCATTCACTTTACCAACCTATGACTGTACTATTGCTGATATGGGTTTGTTCTCCCTCTTAGGCTTCCAAGAATATATTTGTCCTTCAAATGTACAAAAACTAACGCACACTGCATCAATAGCTGAACTCTTCACACCTGTAAGTCAGCCTATGTTACCACAAGGCTCTGCTGCATTATTATTTCCTATGCCCATGCACCTCAGTGTGAAGACAAGAGTACCAGGTGCTATTTTGTGCCTCACGCCCCTGCAGCATTAAACTTCCTGTGTTATCTTCTCATTGACCACTGCTATGATGGTGTGAAATCAAGAACACACCACATACATACCCTGACATGTGTGCGCACTCACATTCACACACACACACACACACACACACACACACACACACACAGGCTACCTAGAAAACAAGTCATTCTTTGAACTCACTTCATTCAATGTTTGTCTTTTCAGCATGAATACATTACATCAACACCTTTAGTGCCAAAAGTAAGCAACCTAAAAGAGAAAGTACATCAATGTAATGTATTTTGTTCATGTTGAAACGAGGTGCAGATTTAAATCAAATATAGTCAATGCATTTATTTAATCAGAATTGAGACACCAGATACATTAGTGTTTTTTTATAATTAAAGTATATGCCTACCGTATTATTATAGCACGTGGGACATTTAAAAAGGTGGCGCAGCAGGTAGCACAGCTCCAGGGGCCTGGAGGTTGTGGGTTCGATTCCCGCTCCAGGTGACTGTCTGTGAGGTGTTGGTGTGTTCTCCCCGTGTCCGCGTGGGTTTCCTCCGGGTGCTCCGGTTTCCTCCCACAGTCCAAAAACATACGTTGGTAGGTGGACTGGCGACTCAAAAGTGTCCGTAGGTGTGAGTGTGTGAGTGAATGTGTGTGTGTGTCTGTGTTGCCCTGTGAAGGACTGGCGCCCCCTCCAGGGTGTGTTCCTGCCTTGCGCCCAATGATTCCAGGTAAGCTCTGGACCCACTGGATAAGCGCTTACAGATAATGAATGAATGTAAATATATACCCAAACACAAAAAATCTATTTTGGCTGTCTTCTGGGAGAGTGCAGAAATGTGTGTGTGCCAACCCCTGTGTATCCTGAGGGTATTTGCATGCGATATATTAGCAGTCTTGTGCAATTTAGTGTGTTCTGATCACTAAAAGTGGATATAAAAAATAATTTTACTTTGCAAATAGTACTTATTTAATTTCACAAGTGTTACGCAATAGTGTGACTTCTGCAGTTAGAAAATGTGTGATATTAGTGTGGTATTTCTTGGGTGTATGTGACATACGCACTGATTTTTGTTGTAGATTGTGACCCCTGTACATATTCTATTGTTTTTTCCTCTCACATAGATGGAGAGACAAATGTCCATGGCATCTAACATGATGAGCATGCAAGGCCCTGCCCACAGTGGATCCTGTTCTTCCCCTCACGTCCAATCCATGCACTCGGAGGCAAAGCTGGTCAGTCTTTCAGTACATGGATTCATGCTTACACATACAAAACAAAACACAAAACACACTTACATTTTATTTCCATAAGTAATGGAAAATATATTTTGAAACTGAGTTAAATTCTTAAAAGGCTTTGGCAGACCCCTTGCACATACAGATGCACGCAAAAGTTTGTATGCTCTTGGTTCAGTTGTGATTTGTTGATTTCCTAAGTAAAATTAAATGAACTTCTACACAGAACACCGAATTTGATGAACTTCATACATTAAAAACACAAAAAAATTTGGCTAAAGGCCAAATGTTATATAGTTTTAGATCAACGTTTTATTGTTTTACATTATGTTAAATATTGACAAATACATCACACACAGGAAGTTGTGCGTTCACATTTGCAGAAAAATTCCCATTCATTCCTTAAATTGTTTTCTGTAAAGGCTGAGATATGTATACGTTCACTACCAAAATTACAAAGACATTTAATTTGACAAGGGGTGTTCAAGATATGTATACATGACTGTATACATATGCAGGACTCCCTGTAAAGGCTGTAGATTTATATATATAAATCTTCTTACAGAGAGCACATACCAGTGCTTCTGCAACTTGTTAGTACTAGTTTAACCTTGCAGTGATCTAATCGGCAGCAGCCAGGGCTCAGCAGATATGAAAGAGGAAAGAGTGAGTGGAACACACAAGTTTGGCAAAATTGCATTTGTGTCTGTTTGTTTTTAGTGTTTTTTTGGCTGATTAGAGGATTTCATGTAGCTCATTGCAAAAAAAAAAAAAACAGGAGAGACTGCAGATTCAGTTTTCCGTTGATGACACAAAGGTCTTTGTTAGAAATACAAAACTGAACCTAATAATAAAAGTATATTTTTTGATTATATTTAATAATGTAACAGAATCCAATGAATATTTGGAACAGTGTCACCTAAGCTTTAAAGTCTGCAAAATGTACAGGCACATTTTCACATAAAAGCCCTGGATTCATACATGCTTCTAGGTTCATTCATATTCACATGCTGTACATTGAGAAACCTCCATTTACCCTGAAGGCCAAGCATGCACACCTGTGATTTCAATTCACATCAACGTCCATGTCACCTTGTGAATGTCAGGGATGTTATCCAGGTTTTAATTTCAATATCACAGGTGAAAAAGCAAAAATAAAGAACTCATTTAGTACTATCATGAGTGCCTTTTAGACTGTTAAAGGTCTGTTTTTTGTGAATGTATTTGTATGTCTTAAATTATAAGCTAAAAAAATCATAAACCACACAACTGAACTCAATCTCAATCTGAGAAATGTGTGTTTTGAGATATTGAGAGCAAGTGAATATTCAGTGTATGTCAGTTCAGTTAGCTTCTCCTGACAGTATTCTGTGGGGAGCTGTAAAGCAATTACAACTTTTTTTTCACTGAAAACCTATTAAAAAATCAAATCCATTTAGTTTTCAATAGCTGCAATCTGTACTGACCCAGTTGCTGTTTTTGCTCTTGTAGTGAGCACATCATACTTGGCGTACTCAGTAATTAGATTATAATCTGGGAACTGTAAACCTATTTAATAATCCTGTAATCGTTTTAGATTATGAAGTCTTGTGGAGAGAAAAGATAATTACTCTCTACAGCAAGGAAAAGCAGTGTGGGGGCCCTGTAAAAAGGGATTGAAATGGGGCTGAGAAGAGATAAAAGATATAAACAGAGAGAAAAGCAAGAAGGCCGACAAAAAAGACAGATTGCATGTGTGTGAGAGAGTGTTCAGAATGTGAGTGATAAGAGGTTAAGATATGACAGACTAAAGGGAATTCTCAGTTCTCTCTCTCTCTCTCTCTCTCTCTCTCTCTCTCTCTCTCTCTCGCTCTCTCTCCCTTTCTCTGTCCTTTTGCTCATATGCTCAAGATTGATTGCCTTGTGTATTTTTTAAAACCTTCTCTGGTCCCCATGGTAACAGGCGGGGGGAACATAATATTAGTCTAATGTGCCGTCTTATCGCTCCCCTGGCTCAGTGCCAGGCACATCCTCAGAGCTCTCCCTCTGATTGTAATTCAATTAGAAATGTACAGCTCTTTCTCCAACAAACACATAGCCAAACCATCAGAGGAAAGCTTTCCACTCGCTTTGAGAGTGGTTTCTGGTCTACACATTTACTACACATCACAAAAAATCTTTTTGAAATATTCAGTCTGTCATCTCATACTTTGCTGGATATGTCTGTTTGCTGAAGATAGTAATATGTCTTATATTACTTACCCACAAATTCATTAATAGTAGATTATGTGTGAATATTGCATGTAACATGCATTAGTGGAAAGTAAGTTTTCCAAACAGAGATTAAGTTTAGCTGCATTTTAAAACTGATTGATAGAGTAATGTAGCCTAAGACTAGACTTAATCTTACCAGATTACATAATTTTTTTTATGTGAAGCACGAAACTGGAACTGGCCTGTAACTCACTCACATGCATACTCACTCACATTTAGGAACTGTTCCACAAGGTGGTGCTGAAACTCACATACATATGTTTAGGAACTGCAGCACAAGGACTTAATACAAAAAAGACATTGTATGTTTGTTTACATTTTCAAGAAGGGTTGTTGGGTTGAGGGGTGAAGATGATCAACAGTAATAAACCAAATACTGGTGAAAAAAACAACTAATAATTAAATAAAATCTACTAACGGGTACTATACAATTTTTTACAATACACTGCTTGCTGTTGTATACACACTTGATCATACAGTATAAATCTGTTATGTTATAATGTATCCTGTTCAGTCATCTAGACGTACTGGTAAAATCTCTGTGTGTAATTTATCAGAGTAGTGTAAACTGATAACATATCTTCATATTGCCCACCCCTATATCAGTTCTAACCATTTATTGTTGGTATTGTTTACTGTGCTGCTACAGTAAGTTCAAAAGAAAAAGCTTATCACAGCTGCTCCATTCTTACTTTTTGGTTTCCCTTAGTTCATGAACTTGGCCGCCTAACAGCACACAATCCTTTTTTCATCCTACCCACTTATAACACTGTTTAAAGCTTAAAGGGGGTAACATGCAATCTCAAACCTGTATTTAAATCCACTTCTTTTCTAATGAACACTCTTTCCGCACCCATCCGGGTTGGATGATTGTGGCGGGTGCTATCGGATGACCTCGGCACTGATCAGACCCATGTGTCCCCCCAACAGCCCTGCACACAGCCCCCGATCTGCCTTAATCTCATTATCCAGAGATGTTGACTTACTCCAAATGGGAAATATCTCTCCCCACTGTAACCCCATACCCTGCCCCTCGGCCACCAGAGAGAGAGAGAGACAGACAGAGAGAGAGTGAGTCAGACAGAGAATGAGAGTTGAAGAGACAGACAGCCAACAGAGAGAGAGAGAGAGAGAGAGAGAGAAAAAGAGAGAAAGAGAGAGATAGAGACAGAGATAATAGAAAGAACAGAGTTTGCTCTGTATGTGTGTGTGTGTCTGTGTGTGTGTAGATACTTAAATGTACAGTACATTTTTTAGGAGCTATTTCTGGGCTGATATAAAACTATTAATTGCTTTATATATGCAATAAATAAAAAACCTTGCATATGGAAAGTTATGGAAAATTAATAAAGTATGGAAAATTAATAAAGGTTCTAAAAATTTCAGTTAAAAATTTTAGAAAATACAGAAAAAATGGAATTCTTAAAAGCCATGCAAGACCAAGTAGACCACCATTGGAAACACTTTTTACCTTAAATGAAAAAAACCGAGTTGTAACAAAAGCATAGGTTGGACACAGTAAATAGTGGAAAAACATTTAATTATCGATTCTGCTGTGTATGATTTAATCGTAAAATTAAGGGTGGAATCTCACTTTAGCTCTGTAGGGTAGGTACATATACAACACGTGACATATGTTTGACCCCTTCTTCTGACATTGTGTGTGTGTGTGTGAGTGTGTTACAGTGAGCTCTGCTTTAGGGCTGATGAGGCTAAATTGATTTTGTGGTGAGCTGTGGGTTTCAGGCCTAAATACTGCATGAGTTGCTGCTGTCCTCCAGGGCCAGCTATCAGAGCATCTCACACATACACAAACACATGCACTCACACACCCATATGCATGTGTATATATTTCTATACATTAAACAACCATGCATGCAGATAACATGCATATAAGAATGCATTGCATTGTTCATAACAGCATCATGTCCTAATGAGTCCAGGTGTGATATTTCACACACATACACACACACACAGATTCTCTACATCATAAAAACATGCATGTAAGTATGATGATGCAAGCCTTGGTTGGAATTGCATATTGGGCAAGAATACTACTTTCCGCAGACCAAGGTTTGATTTCCTACTTGGGTGTAGTTTAAACGTATTAAGTCTCTGGACAGGACCCAGAATACAACATTCCACTTTCTATAACAAAATATAGTTGTGTTTTTGTGTGATAATATATAGATATATCAAAATGTTGTACACCATGCTTTGATTTGTTTGTGAGGTGGATATCTTAGTCTAACAAGTGGTGGTGATTTCACATTGGCATATCACCGTCTGCATGTGTTTTGTGTTTTTGAGGAATCAGAGCTCAAAAAGGAAGTGCAGTAGGGAATACTCCATTCATCTCCAAACATGACATCACACTGGGCCATCTCACCCTCCTCTGTGTCTCTGCTTTACTCTTAGTGTGTGTTTTCAAAGCTGAAAATGAGTCATCACCTCACAGCAAGACAGAGCACAAACACATACAAACACAGAAAAACACACACACACACGTTTGCAAAATCACTGCTAAAACTTTCTCCAAAGTCCATCACTTTCAGTGTGAGTTTGTATGTGTTTGTCTTTGTCTCTCTGTGTCCACTTGAGGGTGAGTGGTATTTTCCTCATCTATTTGCTGGCTCTTTTTAGCTTGTTTTGAGAAATGTTGAGAGGGAAGCCCGAACACTCTCTTATCGTTGGGAGTAAAAATCCTGTGTGTCAGTGTATTTGTGCCAACTGTATAACGTCAATCTCGAGGCAGATCAAGTTTCTCCTCTTTTCCCTTCAGGAACCATCTCTGCCCTGAGGGGCTATGCTCTTTAAAATTACAACATGCACTGTTTTCACAGTATGATATTCACACAGCCATATTTATTATCCTATCATATCCTACAATGTTCATGGACATTATGTTGTTAAGACCTAAAGCTTTTATTATTGTAATTTTTAGCCTTAGCTAATTGTTAGCCTTAGATTAGCTTGTTAGCTTTTTGTTAGCTCCATTATAATACACATGGTAATCAGTTGTTGGTAATTATAATCACTGTTATTTGGTGTTAATATGAAATGATAATATTTAGTGTAACATCTAAATAATAATTTTGCAAAGAACAGGGCAAAATTTTCAAGGGTTTGAGTTTGATTAAACATCAGTAAACATAAATAAATAAATAAATAAATAAATAAATAAATAAATAAATGTCTTGTTTTGCAAGAAGAAAAATTGCATGAAAAATTGTAACATAGAAACATTCCATTTAGAATATAACATGTCAGTGTAAAATGTAAATAGAGCCTCTGTGAGAGTTCTTATTAATTATGTAATTGACATAATCAGTGTGTAGTTATTAGAGTGAAGTGAATAGAAAAACAGATGCTGAAAGGAAGGCTGGACATGTGTGAAACGTGTGAAAAGTTTTTGTGATTACAGCTTTTACCCCCTAGTCTTCCAAGAATGTACCAAAAAACTGCTCTCTAATTCATGGTTGTGGATTTCGACAGACACTTATGACTATTTTTCCATGAAGTTTCTTTCAAACAGTGCCTTGCTGGAACTCCAACCTCGATAGATATGTCAGTCATGGCACACTGAAAATGTGTTATTTGTTATCAGGGGTTAATTATCTGTTGTTTACATTGTTACTAGGGACAATACATTTGTCACTAAGCATCGGGCTAGGAGGTGAGCTTTTCTTTTTTATGAGGTAAACAATGCTATATGTTCCTGCGCCATTCCTCCACTGGCTCCAGAGCTGGCACATGCTGCACTGGGTGACATCATTCTTGGCATGCTGTAAATGTGCTCCTTTTTACTTGGAGAAAGAGGAAAAAAATGAACCACTCTTAAAGAAACATTTCACCAAGGGATACTGCCATCAAAGTGATGTAAAGGCTTCATATGAGAGCTAGAGCTTTAGACTTACGTAATAGCACCCTCATTCAGCTGTGGAAGATCAGGGCACGCCTGGGACCTGTTTAGAGGCCGACATGTAGCAGAAAGTTTAGTTTGCAGATTATCTGTGTTTGTTGTAGATTTTGTCAACTTTGTTCCTCCGTGATTGGCAGTGCTGATAACTGCAACCAAATACTGTGGGAGTTTTAATGTCATGTCCTAAAGGCATTATCCCAGGACTTCTAGGATGGCAGTATATCTAAAATATCTTTTTTTGGCCAAAATGTTGCAGTTATTTTGGTTTGTATAGGGCAGATTTGTATGTGTGTTGCATGATGGTTGCCTCTGTAGCTGTGCTAAGACCAAGTTCATTTGAATTAAATATACATGTTAGTACATAGTTTGTTTATACCGGATTTGTTTTATTTTTAATTTTTTTAGGTGACTCTACAAAAAAATTGTATGTGACAACTGTTCTTTTTCAGTGTTTAGCCTGTCTGTTACTACTAGTCATCGGTTGTGAGTATCAGAAAACAATGGTCTACGATTTAGTTGTAAGACAATTTCGTAGGTTCCCAATTGATACAAGAAATGGACAGATTGCAAAACTGCCAAAAGCCATTGTAGTATCATACACCTTTGCAGAGAAAAAAAAATCCAATAGGACTGAGATAAAAAATATATGAACTGCACTAAAAAGTATGTAAGGCCCAACCCCACCATTCACCTTAAATATAGTTTTTTGTTCATTTGGCTGCATTGTAGCAGCACCTGCAGCGGGACTGCAAGCTGTGTGAGGCTCTCTCTCTCTCTCTCTGTGTGTGTGTGTGTGTTTGTGTGTGTACGGTGGGGGTCGGAATCCAGGTTTTTGGAGCAACATCTGTATGAATGGTGGCATTGTCAGAGGATGATGTCATTCAGGAGTGACGATGAGCTCGGGCGTAGCTGAAGTGTGCAGAGCTACTCAGCTGAACATGTACAGTTAATGTTACAGTGAAATAACTGAACACATTCAGTTAATATTACAGGGAAATACCTGAATGCACTCACTTAACATTACATAGGAATAATTGATGCCTTAACATTACAGAGAAATATAATAACTTTCCACTACAAAGGAATAGCACTATAAGGAATGGATGAAGTAAATTCCTAAACAGTAATTCCGATCAATAGAAAACGTTTCATATAATAAAATATTATCTTGATAAATGTGAAAATGTTTAGACTTGTTTTTTAAGTCTTCTTGATCATTAGATATAACTGTTATGCTTAACTAAAAAGTGTGTTTTGATAAAGATTGTGTTCTATGTCAGATTTAGGAGCCGTCATCAACACAATCACTGAGATCTGATATAGAACTACACGCTGGCATCCTGAATATCAACCTTACAATCAGGAGATCACATGGTTGATACCCAGCGATGCTTCACTCTAGCTTTGCACTCTTCATGGGTAGGATGCACCCCTTCTACCCTCACCTCACTTCTCAAAGTGATAGCTAGCACAAGCGCCTGTCAGCATGTGCGTCAGATCTGGGCAGTTTGCATACTCCAACAGTGTGTTTTTTTTTTGTTTGTTTTTTTTAAACCAGTGTGGCAATTAAAAAAAAGTGCTCAAAAGGAAGCACGTGGTTACCCCTGTGTTCCCAAAGCTGTTGACACTGTGTGGGCTTGGGGGACATATACTGAAAGTGGGGAATTTTCATGAATAGTAATTAAAATAAATCTAGCGGATAAACAAGTTCTTAGTATTAACCAATTACAGAGGAATATGAAGAAAGCAGAATGACAAAAACTGAATAAGAAGGAAAAAGGTTTTGATAGACGTCACTTTGGGAGTTATATTACTCCCTAGGTTTTGCTAAGATCTCCCAAATGACATCTCTCTGAGAATCATCTAGGCATTCTTCAGGACTGACAGTATTTACAGTCCATCTTTGAGATGACAGGGGGTCTCAGTATGGGTCATTGGTTTCACAACTGGCCGAAGGTTTATTTACTGAATAGAGTGGGGATTGAGAGAGCCTGCAGTGTGTTTGTCTGAGTGTGGCAGCTTGTTGTTTTAGCTGCAATAACAGGCTACATGGACGTCCTGTTTTCAGGCACGCTTCACAGACTGTCAATGTAGTCGACCCCACTAGAGCCCAGCTTAGGTGAGCCTGTGCGATTCCAGGAAGACTGCAAACTCACTGTCCAGCCTAAGTTCATTTCACATTTAAATCTTCCTCTAAGTGCTTTATTTTACCTTTAGCGTGTTGCAGTTACTGTAATGAAACATATAAGAAATATGTTCAGCTTGTGTTAATACAGACCCAACCTCCCCACCTCTCCAAACTCTGAAACTTGGAAGCTCAAAAGAGCTTGTGTTCCTCAGGGGACATGGCTCTGATAGTGCAAGCAGACCGGTGGTTCCCCTGTGTTCCCCAAATATTCCCCAAATATTCCACTCAGTTAAAAAATAATGTGAAATGCTCCATTCTTATTGAATTCAGAATTCTATTGCTGTGTTGCCAAAAACACAATTATTACACTCAAATTCATGACAATTCACCTAGTTATGAACTAACGTTCTGTACAATATGTGTTCCTGCTTTAAGACCACTTATTTAGGGTCAGCTCTTGACCCACTGCAACTCTGAACAAGATGAAGAATTTACAGAAAATGAATGAATAAGTAAAAATAGACATATGAAACTTTGTGATCATTTAGCCAAGGGCAAAACTATATTGATTCTGTAGATGCAATTGTTTTTTTAATCATTAATATATTGTTTCTAAAGATTACAGTTACTTTCTCTATAGTGCAGCATTATGTATTAGATCAGCCTAATTGACTTGGTTCACAATTGAGTTTCGCAGAAATCAGAAAAATCTATAGTAAAAGTAATACTGACACAGATTACTTTATTATGCCACTCAGCTGATGTGCATTTAAATTAAGATGAATATGATGCATACAAATCAATGCTTTATATCTTATGCTCTCATTGTTCCCACTGTTTCAAGAAAGCTCTTATTTCGAGTGATTTAACGCATTATAAACTGTGCCTTTGAAATACAAAAATTTTAAATACAACCTAGGGCAATGTCCGTCCCAAGTTCTGGGATTTTTATGTTTTCTCTTTTCTTGGAAAGCTAATTTGTGTCATCAGCTTATTAACTAAAACCCTTATGAGCTGAGTTCAGAAGTCATTACAGAGATATGAAGCTACTTCTGTGTTTAACTGCAGCAATCAAGTTACATTTAGAATCAGGTCCATGTTCTAAAAACCTGCCCACTCTAAGTTAACTAATTTGGGGTGTACTGTTCCTAGATCAGTGCCACATGTGACCTCTACAATCACAGGCAAGGTAAACCACTGACCGAAATGTTATGTATTCTTTGAAGTCTGGCATATTTTGACTTATATTGTCAGAGCAAAGCTGGCAACGATGGGCACAATCAGCCTTGTTTTTACAGTTATGTGATCCCTGTGGAAGTCAACTGAGAAGTTCTTTTAAACGCTCACTTGTAACTAATACAGATGGACTGCAAGGTCTTGAACTTCTCCAGTGTCATGCTCTGCAGCATCTACAGTGTAAAGTGATGGATGATTGTGTCCTTAGTGAGAGCAGCCCTGATTACAGCTGCTTAGACTCTCTTCTGGAGGGCTGTGTGTTTGTGCTTTTTGTTAACTGAGCCTGATTAGGCCTCTCCCGCAGTACAGAACCTGCCACCCTCAGGCACAAGCTTTTTTAGGCAAATGATTTTATGCAGCTTTCACTGAGAACTGAGAACTGAATTTGCATGGTGTAACTGAATGAATGTATATTAATATATATATGAGCGACAAAAATGACCATTGCTTGATTTAAAAAGGGGAATTTTCTGTTTTAATTGAAATTCTGAACTAAACAGTCTCCGTAATCTGTATCACATATGGTTTATGTGTTCACATGGTAACCCTGAGGCATTCTTCTAACTATTTGAAAATATTGGAAATATTGGAGTTATTGTGGTGTTATACTTCTTGATTATAATAAAATTTAAAAAATGAATTAGATTCTGCATCAGGAGTTTGGAGATTAAAACTTCACATTCCATTTGTCAGATAATTGAGATACTGAACGCATATTAGATGTACAAATGAGATTTAAAATATTTTGGTGTAGCATAAGATTGTAATTTAAAATTCAAACATTCTCCTGCTCTTTTGTCATTTTATGGTAACTGTTGCGTAGTAATAAAATAACAACCAAAACTCACATGTACTTTTGTATACAATATTATCCCCCAAAATGGACAAATTGATGCACATACTTTTGCAGCACTTTATTCTTGATGGAGCTTATAACAAATGCAGTGATAAAAAACAACTTAATTATTCAAACTACATTTATATTAGTTTAATTTAAATGAGATTTGTCATTTTTTATACTATGCAACAGTTACCATAAAATGACAACTATATGTTACACAAAAAATGCCTCACATTTTGTTTTTGTTTTTTTATACAATGTTTTGTTGGCCATAATAAATTGTGTTTATGTCCAGACCACCTATTGAATACCTCTGTTTTGAAGGATGGCTTATCTTCCCTCATAAAAGGTTCATACCAATATGTTTTCAGTATAATCACAATATAATACTAGACATTATTATATACTAAACATTTGCTCTTTAGTTAAATAATGAAGTAAATCTGTGTATTTGAAATAGTATGCCTTCGGTTATTTAAAGAGGCAACTGTGCCAACTAAGGGTTAACATAACTTGTGGCCATTCTTACTAGTTTTTATCTGGATTTATACCTGTTAAGTTATCGCTCAACAAACTACATTTGTTCCCCTAATTAGACATGGCACACATGGCCTTGGCAAAAAGACACACGCTATGGCTGCAGCACGACCAGATTTTGTGGCTCTCCCTCCATAAGAACCTTCCCCATAAGAAATCAGTTAAGTGGTCCCCAGCTTGCAGCTGCTGGCAGAGCTTGGCTAAAGAGGGTGGTGGTGGGGGAGCTCATAAAATGAGCTAATGGGGGTGTGGTGGAGCTCTGGAGCATGCGCACTGAGCACTCGCAGTCTGGGGTGAAGAAGGAAATATAGAGAGACCCTCTCTGTGTCTGGCATGGAGGTCTGTGAGATGGTGGGGAACCATATGGGCATCGCGTCCCCTGGAGCCCACAGAGAGCAGGAAACAGTGCCAGGAAAGTTGGGGCTCAGATTTATGCAATGAGAAGGAGTATGTGCATAAAGCCCTGTGCACTCTCAAAGGGCCTGGAATGGTTATGAGGCTGTGAGTCAAATATTAAGACTCCTGCAGAGCTCCTTAACCTCCTCCTCTAAGCCATGAGAAACTGGTCAAAGACTTTGTTTTATTAGTTTCTTCTTATTGTAATTTTGAAAAAATACTGACTTTGCATAACAGTATTATTTAAATTAGTGTTTATAGAGTTATTTTATGAGAGAGAATTCCAAACTGATCCTTAATAATCTGATTTGCTCTTGTGATTTAGGGCCTGATATGTCAATTTTTTATTATTATTTATTTATTTATTTTTACTAACAGCATTGATTTTACCAGTAAACTTCAGTTCATTTTGTCCAGCTGTGGAGTGCCTGTGTATTTTTGGCATAGTGTCTCACTTCAGAGTGAGCAATCACACTGTGGATTTATTTAAATGGTCTAATTCATTTATCACTGGTCATTTGGTCACTTTGAGTGAATTTTATGATACGCCGATCAGCCACATCTTTAAACTCCCATCTTAGTTTCTACACTCATGAGCTTCACTTACAGTAGGTGGATGTTACAGTAGGTGGTATGCTATGCATACATTTATTATCCACTTTCACCTTATAGTCAGGACCCACACGGGGGACAAAAACAGTAGGTATGATTTGACTGGTGGATCCTTTTCAATGCTGAAATGATAATGATGTGGTAGAGTCTTATTAGTCTGTATTGCAAGTGGATCAGACACAGCAGAACTGCTACAAGGCCACTGTTTTAGAAACTCCTACCTTGTTGGTCCACCTTGTCTGTTTTGTCAGCAGTTCCTTTGTTGTTGCCTAGTTTTTGTTATTCATCTGTGAGTCCTTTATCACTGGTCACAGGACGTTGTTTAGAGGACTCTGTTGGCTGTATCTTTTTAGTTGGTGGACTATTCTCAGTACAGGAGTGACACAGAGCGCTTTAAAAACTCAAATAATGCTTGTTCTGTTGCTGTCTCATGAAGGTCCTGACCATTGAAACAGGGTATAATTGGTCTAACAACGTATGCAGAGTAACAGATGGGCTAAGATATAAGAGAGTCTTTATTGACATTATACATGAGTATAATGAACTTTTGTTGACAGTCTTCCAGGCAGTAGCACATATATATATATATATATATATATATATATATATATATATATATATATACACAAATACAGATTCACATGGACAGCAGAATAGTCAGCAATATGGATTAGCAGTCTTGTGGTGGATATTGCAGCAGAAATTACAATTGAAGTGCAAGCAGAAATGGGGGTAGTGATCCTAAGATTGTAACATATTCCAAGAATAATATGGGACGTGGGGTATCAGAGAGGTGTTATGGGACCACTGCTTTTGGAAAGAAACTGTTTCTCATTCTGTTGGTCCATGTGCAAATAGCCCTGTATCGTTTATCAAACGGCAGAACGTTGACCTTGGTGACCAGGGTGTAATTGTAGAACTACAAAGTAAAATCTCACTAGACTGCCGACAGGGAAGATGTGAGCAGAAATAAATAGGGAGAGATGTAACAGGTAGAGTATTCATTGCCTGGGCTCAGATGGGAAAGCAGTGAAATCTGTCAGACAGTAGACTGTCCCCAACCCCTCCCACTGTCTGCCCTGCTCCACTCCTGCCCAGGGGCTCCCTTCTCCCTCTGACCTCATTCAGTCTGATTTATTCCTCCTGCAGCGGGAGGGGCGCTCCCTCTCTCTTTACACTCTTTTATTGATATGAAGTCATTCCTCTATCCTGCAGAACCTGAGCCTGTTGGCAGGATGCACCCCAAAGCACTCACTGCAACATCACTCAGAAGACACCGTGTCACACTGCAAGTGGCAATAAATACCATTAAAGTGCCATTATATACCTGCACAGTGACTCCATCACAGAGACAGACTAGAGAAAGGGATCAGAGGTCAGATGCTGAAGGGGAATGGTGGAATTTAGACTGAAGAGATGTTTCTTAAAGTAGAAGACACCTTGCGAGAACCATTATATAGAGGCTCTTACTTGGTTTGATCATTGGTTCACATTCTATTTATTTATTTATTTATTTATTTATTTATTTATTTATTTATTTAGGTACTGGCATAATAATAAAACATAACACTTCACCATACACCAAACAAAAATGTGGGTGATAGATGTCATTTCAAATTTAAGCTGAGTGAGGGCATATTTAAAAGGACTTACAAAGGAGATGAGATGAAATATATCAGTGCAATTGCAATTTGATTTGAAAACCTGGATTGCCTACTTCCCACAAATAATGAATTAACCTGGAAACTGTGTTAAATTGTGGAAAAAAGGTATAATATGTCCCCTATAAAAGGCAGCTAAACATGAACTTACATGTAAACCTGCTTTTCTTCGTTCTATCTAATAAGACATTTAAAATGATAAAGGCTCATCCACTTCAAAGTGTATTTCATTGTTTTTCACACAGCAAACCATAACTGACTGTTTAACCGTACAAAACATATTTGGACTTTACAGTTGAAAACATTGAGATGATTCACTATTGTATGTGGTGATTATAAGAAAATCAAAAATGGTTTCCGTTGAAAATCATATTTTAATCTGATCCTCAGAGTGAATATATGATCTATTGTAGGGTAAGATCTCTTAAGAGAGGTGTATACTTTGAGAGAGGTGGATGTTCCATGGTCACACCAGAAAAATAATAGTAATGTAAAAAAAGAAAATAATGGTAATAGGGGGTCGATTTATGTATGTTTCTTTGGCGCAACAAAATGCAATAGTGGTAATAAATTGAAAATGTGCATTTTACTAAAGTAAATGTAAATGTAAAAAGTGTAGTTGATTCAACAACTACATTTAAAAGACCATTTTTACTGACAGAATAATACAGTTAGTATAAGTTGTCATTTTAGTGAAGGGTTGTTACCTACAAGCAATAATGCGCAAAAAAAAGAATATCAATTTTATTCATTCATTCTCAGTCCAGTTTTTAGGCTAAGAAATCCAGCAATACATAAAACCAAGTTTTTATTGTTCGTAACATTGCTGTAAAGTACTGAAGAACAAAAACTGAATTTATGAATGATTTTACCAATGTGTATTGTGGGGCACACATGCACGCACACCCACTGAGCGTATGTAATATTCCTTATAATTTGCTATGCCTATGTTTTAATTTTCTATTAAGCCCATTAGGAACTCAAGTCAGCTACAAGCCAGTCACATGAGGTGTTTTTCAACTACATACAGCAGCAGGTAGTGTCCCAGTCACACAGCTCCAGGGACCTGGAGGTTGTGGGTTCAATTCCTTCTCCGGGTGACTGTTTGTGAGGAGTTTGTTGTGTTCTCCCTGTGACTGCATGGGTTTCCTCCCACAGTCCAAAAGCACACTTTGGTAGGTGGATTGGCGACTCAGAAGTGTCCATGTTTGTGAGTGATGCCCTGTGAAGGACTGGCTCCCCTTTCAGGGTGTATTCCTTTGTGCCCAATGATTCCAGGTAGGCTCTGGACCCACCGTGACCCTGAACTGGAAAAGCGGTTACAGATAATGAAAGAATGAATGAACGTTGTCTTAAGTTATATATTAAGAATGATAAGTACAATGTCTGCAATTTAGCATTAACTTTGGTGACTGAGTACATTTGCCAAGGCTATGTTTCAGTGTATGACATTGCAAAACACGAACAAGACGGCGACAAGGAAAGCGAGTGAGAGTGGGCAGAATGCATGTGCCCATACAGGCCTCCACCTGCAACAGGATAATGAATGTTTAGCCATGGCTGTATCGTAACAGGGAGAGGCTGAACTGTCATTAGAGGCTCAAGCAGCTGCTGCTTCAGGTCTGTGAGAGCAGGCCAGTCAGCCTGGACTAGGCTAATGTCTGTTTACACCTCATCATCTTGCATGATGAGCCTGCTGCACACACTTCCAGCCATGCTGAGCTAGCCTCTTGGCTAACGTCATAGAGGCTTGGGACATACGTAATATGCCCTGGATATATTGGAAGTTGCCCAGTGAAGATCACTTTTACCAGACAGATTTGAAAAACGTAGCTCTTTGGCACCCAGATATTGCTTTTGGCCTGAGGATTGTACTTTGGTGAGCACCTTTGACTTTCTTGTGTATGTCTGTGAAAATAGTGTGTTTAGTTAATTTTTTTAGTGATAGATTTCCAGGTCTAGAATTCAAAATCTCTGTGGAGAGTGTGAGACATGTTCAGTCAGTGTGGTGGGAAAGACAGCAGGCTTTGGTTTGACTGATGGCAGTTAGTGCTCCAGAACGGAAATCCTATGCTCTGAGCACTGTACATTTTACAAGGGATATTGCTGTAGCTGCTTGCAGGGAGTTAATTTTTTCTTGTGTGAAAATGTAGAATGTAGCGCTGTCTGTAACGATTGTGTGTAATTCAAAAGTGTCCCTAGCCAACATTTGAAATGTTAATCATAATGAAAATTAAAGCTAAAATGAATAATAAGACATTTTATTTAAGCAGCACCTGTCAAGATACCAGAGGACTCTGTACAATAGCAGTAAGGACAATATAATATATATAATATAAATAAAATAATATATTATAAGAACAACAAAATAATAGAACAATAAACTAAAAAAAAAATTAAAGAAAAGCAAAATAAAATAGGATGAAATTATAATGTAAATTAATGAAAACAGAATGAAATGCAATAAGAAAAAAATCATTGTCCTGGCTAATTTGAAAAAGATGGGTTTTATAACTAGCTTTAAGCATGGCTACAGACAAACAAACACAAAACTAAAAAAAGAGTTTGTTCCACAGCTTGAACAATACTTTTCAGTGAAATTTTGTTTTACATTTACAGTATTTACCAGATGCTCTTATTCACAGCAACTAACATTTTGGATCTTGTTTAAGAGTTACTTGACTATAGCATTAAGAGTCTTGCCCAAAGACATGTATTAGTGTGGTGCAGTGTTTCTTAATCCTGCTCCCAGTTTTTCTTTAATAAGCACACTATATGGATACCTGCACATACATTTTTCTGCAGTGAAGTGTATACAAATGATTAAGATTTTAATTATTAAAATTATTTGTTCTCCTGCATCAATATCTTTTGTTCCTCTGGAAAGGTGTTGCGTATGTGTTGGAACATATCTATGAGAATTTGATACCATTCAGTCTAGAGAACATTAGTGAGGTCACATACTGATGTATTATCTGGTTCTGAATCAAGGACCTCACTCACTCAAAATTATAGAATAGGGCTCAGTCATGCCAGGAAACAGTTGCACAGCCACATAGTCCTGTGCTTATCCTTTATCCTCTAATCTTTGCTCGACATTAAGCTCATGTGCAGCTGCACATTGGATATGTAGTGTCGCATTTAATTGTATTTCAAAATTGAAACCTTCTCCCTTTTTTGTCATTTTATAGTAACTGTATTATAAATGCCAAATGTTAAAAAAAGAAACTAACTCAGACTTTAAAGGCGATGTTCGCCATTTTAATCAAAAAACACTTTTTATAAAGATCTGAAATGGGCAGCACAGCTCCAGGGACCTGGAGGTTGTGGGTTCGATTCCCGCTTCGGGTGACTGTCTGTGAGGAGTTGGTGTGTTCTCCCCGTGTCCGCGTGGGTTTCCTCCGGGTGCTCCGGTTTCCTCCCACAGTCCAAAAACACATGTTGGTAGGTGGATTGGCGACTCAAAAGTGTCCGTAGGTGTGAATGTGTGTGTGTCTGTGTTGCCCTGTGAAGGACTGGCGCCCCCTCCAGGGTGTATTCCCGCCTTGCGCCCAATGATTCCAGGTAGGCTCTGGACCTACCACGATCCTGAATTGGATAAGCGGTTACAGATAATGAATGAATGAATAAAGATCTGAAGATGTTTCCTCATCATTTGCTAACCCTCCAGTTGGTTTGCATGCTCGAAAACCACTCTAGTGTGTTTATAAAGTCCCAGTGCCTGTAAATGAGTAAATAATATTTATAATAATAATAATAATAATAATAATAATTAATAAAAGAGTCTTGATCAGGTATGCTGGGATTTTTCTTTCTCTTTCTCTGCTCACGGCACATAAAATGCATTTGGGGTATTTTATACAACAGAGAGAAATACAAATGTTGAAAAGCATGACTATTGCTTTATTCCTGCTCAATAGGTGGGTAATATTGGCTTATTTTGATGTTTCTTTTTCTATTACTTATGGTGGAACTGACACCAAATTTGGGAGAATGCTAACAGCATGAATTTAAAGAGCCCGAAAGTGCTACAAAAATAAACAATTAACTTTCAAATGAGTTTTTGTGGTAATTCAAACTTACAAACAAGGCAAATTTCAGCCACCTACCAACAGCATTTATTCTCTTCTTCAAACGTACCATTGCACCTTAAAAGATGCTGAAATTCTCAACATAAACGAACCAGAGAGAACAGCAGTTCACCACAATCTCAGATGTTCTCTTTAAATATTAATATGTTATATTCACAGCTGACAATTTTTGAAAAAACAATATTTTCCTCAAGAAAAGAACATTAGATGTTGAGTATTAATGCATGCCATTTACTATCTCTCTCTCTCTCTCTCTCTCTCTCTCTCTCTCTCATATATATATGTGTGTGTGTCTGTGTGTGTATGTACATATATATGAGAGAGAGAGATAGAGAGAGACACGCATATATATATATATATATATATATATATATATATATATATATATATATATATATATATATATATATATATATATATATATGTGTGTGTGTGTGTGTATTTTAAACAGACAGAATATTTTATTTATTGAACCACCTCACCTCCCTCTTTAACTAACTTCTTTGTTACTCTCTGTGTATTTTCAGCACATTCCACTTTGAAAGGTTCAGTTTGTTTGTGATTTGTTCCTGCTGTGAAAAATACTGTTGATTTTGTGCTGTTTGTTAGGCTAGCTATTTCTAATCCCTGGATCACAGAGCGTGTATTGTGGTGTGAATGTGCTTTGTGGGTGTTCTTGCACACTGCCTGTTGCAGGGCAGAAGCTCATATGACCCATGGCCCTGAGCAATGCTCTAGGGATCTGCTGTGGAGCTGGAGTGATTGGTGATTGCATTAGCACACTGATAGCACCCACTCTTCCAAAGCTGTACAAAATGATGAATGGATGACTTTTCCGTGAAGGAAAGCGAGACACTGCATTACTCCCCCTCTTTTCCTCTTTTCCTCTGCCTCTCTATACCACCCTGCCTCCCTTATAACCTGGCTCGCAGCCAAGCTGAATCTAAGCACTGTTCCTGCCGAAGCTAGCCTGATGCTAGCCACCCGAACAGGGCCCCAGAGAGTGGCATTCCATGCCGTGGGAACTGAAGGCCTGCAGTGTAAGGGGGTGGGGGGTGGAGGGGTGGTTGATAGGTGCACAGCTGCATTGGTCCAACTGCTGTAAGCTAACTGCTGATTGACGGGTGGTCCAATCAGTCAGAGGTGTTTTTGTGCCCTCTGACCCCAATATGTCTGGAGTTGGGATGAATGAATGATGGTACCTCAGCTTTGGTGGTTCTGACACTCTCCAGCTTGTTTCAGCCATTAGGGCCTGATAGCGGCCCCCACCTGCACACAAACTAATCCAATCAAACTAGTGAATACATAGTGATACATTTAGTAAATGATCCTGTTAATCCGTTAAAATCTGCCCCTAGAGTAGTGGGGCCACATGTAAATGCCACGAAGGGCCATAAAATCTATCAGCTTGTAGATTACCGGAGTGTTTTCTGTGCTACTGTTTCCTATTACTTTAGTGTTTCCTTGTGTGAGTATGCAAATATATTCTAATTCCTAAAACTTTATTATTGCGTGGTTGCATGAAAAAAAAGATATAAAATATTAGTTATCAATACTTTATATTTACTATCTCTAACATCGACATCACCAATTTTAAATCATCTGAATAAAAACTCACACATAAATTTGTATAAAGTATTATCCCAGAAAAAAGAGTAAATTGATGGAATTCATAACGAATGCAGTGACAAATAAATTCTTTTTGTTCATCATTTTCAAACTACTTCAGTTTTGTGTTATATTTTGTGTTATAAATGCAATTGCCATTTTTAATACCATGCAACAGTTACCATAAAAATACACAAAAGAGAGAATGTTTGAATTTTGAGTTATATGTTAAACAAAAACATTTTAGAACTGATTGGCATATAATTTTTGCTTGTACAAATGTTTATGTTAGATCCTATTCCTCAGCTATCAACAAAAATAACAAAGTTTTAGAAGAGAAGATGAGCTTAAAAGCCAGAAATACACTGTGCTGCAGCATTAAAATATTAAATAGATACCTACAAACATTTAAGGTCTCTTAAATAGAGCAACCATTTAAATGCCAGCCATGTTATCACATCAATAAATACATTTTGTTGATCAGCGCTAAAGTATAAGGTTGCTACTTCCATTAAAATTTAAATCCTAGAGTCTCATGAGTGGTGCAATGAGTTCAGTTCCCAGTGACACTGCAGCTATCTGTGGTCAAGAGTCTAAGAGACAATAAATGGTCTAATTCATTCGCAGAAAAAAGGGTACACTTTTTGGTATTGGTCACTAAAGGTGCAAACAGTTTAAATGTACCTTTAAAGGTACAATCGTGTTTGAAAGTCCAGTTGTGTTCCCTAAAGGTACATTACATAATCTTCTCCAGAAGAAGAGGTGAGTGTTTTTAAGATTTCATTATAATGTCAAATAAAAAAACAGAATGTAAGTCCTGGAGATGAAACAGAGTGTATGAAATCAACACAATTTTAAAATCTACAATTATAATAGACAAAGGTACAATTCTATACAGTAATTAATGGTACGAACAGACACAGCAAAAGGTACCACCACATTGACAACTTATCTGACAGTGTACTCCTACTCTCACCCTCACTCATTTGATGCTAGCCAACAGAGGCATCTGTTACCTGATGTAGCAGATTTTCTCAGTTAGTTCTTCCCGAGCTTGTTAATCTGTCAAAACAAAGTAGTGGCACCTCGTGTTTCTCAGAGGAAGGCTTCTCTCTTTCAACTTGGGGCCATCATGTGATTGGAAGGAACATAGCCATAGTCAGCAGGATGTCTTTATTTATTTAAACAGAACAAAGATACCTTTTGATATCATGATTTTTTTTATCATGCAGAAGAGGACTCTTTATTTACCTGTGTACCTTGTGAACAGTGCTATCTAACAGAGTGGACATAATGTGGCACAATACAGCTGGGTGTCCTCGAGAATCTCTGTGATATTTCGAGCATCCTTCATATGTTTCAGCTGTTGTGAAAAGACTGTAGTGTAATGTCAGATAGGATAGTTTAAATGTGCTGACAGTGTTTACATACACATGTGAATATGCTTTCAATGTGACTGAATATATTTTCTCCAAGAAATGTTTTTAAAACATGTTCTTCTCTAGATTTAAGCAATTATTGGTCAAGCGAGTCTTCCACTGTGCTGGTTTTGCAAGCACATAAGCTTACAGAAACCTCTAGTTTGAGTTGTGTTTATTGCAGCCTAAAATCCTAGATTCACAGAGAACAAACAACCCGGGGATATTTAACAGAGATGTAAACAAATCAATGAAATCAGGCGTGTGGTAAACAAAGGCATACTTAGTCAGTCACCGTTCAGTAAAATTCTCTAAGTGGTCGCTTTGGTAACCAAATAAACCAACACACATACATAATGAGGCTGAGCATGTGTCAGGGGCAGAGGGAACTGGAAATAGAGTGGAACTGTACACAACTCCTTGGCTCAGCTATAAAGGGGAAGCTGAGGAAATTTTTGTTTTTGGGGTGATGACTGTGAACCTGTGTAGTTATCAGGGCTTTGTCATCTTCCCTGTGGTCTCATTAGTTTTTGCATGGTAAGCTTGTGGTTTTGGGAAATTGGTTTGCATCCACCGCACAGTGGCTGATCATTATATAGGAGGAATTCTAGTAGCTGGTGAGAATAAGCCTTAGGAGCAGTGATAGAATGAGGCAAGAAATGTTAGAATATGTAAGTAGCAGTATTTAGTAAGTGGACTGTTTTAAGACACTGCATTTGGTACAAAAAGAAAGTGACCTATGACAATCTGATAACCTATGTCAACAGTTATTTATACTTATATAAAATGTATTTCATTTAGGAAACCCAAATTGGAATGTGCTCAAAATACACAGAGAGTAACAAAGAAGTTAGTTAAAGAGGGAGGTGAGGTGGTTCAATAAATAAAATATTCTGTCTGTTTAAAATGCACACACACACACACACACACACACACACACACACACACACACACATATATATATATATATATATATATATATATATATATATATATATATATATATATATATATATATATATATGAATGAATGTGAAAGCATGGATATTCTGTGGTGCTTAGTGCAGGTGTCTGGGAGAGCCATTCAAAAGCTTTACCTTTTGTTAATTCAGGTAGTCCATAGTGAATATTGAGGTATGTTTTGGATCCTTATCTTTTTGTAGAAGCTATCCTCTTCAGCTTCAGCCTTTTTACAGCTGGTTTGACATTTGTTTAGAGGATTTGCTTGTATTCTTTGGAAATCCCTTTTTCTCCCACACCGTGCAATATTGCCAGTGCCACTGGCAGCCTGCCGGACTTTATAATTTTTTATAAGTTTTTAAGGCATCATAAACAGTGTGGTAGTTTTAGTGTAAAAAGCCGTATTTGCTTTGTAACTGAACTTGCCCTGTTTATGTTGGAATATATGTTCTGGATCACCAGTGTTACCCTTATAAAGATTGTAAAGAGCTCCATCATTTCACAGATTGTGGTTCCATTACTCTGCCACTTAATGCGGAGGAGATTTATACCACTCTTGCCGATGCTCGGCATTGGGCATGGATACATTAGATGTGACTTGCTTTTTCTTCTTCTCATGATCCAAATAAACCCAATGACAAATAACTTTTACTTAATGGCCATTCGTCCTGGAATGTTGATGCTCCTTGACTTTTACACAGGCGTGTTACAGTATAGCTTGCCCAGTTTCTTGCCCAGCACAGGTGAATGTTAAAATGTGGTTATGGCTGCTTAGTTTTGATGGTGTTAAATGGATCTAGTGTGTTTAGTGTTTAGTCAGTCGACATGGGAAGGCGTGAGGTGGTTGCTTGGTGTGGTTTGTAAGAGCGCTGTTAAGGGTTTTGTGAAATCATCCATTCTGAGTATACTGTGTGGTTATGGTGAATGCTATTTGGCCTCTCACTGCAGTGTTGGTGGAGTCTTGGTGGAGGCAGTGTTAAGGGTGGGTGCCAGTTGGGAGCAGGGGTGAAGAGTGGGTGGGAAGGTGGTTAAACAGCTGGCAAAGGCACATGTAAAGGCACTGACGGTGACTGGCAGTTCCAAGAAGCGTGGGAATGGAAAAAGCTTGGGAGGCAATGGGTGGCTTTCCTTGGCTAACAGTGAAGAACTTTAAGCAGTCAGACTTGGAGGCTTTGCAAATTATCAAATCGATTGAGGTTTATTTCGGTAAATAGCAACCATGATGTGTCTGCAAAACAAAGAAGGAGTGCAGGGGTGTATGACACAGGGTCAATTTAAACTTTGATTTGGTGTTGTTGATTCATGTACTGTCCAAAGCAGCGGTCATACTCTTTAAAGCCTGGGACGAACATCACTGTGGTCCTTTATGAGCAGAACAGTCACTTTTGGGTGTCATTTTAAAAAAGGCATCTGCCAGACTCTGTTTTTCATCTGGCTTGAAGTAGTGAGAGTGGGAGTGATAGACTGTGGAGGAGAGGAAAAAAGAAGGGAAGGGAGGAGTGGAGGATGGATGGATGAGGCCGTGCTCTGATGCAGGCCAGCTGGCCAAGGCTCTTGGCCGGAGGAGTGAATACACGGCCTGTAGCAGACACCCATCTTCACTCACTGCCTCTGACTGACAGCAGCTGTAGAGAGAGGAAGAGAGAGAGAGAAGTTGAGGGGACAGTAAGCTGTTTTTGAATGATATATGTGAATGGATTTTCTATATATTCAAACCTTTCACAAAGCCTTACATCTTAAATTTAAAAGCTACTCAAAAAAGGGTGAATACATATTTTTCCGCACCTTAGAAGTTGGTTACATTTCCTGTGCTTCTCAAACACTTCCACTCTGTAGTGGTCAGTCATTTGTTCTGAGAACAGCAGCAGTTTTGATTGATTAAATTTTTTTCCATTCTTTTTTTTTTTGTCTGCTCCTTCTCTCAGTGATGACTTCTTAACAGCTCCACATAATGTTGTCTGAGGTACATTAGCCAAGATTTAACATACACAATCTCTATCTGCTAAGTTGGTGAACTACAATAACACTGTAATGTTTTCCACACCCCACTCTTTGGAGCCATTTCCCATGAACACAATTCATGGGACATGAGACTGTGGTTGCCAACGCTATTCTATTAACATTTGCTACCACAAAGTTATCTGGGGGTAGAACGGGTGAGTGTTCTCCTGGTGTCTGTGTGGGTTTCTGGAGATGGTGGACTGGCTGTATAAAATTGTCTGCAGGTGTGGATGTATGAGTGTGTGATGCCCTTTGAAGGACTGGCGCCATGTTTAGGGTGTGTTCCTGCCTTGCACCAGTGATTCCAAATAGATCATGACCCATTGGGAATCTGATCAGAATGAAGCAGTTACAGATAATGAATAAATGATTTAAGGGTTTATATAGATGAAGGTTTTATATAATGAAGGGTTTATATAGTATATGGTGTTTACATACCTGTCCAAGAGGAATGTTGCAATTCAACTTTCAGTTTCCCCCCTGTCAGATGAAATAATTCCCACCAGCTTGCAAAAACACTTCTAGTGTTCAGTCTTGTTTTACCACCCTTCTCATTACACTTTTTGGCAGCAGAGTGTGTTTTTTTATTTTTTACCCACAGTGTAAGTGTCTTTTGGTTCAGGGCTCTTGTTTTCTAAGCTGAATACACAGAGATGGGACTGAGTAATGAGCGTTGTGGTGGGTGGGTCTGTTGAAACTTTTTCCAAACAGGTTTTCTCAGGCACTTGTGCTGATACATTTGCTACAATATCCGAGCCCATACAATGAAGAAAAATATATTAGAAATTTCTATTTTTTTTAGTGGATGTCATATGATGGTATCAGGCTTTGTGGGCTACCAGGGCTTGTCAGGAGTATTGTTATCTTTGTAGTTTTTAATCATTTTTAACATTTTTGGGAATTACTCTTATGTTTTTCCTCTACATTATGCAAATTTCTACCTAATGTCCAGATTAATAACTTCTGAAATGTTATATTAAGGCTGCATTAAAAATCAGACAAATGAAGGCTGGACCTTTCCACAAGATTGTGTATTGACTGTCTTGATCTCTCTCACCTGCATGTATTTCTTCATGAATTCAAATACAAATTATAAAACATGCAGCATATGATCATACATGTAATGTATTAGTACAATAGCACTTAGAAATTCAGTTTATGAAAGAATGTGTTTAGTTTTTTCTGCTGTTATGATGAATATAGGAGGTTCATATTACTCCGTTTATTCAGTGAGTCTCTGATGTGTTATTCTATTGAAACAGCTCTACCTGTGCAGCCTAAATGGAAATACTGTATGTGCTGTAGACTCAACATAGCCTAAAAATACTGTTACTTTCCGGTGCAGGACTTTAGTCTAAGCAAATTGGCACATAGATGCCCTTTTTTTTTTGTTTTGTTTTGCCTCCGTTTGCTGTCAAGCAGATCACACTAGCGACCATGTTTTGGCAGCGCACCACTGTGTTTGTGGGTGTGTTAATAGTCCTGAGTTGTCTTATAGAGCTGCCCAGAAAAACAGCTCAGGGAGAGAGAGCACAAGGCAGGTAAACACACACTGAACACAGACACTTTGACTGAGCGTCTCAAGGGCCAAGCACTCTCTTAAGTAGACCACACGGCTAAAGCAACAAAAAAGAGACAGAGGGGAAGTGGTGAAGCACCCACAGGGGCCCATCAGTGCCTGAGCATGCACCGAACAGGGCCTTGCTGGAATGGCCTCCCGAGAGAGTGATGACAGATAGTGGAAGAGTGTGTTTATGCGCATGCAAGTAGCAGTGTAAATAGCACAGAAGAGCATGTGTATTAGCGTGGTTCTGAGTGTAAATATTAGTGAGCGACTTAACTGAAGAATTACTGCCATATTTGTATCCTCCGTTTTATGTGCATTTCAAAAAAAGACAAGTTCCTTTTACTCGCATATAAATGAGTCATGGTTGCACCCTCTGGCAGCTGTAAAGGTTGTTTTGATCATGGTCCATTTAAAAAAAAGTTTATGTGTAGCAGCTCAGGTGCTGCCTCCTAGCTTTCCCATAAAATTTGTTTTGATAATAAAGGAATTATTATTCCTGGTGTATTTCAATGAGACAGAGAGGCAGATGTGCACAAAGCCAATTAAGACTTTTCTGGGCTAAATAGTTTGCTACTATTCTAACTAATAAAAAGAGAAAAATCAATTCAATAATATTTTTTTATTTTTTTCCCTGCATTTTCCCTGCATTCCAAAAAAGTGCACAACATTGTTCAGAAAAATATTTTTCTTGTTTAAGGTGAGACCAAGGCTTCTGCCTAGTGTCTTGTTTAGGAAGATGGATAGTGTAGTGGATAATTCACACAGTGTTCTGTTGATTGTGAAAGCAGGAATCAAGAAACTCACTTAAAATTTCAAAAGGGATTTGAACATGGCGTGAAACTACTTTCACTTACAATTAATGGGTAAATTGTGTAATGTGAGGCACAACTTGGTCACATATCTTATGAATGTGTGTTTTTACATTTTTATTTTTATTTTATTTTTTTACTGTTAAATATTTAAAATATAAGGTATTACATTTTTATCACTTTATAAATTGTCTTTGAAGTCTTGGCTTCAAATGAATAAAATAATCAAATTAAATAAAGCACCAAATGAAAATAATAATAAATAAATAAATAAATAAATTCAGATTGAGCTCTTGACCTTAGCATAATCTAGACATAACTGAGCTGTGTTCATGGGAATGACTAATATGTATTTCAAAGTACTCTATACTTTAACATGTACACCTCTGATCCTAATGTTAATCTCTTTTCTGTTATTCTTCTCTGAAGAGACTGAAAGCTGCACTGGCTCACCATCCAGGCCCCATCGCCAATGGCAACATGAACACCATGGGTCACATGATGGAGATGATGTCATCACGGCAAGAGCAGAGCAGCCACCATCACCTGCACTCGCACCCTCACCAGCATATGCAGGCTCAGCCCCACGGCTACCCACACCACGCACACCACCACAGCCACCAACAGAGCGCTCATCATCACCCACAGAGCCATGGGCACCACAACTCTCACCCAGCTCATCTCCACCCTGCACACGGGCATCAGACGTCCCCTCACCCACCCATGCACTCTGGTGCCTCCCAGGTAAACAGCCAATGAAGAACATGAGAAACATCTGTGTTGATAAAGATGGATAGGAACATGACCCACTAGGTTAGGACAGGCAACTGCTATCTCGGTAATGACATTACCATGTAAATATGTTTTATATGAGCCATTCATATAAAACAATTCATATTATACATTTGTTTTTGGTTAGATTTCATTAGAAACATTGCCTTCGCTATCAATTTGTTTGATATGCCTCCCCCAGTTCAAGTAGGAGCCAGGTCTGCATCAATAGAGTCCCTTTTATACATGCAAATTAACCCCACAGTTTTCTGGAGTTTTCCAGGGGTGAACGCAAACATTTGTTTAGCATTTGTCCCAGACTTTATGCAGACTTTATCCTCCTAGACCCTTAATAAAGATTTAGTAAAGGGTAATGTTTTAGTGAGAATGTGTAAATGGAAAGTATAGTTCCAGTGAATCACTCTTGCACAGGTGCCACTTCTGCCTTAAGCACATAAAACATTTCCTGCTATGAGAACCCATCTAACACAAAAGGTCTCCCATTGTGTGAAAGAACAACTTTGCAAAATCTCCGGACTTGATAATGAAGAGTTCACTATTATGAGAGAATTATGTCTATAGTCAGTAGTTTATATTTAATTAGGTTGCAAACTGAGTTGTGTTGAAAATCAAGAAGGTTCATTTGTGTTGGTTTACAGTGTGTATTACAATGGATTTTAGTCACAAAGTTATATTTCATAATATAATGTGGAGCTATATGGAACTTATAGTGTAGTACTGTAAGGTATTGCTGTTTGTATAGTTTTATTAGAAAATTTAAATGGAAAACAGAAGCATTCATTTATTTAAAAATAAAAGTGTGGAAATGTAGTGATATACAAGTGACGCCACATACCTTACTGTCAATTCCAACCATGGTATACAATATTTTTGTTATTTCTTTCCGGAAAAAAGGAAACATTTCAGGTCTCATGTTCTGCACTGATCTCTTTGCAGAAGGTTCTGGCTGAATTTGTATCTTTGTGATTCAGAAATTCTGCCTCTACTCTATTATTAAACCAAACAAGTGGCCCTGTATCCACACCACCCATCAAAGCTGTTGCATTTTCCGTCACTCTAACACAACCTGCAATGATGTGAAGCCCGTGAGTAAAAGCCACTGCCAGATCCACGTCAAAGAGGCTTTTTTGTGGCCGTGCAGTGCCTGGTTCGCCGGATGTCTGAGGGTGTTAGTGTGAGCAGAGCTTGGCCATGGAAAACCGCGGTGTGACACCTCTTTACGAGGGCGGGGCAGCCTGTAAATCAGACTGTTTCTCATGTGCACACGTCCATCACAGGGCCAAGGGGCACATGGACAGAGCAGATGTTGTTTTAAAGGAGCCTCTCAGACAGGCCACTGCAGCTGAGTGTGGGGGGGATGTCTACAGAAGTCAAGTGCTGGGGGGATTTCTTATACTCCATGGGCTGAGTGCCTGCATGTTTGCTACAGAGGGATAAAATTCTGGTGATGGAGGCCTGGTTTATCACACTGAAATTGTTTTATTGGTATGCCAAACAAGAGCATTCTGTCATCCTCTCTAGTGCCATTCAGTGTGCACATTTGCATCCAAATTATTTTAATAATGTAAAGATTGTTTGGGATTGTATAAAATGGTTTGAACAGTCTAGTCCTATGGTACGTCTTCTCAATTAATAATCACAAAGCTGCAAATATTATTATTATTCTCTTTGTCTACTACTTCCTATTCTTCTTGTTCTTCCAAATGTATTCTTATTATTATATGTTAGAGAATAGTATGTCTTTTATTTATATTATTTTATATTATATTATGTTTATATATTATTTATATTATTTCTTATGTAATATACACATGATAAATAACCAAATAATAAATATTAATATGTTTTTGGATTACATTGTAATTTATTGTTAGATTGTAATATATTTGTAGTAGTGATAACACCTGGAGATTTTTTGGTTGTTTCATTTTTTCCCTACATTTTCCCTGCATTACACATTTGGTTAAAATATATTTTTGTAGCTTGATAATAATGCTTTGTAAGCATACTAATCAAATCTAACAATGCCTCATAAGACTCTTATTAATTATTTTTAACTTATAAACAAAAGTCACTATATATTATAATGCATTTTAAATGGCTAATGATTTGTGCATAATTATAAAATGCCTATAAATATGTATTACAGGTTCTTTATGATTATGCACATGTAATTATCCATTTAAAAGGAATTATAATGAACAGTGACACTTGTGTTACTATATGTTCCTAATTTTTAAAATAGTCAATTATATAACCTTATAAATACAGGCTTCATAGGAAGTATTACCATTTACCATTACCATTACCATTTCTTGTTTTGGGGTTACATGTTTTATATGTTGTTTTGTTGTTGTTTCTTCAGTAAACACTTATTTTCTATTTGTGATTTATTGTTTTCATTTTACAGTTATCCCCAGCTGCACAGCAGATGCAGCCAACGCAGACACTGCAATCTCCAGCACAGAGTGGGGGTAGACGCAGACGGGTGGTGGACGAGGATCCCGATGAGCGACGAAGGAAATTCCTGGAGAGGAACCGAGCAGCAGCTACACGCTGCAGACAGAAGAGGAAAGTATGGGTGATGTCTTTGGAGAAGAAAGCGGAGGAGCTCACACAGACCAACATGCAGCTACAGGTACCTGCTGTAATCCACTTCTTTTACAGCAGCAGGTTCCAGTGCCTGACCTACAGTGTCCCTGACCTGCACATTCAAGTGTTTTTGTGGTTTTCATGACCAAAATACAAGTAGTAATTCTGCCTTTTAATCCGAACTTCTCCTAAAATTGTAAGATTTCTCATCATTACTGGTTTTTCTTTCTCACTATTTCTGTTTATTTTGAGATGTAAAATCTCTATCAAGGATTTAACAAAGTAGATATTTTTTGTTTTTTTAAACTCAAAATCAGAAATGAGTCCTAAGCTATCTAACTTATGTTGTTCAACAATCGCGAGGCATCAAGGCACAATCGCAAGGCACCTTTTTTAAAGGTATAAACAATACAGCGCCCACAGAAACCATATCCACATGTTGCCCTATTTCACCATGACTTAAAAAGGACATGCAGGTTGTTTAATGTAGTGTCGACAACATGTCAGGTAAGATAGGCTTAATTAGCCAATTTGTTGGCACAGGTGTGTTAGAGCAGGGTAAATATACAGAGGAGGGTTATTCATAATGGCTAACACACTCTTCTCTTGACCTTCAGCTGGAAAGACTTCGAGTGCAGTGCTTCACTGAGATCACAATTCTTGCACCAGTAGATCCCAATAAGCCCTTGTATTCTACAGGGTATAGGTTGGGGGAAGTTACATATGCCCATGAATATACTGAAGATGACAGCTGCAACTACCATAGACAAAGAGCAGATGATTCTCAAACAGGGCTGTGTCAGAGGGGGAAAGCACAAAGGCTAACTACAGTGGCTAGTAGATGCAGAAAATGGAGAGTTTGTAGAGCTGTAAAACCAAACACCATGGAGCCCATGTCATGTTTTTTTTATTTTATGCACAATACTAACATTTGATACAAATAAGTACTAAAACACCATATGGGCAAATGTTTGTTTGCAATTTCTCATCTAACATTATCTGCAGTAACAACCTCCCTCTATTACTCTGGAAAGTCTTTGGCTAGATGTTTCAACATTGTGAGGATTTGATGGCATTCAGTCTCAACATAAAATATCTTTCTCTAAATCCCTTTCTGTTCTTGAACACACATACTGACATAATATTTAGACCTGATCATGAATAGAATTATGTTGAGACTTCCCCTTGTTGTAATTAACTACAAGTGTGACATAATTAAACAAAATGTAGGAATCCAGTAGAGAATATTCCAGGGGAGAGGAATAGAATGGATAATGAGGCCATGATTAAAAAATCCTGTGCACACAGTTATCACTAATCCACAGATTAAAATGATGTGTTGAAGTATTTTGAAATTGAGATCACTCAGACACTGATTTACTCTACTCTTCCACCTCCCTCGCTGGTTTCGCAGCAACATCCATATCCTTATTATTCTCCCTTATCTGAAGTTTCCACAGAAAATTTGAAGGAAAAAAAAACATTTTTAAGTTTTTGTTTTCCTTCATTGCTGCATAGCTGAGTGGGGTGTGTCAATCATACGTTCCAAACACTCTGGCACTCCCATAGAAGTCCATTGTTCAGGCTTGCTTTGGTTTCAAGAAAGCATTCGGTGTACACTGGGACACCAAGAGCTGTCAAACACAGGATTTCTCTTAGCCAGGCATCCCGGAAGTGTTTCACTCTCTTCATAATCCAACCACTAAAGATGTTTTTGAGCGTCATATATATATTCAGATGCTTTGTCTGATAAGATGCTGGTGGTGGCCGCAGCCGTAATTGCAGCCAGGGATCTCTGTGCTTATTATGAGGTTTTGTAATGAGACTCTCAACAAAACACAGTCTGGCCTTTTATGAAGTTTGTCTGCTGTGACGTTCACTAACCAACCACTAAAATTCAGTTTTTAGACTTTGTTTATGATGTTTCCTGTGGGAAACTTTTGAAGCTATCAGGGAGCCATAATGAATGTATTCTTGTATTCATTCATTTAGTTATATATTAATTTTATTTTTCCTTGGCATGGGGACATTCCTTAGTATTTGTGTTGAATATACACAAACCTGATGCAAAAGTATTTCTTTTTATAAAACAGTTGTAACATGCTAACCCTGTGCAGTGTCACATTAATAGGACTTTATAAAGCTGTAAATATAAACAAAAATAAATATTTGTAAAAAGTTTTAAATGTATCCAGAATAGCTGGACACAAAAAAATGAGGTGAGTGAATGTAAACTCATGGTGAAAGCTGGGTTGCATTGGAAATAAAGTGATAAATATATAAAATTCAAGTTGAGATTCTCAAGGCAGGATACTTACAAATTACTTTAAATTAATAAAAAAAAACATTACATATATATATGATTTGATTCACTTGATCATATACTGAATAGAACATATGAAAATGCTTTTCTCTGAGTAGTATGTAATACTTAAAATTCATACAGTATAAGTGTCTTTGATAATAAATTTTTTAATGTGTATCAGTTTTCAAGTACATAGCCCCATCAATTTTCAAAGTGTTCTGAAACACACCAGAAAACCATGTCCTTACGATTAATATCCTTGAATGCTCTTTCTGAGAAACGCGAGAGGTATCTAAATCATCTTATTATTTTTATGTTCTGGGCAGAATGAGGTTACGATGCTGAAGAATGAAGTAACCCAGCTAAAGCAGCTCCTGTTGACCCACAAAGACTGTCCAATCACGGCTATGCAGAAAGAGTCGCAAGGTTACCTCAGTGAGTCAAGCAAAACACACACACAGCCACAGGGGACAGCATATAATGGATATTGTCCCATCTATTTTGGGGACAAAAACGCACATATGCAGGGACGCACCCAGTGATATGGATACTTGTGACATTTCCACATGTATGCATCACAACCCCTCCCTGCTTTGAGCTGAGATGGAAAAGTATGTTCATTTTCTCAGTCAATGAAAGAGCACATGACGTCTACAGAAACATTAAGTCTACAGAAACATTGAACTATAGATATTTTTAAGGCATAGGTACACTCAGTCTGTTTGGCTTAGATACGACAGCATGGCATTTGCATCAAAATCCCGTGGGCATCTTACGCTTGCATAGACCAGCCCTCATAACTTGGATTTCTGAAAGAACATGAGGGTAATGGTCCCTTCAATATTAAGGAGCCACTGAAAAATTACTCACTCCCCCTAAAAACAAGCTATTTTTATCTGTAATATATTTTGATTGATTTAGGCAGGCTGATGAACTCTAAGAATCAAGAACAGAGTCACTGACCCTCAAAACTCTGCAGGTCAACAAAATCCAGTGACAGCTGGTATAACACAGGCAAGTTTCTATGATAAATTTTGTTTAAATTTGAATAATTGCTAATTTATTCCAGCTTGCTGGCACAATAGATTATCTTGGTTATTGGTAGGTCTAATTTATTATAGAACTTGCCATATTTGCCATATTTTTGGACATGATTGCAATTTGCTAACATCTTAGTGACAGACTGTGATTAGTAATTCAAGGTTTCAGGAGTGACAATACAGTTCTATTGATTGTGTAATATTAGAAGCAATTAAAGCAGTATTAAACAGAGTAAAATAAATTAATTAAATAAATTAAATATGTAATAGTTCTTACACTGAATATTTAACTAAAGAATTCTCATCAAATTCATTCTTTGCAAGCACAGAAATATATGGTTATATTTATTGGATATTTTCAGCACACACACACACACACACACACACACACACAAACACACACACACATACACACACACACACACACACACACACACACACACACACACACACATACACACACACACCTGCACACACTCCTAAATAAATATCTTTATCTTTCCTGCTGCTCCTCAGGTCCAGAGAGCAGTCCAGCAGGAAGTCCCACTCCTGTGACCCAGCAGCAGGTCATCCAGCACAACACCATCACCACGTCCAGCACAGCGCCCAATCACCATACAGACATCAACCCCATCCACTAGAGACTGGCCACGAAGTGGACTCTCTAACAGCTGTACCATGAGCTCCAAGAACGGACGCACAGCTCTGTGCCTCTTCGGCAACCCTTGCTTCCATGTATTTAGTACATGTAAAATCTCACGTCTTGTTTATGTCATTTTTTTGTTGTTCCTTTGTTTTGTGTTTTTGTTCTTTGTTTTCAATCTTTTGGAACTAGCTTAAAAAGAAAGCCTTCCAAATACATCCAGTGCTGATTTGACTAGCACGACATGTTTCACGCATTAAGTACAGAGTGGAGGACTTGCCATGGTTTCACAGACGAAAGTGGACCTCAGAGGCCCCAACATTTCTGTACGTTTTACTGACTTACTGACTGGCCCATCGTCATGTACTACTGCCTTGTCACTTATGCAACACAGTCCGATTGTAGCCATGATGTGTGCTTTCTATTTGCTCTGAACTGTAATGCCAAAACACATCTGATTTTCTCTTTCTTTTCTACTAAGGATTAATAGTAATTATTCTTCTATCTCCTTTTTGAACTCTTTTTTCTATCTCCCTACTGATCTCCAAAGTGACGAGCTAAGAAAGTTCCCTAATTAATAAGCCATTATGCATTGATAATAATGCTCCTCTGAAGCAATATACATCTCTCTGACGTATGCTCGATATTGTGCCTGTCTTTACATTTCTCAGCGTGAATTCATCATCTCACTGCAGTGCTTTGTCTCATACTTGGCTGTCGTTGGGCTCGGTTGCTTTTAGCTTTCATAATAATGTGTAAGAGCAGCAAGCCTTCATCATATGAAAGGGTATTCTTAATTGATAGGGCTTCTTTGTTTATGAACCCGGTGTGATGTGTCCACATGTAGTAGTGAATGAGTTTGAGCATTTGCCTTGTTGATCATGCATCAGATTTCTGGTCATGCTCAGAGTAGATGAATCTCATTTGTAGCCAGGAGACATCTCTGCTTTCTAAAACCTCTAGATCAGTGTTATTCAATCTGGAGGTCCTGGACAGCCTCCAGCATTGCCATTGAACGGTTTCCCTTACTTCCAGCGTGCCTGATACAACCTGTGAAATAATTAACAAGCCTTTTACTGAGTTAAACAGGCTGTAGTACTCCAGGACAAGTATTGAGAACGTTTTTATCAACATTATCAAAGTTTGAAAGCTGCCCTTGCCATCCAAGGCTGTGAAATTATGGGGCATTTTGTAAATAGTGGTCAAAAAACATGTTCAAAACCGTTACAGAAGAGTCATGCAAGGACTCATTAGGATAGCATGATGTGTGCGTACTCAGATAGGAGACCAAGCCCAGTTTTTGCTTGATGAGCAGTGGTGATCCTAACTCCTGTTCTATATCAGCTGGTCTGTTCTATACCAGTATAGGTCTACCGAACTATTTCAAAAGCTCTTCCCCTGTATTTAAACATATGTTTGGAAATATGGTTTACATATGGCCAAATACAAAGACCAACTGAATAGTAAGAAACTAATCAGTATTCAGTCCAATAACATCTACTGGATCCCTCCTTAGCCTTTTGGCTAAGAGCAAGTGTAGCATCTGTTTTTTCATCAGATTAATTTCTGATATGTCCTCTTTGTGTGGAGTACATATTTGGGGGCAATTGTGGCTTTACGTTTACAGAAGCTTGCTTGAGACTAGAGAGTCACTGGTTGAATTCACAGGACATCATCTTCTTCATCATCTTCAACCTCATATTCATCATTCTGTTGATTTAATATCTCTAAAGGCTTTCCAAAAACCAGTTATAGATTTAAAACTCTGAGCACGGCCAGAAAAGTCTGTCTGTGAGCTGGCCATTCCTGTCCCTGCACCACCATCCTTTCTGGAACATAAAAGCAAACGACTTTCAGTCTCTAGTTCAGTGTTTAGCTTTGCTGTATGTTTCAGAGAATCCTGCTGGACTTCATTCACTATATTTGAGCCTGAGCGACCTGACAAAGCTGGGGTGCAGGAACATGTCTGAGCAGCTCTGCCTTATACGGACCAAGTAAAACCTCAGTAGAAGTCTAAGGAGTCTGTGGGAGTCTATTGCTTCTCTAGAGGTCTATGGGAGGTTCTGGAGATGTGCTGCTTGCACTGGAAATCTTCATATAAATTGCAGCCCATTCTTACTATGAGGACATTCCAATATCAAACCTTTGTTTGCCCTTTATGTATTTGTCTTGGGATGTTTGTGCAAAGGACCTCTATACCTCAGGACTGCATAGTCAAAAACCCGAAGCTGGCCATTGTGGCTTTAAGTGGCCGAGTAGGGCTTAAAGCCCTGATGAGGTTGCATCAATTAGCGGGCTCCCTTTAATCTGACTTATATTCTTGTGGTTCTGTTCAGTCTTCTGCCTCTAATGGAATGTAGCATTTGATTATCTATTTCTATATAGGTACCTATCTAAACTATGCTTTCCAAAACTCACAACGTGCCTGATCTATTCTGTGTCTTACTCTAATATACAGAAGAATGTCAGTCATTATTAACACATTAATGCATTTTTCTCTTTATTGTTTTTTTTTAATCAGGTAGTAATGATGAAGCTTTGACATTTTTAGGTTCTTTGTAAACGTCTAGACATCTAATTGCTTGTTGCATTGAAGTTCAGGGACTCATTTTGGTGTTGATGGACATTGGCTTACAGCCCTAGACCATGGAGGCATGTGTTGAGAGCACCTTGACCTTCTTCAAGTTTTCCCAGGCTTCCTCGGCCAAACATACAGTCTCGTCATGTAAGGAGGAGAAATGCACCAAAATGCAACCGCCCCCCACACCACCCCAACCCTTACCCCCAGGAAAAACAAGGGCCTTTCTTCCAGCAGTTAAGCTCTGAACTTTTTTCCACACATCCCACCGATCACTGAGAACTTCTCGCCCCTCCTAATCGGAACATATTGATTCCCTTCGCCTTTCCACGCAGCACTATGTCCGGAACAGGAGCGTGCTAAACAACCTCCACATTGAGAGGAGAAATCATGTAGCTGTCTATGCACTTTTGACCTCTGTGAGTCCAGCAGAGGATGGAATAGCCATATTGAAGACTCAGCGATGATTCTGTTCCCACACCAGCGAGAGAAAGCCGCTGTCCTCCTCAGGAGACAATGGCACCACAGCCTTTTGTAACCCTCTCCCCTCTTCAGAATAACAGGAATGACCCTTAGTGAGACATCTTACTGGAATAAAAGGGAACATCTAGCTTCACTCCCAGCCTTCAGCCTTGTATATTGGGATAGACTGGTTCAGGCAGATGCTTATAGCTTTAAAATCTTTCAGACATCTGTCTTTCTATTTGTAAAACTTTGTAGGCAACTTGTTTTTTCACACTGTGAAGGTAGCTGATGGTAGTGAGGTGTAAATAGGATGGAGTTGTATTGAATGTCATCTTCTATGTTTTATCAGTTGCTGCAGTTTCCCCAGACTAACCATTAAACACTGTAACTTACACCAGCACCTGCTACATGTAGCTTTTGAAAAAAAGAAAAAAAAAAAGTTTTTTTTTTCTTGATTACAGTTTGTTTCAGCTGACTGGGAACCTGCTAACAGAACCTTGGTGTCATCTCAGAGTGTTGTTATTATATATATATATATATATATATATATATATATATATATATATATATTCTGCACTCTATTTCTCTATTTTCTGGACTGCAAGCTGTATTTAGCAACTG
Source organism: Hoplias malabaricus (assembly GCF_029633855.1). NCBI lineage: Eukaryota > Metazoa > Chordata > Actinopteri > Characiformes > Erythrinidae > Hoplias > Hoplias malabaricus. Next base: position 21,254,419 of record NC_089809.1, read on the forward strand.
TTTCTCCAGGATGTTAGGCACTGCATGTTGCAGACTCAACTGAAGAATCAGTGAGTCTCTATGGAGGACCATGTGGTTGTTGGAAGCAAATAACACTGCTTGGATCTCAAGCTATCCTGGAATAGCAAAGTTAACCAGCCATCAGAGGTCCTGCCATGTCTCACCTTCTGTCTTTACTTCCTAAAATGACACCAGATCTGGTTATAACATCCACTAAGGACTGTGTCACCTCTGACCAGAGAGAGGTAGAGAGCAAACACACAACTGGAATAATCTGTAAAAATGCTCTCAGAAAACATAATGCTGTTTAATAAGGTTTGGTTTGCCAGCGTGGACATTGGTCCTTTTTTAAAATGAACAAATTTGTCTTTTCTATTCGTGTTGTAAGGCAACAGAGGGAAAGTTGTGTGCGCAAGTCTGCTTGTGTGCAAGTGTGCATGTGTGCGCGCGTGTTGTTTTTTGCAAGGTGGTGGACTGAGTACACATTAATAAAAGTATAAATGTATCATTTGCAACATAAAACTATAAATATTGTATAGATTCTCATTAATTTCTGTATTCTTGCTCATGTAATGCAACCACCTTTCTTTTCGAAAGGAGTCAATGTTTGGTACATGTTTGTAAATAACGCAGTAGCACTTGTAGTCTTCCGAAGTTTGTCTGTTCATTTCTGCGCTTAAACTTTCATTGTTTATTACACACCATGAGTTCAAACAAACTTGCATAACTTTGTACATTTTATATATGTTCATTAATGCCTTGAATGTTTGTGTTTGTTCATTTGTTTATGCATATGTACAGATGTGAGATCACAGCAGCTATATTACAGTATGGAAATAAAGCACTTGTTCGGTAACAATGCAAGCTCAATGAGATTCATTTTCTGAAGGAGAGTCTACATGGAGCTACACTGAACACCTGTATTACCATATTACCATTTAATACTACATCATTACTATTGAGTGTTTTCTAAACAGTGTGTAACAGCAATCATCTCCACAGGAACATCCTCTACAAGAACTAACTGTCAATGCATACATTCTAATTAAAAAAAAATTATATATATATATATATATATGAAAAAACAAAAAGTAAGGAAATTTGTGTTTGTTAGATTATTTCTTTGTTGTAACAATTTTCTTGGCAATAAATCTTATACCATTGAAAAGCCTGTTATTTTCCCTTTTAAATGGTGCCACAAATTTGCCAAATCCTCTCTGCCAATGACAAACAGCTTATAATGTGTGATGGTGTGGGGCAGCATCTCCCTCACTGGAAAAACGAGGCTTGTCATTGGAGGCAATCTCCATGCAGAGAGATAAAATTTTGCAACCAATCGCAATCTCATATCTCCACAGTCTGTGACCAAACTCTATCCTCCAAGATGACAAGGCTCGCCCGCACAGATCGGGGTTTATCAGAGACTACCTCCAGAATTTAAGAGTGGAGTGCATGGAATGACCTACAAACTCCAGACCTCAAGCCCATTGAACACTTTTGGGATCAGCTTGGGCAGCTTGTGCCAGAGTGACCAACACAACCACACTGGTCGACTTGAGACAAATCCTGGTTGAAGAATGGGATGGCATCCCACAGCAGTGTGTGACCAGACTGGTGACCAGAGGAGGTGCCAGGCTGTTGTGGCTGTGTATGGTTCTTCCACATGCTGCTGAGTCTCCTGTTTGTTAAATGAATAAATTGTTAAATTGCCAATATGTCTTGTTTCTTCAAACTTCAAACATTCAGTCCATCAAACACCAAACGAGTCAATGGCAGAATAAGCTGTTTGGCAGTGGCAGAGAGGATTTGGCAAATGTTTCATGGATGAAACCCACATACTCAGCTCTACTGCTCATCCCACAAACCCATGTTCCTTACAAATGTGGCACCATTGAAAAGGTAAATTAACAGGCATTCCAACGTTAAAAGATTTATTGCCAAGAATGATTGTTACAACAAGAAGATAATCTATCAAACACAAGTTTCCTTCCTTTTGTACTATGTTTATGCATCATTCATTCATTGTCTGTAACTGCTTATCCATTTCAGGGTCTGGAGCCGACCTGGAATCAAGGCAGAAACACACCCTGGAGTGTGCTCCTATCCTTCACAGGGTGACATACACACACAAACGTTCACTCACTGTTACCCACAGCGGGACTTGAACCCACAACTTCTAGGTACCTGGAGCTGTGTGACTGCAACACTACCTGCTTTATTGTGATTTCAAGAAACAAAACAGGATCTGTGCAGTAAAATTAAATGAAACCTAACTCAATAAAGTATTAAAAGTGTGTTGAGGGACACCCCAGACTTTAGCACATGACTGTCTACTTAAAATTGTATGTTATTCACTGGTCGGCCAAAACATTAAATTACCTTGTTCCTACAGCCATTATCCATTTTAACAACCCCACTGACCATACAGTTGCATGTTACAGATCTGCAATTACAGACTGTAGTCCTTTGTTTTACCCTTCATTACACAAGTACATGTTTTGACCTCTGGTGAACATGTTTTTATTGTACATTTTGTGGATATTTGGATTTGGACATATTTGGACAAATTTGAAGATCCATTATGCAACTTTGTGTTGCCTTAGACTTGTTTACTATCAGAAAGAATAATCCAGCATCACCTGGATTTACTTATCATATGATGGACTGATTGACTACTTAATTATTTTACAAAATAATATATACAAAAAAATCTGTCAAATCTGAAGAAAGAAACCTTGGGTGAACCCAACACTGTTAACGGGGGACCTATCCACCTCTATTCAAACCACTTATTATAAATTTATAACATGGCATTATGGTCCCTTAGCCAAAATAATCAAATCTATGGCATCTGCATTCAACATACTTATGCAGATTATCCAAAATGTGTCAAGTTTCTGTGCAATTTACAGTGTCCAGAAGAGCTAGGGAACCTTATTATAATGCAGCCTATGAGGCTATGGATAACTTGATGCTCTAGATGCTGGTTATAAAAGGAACTCAGCTTTGATTTTTTTTTTTCCTTGTTCCCAGCTGGGTGCCTCAAAAAATGAACAAAAGTTAACGTAGTTCATAATACCTAAACATTTTCTGTACATTCATGAGTTAGTTATGTTTACAACGGATTGTGTTTTTTTTTAAAATAAAAGTGACCAATATATAGTAAGATAACACAACAAAATAGCCTTTAATCGCCTAGTGATTTAAACATTTGCTGTGAATTGTTGCCCCCTTCAGGAAACTGTGGGGAAACGCAAGGACAGACATATTAGCCAAGACATGTCTCGGGTTTAAGGGTTCCTTTTATATTTTCTACAGGTGCTGAGGGGCCAGGAGTCTGTTCCAGTCAGCAGCGTTGTGTTAGACCACATACATTGTACCTGTTTCACACGGGGAGAGCAAAACAGACAAACAGACCCAGGACACCAGAACTGGGTGTAAGATGTACACTGCTGTGACTGGGTGAGTGGTGTGTGTGTGTGTGTGTTGGACGGACTTCCTGCCCAGGGTGTGTTCCTGCATTGTGTCCCGTGAGTCCGGGTAGACGTTAATTAATAAAAATATTTAATTCCTTACATCTGTATTTTTTTTTAGTTTAAGCTACAGGTATCAGAGTCATAACTGCCATAAACGTTTGAATCTGATTGTTTCTATATTTGCATTTTATTTATTTTAAATGTTGTATACTTGTATTATCACATTATTTTCATATTATGTATTTGATAAATATGAAGTATTTAATGGTGCAGTTCATGAGTTTGAGTTTTAACAAACTGTGTGCGTGTGGTGGTGGGGGGGTTGATATGGGCGCTATACCCCTACAGGACAGAGACCGAATGCTAGATTACTGACATCAGGCACTAGATGGTGCCACAAACACGAAGGAGAAAGACAAAAAAAAATAAATAAAAAATAAAAAAAACATTCGTTTTTAGACGTTTACACAACCTTCACAATCTTGCAGTTCTTTAAGTCCGCCCCAAGCCTTTACAGCATTCAAGCTGGTCTTCACACTTCAGAAGCGTCATGAAAGGCTTCACTTCAGAAGAGAACCTCAGGATTTAGGATAAGCACTTGGACAGGGTCTTAGTTTGTGCTCTTTGTGCCTGTTAAGTGCAGTTTCTCAAGCTCACATGTCATTTATGCACTTTTTAGTGAAATGTGCACCAATATCAGCACGTTTAGTACATACTAAGCTGTCTGGAGGACTACCTTCTGCAAAACATAACAAGTAAACCCTGATCCTGGTGTCAGGATGCAACCTTCTTACTGAATCCAGCACTTTCGCTTAATAACAAAAGCACTAAGGGTTTGCAATATGGCCGTAAAATATCACGATATTTCAGGGTATTTTGTCAATAACGATATTCTTGGCGATATGAACAAAACACTGAAATATACTTCTATTAATTTCAAGAACATATTATTGGAACAAAATAAAATGTTATATTAATACTAATATATTATTTTTTTATATTAAAATTATATTTAATAACATTTTATTTTAGTACAAATCTAACAATTTCAAACAACAAATACATTTGTAAACCTTTGTTTATTTTGTAAACAACTTACCTAAGATTCTGACATTGTATAAAATATATACACAATATTGATATTTTATATCCAAACCACCTCCACACAACTGAAGTCACTCCTCTTTTGGAGCAAATTCTTTGAATGCAGAGCAAACTTCCACTGTCTCTGTGCCTAAATGACTCATGTAATGAACATACACCATACCACGTGTATCTGCATGATGCGATTACGTAAATAAGTCAGAATATCACGATAATCGTTTCATTTTAATTGAGATATTTTTGCCCATAGCCCTAAAACAGAACAGAACTAGAACACATTATTATTTAAAATCTTACTTTAATCTAATATATATCAAGTACATTGAAAACAAGTTATTTCCCTGGAAACAAAAAAAATAAACTGCATGGACAAATATACATTCAATGTATACAGATTCATTCAGCATCAGTCACAGAACAAGCAGTCATTGGTGCAAAACTAACCCAGATAGGGTCTTTAAAACAAAAAAACAAATAATCCATCCCAATTAAGTGAGTGTCAGACAGATAAAAATCCCTGTGTGGACAGAAACTTGTCAATCATGACAAAGGCTCTCTCTGGTTGGTCATAAGGCAAAATGTGACCCCCACCTCTAACAATCACCTATAAAAGAAAACAAAACAGGGGAAGGCATATGAGACCTGAAATTCTCAAGAATAAATAGAAGCAACAAATCCTGAGTTCAACCCTATCAAAAATATCCAACCAGAATTCTGCCAGATTCTTGTTGATGGCTATCAAACTTTACTGATGCTGTAAGTACAATGTTGAGCCTGTCAGCACAGCAGGATATATGAAAACAAAACACGCAGACATCCGAACAAACATGATCAGATTAGCTATTAATACTGATGGCCATATGAGCCACTGTCCGTCAGTGGTCTGGAACTCACCTGGTAAAATTCATTAACTTGTCGGACGTAGCCTGCTACCTCTGTATCACTGGGACGGATCTTCCAGTGGAAGCGCTCCGCTTTTTTTAATTCATCTGCACCAGTCCAGTTCACTGTGGGCAGGAAGCGTTCAGTCAGTGGAGCTGCTACAATCACATCTAGCTGCCCGCTGTAGATCAGCACCTAGAAAACACACACAGAAGTGTCACATTCTGTGGTTTTGCATGCTCGCGTTGTAAACAAAACACTAGAATTCTAAAATCACACAAAAGCAGAAATGCCCTCACTCTATATTTGTCCATGAGGATGCCCAGCCAGGGTTTAATGGACTTCATGACGTCCTGGAGCAGGTGTTTCTCTACCTCAGAGCCATTATTAAATGTTAGGTTTCCTACATGAATTGAGCTCCTCACGTTTGGCAAAGTCACAAACTTGGCAAAGTATTCTTGATCTACTGGCTCCTGAGGACGAGAAACAGGAACAAGTGAGACTGAATGATGAAACGATCGACCAGATATAATATGAATTAAAAATAAATAAATAAATAATAAAAAAATAAAAAATACATTTCCATATTAATTTTACACTGGCACACAAACTTTAGCATGTTATTCTTTAAATTGAAAACCAGACCATATTACTAATGTATTAGCAACATATGAGCAATAATAGGAAAGGGAAAACACAACTCATATAAAAGAATAATAATAATAATATATTAATAAGTAATTAATTCCATTTTAACCATTTCCTCTCTGATATAAGTCGATGAAATGTGGGTACTAAGAGTCTTTGACTGCATAGTAATGTTTAGCCACAAAACTGGATGTTTGGTTTCATTTCAAATAGGAATAGGGGAAGAAAAAAAGCTTTGGAAATATTTTTACAAAATTGCATCGCAATATAAAAAAATGTTGTGAGCTCCAATAGCTTTCTCAAAATTCTAGGTGCTTTGTTTGTGCTTATTATTGGTGACTTGTCCTGCCATTTTTTCCCTGTAACCATTAACATGTTTATGTTCTTGTACTGTGAAGTGTACTTGAGTACCCTGAAAGGCACCTATAAATGTTTTTATTAACATTATTATTAGTAGTATTATTAATAGTAGTAGAACAATATGTAAGGGACCAAACTGTCTCCGTACCTTACACTGCATGTAGTTAAAATAATTAGTGCAACCAGTAACATTTTGGAAGTATGAAGGATAAGGAACAAGGTCTCCATTCAGCAAGCTGTCAAAAACCTAGTGGAGGAAGCAGATATATGATTATAGAACTGAAGAGCCACCACGTAAAAACAAATACAGAACATAAACCTCAGATTGTTATTTACACTAAACAAAATTTTAAGTTTTTGCTCCCATTTTTCATGGGCTGACCTTAAGTCCTAAGACTTTTTCTATGTCACCTTTTTCTCTCAAATATTGTTTAGAATTTGTCTAAACCTGTATTAGTGAACTCTTTTCCTTTGCTGAGATAATCCATCCAACTCACAGGTGTGGCATATCTAGATGTTAATTAGACAGCATGATTATTGCACAGGTGTGCCTTAGGCTAGCCACAATAAAAGGCCACTCTAAAATGTGCAGTTTTATTACACAGCTCAATGCCACAGATGTCGCAAGTTTTGAGGGAGTGTGCAATTGGCATGCTAACTGCAGGAGTGTCCAGAGCTGTTGCCCATGAATTGAATGTTCATATCTCCACCATAATCAGTCTTCAAAAGCGTTTCAGAGAATTTTAGTAGAAACAGTCAGAAACCATCTCAGGGAAGCTCGTCTGCATGCTTGTTGTCCTCATCGGGGTCTCCACCTGAGTGCAGTTTGTCGTCGTAACCGACTTGAGTGGGCAAATGCTCACATTCTATGGCGTATGGCACATTGGAGAGGTTTTCTTATCACAGATGAATCCCGGTTTTCACCATACAGGGCAGATGGCAGACTGTGTGTATGGTGTTGTGTGAGTGAGCAGTTTGCTGATGTCAACATTCTAAATTGAGTGGCCCATGGTGGCTGTGGGGTTATGGTATGGGCAGTGAACAACGAACCCAGGTGCATTTTATTGATGGCATTCTGAATGCACAGAGATACTGTGAGAAAATCCTGATGCCCATTGTTGTGCCATTCATCCACAAGCATCACTCATGTTGCAGCATGATACACAGCTTGCTGAATAATTGCTTGCTGAATTATTCTGTTACTCATGTAGTCAGTTACTTAATGTGGATACCCGCGATATAAAAGAGTTTAAAGTCTGTAAACTGTAAATAATTGATGTTGCGCTGCTGGAATTAACAGACCGCTGAGCACAGACAACTTTAACATCTTTGGAGACGACACTGGTTTATTTGCTGAGTGAGGTCTCTCTTGTCCGTTCACTATCGAGAGCCATTCTTCTGTATTTGAGCAACATTTTAGAACCCGTACTACTCCCAAAGCTGTGCTGGAGCTGTCAATGTTTGGCTCCTTGGACACTGGAAGGTTTAAAGCATTCATTTTTAAGCCTTAAACCATCCAAGCATCATCCCAGGAATTTTAAGCTGTGTTACACATGATGCACTGTAACTGGTGCGAGGGTGTGTGCGCCAAAACAATACAATCACAGTCTCGTGCGTTTACTCTGCGCGTAGTCATGCACCTCAGATGTTTTATAACATGCTTCGTAAAAACGAACACATTTAAAGGAACACTTGCAAATCAGGAACAAATCCACAGGCATTTATCACTCTATGAGAGAGTCAAATGGCCCAAAACTCATAGAAGACATCATTTCCTTATAAGGATATCATTTGAAATTCATGGGTGAGGATTATGATTATGGCATGTTAATTGCAAAGAAACATGCACACCCTCCCAATCTGCAAACATTTGTTATTCATTAACATACACACGGTCTACTAAAGAAATCTGGTGTTTACACAGCATTGCAAATGAATCATGCAGTTTACTCTTTTTTTTTTTAAATGAAAGTTTTGTGAATGAAGTCCATTGAGAGCTTGTTTGAGATACTCTGAATAGGTGTATATGACAGCGTGTTCCAGTACCCGAGAATATCCAGCAACTTAACACAGCCATTAAAGAGGGGTGGACCAACAATCCACAACTTGACCAACTCTATGCGTAGGAGATCTGTTGCACTGTGCAAATGGTGGTCACACCATTGGCTGACTCGACTGGACCTTTTAAAAGTAAACTGCACATTTATTGTGACCAACCTAAGGCACGCCTGTGCAATTATCATCCTGTCTAATCAGCATCATGATATGCCACACCCGTGAGGTGGATGGATTATCTTGGCAAAGGAGAAGTGCTCACTAACCATCTTTGTTTTCTTTCTTTTTCCAAAAGATGGCCATCTTTTTCTCACAAGCAATACGTGTGGAAAACAAACAAACAAAAACAGATGTACCTCAAAGGCCTCTATCCACCTCTGTTGCTGGATAAGTTTAATACCAACATCTGTCTGCAGTTTCACATACTGCCTCTGCAGCTCATCCACCATGCCTGTCTGATACAGGAAATCAGCATAGCCGCCCATCATCTGACCGAAAGGGAGAAAATATTTAAACAAAAACATTAGGCATCCATTTAAAAATAGCTTGTCTTTAAAAGAAAATGCTCCACCCACTCACCAGCTCAGGGTCACACAGACCGTCCCCAATGGCCACGCCCTTAAAATTGATCTTCACCTTGGCAAAAGGATTATTCTTGTGGATGTAGTAGCCAACTGCTGGGACATATTTTCCTGCATAAGACTACAATGTGACGTAAAATGAGATTTTAATAATAATGTGTACTTGTTTTATAGTTAAATAGAAAAAGCACTTATAGCATAGACATCAGCACAGTTATCAAAACTACCACACTGTACTTACATAAGAACAAACCGAAAAACAGCTGCAGCCAACAAATAGCACCCAACTACTGACTTTTCTTGTAAGTGTATTTATATTCTTAAATAGATAGTTAAATTAATAGTTAGGCTAGAAACTGCTGGAGTATTGTTTTACTTCAATGTACATTACTGTAGAAATATTTTTATTATAAAAGACCTTTGATTCTGACATTCACATTGTAACCGGCAGCAGATATTTAAAAACAAAACAAAAAGGCATGCAAGTTATAAATAAGCCGAAGTAGAAATGTTTTTAAATTAAATTACATTTAAAAAAAACATTCACTATTATTGCTGTATGAGTGGACAAGATAAGACTCAGTCACCTCTCCAGTGGCGTAGAAATCATTGGACTGAAACTCACTGAAGATCTGGAAAAACTGAACCAATGCACTATAAAAGAGAATACAGTGGACAAAATGAATGAACTTGTGAAATTTGAGAGTCCTACTTATTAATACAGGCATTTGTCAGCCAGCTTACTTGTACAGATCCTGACCAACATCATCCTGGTTTGTGGCATAGCCTCTGTCGTTTTCAGTGAAACTCCATCCAGTGCCCACCTATTGAAATGTACAATTACTCAACTGAAAATTAAGTCATAAAATTCAGGTGCTCCATAATATTTAATGGAGTGATTTTAATATAATAGTAACAACAACAACCCATAATTCAGTGGATATAGTATGGAGCAGAAGAACCCAAAAAATTACAAGCACTTACTGGGTTGTCAATATAAAGAACAGAGTATCTGGATGTCCAAGGGAAGTCCCTGTATCCCACTGGTAACAGAAAAAAAAAAGGGAGGAATATTATGTGTAAGCTATTTTATTACCACAACACTGCCATGAACTCACATAGGACACAGTAAACTCTACATTTCTTATGACAGTGTATTATGCTACTTAATTTTTGAGAAAGTGCACTCACATGTGAGATTCTTATAAACAACATAAGGTCCATGCTCCACAAAAAGGCCGAACATAGAGGTACCTCCGGGACCTCCCTGAAGCCAGAGGAGCACGGGGGCAGTTTCTGGTGACACCTGCAGATTCAAACTCACATCAGTGTAATCTACTAACATGTGGACATTAAAAGGCTGAAAGAGTCTTTATTATCTACATGATCTACAGTGATTCAGAATCATATTACTACTGAATGATACAAAAAATTATCCCCAGTCCATAGACAGCTGCTCATCTAAAACATTTGAATGAAAAGAATGCTTGTTCCGCTTTGTTGAATTAACAGCTTTCTCACTCCTGGGACAGTTTACAGTAGATGTTGGAACAGTTCTGCATGGATTTGACAGCATTAAGTCACTAGAGAAGTAATGAGGTCAAAAGTCACTCATCTAAATGTACTGGATGGTGTTCCATCACACATTTCAACCACTCCACAGCCCAGAGCTAAGGATCTTCAAACCCTTCTGGCAAATTCTTGCCATACAAATAAATTGTGTGTGTTACTGGATAACTGGATAATGCATGAACAATTAGTGCGCCATTACATCCTCAACATTAAAATGGGGCACTTGGATACTATTGAAAACATCCAAAGACAAAGTTTCACACCATTCAAAGTCACTATTCATGGGTAATGTGCTGTCTGTGTAAGGATGTAAGCAAATTAATGATTAAAAAAAAATAGCATATGTGGAAAATAATATTTAGGTTGATGTGTTCAACCCAGACTGTTAAAACACTTCAAGAGTTGGGTGCAGCTGTCATAAAGTGGTAAATATGATGCCATAAATCCAAAGTGAAATAATAAATGTGGCTAACTTCTAAGACAATACCTGTGCAGGGAAAAACCAGAAGAAAAGGTTGCTGTTGTAGCTCTTGTTGACTGTGAGATAGCCCGAGTAACTCTTCACATTGGCACCAGGTAAAGGGCCCACTAAGCTCAGCTTTTTAGCTGCAAGTTAGCATGAGAGAGCAAAGTTATTTTCTACAGTGAAAGGAATAACAAGATATCTAACAGTTATTAAGAGTAGCATTTCTTCCACAAATGAATTCATGACTAAACATATTTGACAAAGACTGTTAGCTGATAATCAAGCAAAGAGAGGTGTGTGGAGTCAAGAAATAGTTAAAACTATGCATTGTTGTGGGTTGCCAAGAGCAGGGTTAAGTAGCACTTATTAGACGACCTTGAAAAAACAGATGGACTCTTCATAGTCCTAAAAAACAGGACACATTTTAAACATCATGCTGTATTGTTGTATTAGACATGGATTTATTAACCCAGTACACATACCAAATATAACGTAGGTCATAATTTGACAAAACAGGATTATTCGCCTTGAAGGTTACAATACAACAAGTATCTTAATCCTCTTTGAACCAACTGTGTAAAATGTCACCTAAACTAAAATGTTTAAACTCTTCAACAGAAGCCATGAAAACTCATGAAAATGGAAGTAGTTTTGGCTTTTAAAAAGTCCCAGACTAAGCAACATTTGACTTGACCTCTTATTTGACTAACACTCGTAACCAGTTTCACTTTAATGGAAATGCAAGAAGAAGGAAATAAACACTATAGCTCCTTTTAAACGCCTTGGGCCTTTGCTATTGTGATACAACACCCTATGTCCACCATGAAGATTTTAATTCATACAATATTTATTTATGATTTAAATGAAAACACAAAGTTGCCTTTGGTGTAATGTACCAAACATTAACTGTAAGATCACTATGAACTGATTGTTTTCAAAATCATACTTTATTGCTGTTAAAAACCCAACCTGGATTATAGCCCTTTAGACAACCCATATCTAAAATAAAAACTAATCTGTGCTGACAAAAAATTAAATAAATAAATAAATGAGAAAATTTGTTAAATGACATTCCACAAAATTGGGCTTAAGTTATCTCACTAACTGAGACAACCTGCTTTGTGAAATACTGCCCAGATCAAGTATATTGCTTCTCTTTTTTATTACATTTGAGAAGCAGAAATTAAACTGGATTACACTGGATATCCTCCACTGACCATGTCTAAGTGCATTTGATGACATATGCACCGACAGTTAAAGTGGGTTTCTTCTGCAATTTTATAACACACCACTTTTTTTCCCCCTCTATGTGTCAACATACCTTCCTCTACCTTTCCTTGCTCCAGATAAGGGGTGAGGAACAGAGGTTGCCCAGGGTCTTGTCCAATTACATGACTGACATGGTGAGATTTTCTACAGAAGAACGAAGAGCAGCCCCGGGATCTCACAGGTTCAACTATAGCCCAGGCCAAGAAGAGAATGGCCAGTGCTTTTTTCAGCATTCTGAAACTAAAGACATGGACATGAAGCATGAGTAAAGACATAAGCCTTAAAACAGACACTAAACATCTTATATTTCCAATAGGCTGGTCAAACAGCTGCCTGATTCCACAGGCCCAGGCAAGCAACCAGATCATTGTGCAGCACTAAATATGAAAGCATGTAATATTACACCAAGCTCAGGATTTTTCCAATCCACCTTAAACACATCGGTGTTCATTTAAAATTTCTTTCAGTAACAAAGACACAGGCATTAATCAAAATAAAACAATTAGAACCAACCAATCGATGCACCTATAGCAAAGGGAGAATAAATGGTAAAGATTGTGAAAACAAAATGAAAATCTCAGATATAATAAAGACATACCCACCATAATGTATACAAACCTTACAACATGTTACAGATTTTCTCACCTTTTATTTTGCAGTTGTGACGAGCAATACATTTACAATAAAGTAGTTTTTCACCTAAGGAAGTTAACATTTTGCCAACAAACTGTACATGTTCTAAATGTAGTTCAGCGCTGTACGAACAAAGCCTAAAAGGATATCGGTCCGCAAATCACAAAAAAAACAAAAAACAAAAAAAAAAAACATTGGTGTATTAGAAAGCTCTTTAAACGCATTTAACATAGACTTAAAAATATTGACTGACTTGCAGATGCAATTCCAGTGCAACATAAACACAATTCTGAAATAACACTGAAAGTTTTTTGTGGTAAACACCTGAAAAAAAAAAGCTTGTCCATTTGTTTGTGAATCTGTTCAGATTTTCCGCTGTCTTCTGGACAAAGCTGTAAATGGCGACGCCGTAGAGTCTTTCAAACAACAAAGTAACCAACGCTTACACAAGTCGGAGCAGAAGGAAGCTCTTTACTTAGTTCTCAAAACAGGTTTTTACTCACCTCGAAGGCGGACAATAATTTGAGCAGTTCTTCTTGTATTTTAAGGAATAAATGAAATAACTGCAGCTGTCACGTTGTTAAATTTTCAGTCATATGACCACGCTATGAACATGATCATGTGATCACTGCCGACCAATCATTAGCCAGCTCCGATTTTATTTTTTTTTTATTTTTTTTTTTTATTTTTTTTTTGCAATAAGTCTGCAAAGTAAAATGGTCTCTGATTAAAATACACGATAACGTTATCACTGCTGGTAGTTGCAGAGAATTTGTTATTTGTCAGCTGGGTTTCACTGATTGACACAGTACTGTCAATATTACTTAAATTAAAGAGGCAAATTACCCAACCGAAGAACCCTATTTCTTGTGAGGATTTTTTTTTCTAATATAGTATTTAAGTGATTTTTAATTTACTTTACTTTTTTTGCTTGTTTGATTGGTTTAAGTTTGTTTGTTTGTATGTTTGTTTGGTTTTGTGGAATTTGATGCTTGCAAATAGCTGGGCCTGACACACTCTGTTACAGCCTTTTTCCTTTTAATTACACATTTAATCATTTGGGAACTTAAGATTGTTGCAGTTTTGCAAGTGGAATTCACCCTGTTTTAGAGCATGCAGAATGGGACCTGCACTTGTAGGTATTGTAGGCATAAATCCCTATAATTCCAATGTATGCCTTACCTTCACAGTGTTACCTTCACATATACCATGAAAACTGATGCACATGCCAAACAGATGACGGATGTTTGTATTTGTATCGTTTGGTGATAATAGCCTTCATAGTTCATGTTGTCTTTGGCACAGACACTTTGATTTCAAACAAGTTGAATCGTGGACTCTTTAAACACAATATAACATGTTCATGTTCTCTTGGACCATCTAGCTTGGGTTTAGAGAACTCAGTAGAATTTTTGCATAAGTGACATATGCCATTATTAATGTGTAATAGATATTCAGGTTGCATTATTTTATGTAACTGTGGTCTATGTGAATTGATAGTAGTTTTCAGCGCCACCCCAAAGCATATGTGGTTGTATTTATCCCAGTAGTATAATAGTTTCTCTTTCAGTGATATCTAAAATTTTGAGGCTCTCAGACTGTTCATTTGTAGCATGCTTTAAAATTGTTATAATCGAATGAATGTTAAAAAGGGCCATTCACATGACCTTGCATGACTCTGGGTATACTTGTACCTGTAACGTATGCTAATTCTAAAGTATTATAATGGAAATTAAGCAAAACAGAAATTCACCCTTGACCAGCATGTTTTCCTTCTCCACCCACTTCTCAGAGAAAGCTTATTAGTCAGTTCAGTTAGCTTGTGAGTAATCTTGCATTGCCAGACTCTCTATGGAGAGAGATATTGCCATGTAATGTGGCCAAGAACCTCCTACTGCAGCAGGAAAAAATTGACTGACATGCAAAAGGACCCATTTTGGTATAGTTTGTAGAAGGAGGCAATCCAGTAAGAGCCAGATGTCCAGAGAGCTAATCAGAATGCAACTGGCAGAATCTTGACAGAGAGGCCAGATTAGTGCACTGAAAGTATCAGACTCTCCATCAACTGGTTGGCAGAGTGTCTGTGGCTGAGACTAGCTTAGCTAAATTAAATATTACGTGAGATTCATTCAAGGTTTAAGTAAAAAAATCAAAACAATCAATTAAAAAAAAACTAATAAAAAAAATTAATGTATTGGTCCTGTACTATACTTTAAATTTTGGTAGCTGCCAATGTTCTTTACTCAAAAAGTGAACAAGATAATGTGTTTGCCTAGTGTGTCTAAAACATCTTAGGGTACACCCGCCCAATCAGGAGAACAATTGTTTAGAACAGGCAACATGAGACTCAAATATATATACATTAAAGCAGTCATTTTCAATCTAGGTTCACTGCACAGTATATGAGAGCAAACGACAGTTTTCTGACATTTTTTCATTAACAGTCAAATTAAACTGCTGTTAACAAAACAATGATATAGTGTTAAAATGGCATCTACATAAATAGCCAAAGCAGCCAGATCTTCGGAATGCTATATGAAAAAGAAACCACATTAATTTCTCTATTTTTATATTGCTGATTTGTCTGCAGTGGCAATTTAGTTGGTTTATAAGCTACAGTTTCGTTTATTAGAGGCTTTTCAGTGCTTGGAAATTCCCAGCCAGTCTGCAATATTGCTGTGATTTATCTCCTAACACAGGCATTCTCCTTTCATTGATTACCTGCATGGAGTGGAATGGAATAAAAATATGGACTGGCTGACAGCCCTGCAAAGACCAGACTGAGTTTCTGCAGTATAATATTTGAGTATTCATACTTTTTCTACAACCATGTTACAACAAGCTCATGGCTACTTACTGGAATTAGTACCGCTAGTCCAGTTATTAAATACTTCATAGCAGTTTTGTTTGTTTGGGGTTTTATCACCTGATCATTCCATATATACACTTATAAAAAAAAACTGCAGTTTGCTGCAGTAGCATCTACTTATATGGTAAGGTTTTCCACAAAATGTTGAAACATGTTATGAAGATTTGTTTGCTTTCAGTCCCAAAAGCATTAAAGTAACACTATGTAAGACTTGGGGATTTTTTCACCTGGGATCCCCTTAAGGTTAAACAATGTAATTCACTTTTACAGCACTGTCCCGAAATCAAGGGAAAGTGGGAAGTGATGGGTGTGATTTCCAGCTCTCCTCCAGACATTACATAGTTTAGTTTATGCAGTACTAAACCTGGAGCAATAAAAAGAGAAGCTCTACTCTCTCCATCACTTGTTAGTTAAATATCACAGTAATCCTCAAAGTGTTCCTTTAATAAGATTTATATGGTGGGCTATTTGTCATAAATTCCATTACTTTATATTTCAGAGTTATTAATGTGGCTCCATCACTCCAGGAATACATATCCAGAGCAGCCTATTATGTTGGTGGAGGAGGAGATAATATAAGCTGTGTGCAGTTGAACACCTCTGTCAGGAATGGTTTTAGACATGTATGACATGATTTTATGATTTTAGACAACATGTATGTATGTGTGTGTGTGTGTGTGTGTGTGTGTGTGTGTGTGTGTATAGGTAGAATGCACTTTATTGAATGAGCTATTCAGCAACAAACTTTAGAAATGCTCAGAAAATCCCTGCACTTTAACCCACAAAGGTAAAAACATATGTGGATGTTTATATATTACCACATAATATATAAACCTCCATCCTCATACACATAACAGCCATGCAAACAACAAAATTTTATTTTTTTATTTTTTTTTAAACTGGGGCTCAGTGTTATAACATTGCTGCGGTGCAATCCTGAAAAAACCCTACTGTTGGCTTCTCCCCTTGGGGTTGAGTCTTCAGCTCCTCCAATGGATTGGGCCTTTCTTTTAAGGGTATATGGGGATTGAGTTCCACTCCCTGTCCAAAGGGCTCCCTATACTACCTGGAGTGTTGCATGTTGAGCTCCTCCCCAACTATCAAGTCTGCCCACGAGCCACAGGAGAGGTTTTGCCAAAACTTCACTTACTGCTGTGCCATCATCTGCCGCCCGAGAGAGAGGGACATGCTCTTGGCCCATTCCTGTGGATGTTGAGAAGGATTGAGGTCAAGCCCCACAATGCAGGTGTCCTAGATGAGTAATAACCAGAACTCATGTTTGAAGGACTGGTTCCCTCCATGCACCCAAAGTTGCTGCCTGCCCTACATGGCCAACTACTTTCAGTGACTGATTTCAGTCATGTTGATTAGCCCCCACCCCTCTGGAGACCCTCTAGCCATACCTGACAATGTTTCTGGCTGCAGCAGCAACATGGTGGAGCCAGTTTCCAGCAGTTTAGTGAACCGTACACTTATGGTACGACAGGTAAGAAACATTTCAAGTATATGACCCACCCTTCATATCACTGGTTCACAAGTGGAGGTGGATGATGATTTTGACATCCACCCTTCATTGGGTGGCTCTATTTAGGTTCCTCACTTGACCTGGATTGTGGGACTGGCAAGCCTTGTGCCCTCTCTTCTCATAGCATTAGCAGTTGACCACCAGTAACTTAGCATGTAGCATTTATTTTTCACATAATATTGAGCAGCTTGCTGTAGAATTCCTGTGCTCAGGATAAGCTCCTCTCACTCCAAACCACATGATTTTGGACTGCTTCCAAGCAGCAGAAGGTTGAGAAAAGTCTCTACAGCCAACTCCCCTTGGATATATCCACTGAAGTTGAGGCGATGTTGGCTCACTATAAGCCAACACTCTCTGTTGTTCACTTACTCCCATATTTGCCTTTTTCATCATGGAACCAGAGCTTGACCAAACTGCCACAGGTGTACATGTACATCTTTGTGGTGAGGTTGTATCTCTTTCCTCTAGAAGATCAATCAGCACTTGTAGCACCACCAACCTACGTATCAATCAAATATACATGCCCAGGATTCTTCTGATATCAATGTAGCATTTAAGTAGCCTCATGAAAGAAGTTAAGGACAACGTGTGTAACAATCAGTTCAGCAACAAGCTCAGAAAAGCCCCCAGTTTAACACACACAAAAAAGCAGTGGACAAAACTAAAAGGGAAAAACATATTAAGACAGTGGACTACCACATTACACAGAAACCACCTCACTCATACCATAAACAATCACAAAAACACAACTATAAACTACACTATAACAACAGCAACAAAAACACTAATGTGGTGGTCCTACATGCTGGGAGTATAATGGTTAGCCCATGGTTAGAGTTTACAACAACAAATAATTTATTTAACATTATCATGAACAATTTAGCTATCCTGATAAAGAGGTTTTTTTTTGTGAACTTATTGTGAATTTGGTCAGTATTTAAAGGGGATATTCACGATTGTAACCAAAAGCTTTCCAGTTTCCAGCGTGCTCCCCCTGGTGTCGATAAACAAGAAGAAGAAGAAGAAGAAAAAGGCTTGGTCAGCATAGCTTTCCCCTCTCTCTCCAAACTTTGAAAAGCATTAAAAGACATGAGGATATTGCTTAATTACTGCTCAAAAGGTGGGTAAAATAGACTTATTTTGGCTGTTTCAGATATTTAAATAGGAACTCACTCTAAATTCGGGAGACTGCTAACTGCACGAAGATAAACACAGACGATAAGTGCTGAAAAACTATACAACTCGAGTTACAGATGAGTTTCTGTGGTAGTTAAAACAGTGAATAAAATCTTACATACCAGTTAAACTTCAGCCACGTACAAACAACAGGCATTTTCCTCCTCAAACATATACCGTTCCACTTTAAAAGACGCAGATCTTCTGTACTTAAACAAACCAGAGAGAACTGGAGTTCCCCAAAGTCGCAGATATTGCTTTTAAAGAACATTGAGATTTAGTGTTTAAGAAAAAAAACTTCTGCCATTTGGTAAAAAATAGAATAGGTAATTAAAAATAATAATTATAATACGTTTCCCATGATTATGGATTACCATAAGGTCTGTTAATGCCTGGTTGATATGAGACATACCAGCATTTAAAGCATAGCATGTGCTGGGTTATTGTTGTTTCTAAAGGAAAGATATAAAGTTGGTATAGTGTACACTACTGCCTTTATGCCCTGCTCAGGTACAGGCACAAAATACCTAAGAGTCCCTGGGCTAGACAACTAACACTACATTTGCTTTCATTTGTTACATGTAAGTTGTTAAACACATCTGATAAATGATAAGTGAGTTAAGATTTTACAAGATAACAAATCCCTTTTTAACACGTCTTAGAATGTGAAGTTTTATAGTTGTTAAAAAATATATACATACAATATATATATATATACACACACATCTTATACGTGTTTTTTCTTCCATTAGCGAAAACCAATACTTAACCGTTCGGGGTTCCCTTTAACCGTTTAGCTCGGGTGCGTGTCCAGGGCCACGCGGCGCCCAGGCGCCCAGGCGCCCTTCCTGCCACTTTAAGGAGGCGGTTCCCGCCGCAGAGCGTGGTGTTTCTCGCGAAGCCCCGAGCGGCACATGGAGACGGCACCGAGACCGAAGACCGATATTCTTCAACATGGCGAGAAAAGGAGGGAAATATCAGGACCCTGAATGAGAGAAAGTTTGAGGTTATTTACTTAATTACTGACGGGTTTTTATAATTCCCTCTTACGCGTTTCCTCACTGAGTGTCTCGACTATTTTTATCCCGCTCTGCTGACACTGGAAGCGGCTGTAAATGCGGCGGTGCTGGCAGCTCCAGCCTGCTGAGCTCCCTGAGACTCGCTCGCTCATGAACACGAACTGCAAGTGTGATAGAGAGCGAGAAGAGAATAAGGAGGACGTGTGAGATGGACGAGGAGCTGACAGAGCAGAAGGTGATTGACTGAGAGACTGACAGACTGTGAGAAATGGCAGCTTCAAGTAACTCCAGTCTTTCAGGTTCCTCTGTTTCCTCTGGTGAGTACTGGTACAAGTAGGCATTTTATAGGTTTAAACACTACCGCTTTTCCATCCCTTTCCTCGATGGTACCACGAGAACACGCATTTATTCATTTGCGTAGAAAAGTCTTTTTTTGTGGTCGGTTTGTAGCACACTATCATGGCTGTGATTTTGCTAGAAAATATTATTAGTTACTCATTAAAGCAGGATACAACATGCTGAGGTGTGTCACTCAGACCAAGTCAGGTGTGTTATTCTCATTCCTGAGTGAGAAACAAGTCTATTCTTTTGCACAGAAGCATAACATATTCCCGTACTGTGGCTTCAGTCTTACACTGAAGAACATGAAGCTTTGAAGTTGCACATGTTACTTGTAGTCCTGTACAGTACTGATCTTTTTTGTTGTTTTTTTTAAACGGTGATTAAGTTTTCAAATATAAATTATTTTTCCCTGTTTACTACCTTGTGTTACTTTTTCTCATTTTGTTTTGTTTACACCAAAGTCTTTTTGACTGCACCAAAGGGGATTTTACGCTAAGTTTTGTATAGTCAAACCAGGCACAATACTAGGAAGGTTTGCAGTCAAGGAAAGGATTATCTTTATAATAAATTTAATAATAATGCTCATTAGCTATGATATATATTGATGAATGTAAAAAATCATAACATTTAGTATTGACCATAGACTGCAGCAGCAGTGTCAGTGTGTACACCCATTCTCATTTATAACGGAACAGAACTGTTAAATGGTAGTACTGGGCTTCTATGATTGCCTCTGTGAGCGGTGCACGCCTTGTGGTTAAGGAGATTACTTGGTTGTAGTAGAGGAGCCTCTATGATCACCATCATTTAGTCTTAAGAGTGTATGCTGTGATTTTAGTCCAAAGTGCCCACTCTGCCACTTGATTTCCCGTAAAGCCAAATAGTAGAACTTATTTATGTCAAGCATAAAAAGATCTTCCCTGACTAGTTCTTATAATAAACCCTCTGATCACCTTAAAGGCCCTTTAGGAAAAACAGCATGTTCAACCTAATTCAGACATGATATGCCAAAGATAAAATGTGGGTGCAATTAGAGGTGTAAGGTCATTAAGTGAATCACGCCCGAACTTGTTTTTTGACAGCAGATTTGGAGGGAAATGGCATAACAGAAATGTCCATCTTCTACAAGTTTGATAGTGTTTAGTGTTAGTGTGAATTTCTCTGTGAAGTCTTTTCTCTCAAAAGAGGCACAGACATAATAATACATTTTGTTCATGGCCTAAAGGTTATTAAATATGAATACTAACCAGTACAAATGACTCAGGTAATAGCTGCAGTGAAGCCAAAGTCACGAAGAGGTTTTGAATGTGAGAAATGTTTTCCCACTCAGAGTGAGTCATTAAGGTTTATGCTGTGAGTCCAATGAAAGCTAATTATCCAAAGAGCTCTGCTTCCCTTCGTTTTATTCACTTGAGGGAGATATTCTATTATCCTGACCTTATTATCCTGAAAAATCATTGCAGTTGAAAATGAGCTTTTCAAATCCTTTGTCATTGTAAATGCTGAGAGGTTTGTGTACCAGATAGTCGAGAGGATTCTTACTATCCTTCTGCATGTTGTTTCTGGGCTTTTAATAGTCACAATACATGTTTTGATGCATGCACAGTTGTGAAGTACATGTCCTGAGTGGTTATTATGGAAATTAGGCATGTCTACATTATGGATTTCAGTGCAAAATTAGTCATGTAATAGGCATATTATTCGTTAAACATATATTTCAGAAGACGTTAGCTGGCAATGAATCTGCATTAATTTGCACAAAATCTGCTTTTCAGACATGCGAATGCCCCAGATATGCAATATTCATGTGTGTGCACTTTACAGTAATAAAAGCTCACTTGAGATGAGTGTTGTTGGGACAGCTGAATATTTTTGCCTCAGGATCTAACATTTCCTAAAATGGTGATAAAGATGCGTGTGGCTGATGTCATGTTGCCTGGCGACTTGTGAAGAGCAAATGAGCATGCAGGTGTTTAAACACATGGAGCAGGAGTGTTTTGAGAGCGATAAGGACTTGGTGGAAATGTGGTGGGGCCCACTTAAACTCACTCTCCCAGGTAAACACTCTGACTCTCCATCTGGGAGGAGGGAGGGAGGCTGTATGAAAGTAACAGGAATGGTACAGGCAGAGCTTACACTAACCATAGGGCAGATAACAAGGATTTACAAAGGAAAGGCCTTCTCATGGGGCATGCAGATATTTTCTGTAGCAGTTATACGGATTATTTACATTATAACATTCAGCAGATGCTCTACTTCAGAGCGACTCACAAAAGGGCTTTGGGTTCAGTTGCTATCCTGCCTAGTACCAACAGGTTAGAGTCTAAAATACTATTTAGCACAAACACTGGCAGAACAGTCCCAGGGCTGATATCTAGAAAGAAAAAAAGAGAGTTAAAAGATGTTTAGAAGATGTTTCCTCATCATTTGCTAGATGTCTAGTCTGTTTGCGTGCTTGAAACCGGCCTAATGAGTTTACGAAGCCACGGTGTCAGCAAATGTCTACCAAATAAAATTCTCGTCTGGTATGCTAGGCTTTCTCTCTCTGCTCACAACAGTGAAAGGGCATCTAGAGTTTGTCAGACAACAGAGAGAACTCCAAATTTTGAAAAGCACAAACTGAGATGAGTATATTGCTCTACACCTGCTCTATAGGTGGGTAGAATTAGCTTATTTTTTGCTGTTTCTGATTACATAAGGTGGAAATATCTACAGACCAAAAGTACTTTAAAACTAAACAACTTGAGTTATAAATGAGTTTCTACGGTAATTCAAACAGTGGATAATTGTGTACAGACAAGTTAAACTTCAGCCACTTACAAACGAGTCATTTTTTTCCCTCAAATGTACTGTTCCACATTAAAATATGCAGAGCATCTGAATGTAAACAAGCCAAAGAGAACTGCATTTACCCTCAATTGTAGATATCCCCTTTAAACACTGCAATGACTAGTAATGCGTCATCTGTGTTCTTCATCTATGTGTTTTCACCTAGCAAGAATAGAAAGAGTTAAGCAGAGAATAAATGTAAACAAAATGCATTTTATAAAATACGTAGGTTAGTGCTCAAATTAGTGTTTCAGAAAGATGTTGGTGTTGAGTCTACTTAAAGACCACAAGAGGATCAGCTGTTCAGACAGACAGTGGAAGTTCATTCAGCACCCCAAACTTGGCATGTTGTTAACAGCAAGGTTTGCCAAAGTTATTTGTGTCATGACTGTATAATGCTTATGACAGATAAGAATAGGAACAGGTTTACTGAATGAATCGATTTATCACCTACTACTAATGTTAATGTGTTGTTTTTTTTATTTATTCTGAGCAGTTTCTCCTGGTTCATTCGTCATAAAATGCTCAAAGGGCATCCAGTGCAAATCAAAAAATGGAAAAATAAGCAATGTTTTGATATAACAGTGAAAAATATTACTGCGGAGCATGGTTATACATTCTTTTGAGCATCCAATTATTCAAATTTGTTTCAGCAAGAAGCCTGTACTTTAAGAGATTTTGTGGTTAAAATGTTATTTTCTTGTTCTGTAGTGTAGAGGAAGATAAAGTTTCTCTGAGATAAAATACTACTGTGGAGTTGAACAGTGAGCTGTGTTTGCACAAGCTGGCCTCTGCTCAAGTTTGGGTTGCTTGTGTACACTGTGATTCACTCCATGCGTCCTCCAACTCTCCTACTACACACACACACACACACACACAAACTGAATCACATTTCCTACTGAAGGCCAATCTAAGAGTGGAGGAGGCCAAGCCAGCCCAGCTTTGTGGCCCCCAAACATTCTCAAATAGATTATCTCATGTATGTGTTACTGAAGCAGTAGATTGGTGCTGTGACCACGAGCTCCGGAGCAGAGGAACGTCTCCTCTGCCTGTGGTGTGCAGGGCTGTCATTAACGCCATGCCCTCAGCCCAATCATCAGACTCTGCTCGCTGCGCCTCTACCAGGATCCCAGACTCCCTCTCAAGGGTATCATTATTTTCCTGGAATGCTTTTTGGCACTGCTTTTGGTTGAGCGATCTAACCCATTCGCATGTGACTTTTTCAGGGGATGTGAAGATGTGTTTGTTCCGTTTGAAAACTGGGGTTGAAAACAAGCAGAGAGCAGCTCTGGCTGACTAGGTGCTGCAGCATTCAGTGCTTCTAACATAAAAGGCCAGTCAGTGCCCTTTGAAGTTCCCCTTTAAGGAAGACATCCACCACAGGAGACAAAGCCAGCCTGGGGCTGCAAGCCTGTGAACATTAAGTAGTACAAATCTAGCAGGATTTTGCACTACACTACAGGGGATGGTGTGTGTTTGGGCTGAACTGTGCAAACCCAGTCATCCTTTTTATATTGTAATATATCATGCAATTATGCCGTGTGTTGTGGGCATGCTGCTGTTCATCTGAACGGCATTTAGCCATTCATTCCTGGACTGTTGTTTGGTTTAGCCACCATCATAAGGCAGTGGACAAGGACATAAACCCATTTGGCCTCAGTAGATGGCAGAGCATTACATGAAGCAATAAAACACATGAATTGGGACTTAACAGGCTTTCTGCCCACAAAGACAATAGGGGAAAATGTGGCATTTTTCAAAAATGAGGTTTTTTACCTTGTTTCAATACGCTACACTTTACAAATAATTAGTATACAGTTTTCTTTATTACCAGTCTGTAATGAAACTGGTTTGGTTCCCAGCAAACCTAATTTGTTACTGTTTTGTGCATTTCCGCGTTATGTCATGTTATATTGTCCTCAATGGTGTTCTAGGTAAAAGACCAGTGAAATAGATTGGTCTGTGTATGTCCTAGAAATGGGAAAATGGGAAATGGGTAACCACTAATTCGTTTTCTGATTTGGAAAGAAAACCGGGAAATAAAAGGGGAAAAAAACAAACAAACAAAAAACAATTAAATACTACATCTTTGTGTTTTCTGGGGCTGTGGTAAGAATGATATGAGTTACACTGAATTATTTTCTTCTCTGTTCTTACGGTTCACAAGCTCAGCAGTACGGCTCAGAACTCAGCATTATTTACACGTTTCATATCAGACTCTTATCTGAACTCACTGTGAACAGTGGATAAACTATGACTCTGTCCTGACTCTATCCGTTTATTTTTGGCTCTGGTGCTGAAATCGGCCACAGCAATGCTGGAAACGAGGAAACCCGCATCACCCCCACCATTTCTCATTTTCCCAAAATCACAGTTAAAATTGAACTTTTGAC
Source organism: Hoplias malabaricus (assembly GCF_029633855.1). Classification (NCBI taxonomy): domain Eukaryota; kingdom Metazoa; phylum Chordata; class Actinopteri; order Characiformes; family Erythrinidae; genus Hoplias; species Hoplias malabaricus. The sequence goes on from NC_089809.1 coordinate 21,279,618, forward strand.
AGAGCATCCTGGTGTCTCATTAGCCCAAACAGGTAAAGGCTTTGAATAGTTGTTGGGGTTTTTGAACAAGCACCTGAACACTAGAGTTTGAACTACTTTTTAGAAATATCTGTCATGTTGACTTGCTAACGCACATCTAAAAATTGCCCTCTCTTTGTGTGAATTGGAAAACCATATTGAGAGGTGTATCATTAATGGGCTGTTTGTGACTGAGGGAGATGCATAATGTGTTGTATCTCTGCATAATGTGCTGCAGCACTTACAGAGCAGTGTGATGTACAGATGGCCTCCCCACAGGAGACATCACATGTCCCCGCAAATACTAGATCAGCACGGGTGTGTGAGGGACTGTGAGTGTGTGTGGGGGTCAGGGATGGATAACATATGTGTTTGTGCATGTTGGGTGGGAGGAGTGTGTGTGACATATGTGTGTGTACTTTTAGAACATTTTCCATTTTCAGCTGTGGTTTAGGTTTTGGGTTAGGATGTGTGGGATAGGTTTAAAGAGTTACTCATTTGTATGTCACAGTTTAAAGCACAGTTTAAAAAAGAGCAGCAAGTTAGATTCTATGTGCTAGTAGGAAGGAACATTTTAAGATGGTACATCTTAATTAATGATACAGAGCTCGTGAAGTTGTAGACAACAGGTTGGACCTGAAAAGAACCCCACATGCTTGAAGCTAGCACTGGAAAATGAAGACATTTGTTATTGAGAACTATAGAATTTTCTCACTTTATTCAAAGTTAACAGCTTTCCACACTACATTAAACATTTAATTTTCTGGCCCAAATTATTGGATGTGCTGGTGTTCTTGGTGATTTTTTAAAATTATTTATAGGGGAAAATCCAGTTAAGATGCTATTGCTATAATGGTCAAAAAAAAATCACAATTAGACATATAAGAATTGGGATTGTTCCAAATGACATAGTGCCTAATTCTTTGAAAACAATCATATTTCAATGGCAGACAGAATAAAGGTCACAAACGCATGTCTGTTAAAATGAGATTTGTTTCCCATCCTTTAGCCTTGCATGGAAGCTCTCTCTCTCTCTCTCTCTCTCTCTCTCTCTCTCTCTCTCTCTCTCTCTCTCTCTCTCTGTGTGTGTGTGTGTGTGTGTGCTCTATGTGCTCATATTCAAATACGTTTACAGTGTGTGAGAGATAAGAGACAGCAGCGAGGCAGAGAATATGGGAAGCTGTGGGCACACGACAGAGACGGAGGAATCAAGAAAGATAAAAAACAATTGGGAAAGAGACAGAGGCAGTGAAAGTAAATAGGAGGATGTTGAGTGTGTGTGTGTGGTGTGTGTACTTGTACATTTGTATGTGTGTGTGTGTGTGTGTGTGTGTGTGAGAGTGAGTGTGTGTTTGTGTGTGTGTTCCAGATAGCAGCCAAAGCTCCCTCCTTAAAGCAGCCGTCGCCTGTTGGAAAAGCTCAGTGAATAATTTCCCCTGCCAGTTTTTGGTGCCTGACAGACTGCTGCCTACGCAAGAAAATCCCATACACATCACTCAGGAGCATCACTGACTGAACCCATGGGGAAGATACTTCAAATACACACCTGTGCTGCTCCTATGAGTGAACACAGCAAACATGGAAGCTTTTATCGCATCCTTGCTTTGGCACAAACCATCTCAGCTCAAGGCTGTTGTCCTTGGCGAGCTCCATCCACACTGTATTCATCTGTGGCTGCCTGTCTCTTTTTTCCTAATAGCAAACACTCCTCGCTGCTGTCCTCAAAGAAAGCCACGCTGTCAACAAACTCCAGAGCAGAGCACAATAAACTTCTAATATTCTATTTTCTTCTTGTCTGTAAGAAGAACATACACATTATGGTTGTATTTTCAGGACTCTAGCTGTGTCTACATCTAGTGTTACTTACAATCCTTTATTTAGAGCAATGCTCTGATATACATTTTCTGGGTCAACAATTACAACAATGCATTAATATAATCTTGTGGCAGCAATGATGCAGTGTGTCTAGCATGATTCTCCGGAACGTTAGCGGCTCTATTCACACAGACACTCAGACATTCAGACATAACCTGGACTGTGTATGTGGGGTGCTAGCAGGATAACATAAGGTTAAGGTCCAGTAAAAATGCTATTCACATTTGCAGACAAACACATAGCTCCTCTGGGTAAAATCAAGAAAATGTTGGTTTTGGGTTACTGTGCATGTGTGAAAGGGGCTTCATGGTTGAATACTGTTGGAGACTTCTTCTCAGTGGATGATGATGTGCTAACATGTTAGTTCATCAGAGAAATATATTGAACAATAATTTGTTAAAATGATAGTTGCGTTTTATACTAATGTAACACTTTTATATATTTAGTCATACACTTTTCCAAATATTAATGTTTTGATGTTATGTGTAGCACAGGCGTAGAAGCAGGAAACAGCTGCAAGATGCATTTATTATATACAAAAACATAATGCTAAAAAAGTGCTTGAATGTAAGTGATTAAAAAAAGATTCCGAACATTAAAAATGAAGCTTGGACTGATATAAACAAAGAAAAACAATAATCAAATGCAGAACATTAACAGAGAAATTAAACACAAAGGAAAACAGGATAGAAACATGGCAACACTTAATCACAGTACAACGGCAAACTGGAATACAGAAAATAATACTGACGATAGAGAGGAAAGATTAGGATGTGTGGCTTTTAAATATAAGGGCAGAATACAAAGCACCTCTGAATTATCTGTCTCTAAGAAGCTTGTAAATGACTATCGTGGGGTGGGTCTGAGATAAGGAATGCAAGGTGGAGACAAGGATGTGAAACAAGAATAGCACTAGTGCAAGATAACACACAAAATCCCTGTATGTGTATACATGTATAGCTATATATATATATATATATATATAAGCAAGCTGATATTACCATTCATTCATTAATTTACTCACCTGTACATCTCCTGTAACTGCTTCCTACCCAGAGAAAAACACATACCTCTTATTCCAAGTAATTTTGGAGCATTTCTTTTGTTCCATTCATCATGTTTTTACGCAGTGTGTTCAAATGATGTAATAAACTATAAATCTACAAAAAGGGATATACATGTTTTTCATTGGACAGCGATGATATGTAATTAATTAATTTCCACATCACACACTTTACCCTTACTTGAACAAAATGGACTGTGTGGCAGAGCTGATACTTGTACATTAGCAGCTGTATATAGGACTCTAATACTATCTACATCCCATGCAGTGCCATGGTGAAATAACAGAGTCAGAAGGCCCCTCTCATTAAAACAGATGGATTATGAAAGTGAGCACCTGGCAAGTGATCAAAAGAAATCACATTTTCCAAATGGTTTGCAGTAAAATGACTAATTTATATAGTTTGCCAATACTCAGTGCCCTACAGCCTCTATACACAATACATTCTCTGAATCCTATCAAAACCTGTACTCATGTAAGGACATATGGAGTGACAATCTGTTTAAGAGTGTTTAAAATAATCACTAATTTATCAGTGTCTCACTCTCTCGTGCATGAGAAGGGAATGAGTGGTAGGGAGATTATTTAAAAAATCGTATCCTGCATTCTGAAAAAAGTATGGAACAGGTGCATTATTGTCACTAAAAGTACAAACGCTAAATGTAACTTTAAATGCACACCAGTGGTTTTAAAGTCTAGTTGTGTTCACTGAAGGTACATTTACATTCTCTTCATCAGAAGGACAGGGGAATATTTGCAAGCTTTTTTTATAAAACTGTGTAAAAGAACATTGTCCTGGAGATGAAATTGGGACTTTGAAATCAACATAAAATTAAAATCTACAATGAATATAGAATAAGGTACAATTTTATTCTCTAACTAAAGGTACATCATATTTACCCTTGAGGGTACCACCACAGTGACGTTTTTTCTGACAGAGTATCAGTGGGATGGCATGTCCCCTAGACTTTTTTTAAAGCTTACTGTGTCAAAGCTTTTATATGTTTATTATAAATGAATACTAGTTTTACAGTTATAGGTAATACTAATATGTGCATTGATACCGGAATCATATCATGATCAATGTCAGTGCAATGTGTAGTCCTTATCTTGGTCACTTGTATTATGAGATAACCTTGGTATGTTTGTGTACATTTGTATATGCTTGAGATGGTGATAAATTCTTTTTGATCTTGTTAGGTAAATAGATAGTGTGCAATGTATTCTTTGCCAGAATGTTTTATATTTTAGATCCAAGTGTTTGTTTAGCTTGGTGCAGTTAGCACATGAAAATTCAATGCTGCTCAGTTTGAAAACATGGCTGAAGAATTAAAATGCCTTGCACACACAGTGTGATGTGTTGCTGCTGAAATGTGTCAAGTGCCTTGGAGACTTAATGCATTAGTAATAGGAGATTATGATCATGACAGTCGAAAATACAAAAAGACAGGACACAGAAGATCTTGTTACTCACAAATGGAGCTTGTGTTTGAGGGGTTTGTGGTGTGTTGGGTAGGAATAAAATACAGCTGCTCTGGCCAAAGCTTGAGATTGTCTGTGCTTTTGTGTTTTTGAGGGAAAACGTACAAGTGTGTATGTGCTCTGTGTTTGAGTGTGTAGGCAGTAAAGTGGGAAAGCGCTGACTACAGCTGCAGGCTAAAAGTGCTGACAGCGAGTGAGACACCAAAAAAAGATTTCAATCCATAGAGACCAGTGTGCATGCACAGAAAAGCAGACATACATGTATATGCAGTGTATGTATGTATGCTACCACTCTTTTATACTCAATAGTAAATTTCACCAAAAAACTATTTTAAAGCAAAAGCCTTTCATTTTATTCACTGGCAAGCAGTCTAAATACTATATAATTATCTCAAAAACAGTAACTTTATTGGAGAAGGAAAAACCTTATTAATTTTTTAGTGGAAGTCAAGGTAAAAAAAAAAGTTTATTCCAAGTAATTTTGGAGCATTTCTACTGGTCTGTTCAACATGAAATTTACACACAGTGTGAAGGACTGCTGCAAATGTTGTACCAAACTAAAGACCCACACAATGGACATATATGCCTTTCTTTGGACAGCGGCAGAATCTGAGTTAACAGATCATTATGTAGGTCTAACCAATTCCATATTTACCGCCACATAAAAGCACATTATAGATATACAGTATTTGATTATGCCCATCTGAACACCCCTCTACCACATTTGTCCATGGAAAGGACCACTATATGACCACTGCTGACCTATTTCCAAGTGGTGGACTATTCTCAGCACATTAGTGATAACCTGGAAGTTAGTGGGTGTTATTCTTAAGGAAGAATCTCATGTCAGTGTAATTACAGTCATATGCAAAATTTTAGGAGCTCCAGGTTCAAAGACATGTTTTGTTAAATTTTTAAATAAACATATTTGAACACATTCTTTAAAATGAACAAATTTGTATCACGTTTTTATGCACAGTTCAGCACACTATTATTTATTTGCTTTATTTTATATTCTGGGAAAAGTTAGCTGAAGAGCAGTTTAAAAGAGAGGACCTAAGACCCTGGAGGATGTGGATGTGGTTCCTTGTTCTGTAATCTGAAGTCTTGTAAAGTTTTGTAGGAGAAGACTTATTGCAATTATGTTGGCAAAGGGTAGTTGCTTAAATCATTTAAAGTAGGAGCGCCAATAAATGCCATTATTTAAATCTTAGACTACATTTAATTAAATTAAATCTTAGATATTTCTCACATTTCCGGTTTGAGATATTAAGGACATAATTTTCATTCACTGTACATACACAAGGAATACAAAATTAGACAACACACACACACACACACACACACACAGAGTTTCTCATAGGCAATGAATGTCTATCTCGTTCTACTTACTGGGCAGAATGTCTTAAAAGATAGTATTGATTTTTTTGATGGATGGTCAGAAGGCCTGCTGCTTTCCTGATAAGGAAACACTGTTTAATCTCTTTCTGTTCACACACCAGATTGCTCCTGCTGCCATAAACATCCCATAGAAATGCACATCCCAAGCTAATGTAATCAAATGCAACATACTCAACTCAATACTGCTCAATATTACTCTTTCCTTTATCATAATTAAGACAGTAGAAATGTTCAGCTATTTTTAATTCAATGTACTTTGTTTCAGACTCATTCTATATTTTTTCATTTTAGCACATTCTTCTTCAGTAATGTGAGAAACGTGAGAAAGTTCCACATTTCCCTCTGTGCTTCCATTAGTGTGTACTGTGTTTACCATGATTTTCTTCATCGTGTCTTTACCCAGTTTCTTTAGGCCTATAAGCCAAGCCATGTGTGCCAGAGATGCTTCACTAAAAATGCTTAAAAAGTACATAATTCAGCAACGTTGTAAGCACCCATCACTATCTCAACCCACAGCTTCCAGTGGACTTCCCATGTTAGTTATCCAGCATTTGTCATGACCTCTGTAGTCATAAAGTGCACATAGAGTGACTCAGCAAAAGTAGAATCCAGAAAAACACAACTGAACCTCAGCACAGAAATACAGAATTGAAAGCACACACAAATTAGATTCATGCTGACTGATATTCTCTTCCAACAAGCTAATCATTGAATGTCTGTTGGTTACTGATATGTGGGGGCGTTGTTTTATATGGAGTAATTTATCTGCTGAATTATTCTTGGCTGATGAATGCTAGCTAAATTAACTTTATATTCAGACATCACATTTGGATATGGAAGGTTTGTGGATAGTTGAGTTGATAGATATTTTTTACATTTAAATATAGTTTGTATTGGACGTTTTGTTATGATGAACAAATGAGATCGTATATAATTAAATATGCCTGTTAAATATACCAAAGTTACACTTTTGTTTCATAGTATCATTCATAGCACCGAATGATGAAACATTTTTTGATTTGTTACTTTATTAACACGATTATTTACACATTTATGCACAGGCATATTTGTGTGTGTGTGTGTGTGTGTGAGAGAGAGAGAGAGAGAGAGAGAGAGATTAGTGTATAGGTGAGTATAGGTGTGTGTTTATGAGCTGGTGAGGGATAGCGTGAATGTGTGTATATTGATTCTCATTGAGTGTGGGGACTAAATAGAATCACATTAAAAGGCATGCCCCCTGCAGGGATTTGAAAGAGGACTGGCAGGAGTGTGAGGGTGTATTCTGTTAGCAGAATAAATCTCATTAATGAAACAATGTAATAACCTCGAAACAGACTCCCTATCACATCAGTGACACAAAATAAGCCAATGACTTATTGAAAGGGGAATAAACTTTTGATAGAACCATATTTCTGCTCGTAGGTACATGACCTGCACAGGCAATTGGACCTGCACTGTATTGATCTGACTTTTTTGTTTTGTTGTTTTACGCTTCACAGATCCTGAAGATTACCAACCGCCAATATGGAAATCCTACTGTAAGTAGTGCTTTATTCTGCTTTCAGACTCTATGCTAAACTCCCATTTCAGTAACATTACATTGAGTTTTAGTGTTTCCCTTTTCTGTCAGCTGAGAGGTAATGTGTGTGTGTGCGTGTGCGTGTGTGTGTGTGTGTGTGTGTGTGTGTGTAAACCCTGAATGAAACAGTAGCTCCTAACCACAGGATTGGACTCACAATGGATAGTTCTTATCACACAAACATTTCATAATCCCCCTCAGAACTCCACTGTTTTCCCATGTAGTGGAAATGACATCAGTGGAACGTGACCTCGCCTACGGTACTTAAAAAGCCACAACAATGATTTTGAACCTGATGCAAATTTTCTAAATTCACAAAATGCATAACAAGCACTGATGGAATGTAAAAATATATACAAAAAGGTTATAAACTTTCTTGAATGTGACAATGGCCAAAACTACTACTAAAAGGTTAAAGAAACCAGGCAACCCAGGCATAAAAACAGGTAATCTTACATAGGTAAGATTTTGGCAGCATACACCAGTGTGGTTACACAAAAGGAGGGACTTAAACTGGCAGTAGGAGAGGTTAGTGGCAGTCCCACATCACAAAACTGATAGAAATGAATATTAAATTAATCAATGTAGGTCAAATCAACAATGAAAATGCAAATTTCACAACAGTGAACATACATCCTGCATGTACATGTGTTACCCAATAATACAGTCAAAAACAAAATGGTAGTACACAGGTTAAATCAAAATGCCCAGTATAAGAATTGAGAACAGTTCTCTGTAATAGATTATACAGAACTGTATAATAATAACAGGTCTCACATGTTTTATACACATTTATTTGATTTTTATGCATGAAGAAAATTTAAGATTAAAGCATTGAAAATGAACAGAGAAAATAGATTTAGTCCTCAATTCGCACTGTGTGGTATTTCGGGAGCCTGCCATGTCCCTGTCGTGTTGGTGGATGATGTCCAGGCCTTGTTGCTTGTCCTAAGTGTCCCTAACAAAAACACAGTGTAGCCGCCGGACACTTCCTACTCCCCACACGGCAAATCTGCTGCAAGTCCAAGCATCTCTTTGCCTCTGCATCATGCTCCTCTGTAGGACAGCGTGTTTTTCTAATGAAGTCATCAAGAGCACTTCTAGCTCATGTCACCCTAAAGTGCCCTAGGACATCTGCTGTTGTTTTTAGCTTCTGATTAATCCATACAGCCATGCTGCTCTCAACACTTTGATCCATATGCCACTGCAGAACTAGTCTTTTTGGCTGTAGCTCAAACCTCTAATAATGGATATTGAACAGGATAGAGTGGATAAAGTCATTAGTTGCAGGTCAGAATCTTAAAACCACAAAACATTTAAATATTATAATATGCAAATTGTCATCAGCAGCTTAAAACTTTGTAACTCACGAATGAGATAAAAATCTCATTATTTCATTATTTGTGGAGAACTGCCAATTAACCTTAGTAGCTAGTAAAATGGTACTATGCAACTATGTTGCAATAACAGTCAAGAACAGAAAGTCTTCATTTGTCCAGGAGGAGTTGAATAATATAAATATATATTTTTTTAATGATCAAGATGACAGATGCATTTAAAGCATTACCTCCAAACCTTGTGATCTTGAAAAGATTCACCAATGATCTGTTACCAACCTCTGCAGCCAAACAACCCTGATCTCCTGCATTTTCTTATTGAATAACTGTTAGTGCTGATTTATTGGCTCAGCTCCTGCAGAGCCTGCAGTTTATATTTTAACCGGCACACATGCATAATCCATAGCCGCATGCTTTGATGGCATATGCTGGTGTAGCACTGTTTTCCAGAAGGGAAGATTAATAAATAAGCAAGCATCATGTGGTTGGAGGCCTTCTGTTATGGAACATTCACTTTCATGTAGGACCCTGGGAAATATGGTTTATTTTCTGGTTTGCAGAGAAGGACTGATAATACGGGGCACAGTGAACACTACAATTTCAAACAGAGATCAGTCTGCTGTATGCAGCAATGTGCCACATTTCCAGTGCTCAGTGATAACATTTGGTTCTGAAATGTTGATAAGTTCTATGAGGAAACAGAAGTGGTTATGGCATTGTTTAAAGTTATTTTTGGCATCTATATATTGATGTGGTGCAACAGACAGGGAGTACACAGCTCATTGAGTTGTGGGCATTGGGATTAATTTCTCTCTGTATAAAATTGCATTAGGACTAGTATCAATAAACATTAAAACATATTGGCCCTTATTCATCAAGGTTGCACAGAAAGGAGTGCATATTGGGGAACCATGAATTACATTTATGATTGGATCTGATTGGATCATATGCAATTTTTATGACCAATCGCTATTTTATTGTTATACTCTGAAAATTACGTTTTTAGCTGCTAATGCCACCTGTACAGTAGAAATTGGGTGAGATGCTAATTATTTACCATTTTATGGATTAAGTAGCTGACAACTTTTTTTCTGTACCTTTCTAGTGTACCAACTACAGCAGGAGGCACCGAGACCAAAGAGAATCACATGTTCCCAGGAGGTCAGTAAAGGTGCAGGACAATATACATTTCTGCATCTGGTTTGCTTGGCAATGAATGACCAGGGATCAGTGCTGTTACAACCTGCATACCCCTGAAGATTCTAATCTAATTATAGTTAACATACCTGTTGTTCATTTATCATGAAAGGCACTAGAATGAAAACGAAGCCCAGTTGATTGCCCATGGCATATACATTGAACAATAACTGGATTATGAACACTTACCTTGTCCCTAAATTCATTGTACATTTTATCAGCTCCACTGACCATACAGGAGCACTTTGTAGTTCAACAATTACAATGGACTCTCGTCCATCTGTTACTCTACATATGTTCTTTTTCCTCTTTCACCCTGCTCTTCAATGGTCAGAACCCCCAGAGGAACACCACAGAGCAGGTATTTTTTGGGTGGTGGATAATTCTCAGCACTGCAGTGACACTCACATGGTGGTGATGTGTTAGTGTGTATTGCACTTGTATGAGTGGATCAGACACAGCAGTGCTGCTAGATTTTTTAAACACTAACACATCACCACCTACTGCTGCATACAACCACTCCACCAATCATGCTCTGTGGTTGTCCTCTGGGGTTAGTGACCATTGAAAAACAGGGTGAAATATGGATAAGAAAGTATGCAGAGAAACAGGTGGACTACAGTCTGTACTGCAAAGTGCTCCTGTATGGTCTATAGATCTGTTGCCCACTTCTCTAGGGATAGTTTTGCTTAAATAATTATTCTCAATTTAGCATGAACCAGAACTGTTTATAAACACCCACAAACCCAAACACCCATACCCGAAATGTATCCACTAACATGCACTGAACTGTTGCTGTCACTGATGACCAGTGTCCCCCACCCAAAGTAATACATGGTCTGCAGTGGTCCTATCTTATTTCATTCCACTCATGGAGGCTAGAGTGGCTGCAGTGTAGATAACTTGTGCTACAGTCAGTTCTATTCCTAACTACACCTAAGTATGTCTCTATGGTGAATGTACAAAAATAAAACTGTCAGTGATTGTGGAGACAGCATGGGTGTACCTTAAATATTGTATAATGTTATGGAACATCAGTGGGTGTTTAAATGTTCATATGGCAAATTTACTACAAGAAGTAGAGCATGTTTGCACAGTTATTTATTTAACAAAGTGACTGATTAGACTAAATCTTAAGGGATATCATTAATATATGTCTCAGTACGCTCCTGGCCTAAAGCTCTCTGATTAAATATAAAGCCAGCTCTAAAGTGGATTTGTGAACACTTGTCCATGGAGGATGTGATTTTGAAAATATCTGTAATGGGTCACACTAATTTGTGCTCTCTCTCTCTCTCTCTCTCTCTCTCTCTCTCTATCTTTTTCTTTTTTTCAGATTGAGAGCAGACCCAAGTACTATGGCCGGGAGTGAGTGTTTAACTTTATTATTATTATCAGCACCCTCATTCTTTTTTCCAAAAGCATCTGTCTGAGGCGAGATGTCATTTATGACTGGAATTAGATGTAATCCAAGACTCTTAGAGGTCCATCCATCCATCCATCCATCCATCCATCCATTATCTACTGCTTATCCAGGTCCGGGTCGCGGGGGAAGCAGTCCGAGTAAAGAAACCCAGACCTCCCTTTCCCTAGCCACTTCTTCCAGCTCCTCCAGGGGGATACCAAGGTGTTCCCAGGCCAGTCGAGACATGTAGTCTCTCCAGCGTGTTCTGGGTCTTCCCCGGGGTCTCCTCCCCATTTGACATGCCCAGAACACCTTACTAGGAAGGCATCCGGACCAGACGCCCAAACCACCTCAACTGGCTCCTCTCTACGTGGAGGAGTAGAGTCTCTCCCGGATGTTCGAACTCCCCTGTCTCTAAGGGAGAGTCCAGACACCCTGAGGAGGAAACTCATTTCAGCCGCTTGTATCTCATTCTTTCTGTCACTATCCAAAGCTCATGACCGTAGGTGAAGGTTGGGACGTAGATTTGAACGATAAATTTAGAGCTTTGCTTTTCTGCTCAGCTCTCTCTTCACCACAACGGACCGGTACAGAGTCCGCATTACTGCTGATGCTGCACCGATCCGCCTGTCAATCTCCCGCTCCATCTTTCCTTCACTCGTGAACAACATACTTGAACTCCTCCACTTGAGGCAGGATCTCTTCCAACTTGGATAAAGTACTCCAACCTTTTTTGACTGAGTACCATGGACTCAGATTTGGAGGTGCTGATTCTCATCCCTGCCACTTCACACTCAGCTGCAAACTGCTCCAACCAGAGCTGGAGGTCCCGGCTCATTGAAGCCAACAAGACCACATCATCCTCAAAAAGCAGACATGGAATCCTGAGACTACAGAACCGGACACCTTCCACAACTTGGCTACGCCGAGAAATTCTGTCCATAAAGGTCGAACTCACTGCCAGCCATACAAATCTGCTGCTATGTTTATGCAGGGACTGGAAGGCTCGTAGCAAAGAGCCCAGTACCGTACCCTATACTCACAGAGCACCCCCCCACAGAATATCCAGAGGGACATGGTCAAATGCCTTCTACAGATCCACAAAACATATGTAGACTGGTTGTAGACTATCAGTCTGACTCTCTTCCCCATTACCCTCGCATAGACCTTACCGGGGAGGCTGAGGTGTGTGATCCCTCTATAGTTGGAACACACCCTCCAGTCCCTCTTTTTGAAAAGGGGAACCACCACCCCAGACTGCCTGTCGAGAAGCACTGCCCCCAAGGTCAACGCAATGTTGTAGTCGTGTCAGCCAGGACAGCCCCACAACATCCAGAGCCTTGAGGAACTCAGGGAGTATCTCATCCACCCCGGGGCCATACCGCCACTGACTTTTCTAACTACCTTGGTGGGAAAGGAGCCTGAACTGCTGAGCAAGGTTGACACACAGTATGGGCGATGGAACCTTGAGATCTCCTTGAGAGGGGCTGGAGGCTCTTTCACTCTGGAGTTGCCCAGGGTAAGAGCCGTAAGGCAGGAGTGGGCTTACTCATAGCCCCCCGGCTTAGCACCTGTATGATGGGGGTTACCCCAGTCTGGGGACTCCATTGTTCTGCTGGGCAACGCTCACGTGGGAAATGACAGTGAGACCTGGAGGGGTGTGATTGGGAGGAACGGCCCCCCTGATTTGAACCCGAGTGGTGTTCATTTATTGGATTTCTGTGCCTGTCACAGTTTATCCATAACAAACACCATATCCGAGCATAAGGGTGTCCACAAGTACCCCTGGCATTTTGATGATGGATTTTATAGTCGCATCATCGGACCATGCGGCCATATGTTCTTTACACTCCGGTAAAGAGAGGTGCTGTGCTGTCGGGTGTGGGCGTTAATTATAAGGAATATAAATGAAGGAGGCAGTGAGAGTCGGGAAGAGAAAGACAATGCATGCGATTTATCAAGTATGTGATGTAGGGTGTGCATGTCCTTGAGTCTGTATTTCAGGAGCATGTCTATCTGAGTGTGTAAGGAAATGAGATTGTGTATGTGTACTGGTCTCAGTAGTGCATGTGCTCCTGGTCTAGGTTCCATGGGCTGATCTCTAGAGAACAGGCCGATGAGCTTCTGGCAGGAGCAGAGGGGGCTTACCTCATCAGAGAAAGCCAGCGGCAGCCTGGAACTTGCACACTTGCCTTGAGGTACACACATGCACAACACATACTCATGTGTATGCACACACACACACACACATATTCATATTACAAACGATCTTTATATACAAATATTGATTCCAGATCTTTTCACTGACCTTAAATATTTATATAAAAACTTAAATAAAACTTAAATATTTTAAAAATTATATTGAATATACACCATATGTCCAAAAGTTTGAATACAATATTTATAGGGTAATTCTGCTAATTTAAAGCAACACTAGGTAAAATTTGGTATTTTTGCTTCTGGATCCCACTACAGTTACAGAATGTAATTCACTTTTAAGGCAAGTCCTGAAATCAAGGGAGAAGTGGCCTCTTGTCCTCTAATAGTTACATAGTGTTGTTTCTTCAGTGCTGAGCCAGTTGTAGCAACAACAGAGGCTCCATTCTCCCTAATATAGTTCAGTGGAGCATCTTAATGATTTTACAGCTGAAATTTTAAGGTAAAAACTGTCTAGTGTCACTGCCTAATGTCTTAAACTGTGCACTCACAGCATGCATAGTCTCCAAAGAACAGCAGCCTCTGGAGCCGCTGCGCATAAGCTTAAATTATGCCTAAAAACTGTCAACTTTGAGCAACATCCAATACATTAGGGATTAATGGGAGTGACATTTGTTATTCAGAAATTGCCATTCAACATGATTATTTGACCTCACTGATGTTTATGTGGCCGAATAAAATCAAATTCTCAGACATGTACTAGCACCTACTGATAATGCCTCTCTAATATAATAGAGACAATCAAAGAGTTACATCAAAGGTGAGACAAACTCCTTGGACAAAATGGCTATTAATTTTCTGAAAAAAGCAATGGTCAACTGAGTGTCCACAAATATTTAACCATATAATGTATTTTAGAGAAACCTTTGTACATATTTACTGAAAAGGCCTTGGGTGACTATGTCTTGTACATTGACTGTAAGTGGAAAATTGTGTAAAGTAAAATTATTCAGGGGCTCAAATTCTTCTAGAGATCACTAAGAGTTTTAAACCTGGACAAGAAAACTTTTACAGTAATAGTATTGATCTCACAGGTTTGGGGGTCAGACACTGAACTACAGACTCTTTTACGATGGAAAGCACTTTGTGGGTGAAAAGCGCTTTGAGTCAGTGCATGACCTGGTCACAGATGGCCTCATCACTCTCTACATTGAGACCAAAGCGGCCGAATATATTGCCAAGATGACCACTAACCCGATCTACCAACACCTGGGCTACACGTCTTTACTGAGGGATAAGATCACTAATCGCCTCAGCCGGGCACGGTCCGAACCAAAGAGAGTCACTTTCCAGCAGGATGACAAGGTGAGTACTAACCAGTTGCTCGAACAGGTACTTTGAGATTCTAATGGACTCTGTAATGATTTAATTTAGTTCATGATACTTCTGGGTTTGCAGTAAAATTTGATGGTGTCAGTATACTTAGGGTGAATCCAATTTCTTAATTTTACCCCTACCCTTTGTTTTTGAATGTGGAACTGAGGTACAAGGTGTATGGGTTAAAATATTTCCCTAAGAAATGTTTTTCTTTGTTCCATTGATTTTAAAGGAGTTAAATTTAAGACACCATACACCTTCAAATGAGTTCAACAAATTTTCTATCAAATCGACTATAACCCACAACAAACAAAAGCTGAATTTGGTGGCTTTACTTGGTGGCTTTTTGTTTGAAACTTCCCATTCCGCCTTAAGCCACAGGCGCTAGAATGACATTGCTTCACCATTTAAAGTGGAACTGGAAATTTACTAGCTAACTATGTAACAAGCTTGTTATGAAGGGTTATAATATATTGAAATTACATTCATGCATAATACAATAATACAATGTTTATCATAGTTTTTTTAAGAGAAAATACTGCCTTTTGTGGCTTTCTTTGGTTCTTTGGTTGGTCCCAACAAGTAATGAGACACCCTACCACTAGGCAAAGGAGTGAAATTGAATTCACCCTTAAACCAAAGTTTAAGGTAGAAGTAGAACTTTTCAAGATTAAAGATGTTTTGTCTTACCCAAATAGTTATTTAGAATGTGGCATGGTGTGTTAAACACAGACGAGTGCAAGAACAGTAAACATTCCATATGGACCACCCACCCATGCATCGAAAGAGATCAGTCAGCTATCAATAACTGACAGAAGGACTGAAGACCTGAGGTGCTTTTTTAATTTAATGGCCTTGGGCCTTCTCCATGATGCAAGGAGGGCTGGGTGGACTATGCCATCTTTCTTCATGCACTCTTGGTGAATGGCAGAAATAATAGTTCACTTCCAATAATCTTTGAAGTATAGCTCACATAGATGACTGTATCTTAGCCATGGTACAGCCTACTAATGAGACTGGAGGTGGGAGGCCTGAAACTGTGAGTGTGATGAATGATGCTGCATGTGCTGATGTGGGTTGAATCTGGAAATGTTTTGTGACAATGAACTGACAAATCTTGGTTTAAGCTATTGCGACATTTGTTTTTCAAACAATGCAGTTGCATTAGATGGTGTAACTAACAGAACACATCTAATTTCACTCTACAATGTGTCACATTGTACCACAGGAATAGTACTCATTTTAAGATGGTTAAATGTTTTTGTTTAGTTTGATCTATCCATAGTTCCATCATGAATCCCAAGCTGAGACACAAAGGTTAACACTCTTGATATAACAACAGTACAATACTCTCTTTCAGAAACAGCCATTAAATGGCAAGTTCCTTTTGTGGCTCTCTAGGTAATAGTTATATCTGGCTTCTACAATGCCATGACTTGGTTTATGACTGAAGTACATTGAATCTGAAAGGTAATTTACAAGCAAAACACGCTGCTGATGTCAGCAGTACATATAATATCAGTAACATTTACACTAAAGAATGCCTTCAGCAGATGGTGCAGGACAGTGCTCATGGGAGAGTTATGGGTAAATCAGCAACCCCCATACCAACAAAAGCAACAGCAAAGCAAAAAGCTTTCATTTCCGTCAAAACTAAAATGTAATATAGTTTTATGAGAGCGAGGGACTACAGTTGCAGCAGAGTTGCAACATTTACTCTCACTGGACAGCAGTGCTGAAAAATTGAAAATACGTTCGTTTATTTCTTATTTTATTGCTTCCCTACACTCTCATGATTTCATTTTCAAGCTGATTTTTGAACATAACAAGCTTATATTTTTATACATTATCCATAACATTGTGCCTTGCTCTTTATCTTTATTTAGGCTAGATTTCATCAAATAAGACAAAAATAATTAACTGTAATTAAGTACATAGAGGGCGGCATGGTGGCGCAGCAGGTAGTGTCGCAGTCACACAGCTCCAGGGACTTGGAGGTTGTGGGATTGATTCCCGCTCTGGGTGTCTGTGAGGAGTTGGTGTGTACTCACCATGTCTGCATGGGTTTTTCTCTGGGTGCTCCGGTTACCTCCCACAGTCCAAAAACACACGTTGGTAGGTGGAATGGCGACTCAGAAGTGTCCGTACGTGTGAGTGAATGTGTGAGTGTGTTTGTGTTGCCCTGTGTAGGACTGGCGCCCCCTCCAGGGTATATTCCCGGCTTGCGCCCAATGATTCCAGGTAGGTTCTGGACCCACCGTGACCCTGAACCGGATAAGCGCTTAAAGATAATGAATGAATGAATGATTAATTTTAACTTAATTTTAATTTAACCAATACCAATTTCCCACTTTATATATATATATATATATATTACTAATGTTGACATATTAATTTTTATTTAATTTTAATAAATATATAATCATAATGCTCATTGGACACTTTTTTCATTCTTGTCAAAAAAATCTTTCAAGGATTGTGATGTATTAAGCTTTATTCGAGTCATCATGAAAAGACACGTTTTGACAAATATTTGTCCTTCAGCAGCATGAGATAAATGTTAAAAAGGAATGGATCTGAGAGTTTGGACAATTCCGTGACAGAGTGTGATGGAGTGTCCCAGGAGCAGGGTGTTCCTGTTCGCCTGAGTGGCTCTGATGGAAGATAATGGTGGCAAATGTGCCGTTGCCTCTCTCATCTCTCATATACTCTGTCCAATTCAGTCTCTCATCTCTCAGACACAGTGTCTGATTCTCTGACAGATGAGTCTGAGCCCACTTCACCATCAGCCTCACACAGTCTACGTTGTGCATTATAACCTCAACCTCATTCAAGAAAAATGATAAGCTAGAAAAATATTTTTTTTAATGAAATGCCAAAAGTAATGTTAACTGTATGATGCACTTGGTTTCATGTGGTCCTCTCTTGGTTATAGCAGTGTTGTGATACACTGTAAATGAGTTTTACTGAGGTAAACTTATCTGAAAGAATTTTCTGATGATGGTGAATTTAAAATGGCTAATGAAGTGTGAATAGTTTAGGGATTTGGTGGCTATGCACTCTGTCAGTTTTAACTAATTATTATCACTTTGTCCAGCTACTCACCACTAGGGGGCAAGAAGCGACCAAACCAACAGCATGTTTTTAAGGGATTGTGGGTTTAGCGCAGTGTGTTGCCACAAGACAATTGTTAGCCTTTAAAAAACAGAATGTTAATAGATATTTAAACCACATGTTATTTTATTGCAGATGGAAAGAGTTTAGTTTTTTAACTAAAATAAATAAATAAATAGTAGTAGTGGTGAAAGATTAAGTTCTGAACTGACTAAATAAATTTTCCTCTCAAGGGTTAAGACAACTGTATTCATAACCATAAGGTATTCATATCAGTTGTGAACTGCTTCAGAACACCATCCAAATGCTCCAAATAAAACAAACCCAACACCTACTGGACATGTTTATTAAAAAAACAAAACAAACAAAAAAAAAAAACAACAACAATGTGATACAAAATTAAACTTTTAAACTCACAGTTGAAAACCTTATATATATATTTATCATCACAAAAGTTAAACAGCACCTCCGTTTTATGCAATAGTGTTAGTAACTCATGGCATGCATGCAGTAATGTGATTCAGCTTTGTTGCAACCTCTAGGCTATGAGAAATGCAAATAATATTTCACTGCCTGTTGCTGCGGGCTGATCTGTAGGATTGATGTTCCCAGAACACTTTGATCTCAGTTTCTGAACATTTCCTTCAGCCTGATGCATAAAACATTACTCCTCTGTCCTACATCCTATGTATAAAGAGGCCCAAAACAGAAACTAACCACTAATTTAAGAACAGTGATTAGAATTTTAGGATAAATATGTCTGCCAATGTACAACAATGTTGTGTTATCTCCTTTATGTGTTAAACTACACTTTCTGGACAAAGGTGCTGAGATGTTTCATTCATTCCCATTGATACGGGTGTAGAGAGCTCGCTGAATTTACACATGATACTGTACCTGGACGCCACTATTGCAACAAGTCAGTCATGAAATATCTTCCTACCTAGACATTCCATGATCAACTGTGTATGGTATAATTGAAAAGTAGAAGAGCTTAGGAACCACAGAAACTCAGCCACACAGTTACAGAGTGGGGTTGGCGCATGCTGAGGGTTACTAATGCTCTGCTGACTCAAAAACGAGCCTCACGAGCTTCATAGCAAGGGTTTCTAGGCCGAGCTGCTACATGCAAGCCTTACATCAACAAGTACAATGCCAAGCGTTGATTGGAGTGGTGTAAAGCATGCCATCACTGGAATATGGAGCATTGGAAACATTCTTTGGTGAAAGTCAGGAAAATATGATGTGCCTGTCTGCATTGTGCCAACTTTAAAGTTTGGTGGAGGAGGGATAATGTTATGGGGACGTTTTTCATGGATTGACTTAGACCCCTTACTTACATTCATTCATTCATTCATTCATTCATTGTCTGTAACTGCTTATCCAATTCCCCTTACTTACAGTGAAGGGAAATCTTAATGCTTAAGCATTAATACTTAATACTTAAGAATTAAAATTGCTTCCAATTTTGTAGGGACACTTTAGGGAAGGCACTTTTCTGTTCTAGCATGAATGTGCCCCAGTGCACAAAGCAAGGTCCATAAAGGCAGGGTTAGTTGAGTTTGGCATTGAAGAACATGAATGAACATGAATGATCTCAACCCAGTTAGACACCTTTGGGATGATCTAAAATGGTGATTATGAGCTAGAACCTCTCTAGAACCTCAGTGTCTGACCTCACAAATGCTCAGGAATAATGGGCTCTAATTCTAAAACCTTATTGAAAGACTTTTTAAAGAGTGAAGCTGTTATAACAGTAACGTTGGACAAGCTCCATATGCCTGTGGATTTAGAGGTTGTGATGTAATGTGAGGTTATAAAATCTCCTGTAGGTGGTATAATTTTATATAGTGTAAGTAATGGAAATGTGCTTGAAAATTCAGCTTTCAAATGTACAGAGAGAAAGCTACATGGTGCAGAATATATGATCACCCTCTTTTTAGCCTGTTCAGGCTCCAAACAGAATTAACAAAGTTGAGCAGCCATGTATCTCAGCTGTAGTGTCTCTTTACAGAGTAGCACTAATAACATTTTTTATCTGGAGTTGGGTTTGTGTGTTTCATCTTCCCAGAATGTGGGCATTCCCTCCAGTAACATAACTGCTGGTACATAAATCACATGTGTGTCATCTGTCACGTTGCATTATGAAAATAAAAGTACAAACAAACATAGACTACGTGCTTTTACACATGACAATACAATGCTAAGCAATGGTTGTGAATTGTTATGAATATGTGGTGGAAAATCAGCATAGTTGCACTCTGTCAAATCAGTTGCCTGTTGCACAGACACATTTTTCAGTTTTGAGTCCCAGAGGCACTTTACAGATGGAGCCTGTGTTTGAATATTGAATATTGGTAATGACCACAGAAAAGTTTTGATGAGATATCATAAGGAAAACAACAAGGAATCTTATCTAATTACACTTGTGTGAAATTGTGTTTGTTAGCTGTATGTATATACTGTCAGAACAAAGGGGATTTAGCACAATATTGGAGAATGATGGCTAGAACTGATGGCTAGGGCCATCCCACCTACCCAGAGAGTAAAGAGAGTTCTGATGGATTCTCATACTTCAACAGCTGAGGGATCACCCCCAATAGAACAGCCTAGAATGCTGTTCCACTCAGGAGTTTGACTGAAATATATAATAACATTTTAATAATTCTCTGTCATTCATTGGTAGATTTCAGTGGTTTCACTGTGGCCTCAGATTTCATACTTTAGCACTGGTTTATTTTATTATATTACTCATTATACATTTCATCTGATATTCATAGACACTTTCTACCTGTCCACACTTTGTCCCGCAACATGACATATTTTAATTTAGCCCTGGTGCAGTCCTTTTTGTATTACAAACCCAATTTCAGGAAACATTTGGTAACTTCAATAAAAAATTAAAACGATATTTTAGCGCTTGAACTTTTATTTGTCTGATGAATGTACCAAAAAAAAAAAAAAAACAATTTCAATGTTTTTACTGTCACGCTTTTCGCCTGTTTCTACTCTGTTTTTGTGTTTTCTTGTCATGTGCTCTTTAGCACATGGCTCTGTTTTGTTTTGGTTCCTGTGTCCTTCCTTATCTCTACCCTAGCCCCACCTTGTAACCTGTGTCTCCTTTGTTGCCCTTGTTCTCTTGCCCAGGTGTTGCTAGTCTGTGCTACTTTTATATATAGTCCCTTGTTTTCCGTGCTTCCTTGTCTGGTCTCGTGTGTAGATATGTTTCTCTGTTTGAGTGTCTTTATGTATGCACCGGTTCACGGCTGTTCCCTTTTTGTTCCTGTTCAGGTTTTGCTCTAGTTCATATTTCCACCGTTCCTGCTTGTGTTTGTTTTCAGATTGTGTTTAGTGTTTGCTTTTGTTTGTGTAAATAAATAAAGTATGTCCTCATCCCCTTGACATTCACTGAAAAGCTTCACTTTATTTTTCAAAATACAAAAAGAAATCCGATGCCTGCAGCACATCCAAAACTGTTCGGACAGAGGCAGAAATCAGACTGAAAAAAACATACAAATAACAGTTCTGAAATGTTCAGGAATTATCAGTTTAACTGGTAGCAGGTGAGGTCATTGAGTGTATTGTATTGTATCATTGAGGATATTGAGTGTAAAAAGAAGCATCCAGCCAGTAAGGACAATACACCATTTTGTATTTTCAGTTAAAAACAGTATTTCTCAATGCAGTATAATTACACAGTATGTAGGTCTTCCACCATCTTACAGATCATAGTATCATGAAAAGATTCAGGGGAATTGCTGTGCTTATAGGCCAAGTGGAGAAGCCACTGCTGAATGTGCATGACCATCAAGACCATCAAAAAGCATTGTTTGAGAAATTGTCATGCTACCCTGATGGATATAACCACATGGTCTTGGAAGTACTTTGGAAAATCATTGTCACTTAACACAGTCTGCTGCTGCCTCAAGAAATGAAATCTGAAACTGTATTATGTGAAGAGGAAGCCATATTCTAACTTTCAAGAATGCTGGCAAGTCATCTGTGATGAAATGAAAGACAGCTAAAGTGTGTTCTGTGGTTTTGCTTTCTTTTCGAGGAAAACGGACA
Organism: Hoplias malabaricus; assembly: GCF_029633855.1. Taxonomy (NCBI): domain Eukaryota; kingdom Metazoa; phylum Chordata; class Actinopteri; order Characiformes; family Erythrinidae; genus Hoplias; species Hoplias malabaricus. Next base: position 21,301,691 of record NC_089809.1, read on the forward strand.
TCAGCCAATCCAGACTTGTACTAGTGAAAAAGTTGTATATCTGTTAAAGTGCCATTAATGAGGTGGCTTACATTGGTATTTGTCATTAAGATGACATATTTTCTCAGGATCTCCATGTATATTGCCAAAGAACAGCAGTGTAGCTTCGTAACAGAGTGCATATGCTTGACTGCACTGCCTGCAGTCCAGATCTGTTTACTAGTGAAAACTCAGGCTACCAAGAAGCTCAAGTCTTGTTTACAGGAAGAATATGTAACAATTCTGTAACAATTAGAAAGTTCAACTAGAAAATTATTACAAAAGAAAGAGTGATGTGACCCAGTGGGAAAATTGCCCATGTCCCAGCTTTCTTTTTGTGTGTTACAGATATCAATTGTTACATTTGTTTATTTTTAACAAAAAGTATTAATTTGTCATTGAAAACACTGAACACCTTTTCTTTGTCCTGTTGTCTGTTATATAACTCAAGTGAATAGACAAATTATAGAATTAAATTTTTTTCCAACTTTTCTGGAAATGTTTTTAGTTGTGTTTTTTAAACTAATCTCCATAAATTAATTCACAAGAAAATGAAAACCATCCATTTAGAATTCGGTAGATAAGACTTCTAACTCTTATACAGGGTCATCTTTGTGTCTTTGTCCTTTAATAAGAAAGGTAACTCAGTGACTAATTCTTATTTCCAGCCCATCTCACAAAGGTCTTTTCTGTGTACAGTGAACAATTTATTAATAGTAGATCCTTACAGAATTCCTAAAAAGAGATTAAATGCAGTTGTTGAATTCCAACCAATGTTTTTAGTGTATATAAATGCATACAGCAGTTTTAAGTGACACTGTACTGTACCCTGTTTTATGCTCTATGTGCACCAACAGAGAAAACACTTGTGCAGTTTTATTTTCTCCTATAGTGCCCTGGTTTTGTGCATGTTCAGCTGTCAAGACTGAGGAGAATAGAGTGCATGCTGAAAAGAGACCAGGCCGCTTTGTCTGTCTCTGTTGTGCTATTTCTTCTCTTGGCCTTCTTTATCAGACAAGAAGCCATCTGCCTAAGGACAAAAAGCACAAGTCTTGCTCTCTTCTCTCTCTCTCTCTCTCTCTCTCTCTCTCTCTCTCTCTCTCTCTCTCTCTCTCTCTCTCTCTCTCTGTCCACACACACACACACACACACACACAATGAAGCAGAAATTATTTTGTTAGAAAGAAAGACTTGTTTTTCACAAATATTGCTTTCTCTAATTCTAATTCAGTGTTTACATACTCACAAATATTTCAGAAACATGTTGAGCAAACAAAATATTTTGATCACTAATGATTTAGAAATTAATTTATGTATAGGTTGCAGTGCTGCATTTAAATTTATAAGGCTGGAATTCTTCACAAGGAGGCAGTTTTAGCACTCAAATATTTATGCATCATTGTAAGAGAGGAAACACACCAGAATATTTGTATTAAGGTTTCCATGCTTGATTATTATTTCTGTACTATTTTGGAGTGTATAAATGTGTCAATGTGCATCAGATGTTGACTGATATGAGAAGCATTCATTCAGTCAGAGGAATGTTTGGCAATCTCAGAATTCCATGCATTTTAATGTTTGTATATAATATTTGTCTGCATCACATATTCATGTCTCTACTCATGCATGCAAAATGCATGTGTTTTTAATTGGTTCTCCTTTATAATGCTAATTCAGTGTTTGTGTACCACCCTCTGCTCATACATTTCATACAGTGTTGTACCATTCCTCTGACTGTTCTGCTGATGTCAGTGGACTGTAATCCTACTCTGCTGATCTCCACTGGGTTCACTGAAAGTGGCTTCACCTGTTCTGCCCCCCAGGCTATAGCCTGGTCTTGGAGTACTGACGGGGACAGCAGCAAAACCTACTGCTTTAGCTTTGTGCTCTTAACCCATCAGTTCTGAGGGGAAAAGCAGCTATTTCTGCTTTTTCCTGCTTTTCCATCCTTCCCCTCTATTAACATGATTTTATCTATGCTCTTGTCGCTTTTAATTTGGTATGTAAAGAGCATTAACTGCCAAAGCTGAAAATCTCTAGATATGTATTTTGTTTGTATGACATACTTTTATTTTAAACCAGAAAGCAAGTGCATATAAATATAGTTGAGATTTCAGTCACATTTTGTGTTTATTCTATTAAAATGATTAACAAATAGGCTCTTAAAACAAGAGCTCTGTCCCTATGGTGTATGAAAGTTTGCTCGGAAAGTAATACAGTGTGTACAGTTATTAAGGTAGCACAGTGCCTCTTTTCACTTGAGGACAGCATTCACCGTAGCACAAAGAAACTTTAATCACCGTTGATTTTGACTGTACCATTGATGAGTCATTAAGTGAAATAGGGTTAAAATTAAGGGCTCCAGTTGGCACTATTATGAATGGTTTGATCTTATTTTATCATGTGGGGCCATTTCATAGAGATTCTGGAGTGCTATTTAAAGCTTCCCCTCAAAATTAGAAATGCACGCGATTGTAATTGATTTTGGGTCCGAGATAACTCACTCAGCCTTAAATCTGATTTTCTGCTAAACTGTATCTGATCATTACCACATAAACAGTGTCGCAGACCATGAAGACCTACAGTGTCATTTATAATTGTGCAGGATGTTTAGACAGAGGTTTAGACATTGCTGCTGGCCTTGGCAGCTGCCCCCACAGTGTGTGGGCCATGACTCACAAATCAAGCCCCCCTCTAAGATGGACTTGGGTTTAAACCATCAAGGGATTACACTGTGAGGTGAGATTATGGCCATAATCTGATGACTCGTTTGGATTGAGGATGTGGGTAAAGGATGATGAGCAAGTGTGGGGTGCTCCAAATTAAAAGCAGTAATGCCTGTAATGATTTGATAAACATGTAATTATTATACAGAATAATCAAACAGTAATTTAGCTACAGTGCTGTTACAGTGGAAGTGCTGTTACAAACACTCATACTTCTTGTCCTGCACAGAATGTCTGGACTCTTTTGATCCCGCCTTTGAGAGCTACTTGGCCATACCAAACTGCTCTGACAAGCCCTCCTCTTCACGTTCTCTCATATCTGATATTAGTTTTCTGTAGAGTATTTTAAAAAACACTGTACTGGCCTTGGATGTTTTATCAATAATAATCATTAATGAATATTGCCTTTATTCACCTATAAACGTTAAGTTTTAGTTTTAGTTTAGTTTATTTTATATATATGGACATTGTTTTCTTACAAAACTACATTTGTAATGATTATAATACTATGGTCCATTGTTCCTGATTTTATAACATGTTGCTTTTACTGAGTTCTATCAGGAAGTGCTACAAAACTAGAGTAGTGTGACTGCACGAGGCTCCCACAGACGTCATACATAAAGCCATTTTGCCATGGGAAGTCCAGTCTATAATTTGTTTTTATTTATTTATTTATTTATTTTATTTATATATTTTTTAACATTTTATCTGATATTGATTTATGAATAAAATGAATACATTGACAACTTATAAATCAGTGTTCCATGTTTATAGACAGACCACGGTCCCACACAATTCTCTTGTCCCCTCCCTCTGCCCCTGACAGTTTTTTGCAGTGTTAAATAAGTCCCATTGTGTGAGGCACACTCCAGCCCTCAGGCAGCCCCTTCCCATCAGCTTTCCCTCCCCTCCCCACACAGAGTGGGGCAGCTCCCCCTGCTTAGTCTTGCCCCTTGCAGTTGGTTCTGTGGAGAAGCAGCATAGCCACAGAGGCCATCTCTGCTGAACAGCTACTGCCACATCCATCTCATTTTTCACTTTCTGCATCTCCTCCTCCCATCTCCCCAAGGAGATGCAAACTTTTCAGGACCCTGGGGGTCTTCCGGGGCCCACAGGGAGTGAGCTGGCCCCTCTCAGAGCCAAGCGACAGGATCGTAAGCGACAGGAACTGCTGGCCCTGGCTCTAGGAGTGAGGCTGGGGGCTAAGGGCACTTTGCTTTGGAAGCCACTAAAACTTTTGACTTGTCCACAGATATCCACATCTCCAGTAGGCAGACGGAGTGCACTGAAGGATGGGCCTGAAAAACTCTGCAACTACGACAAAGTCCATAACTTTAAGGTGAGTCATGAGCAAGCTACAAAGGAAAACAAATTTATATTCATAACAATAAGACATGTACAAAAAATTAGATTGACATGCAGAAGATGTATAATGATTAATAACATATGTTTTTATATGGCAATCAGTGCTTTAAGAATGAAACAGAATAATTAAGAGCACTGTGATTGGGTTTGGCAGTTCAATTTTAGAACTTATTTTGAGCATTTGGCCTGTGTATATGGGACTGTCAATTTTTCCCATTGGTGTAACAACCCATTGCTATTTACAGAGAGAGAGAAGCAGCCTCAAACTGTGATGCTCCCACCTACTTTACTGCGATTGTGCTTTTCTAGAGATCATATGCACAACCCTTCTTTCCTCAAATATTACCAGAGTCCTATTTCTATTGACTAGAATACATTGTAAATAAGAGATTTGGCTAAATGCTCAATTTTAAATGAGCATGTCTGTGCATTTTTGGTAGCTTCCTTGTCATTACTCTGAGAGACGTTGTGCATGGCGCACCTAGTTGTGGTTTCATGAACATTCCAATTTCATATTTTTTAACCAGTTGTACTGACAGTGATTTAGAATCATTTAATTTTCCTTTGAAGAATTGCTTTCTAAATGTGTTCCTTAGAACTTTAAGATGTTTCTTAAATTTTCTCAGTCAGTGGTATTGCCTATGATAATGTTATCTTGAGCAGTTTGCACAAAAAGAGATAGATTATTATTTTTGTAGCATTCATGTCTAGAGCTTGTTTCATTTAACCATGATATATAGTGTTTCTGAATATATTTTTCATTATTAATCTTGCCTTTGAATATGTCTATATATACAATTACATTCATTTTTGTTCATATTTGTAAGAACACACTCAAAATTCATTATACGTGTACATGTAATAGGGATATTTGAAATTTAATGTAAAATAAAACTAGTGAATAATTGTCTCTGTACATAGTACTGTATATTGTGCTTCATGTTTTGCTGCAGAAGCTCTGCAAATCCATTGCACATTATACCATATTTTATATTTGTGTGTCTAGCAGTAAACTATAATGGCGTATTAGATGTTTTAATTGACAAAGCTTTTAATCAATTGACAGCACTATTGGTGAGTAAGGATTGATCCCTGAGCTTAATAGCTCCCACACTAACAGTGCATTTTTGGTGAAACTTTATAGCAGTATGGATTTATGGATCCACTAAGTTTTGTACTGTTGAAATCTCCAGCTCATAAAGGGAAAAGACACTGTTTACTGAATCCTGACTGTCATTTGCGGTCATTTTGTATTGTGATAATTAAAGTAGCCAGACATGCCACTTGTAAGCCTCCTCTTTTCACATTTGCTGTTCTCCAGACGTAGATTATCACACGCCCTAAACCAGACACTCCCTCATACAGTTCTCACACTGTTGTTCATTTCACAATAATGAAGTAGAATGTCATTACAGTCATCATCACAGGATCTACTTTCATAAACACTATTGTACGATTCTGTTCTCTTTTCCTGGTCTGTGTTGCATCTGGGCTTGGCCTGTTTGAGAACATTTTTTACATGTGACTTTTCTCTGTATTGGCAACAGATGCTAGATGATTTGTTTTAGATTATAGAATTCAAGTGGCCTGTTAAAAAAATAGGTCCTGTGTCACAGCAGGGGTTTCACCCAGGCTTCCCCTCTGTTATCCCCCCCTGCTGGGAGCACTGCTGTAATCTTTGTTTACAGACTAAATTGCCTAGTGGCCTAGTGTCCACTGAGATTCTATATGTTTGCTACTGATTACAGTTTGGCCTCAGATTCAGCCTGCATTTGTCATTGAAATGTAAACAGATGGAACACGGAAAAGTTCCAGTTACATGTTTCAGTTTTGTTCATGCTCATTTGTTGATACATTTTTCTAAAATATTCACATGGCTCTAGCAGATGAAAGGAAGTAGATATCTTTGATTGTTTTTATTTATTTATTTGTGGATTGGTGTGTTTTTGTTTTTTAATTGTTCCATGCTTTCTCTGAGATCAGTTTGCATTTAGTCTAAGTGTTTTTCAAAGCAACTTACACCAATAGTATGTAATCATCTTTGAAATGTTAGTTTTAGTTTCACAAATAAGTATGAAATAATTCTATTTGTCAATTATGAGTGAAATATTGAATAGTCCCAAAAGTGAGTAAAAAAGCATTTTGTATTGTTTATACTATTTAGATCAACACTGTTTAGGTTTGTTATTATAAGGAATATAGCAAATGTATCCATACAAAGAGTGATTCTAGCATGTTAGCCTGTTGTCTTTTGAAATGATATTTAAATATCATTATTTTCTATATAATCTCTGGGACATTTTAATGTTTTTAAGGTTCATTAAGGTTCAAGGACATTTTAAGGTTCTGTAAATATCTCTAAAGAATTTGTGCAGAGCATTTGTCAGTGAGATTTGTGCTTGTGAGGAGGATTAAGTCCGTGAACAGGTTTTCTGACTCATGGTCTGTGCTGTCTGGTTTATAGATACACACATTCAGAGGACCACACTGGTGTGAATACTGTGCCAACTTCATGTGGGGTCTCATTGCCCAGGGGGTACGTTGCTCAGGTAACCCACTGCCTTACAAATACACACTTAAATATAAAGCTTTCTAAAATGTTAATGGCCACACTGCTCCAGGGTCTCTGGGTCCTGGGTTCAAACCTGGCCTCTGGTCGCTGTGAGGAATTTGGTGTGTTCTCCCCATGTCTGCATGGATTATTTCTGGATGCTCCATTTTAATCCCAAAGTCCGAAAACACAGTTCATACTGAACTACGAGATAAAGTCCTTAAATCTCAATCATCCCATCAGTGTGATATGGTATGTTGCTATGGTAACTGGGGCAGTTTGGCTGTAGACCTGCCCTCATTCACTTAATCCCAGGCAGAGGCAGTTAGGCTTGTACCAATCAATTGAAAACTGCAACTAACCTATTAACAATGTGCATATATAACATTCCTAACAGACACCTAGTCCAGACCAGTTCATCATCCAGTTCCCTGTGAAACTATTTATAGTGGCATGCACCCTGAGCACAGAAGAAAAGAAAAAAGACACACCCATGCATCATCACACAAGGCACAAACTGTATCAAAGCAAAGAAAACCTGGCTCTCCACCAAATCTATTTTTCACACACTCATGGAAACACACCCACAAACACACACATGCGCAAACAAATGTAAGTATGTAAACAGTGATGAAAAACTATTTTGAACAAGTGCATGTTTTTTTCCATTTATTTTACCACAATTTAATTTAAATTTGCTGAAAATACAGATTATCTCTTTTTATTTGACTTTTGTCAGTAAACTTAGTCTCTATAAACTGGGAAAATCCTTTCCAGTCACAAGGTTTTATTTTGGGGTGTTCACACATGAATGGTTTTCACTGGCTTTAGACATAACTTGAGTCTTTATCCTCACACAAGAGCTACACTTGTTGGTGAATGGGCCCCAGGCGAGACGTGTATCATCAGACACACTGAGATGCAGAGCTGCTGTGAACCGGCCCCAAAACAGCACAGGGACACAGAACACTTTTCTTCTCTTCTTCTTCTTTGCTTTTCTCAGTGCCTTAAAGCCAAGCTGAGTGAGGGAGGAGATCAGGCAGGCCTGAGAGGCAGTAAAAGAAATAGAGTGATGAGTGGGCTGATGGAACTGGAGAGGAGAGACAGCATGTGCTTGTGAAGGGCGGCAGACAGATAGATAAACAAATACATATATAGAGAGCAGGGCTGCAGTTGGAGCCTTGGAGCTGCCCACCCTACATTGAAGTTTTCATGGACTCTTAACTCTTATTACCAGTAGACTGACCAGAGGAGGATAGGTTCCCCCTTGTGAGCCTTGGTTCCTCCCAAGGTTTCTTCCTCAACTCGGAGGGAGTTTTTTCCTTGCCACTGTCCCCCTAGGTTTGCTCACCTGGGGATTTTTACATTCTTTACATTTTTACATTTCATGTTAAAACTTTATATTTACTGGAATTATTTGAAGCTGCTTTGTGACAACATCAGTTGTAAAAAGTACTATATAAATAAAATTGATTAGCTGATGAAGTCTACTGGTCAGTGAAGATTATGGAAAAAAACTTAAATATAACTAAGGTAAGATGAAGTAAAACATAATGGTTTATTAGTGTAATAACTATTTGTGTAATTACTCTAATAAATAATAATAGATATGTGGGTAAAGTTTTCAATAGATAAAACAGGTCATAATTGCACACAAAACAGAAGTTATTATTTATATACGTACAGTTTATTACATCTTTATTTAGTTCTTAATTTTTTTATTCATATTTTTACTGTTATATACACTGACCAACTATAACATTATGACCATCTCCTTGTTTCTACACTCCCCGACAATTTTCTGAGTTCCACTGAACATACAGGAGCACTTAGTAGTTTTATAACTACAAAGTATAGTCTATGTGTTGCTCCGCATACTTTATTCCTCCATTTCACCATGTTCTTCATAGGTCAGGACCCCCAGAGAAACACCAGAGAGCAGGTATGATTTGGGTGGTAAATCGTTCTCAGTGCTGCAGTGACACTGACTTAGTGGTGATGTGTTAATGTGTGCTGGACTGAGAATAGTCCACCAACCAAAAATATCCAGCCTAGAGCGTCCTCTGTCCACTGATAAAAGACTAGAGAATGACCAACACAAACTGTGCAGCAACAGATGAGCTACTGTCTCTGACTTTATATCTACAACGTGGACCAACAAGGTAGATGTGTCTAACAAAGCAGAGAGTGAGTGGACACAGTGTTTAACTCTGCTGTGTCTGATCCACTGGAACCAGCACAACACACACTAACACACCACCAACATGTCACTGTCACCGCAGCGCTGACAATGATCCACTACCCAAATCATACCTGCCCTGTGAGGGTTCTGAGTTCTTAACTTCTGACCATTGAAGAACAGGGTGAAAGGGGAGAAAAATTATACAGAGCCACAAATGGAGTACAGTCTGTAATTTTAAAACAAAGTGCTTCAGTATGGTCAGTGGAGCTCAGAGAATGGACAGTGGGTCTAGAAACTAGGAGGAGCTACTACGTAAAAATTTTCTTTATATTATACCTTTATTTACTGATGATTATAGGGTTAATCATTAGAGAGGAGAAGACAAAAAACCAAGACAGAGAGACTGGTTTCAAAATTTTATTATTGCAGAGTATCAATGTCAGGAAGCTATTTTACACAGGCAACACACCCACAAAGAAATATACAAGAACACATGGACCACGCTCACTCTCTCTCACATACCAATACACACATGCATGCATACATGCATGTACACACACACACACACAAATGTATTTGCACAAGCTTCCTGGCCATCACACACATTATACTCTGTCCCATGCCATCATGGTGATAAACATACTCTGTTGTCCATTCCCACATTCTACCTCTCAGCTCGGCTTATGTAGTCATTCTGTCTCACCTGTTTGCAATCCCACAATGCGCCCACCAACAGCCAAAAACACACAAACACATTATACACACACCCCTACTGTGATTCCCAGGAGGTCCTGCTGGTCTGGAGACGCTAGGGTGATGACCTCATGACCTTTTGACCTGTGTCCATTTTCAGACTGTGGACTGAATGTGCATAAGCAATGCTCCAAGCTGGTGCCCAGCGACTGTCAGCCAGACCTGCGGCGCATCAAGAAGGTCTTCAGCTGTGACCTCACCACGCTGGTTAAAGCTCACAATACACCACGGCCCATGGTCCTGGACATGTGCATTAGAGAGATAGAGCACAGAGGTAATGAGTTTTCCTCCACAACCCTCAGGCCTCTTCCCATCTTTGGCAAGTTTCCACTATGTGATACCTACTCTACTTGACTTTGCCTCAAAACTGGGTTAGATCAGTAGTGTCATACTTAGTGTCTGTTTGGAAACGTTCAAAATTTCAGAATCACAATCACAATCACAATTCCATTATGATGCCGCTACTCTACAACTCTATGAACAGAGCTATAGATAATGGCAGAGAAAGCTGTTTAACATGCAGAAATTATAACTGAATAAAACCTATACTTCATGGAGCCTTCAGTCTATTCTTTGAAAGGTGTTATTAAAAGAAAATAAGAGGAATTGAACACTAATGTACAAGAACCTATGCTTTTTACAGTGAAATTAATACTATATTTGACTTTTAACACAGTTAACTAATAGAAGCAATTTTTTTATATCAATTATTTAAGTAATATTATCCAAAACCAAAATAGGCAGCTTATAAAGAGATACAGTTGTCTTAATGACTTACTATCTAGCAGCATTTAGCTTTGTTTTTCAGGTATCTCAGTACATCATGATTTTGATTATTATATTTTTTAAATCCTATCAGCACATCATTACAGTTTCTTATTAAATATTAAACCAATATTGTGCTTGGTCTGATACTGAATATAAACAAATCCTGTTGTTTGAAAAGCTCTTAGGGCCCTAGTTCCCACAGTAGCCAGTTAGAATGCAAATTGATTACTGGATTAAAAGTGTCATGTACCATGCAGAAATATCAGTGTTATGCATCCAAACTTGCACTTTGTTCTTTAAAAAATATTCAGATACACTGCGTTTTAAAAGAAATCATTAATTCTCCTTACCATCTTCTTATATCTCTTGCTAAATTAAACATTAACACAAAATAGTACAGCATTATGCAATATGGTGTAACCAGTTTCAGCCTGACATTTTTTTTTCTGCTGTATGTTTTTATTTCTAGCGGTTAAACCTTATTTCAATAAAAAAAATAAAGTTACATGGTTGTCTTTATTGAATGGAATTAACATATCACATGGTATGGATTGCTTTTGATGATTTTAGGGCTGAAATCAGAGGGACTCTACAGGGTGTCTGGCTTCACGGAGCACATAGAAGATGTGAGATTGTCCTTCGACAGAGGTAGGAATTTGAAAAAACCTTACACTTACATCAGTATCTGATGTAACTACAGTGAAACTGCTCTCAGTTTCCAGACACGGCTGGGTATATTCTGTACGAAATGAATTGCAGCCAGATTTCCTGTCATCACATTTTTAGCGAGAGCCACCAAATACAGTTTGCGTGTTCATTCTCAGTATGACAGATAATATTGTTATTCTCTTCCACAGATGGGGAAAAGGCAGATATAAGTGCCAGTGCCTTTCCTGACATCAACACCATTACAGGAGCCCTAAAGCTCTATCTGCGAGATCTACCCATTCCGGTCATCACCTACGCCGTCTACTCTAAATTCATACAGGCAGCCAGTAAGAACTATCAGACATCATTATAAAAAATCATCCATAAATCCATTGACTGTACAAGGATCATTAAGGCATGGGTCCTGAACCTGGAGATCATGACTGCTGTGGGCATCTCAACATGGTTCCAACAGGGTCTTGGGAGTAGTTCTATAAATAATATACTGAGTAGATATTTTGTAAGCCGCTAGATATGAGTGTGTGTGGGTGGGGGGGGGGGGTATTTGCAGACTCTGTCTTGAATGTGTGAATTGTATTTTGCTTTTTTGACAAAATTATGTTTTTTTAATAGAATTGTGTTTTTTGTTCTATACTGTAGTTCCAGCAAAATGAGTGTAATCTTGTCCATTGTCAGTGTAACCCAACAGTCAAAGTTGCAGTAGACAATAGTAGATTTCAATAGCTTCTAGCTATCTTATTAAGCGAGTTGAAGGGTTGCAAATTGATTTTCACACCAAAACGTTTTCAGAATGTAAAACTAAATGGAAATAATTCACTTAATCGAATTTACACTGTAAATGACTTACAGTGACTTACTAACGTAGTCAGTCAACCAAAATATGTTCTTTAGTTTTGCACTGGAGCAACAAGTCCGAAAAAAATTAAACAATCAGACATCAATACTTGAAGCTCAAATCCAAAACCACAGAGTCACAACTAAATGTGATTTACCTATTTGAATATTTAGAAACAAATTTTGTGTAGTTTTTAGCTAAAGGCTTCCAGAAGAATTAACTAAGCAGTGAAAATGAAATCCCTGTGTGTTAACATATGCTTATACCTTCTGTTTTTGTGCAGAAATAAATGACCCTGACGCCAGGCTAGAGGCTATCCATGATGGTCTTTTACAGCTTCCTCCTGCACATTATGAAACTCTTCGCTACCTGATGACCCATTTAAAGAGGTGAGACACATCTCAGTTTAGACTTCACTTTCTAAATGCAACAGTTCCTTTGTAGATTTTTCTGTTTAATTAAACATTTACTTTATGCATTTAACTGCGACCTTGAAATGGATAAGCGGAAAAGATGTTGATGATTTTATGCATTTAGCATTTTGGTGTACCCTGGTTTAGATGATTTTTCCATGAGTGCCATTTTTCTTTTTTTTGAGTCCAGTCCACTTTTTCATTGCGTTTCTTATATTTATGGTCTGATCATATGATTAAACAGAAATGACAGGTAGATACAGGCAGATCACTCTTAAATGTTTATTATATTTAAACACTGCTTGTTGTAAAAGTCTTCTACATTTTTCTCCTCTGCTTTGGCTGGTTGTGTACATTTTTTGTGCTTCCATAAATTTGGTCATCAGAATATTTTTTTTTCATTTTGTCTGATACAACATTGCAGTTTTAATATATTTAGGTGCATTTTATTTGCCTTGTCCCATCAGGGTCACCATGTATGAAAAAGACAACCTTATGAATGCAGAGAATCTGGGAATCGTCTTTGGTCCAACTCTGATGCAACCGCCGGATCAGAACACACTTGCCAGCCTCAACGATATGAGGCACCAAAAACTAATTGTACAACTATTGATCGAACATGAAGATATCCTGTTCTAAGCCATCAACTGTAACTTTTTCATATTTGCAGCTGTGCTGCAGCTGTCCTGATTCTCATGTGCTCATTTCTCATTTCTCTCATTTCAAATGTGTGAAGGCCATTCATCACATTTGAAAATTCTGTTCTTGATGGAGATTATGATGAATTCCAAATCAGGTGTACTCCATCAATTAAAGTATTTTATAAAATTAGTACACAGACTGAGCACTACATTAAACAAGAATGAGACTTAAGTTACTGTGCTATTCTAATTAGTGCAAATGCTCTTGTGAAATTTTTATATGTATTCTTATTTAATGCAATCCCATGCCAAGCAAAATATATATTGGAAAAAAATACTTAATTGTTTTTATAAATTGTTTGTATGACATGGTAAAGAGTACTATTTCCCCAGAAATCAAATGTAAATTATCACATGGTACGTGACTGATAGTTCTACGTTCAGTGTGTTAGCACTGATAATGATTTCATGGTTCAGTATGATTTAAAAAAAACTTCTTTGTAGCAGTGGTGGTATGTATAGGATATGTACACATTTGTAATTTTTGTGTAGACCCTAAATGAAGCACTTTCTTTTAATCTTGCGAAGAGTGTAAATATTTTTTATCCCTCCCTGTTTTTTCTTTTTTCTGCATTAAGTGTTAATACCTATACATATAATCCCCACATTTTTTTTTTTTGTCAGAAAAACTAGGAAAATGCACCAGTCATTCAGTGTGGTTCTTGTGTGCTTGTACATACTCTTGTAGCACATTGCTTATTACTATCTAAAAGGAATGCATTTTGACCGTCTCAGACTGTGATGTAGGTGTGTGAGCGAATGTGATTGAGTACTGGGTAGAAATAATCACAGTTAGTTCTGTTGCCTCGTCTATGTCTGTCAAAGTTGTTTATTTGATATGAGATCTTTCTACAGATTTGTTTTATGAAAGGTATTTTCTGTGAAGAATGTAATTATGATTGTAATTTATCAAATACTGATTTATTAAATTATGTAAACCTGGTTTACTAATTTCAAGTTATTTTTTCATTCTTTGCTGTACTTTGTCAATGGCTGTTAATGTTCCCAAACAAAAAAAATGGTATTCATTTACTTAGTTGTATATTCAAAATGGCCATTAAGTAAAAGTAAATTAGGTCTTATGTGGTTTCTGAGGAGACTGGATACTAGAAATTAGATTGCATATAAAAAGGTAAAGTCAAAGGAAAATTAATTTAAAAATGGTGAAAAAACAATGCCTAACAGTAAATAAAATGTGAAAGTTTCATTTTTAAAAATTCAGAGAAACTTTATCTGCTCTCATGTTTCAGATCTGAAAAAAAATCAGTGTGAATAATTAATTCCACTGTAAGACAACAGCTCGATGCTATGAATCTGAAAAAATGTATTGCCCTTACTGGGATTCTGAGAACTCCAAAATGGCTGCATGTATTTGGGGTTAACTGGGAGGGGGGCGCCAGTCCTTCACAGGTCAACACACACACACTTTTGAGTTGCCAATCCATCTACCAACCTGTGTTTTTGGACTGTGGGAGGAAACCAGAACACCCGGAGGAAACCCACATGGACACAGGGAGAACACACCAACTCCTCACAGACAGTCACCTGGAACGGGAATCGAACCCACAACCAACCTCCAGGTCCCTGGAGCTGTGTGACTGCAAAACTATCTGCCTGCTGCGCCACCGTGCCGCCCTTCAACAAAATAAAAATGTCAAAAAAAAACATGGACCCAAGTGTTTTTGTAAGGCCCTGAAATAGATTGTAAATCGGAGGGAGAAAAAATCCAGTATATGCAATATGGTTTACCCTCCTAAAACTGGAAAGTCTGTGCATTTCGCCAAAGTAACTCAGTCAGACAGGTTCAATGGCAAAAGCCTTTTCTAGACGAGCCTGCTCCATAGTCCTTCAGATAATGATTATAAAGATATTAGAGCTGTAAGCTGTTCTTTAATGACTGCTGGGTGTCTGCACTAGAAGCAAGGAGACAGATACGTGTCTAAATTTAATCTTCATGAAACAGATTCTTATACTCAGTGATGCTATGGTCAGTGCAAACAGGATCGAAGTGTCCTTGCTAATGGAGTGTGTTCAGGCTTCTTTTATTTCATATTACCAGGGTGTAAACCACTTATATTGTTCCAGTGATAAATAGCTCAGCAGATGCCTGCAGGTGACTTTTTTTTCTCGATGACTGAGATAATATAAAACCTGTTTTTCTGAGGTCGAAGTGAAGAGCTGCAAGAGTCAGGAGACCAATGAAAATGACTGTGTGGAGTCTTACAACCTCTCAAATGTGTGTGGGCAGAAAGTAAACAGTAACTCTCTCCTCTGGTTTTCTGGCTCACTCACGCATGGTTACCGTCAGTGCAACATGGTGTCATTAAATACAGTAGGATTTATTTAAGGACACTGAAATTACCCAGACACCTGACACTGCAAACCATTACATATATATACTGAAGATTTGGTAAGTTCTTTATGAGTGATGAATACATGTACTGATATTTAATATATCAAGTTTAAGCAGCATGCAACATAACCAAACTTGACGTGTTAAGAATGATAATGTTTAAATGTGTTACAAAGTAAAGTGATTTTAATAGTGGTTTGTGTGAAGGTGAATTCCAATTAAAACCGAAGATGGCGGAGAGATATCCCTGGTGGAAGTCCTTAATTGGCCGAAACAAAAACATCCTCAAAGAGACTGTCGTCCAACAAGAAGCAGAAACAGGAGAAACAAAATCTTCGAAACCTGGCACAGACCGCCAGAACTACGAGACCTACGACGACTCTGAGATGGTGCCTGTGTTTAATGAGAACACCTGCCGGAGGAACATGAGAGTCTCTCGCTCCGGACGCTTCAAGGAGAAGAGGAGAGTCAGAGGCACCTTACCGGCGAACTGCTTTTACGAGAGCAACACTGCAGTGGCCAAATAACCCGGAGAGGTCGGTAGAGCACTGCAAAATAAACATGGATTTGACCAAAGCGGTCCACAGAGCCAAAGCGGAGCGTCACAACACAGTCTGATTTGACAGATTAGCCAGTGCGGCCAGGTTTGGCTCAGAATGAAAATGAATTTTTTATGGGTGTAAAATCATTTTGATTTACGAGGCTTATTTAAATTATAATATCTATATTTATTTTCTTTGAAAGTGAGTTGTACCCACTGTACCCATAATGCATTTGTTCAAAACAGCAAATATAACAAAAGCTTCAAAACAACAGATGTAAAATGTACAGCTAACAAACTAGAAACCCATTATTTTACCACACTTAAATGGTTTTTCACGGTTTTTTTTTTATTACTATTATAGGCAATGGTTCTATTTAGAAACATGAGTTCTATACAGAAATATGTGTGCTTTTTATGTGTTTCTATATAAAAACCTTTTATAAAATGGTTCTGTAAAACAGCAAACATGTTCTATTGTCACAAGCTGGACAACATAACTGTAAATACTTTTTTGTTGTATATGCAACCATATACAATACATACTCCATCAATGCTAAGAACCATTTCGTCATGTAAAGAATCATTTAAGCATATAAATGATCTTATATAGAACTATTGCCTGTGATCAAGAACGCTGGAAGGACACTCGGTAGCACAGCACTTGGTTTCTTGCCAGTGTGCAGACTATTTACATTTAATTAAATAAACTGCCACCTCTTCGGAAGCGTTTAAGGTGGAAATGAAAGGGTACCTGCAAAATAAAGTAGAATGAAAAAATTAAACATATTTTTCTACCATTATGATGGTAAAAAGTCTGTAGATTGTTTGTTTTGATGTAAAATGCACTATTCTAGGAAAATTTACCAGTTATAATTATTTTCAGTGGTGATTTTAATTCTAATTGAAAGTTATTACATTAGATGGTACAAATATTCTGTGCAATGGCTGAGGCATTACTTTACCATATTTTAGGTGATTTTATTCCTAAAATATTCAGAGCACTTTGAACTATATTCATGATGCAGGGCACTATAAATTTAACTATAATCTAAAGAAAACATATTTTCAGATTTC
This sequence comes from Hoplias malabaricus, assembly GCF_029633855.1. Lineage (NCBI taxonomy): Eukaryota > Metazoa > Chordata > Actinopteri > Characiformes > Erythrinidae > Hoplias > Hoplias malabaricus. The sequence goes on from NC_089809.1 coordinate 21,318,643, forward strand.
CTCCTATAATCAACAGTGCATGTAAAAGCTCATATCTAAAAGTCTCATATAGGCTCAATAGCCATTTTGATTGGATTGACAAAAAGAAAACGTTCTAGACATTGCAAACAGTGGTTCCTATCACCACCACTGTAAAGAAATCCCAACTGGTAATTTTGTCTACAATGCACTATTTCACATTAAACCACTCTGAACTCAACCATTGAATCATACAGAACTTGGAAAATCAGTGTAATTCCCCATTATTATGGGAAATATTGCAATAAGGGGTGATAAACATTAATTCACATACTGCAGAGGAAATGGTTAATGGACAGTTGTGCACAAACTGTTTGTGGATAAAGAGTTTTGTTTATTCTTTGTTGTTTACTTTTTCAGTAATTAAAACAACCAAATCAAAACTGATGAAAAACACCAAATCTCTAATTCCTCAGCACTGCTTCATGGTGTGTTGAAAACGCTGGGCTGAAATGTAATTCATCAAATCGGCATATTTCTGTTGTCAGTGTATAGCAAGTACTGGATTCAGAGACATTGTGATTCTTTTTTTTATGCAATTTGTTACAAGATGGTATGAAGGAATTTATTTTCTAGATGGATTTTTAACACAAAATTTACATGAAGAGTGTTTGCAGTAATGTATGATTAAATGTGTAGTTAGATTTAGATTGTTTTAACGCAATGCATTTTCATGAAAATATATTTGATTTGTTTACAACATGTGAGAGCACTTTTAAATATAAAATAGTCCTAGGTTTAGATTTTTTTTATTCTCTGTAGCAGTTTTTTTAATTTTACAACATTGTAATAATAATTTTTAAATCCTGATTATAGTATAATCCTGGTCATTAAAATGGTTGTAGCAGGAACATCTTAGTGGAAATACTAATATCCATCCATCCATCCATTATCTGTAAGCGCTTATCCAGTTCAGGGTCGCGGTGGGTCCAGAGCCTACCTGGAATCATTGGGCGCAAGGCGGGAATACACCCTGGAGGGGGCGCCAGTCCTTCACAGGGCAACAGACACACATTCACACCTACGGACACTTTTGAGTCGCCAATCCACCTACCAATGTGTGTTTTTGGACAGCGGAAGGAAACCGGAGCACCCGGAGGAAACCCACGCTGACACGGGGAGAACACACCAAACTCCTGACAGAAAGTCACCCGGAGCGGGAATCAAACCCACAACCTCCAGGCCCCTGGAGCTGTGTGAATGTGAACTGCTGTGCAACCATGCCGCCCAAATACTAATATGTAAACATATTTTTGACAAGAAAGGTCATATATCTGGAAACATTTTCCTCATTTCCGGGAGAATTGTTGTCACCCATATTTTTAAAGGGAGTGTTATGACACGTTGCTCTTCTGTAAAGACAGGTTGTGTAACACTGTTGTAATTAGATGGAATGTGATGATCCATTAAGCACAGAGTGGCCTGATACGGTAAATGGAAATGTTGTATAAGCAAGTCCGTCCTGATACACAAGTAAAACATACTTTTTGTGTGTCACCATTGTTTTGTTTGTTTGTTTGTGGTTATAGGGGGTTGGACCAATACTGTTCAGTGATAATGCCGTGTTACTGTAAGTGTTCAATATCTGTTAACAAGGCTTATATATACTCTGCCATTTAAAAACTGTCATCTTTAATTGCCTTTGTAGTCATAAGTCAGTAAGTCATTTTGATAAAATGTGTTTATTTTTTTTTTTTTACTTCATTCTCATTTCCTCATCCGTGCAGCTAAAATGAGATGATGCAAATAATTTAGTGCCACCAAATTTTACAAACGTATGCTCAATTATGTCTCCCGCACATTCAATCAGTCATGTTCCAATAAGGCACAGAAGGCCACTAGTTTCAGAACAAAGGCTGTTTCATAATATGAAGAAAAGTCATTGGTGAAAATAACTGGTTGCTCCTTTAACATCATCTGTGATGAAGCTCAGTAAACACATAACTCTAATAACACAAATCACCAGTGCATTACCTATTTGTTTGCATTTAACATGAAAAATTCTAAGGTGCTTTTTATTTTTGTAAAACTGGATCAGCTATGTTTTTTACTTGAAGAAATCCTAACAGAAATCTTTGTGTAAAACGTCATTGCAAGATGGATTAAAAAGAAAAACTGGCATTTAAATGTCTGTTTCTGGCTTGTATTTCACTATTACTATGGTGTACTGACATGTCGATTTTTCTGGTTCACTCGTTTGATTTTGCATACTTCCAAGTGTAAGCATCATCTTATTAGTGAAGAGCACCTCCTGCAGGAGATATCCAAAACTGATCCATTTAATGATTCCTCCAGCTTACTCCAAAAGATACGCAAACACCCTTTATATTAAATTCAGATAGAGTGCATCTCTGTGTGATTTTTTTATAACACAATTTCCAATAAAAGAGTGTACTCTGAGTTTCTGCATGACTTTCCCTGCAGAGCTGTTCTCTGGAGTTGCAGTGGGGATTGTAAATCAGCACTAATGATCCAAAAATAAGGTTAGCCATACAAACTTTATTTCTATCTAAGGAACAATTTGACCTTTTGAAATTTACTGTGGCTGAATACAGTCATATTTTATTAGTAATAAACCTTACACTAGATTTCTTGGTTGAGCAGGTCTTTAAAAAATATTACCATACAGGGCCGTCCTGGCACTACAGTAGTTGAAAAAATTTGCCTGGAAATGTACAACACTGATGACACCAGTGAATATTTTTAAGTTACATAAAAGTTTGTTCTGAAATCCTGAATCACACTGCAGAAAAGCACAGCAAAAATATAAGTTTGAAACATCCCACATGCTCCGAGGTTTTCATTTGTCAATAGGCACTTAAGAAAAAACAAAGGCACACACTTCTCTTCAGTGCATAGATGTTATGAGAGCAAATAATTTGTCTCATCTCTGAGAAAAGAAAAATAGGTTCACTGACATAATCTCATAACTGCTACAGAATACTTATTCATATTGACTGTAACAGGAATCTCCATCTTCAAATACTGCATTGTGAGACATCACAGTTTTAAAAGATATCAAAAGACTGTGTTCAGTTTAAAGTCTCTTGAATTGAAACATTGCTAAAGGAGTGAATTGTATAGCAAGAATGGAAATGCTATCTAAAGTTCGTCATGTTTGTATGTGAATTCTCGAGCAGATATAAAGCCATCCTCATCCTCATCTTCTTTCTTAAAGATGTCTTCCACCATGGCTTCATGATGAGTGTCATTGGCAGGGTATCCATGTCTCTCAAACTCTTTGCGCAGATACTCTTTCACCTGCGACAGACATTGTTTATAGATTATGTCTGAAACACAATTTGTGTGGGTTTGGTAGAGGTCAGTTAATGTTAGCTAAACATGTTGCTTTAGCTTTAGCTGACTAAGTGTTCATGGCAAGAACCAAGTCTATATGACACACCTCAGACTTGGAGAGTTTCCAGTCATCATTGAGGTCCATCTCCTGGAAGGACTCGTGTGACCTGGGGCCATTCCTGATCTCCATGAGCTCAATCTCAAAAATCAGAGTGCTTTCAGGTGGGATTTTCCCTGGAATTAATGAATGGTTAAATCAATCAATATTTGGACACAGTGTAAATGATGGGAAACACTGAATAATACCCTTGTGAAGCACTTTGTTACATGTGATTGAGTGAAATAGTTAATTATGAACTAGTTCCATGAAGTGCTTTGCATTAAAAAAAAAGAAAAAAAAGAGGGGTGCATCATGTATATATCATGTTTTGCTTTGTTTTTTTAAACAAATATAATGTTAAATATCTTTTTGAAGACTACAACAAAGAAAAACAACATCTCTGCCAATGGACAGCAACAAAATCAATTATGATGTATATTAATATCTTGTTACTATCTATTGCTTGAGCTATGTTTTTTAGTGATGTTCAATACTTTCAAAGTGGCATTTAATAGCAGAGCGAACCATCCAGCAATAATGCAGACAGATAGATGAATTCTAATCTTTGTTACTGTTTTATTCATACAGAAAATGTAATCACTGATATATATGTTCAGATACAATATATATGTGACTTATTTTTTGGTAGCCCTTCATTTCTATGGCTAGTTCCAATGATAGCTTATTTCTTTTAAGAGCCCTTGGCTGCATATTTATATTTATAAAACTTTACCTGCGGGAGCCTTGCCCTATGAACAAAAGCTGCATTGTATCTTACATTAATGCATTGCTTTGTATTGACGTGTATATTAATATGCATTGACAGCACATTACAGAATATGTAAAGACACTCAAAGGCTTTGACAGAGATAAGCAGTCCGAACGCCCACCTTTGCCCTCCTTGCCATACCCCAGAGATGGAGGGATGATCAGCTTCCTCTTCTCTCCTGAACACATGTTCTGCAGCCCTTTGTCCCAGCCCTTGATCACCTCTCGGATCCCCAACGTGAACCAAACTGGATTCTTATCACCATGCTGACGGCTTTCGAGAGCAAAACAAGTGTAAATTAAAGTTAATACCTGAAAGAGTGTTCAGGCTAGAATTTTCCAGTCTTAACCACAAAGTCCTCATCCTAAACAAGCAAAGCACATGTAACTTTATGTGATCTTAAGATCACAACTTAATTTACTTGTAATCTCGGGATAACAAATGTTGATAGTTTCTGGAGATGACAAAAGCTTTCTCAAAGTTAAATTATTTTTTCTTGTTATATTGCAATAACAGAATATGTCTTAGCACTGCAAATCTGTGGCAAATGAGATGTCTTGTTGTATTCATGTTTTGAAAGCTTCATTGAAAATTAAACCAAGTAAAAAACACGCCATGATCAAAACCAGTTTATGTTCTGTGTTCTGACTGATTACTCTACAGTGCTTCAACAACAACCAAACAACTCAGTTTAGGTTTATGCATTGATTTCTGCAGTCTCCTGGTGTCATGACTCACTGTTCGTTCTTATAGTTATCATTTAAGAAGCCATGAACCCAGTTTTATTCATTCTGTTGTATTCAAATTGTAGATACTGATTATACTATGACTATACTGTATATGATCATGCATTAAAACTACTCTCTGCACATTACCTGGAGTGGAACATGGTGCCGTTACTCTCCAGAAATCCCTCATAGTGCACTAACAGCATGTCTCCGTATTTTGTTTTTCGGTGACACAGAAAAGGTTTGTAAAGAACTTCTGTGTTCACCTCGGGCTCCGGGAGTTTGCCTCCATGAACACAGTAAAGGACGGCAGAGAGAAAACACAGCTCCAGGATCATGTTAAAGCAGATAACGGTCAGATGCCTGGAGTGAGGATGTGTTCTCTGAACACAAACATACAGAAGACTAAAAATTAACGTTAAACTGCAGGAACGTCAAGCTAATGCGGCTAGTGTCGCCGACTACGTGGCAGTGGAAGCTGTGTTTTTTCAGGAGGCTCCGACTCCTTCCCAAAATTTCTCCTGAGAGAATACTATTCGCTAAATCTTTGGTTGTACTGCTATTGGTTGGATTTGTGGAAGATTACGCCCTTAGAACGGAATACTGTCTGCTTATTGGAGGAAGAACCACGTCCACCCAAATCACAGCTCGTGCCTCAAAGATTTCACTACGCCCTACACAGGTCACTTTCTGTGTTAAAACCCATGAGCACCTAAATGTACATGCGATTTCTCATTAATATATCCTCCCGAAGTCCAATAAACGTCTGCTGTATGATTTTCAATTCGTGCGCACGTTTTCTATATATCGTCTGCACGAAGGAGCTAATTTATTAATTGGGCTTAAGCAGCTATGCTTCTAGTGCTAAACCAAAAAGATGATGTCATTCAACATTTGTGTACACTTCATAATTTATATGTACACAGTATAATAAACAATGAACTGATATCTTTTTTTCTTGGACTATCTAAGGTCTATTTACGTATGTGCGGTGATATCATACCAGGGCACGCACATGTGGCTGTTTAAATGGGATTTAGCAAAAAGGCTTAAGGCCATTAATGAGTTCTTCCTTGCACACGAATTAGAGAAAACGTGAGCAATTTTGATGATGAAAATGCCACAATATGTATGTATAAAAATGCATATGAGTGGGTCATGAAGACACACTGTTTTTAAGGCCTATGTTGTACACTATGTAGGGAGTAGGGAAGAGGCCGTTTTAGACGCTGCGGAAAAAATCCGTTTGACGTCACTATCAGTCTGAGGCCCGTGTGGTCACGTGAGGAAACGGTATTCTCGAACAGTGAGTGCGACGTCTCTGTAGCCGCAAGGAGAGGATCCACTGTACACTAAAATCCAGAGATCGTGCTGAATGTCAGTCTGTCTGTCAGTGCTCGCTGAGGACCGTTTGGGCATGTTTCGGCCTTAGAAGGCCGCCATGGAGGGAGTTCTCTACAAATGGACTAACTACATCAGCGGTGAGTTTCACCGACTGCAGTTGAACAAGTTCTCTTATCCGCCAGCGTCTCGCGCGATTTATCCGCTCCACCTTAAATTGTGTTGCAGTTAAGGTGGAGCTGAACAGTTGAGGAAGAGCTCACTCAGCCTCTTGATTCTGAAGAAATATTTTGCCCTTTAGACAGTGATTTATTTTCAGTAGCTCTTAGTAAATATGACGTTTAAATTGATAGTAGGTAATGGAAATAAGGGATATTGAGGTGTGTTTATTTCGATAGAGAGCAGCTAAAATTGGTTGGTTAAAAAAAGTACGGTTTGTGTAGTATGGTGGGTTGAGTAGTTACATTAGTGGTTAATGGTTCAGTTTGTTTTTATTGATGACAAGTGGCAAGACAACGAGCTGACATAAACTGAATTTAACTCCGAGTCAGAAAAGTGAAATATAATATCATCCTCTACTATCTCAACAAATATTGTTTTTCCAAGTATATCCCATTTTTAAAATAGTACAAAAACAGCATTACAATGTTGAAACTGATATTTTTATTTATTTTTTAGAAATATGAGTCCGTTTAACATTTTGTCAGAACAGGTCTCAGAAAAGTTGGGAGGGGAGAAAAGGCTTTCGGCTGTTCAATAATTTGGGGGCTACTTCATAGTACTTTTCAATTTTTAATGTGCCAAGAGTTTCCTTTGGGTAACAGGTCTGGACTTCATACAACCACTGATCTCCTTTTGCTGCCACAGATCCAACCCCCAGAGGAACACTAACATGCAGTCTTGAGAGACAAATATCAGTTTTCTAGTCAGGTAGCTAGAGTTGGTATGTGGACTGATTCTGTCTGGCATTGTTGAACTGATATTCTCTCGATAGAGCAACCTTGGTTTACATGCCACCTCTGGTGATTTGATGGTTATATCTCCCAAGATTGTAGTTTTGGCTTCTGCTGGGTGCAAAGTATGTCTTTTCTTAAGGACAAGTCCTTCCTGTTCCTCCAGTTTTGGGTTGCATAGGGTGCAAACATCACTTTTCCAAAGTGGATGCCTACCCTTTTCCTCCAGGCTGGAGTTTCTGGTTACAAGGCTCTTTCAAATTTCTTATGCATTGTATTCCTCAAAAGATTACTCTGTGTTTTTATAGGGGAAATATTATACCCCTTATCTTAATAAAACAATCATGACATGCTTTGATCAAAACACCACAAGGCTCAAATACACAGTAGTTTTTGTGCCCTGCCTAACCAGCCCTGTTCAGAATTACTGGTTTCAGTGCCTTCTGTGAATGAGCCACTGTTTACTTTAAAAGAAAGGCACCCAGGAGCGAGGCAGGAAGAGTAGGAACGCTTGTTTTTGTCATTTTCATCTTCTTCCCTTTGTTCTCCATTCTTGTTTTTGCACTATTTAATCGTTACCCTTAATTCTTAGTTCTCTTGTGTTTTGTTTTGCACAGTTTAACCTAATCTTTACGCTCTTGCATAAACACGTGTCCAGCGCTGATTGGAGAGGCTCAGACAAGGAGAAAGAACATATCTTAATAGCTTCTATGTAAGATGCAGCGCAGAGTTTGAATTACCCACTTTGTCCCCGTTAACATATTATCAGACAGATTACAAAAAAACTGATGGGTTGTTTTATTTAACAATTTGTGAGTTGGTAAGAGCTCCAGATCCTCAAATGAATGTGCTAATGCCCTTTATATATATATATATATATATATGTGTATGTTCCCTTACTGCAGTGATGCCCGAGGGCCTGAAGATCGCAGCCATTCAGGACAGGTTTTTGGCCTTCTCTGTGGCATATGGAGATATTTTCAGTATTTTCTGGTATTATGTGCTGTAGATGATACAATCCCTGAGTTCTTTGCTATTTGATGTTGAGCAAGTAATACAGTTTAATATCACTACAGATTTCTGACTTAAAAGTACATAGTATGTAGTAAGCCTTTAGGCCAAAATGTACAGGAGATAGAAGTTAATGTAACAAGTTATTTCCTAGGTAATTTTGAGCTTCTTCTATTGGTTTATTCTTCATGACATTATATATAATGCAAAAGCAGCTGAAGTAAAAGCAAGGTGTTGTCCCCACACATCTTATATGTAAAAACATATGAAACAGTATGGTATACTGGTGTAGACAATATATTGCCAATAAACATAATGGCAGTTATGTAATTAGGCTATTGTTCAGGACAACAGAATGTAATATGGGTTGTTTTCTCCTTGTCTCTAGGCTGGCAGCCTCGCTGGTTTGTATTGGCTGGAGGCACTCTTTCATATTATGATTCTCAAGAAGACGTTTGGAAAGGATGCAAAGGCAGCATTAAGATTTCTGTGTGTGAAATTCAAGGTAATATTAGGAGATCAATCAACTTTTTCATGGCTAATTCAGAGTAGGTTTTATGATCAGTGATTGTTCTTATGTCATTAAGATTAATGTTTGCACCTACTGTAAGGTCTTACATTGTTTGATGTTATGCAATGTGAGGTACAAGTTGTATTATTATTTTATATTTCCTTGACACCACTTAACAATTACCTACTGCCAACCTCTGTTTATTACATTTAATGTTTTACAGTGCACTCATCCGATTTCACAAGAGTTGACCTGACCATACCAGGAGAGCAATATTTCTACCTCAGGGCAATAAATGCAGCAGAGAGACAGAAATGGCTAGTAGCTTTGGGAACTGCAAAAGCCTGTTTGACAGACAACCGGACCAAGAGAGAGAAGGGTAAGTAGAAGCTCAGAATTTTTGCCCCTTTGTGTGTTTTATCCTTCTTGAGATTGCGTATCTTAGGCAAATGGAACCAGCAAAGCCTTGAACGTACTCAGTTACACTATCTATTTTAGTGACAGTATAAGAGAGATTTTTCATTGAACAATTCTGTATCTCTTTTATGGCTCAGAGCTCCAGGAGAATACAGAGACACTGAAAACAAAAGTGAGTGAACTAAGATTATACTGTGACCTTCTTCTCGAGCAAGTGAACAAACTCAAGGAGAATCCATTGGGTGAGGGGACAGCTGGCTCTGAAGACGTAAGTATGCCTTTGTCAGATATTTCCTACTGAGCTTGTAAAGGATTAGAACTAAGAGTAAGGAAATGTCTGGAACAACTCTGGATGAAGAAGCATGATCAAGAGGTTTAAGGGTGGTCAATACAGCAAAAAACTCTAACATCTAAATAAACAAATGTATCACGCTGTGTAGTGTATCTGATGTTTTTAAACTAGTTGTGTGTGTAGTAAAATTCAGTTTTCATTTGTAACTAACTATGTATTTTGAGCTCATGTGTAACCAAAACCAATACCTGCAAAAATAAAACAGTGCCAGATTGTAATTTGGATACTGAATGTTAAACTGCCTGTGCATCTCTGAAATGCTCTAATAAAATGTTTTGGGCATCAGACAGGGGATGATACTGGGACTCTGGTGAAGACCACATGCACTACTTTTCTCAAGACGCTGGAGGAGTGTATGCAGATTGCCAACAGGACCTTCAGCCCTGACCTCTTGAGCCAAAGCCCACCAGGATCTCCCCCTGTAGCGGCTGTGAAACCTCAGAAGGTTTGGATAAAATATTCAGGTGGAAGTTTAAGGTGTGTCTTGGAATGAAGGATGCAGTCGAGGTGGAGACCTATCTAGCACAAAGGCTCTTATTTAGCACTTCATCATGACCTTTATTATTTTGATGTGGCCTCAGCAACTTATACCAATATGCCATGGCTTACTGAAGTTGTTTAAGTCTTACAATGAAAACAAATTAAAATACATGTTACATTTAATTATGTTGTAAAACGAACCAAGGTTTGCAGCACAACCCCCCCCCCCCCCCCCCCGGTGGCTTTTCTGATATAAAGTTTTTGCACTAAAGGTCTCAAAGGATACCCTTTTTGGTTCTTCATTTTCAGGACACAGTTTTGGCTGCATTAAAAGAAGTCTACAAAACAACAGCTCTCAGTGACATAATGGCAGAGTAATACAGAATTCCTCAGATGCAACCTTGGCTTTGAGACAAGGCTATAATCAGTTGTTTAGAAGAGTTTGGATGAATGCCTTTAACTGTGGCCTTTGTTTAACATTTTTATGACGTGCCATCTCTTTTGGTGTCTTCTGAAATCTAGTTTATTGAAGGTGCACTCTTTTGATCTCTTTATTGTTGCAGATTAAACCTCTTAATCAAGCAAGTCACCATTTAGAGGAGAAGTAAGATGAAACAATTTCTCTCTCTCTCTCTCTCTCTCTCTCTCTCTCTCTCTCTCTCTCTCATACTTGTAACTATAAACACATACCACAATTTGACATGTATTTTGCAGGCAGAAGGGCTCATTAAAAAGCTCATCCAGAGGATCAGCAAATGAGAAGTTGGAGATTGTACCAGCAGGTAAAACACATATTCCATGTTCATTAGAGTGCTGGAGGTTTTCTTTGAATGCCACTGTAGTGGATTAGATTGTATAGTTCAACATCAAAAAGGAATTTTCAGCAAACCCTGTGTTTAAATAAACACAAGAAGAAATCAGGTGTTGTACAGGAAGGAAAATGTCCTAAATGGTATGGAGAAGTTTTGTATTTTAAAGAATAAGCCTATAGCCTATAGCTGTGCTGCAGAGGCGGAACTGACCACAAAATTATGTTATTTTGACAATATTAGAAAATGTATTCAAATGTTAAGCAGGGTGTGTATATTTTATAAATACAGAGCAATACATTTCAGCTGTTAATTAAAAAAGGTATTGGTGTGTAATTACATGATTATATAATATGGTACAATGAATTGTACATAAAATGAACTAGAACATAAACAAACAAATTTTAGAGTAAGGTTTTTTTTCTTGGTTTCAACATAACATACCAGGCACATGTTTAGGAACTATGTATTTTTTGCTATATTGAAAATAAAATTATTATGTTGAGACACTGCTGTACTATACCCAATTTGGAATTTTTGAAATAATTGCAGCCATTTGTAGACAAAAATTTGAAATATAACCTTATTTTATTTTTTGTCCTTGTTTGTCTTTTGGTTCTTTTTCTTCATTTTTCTAATCACATGTAATCTCTGTTTAAAAGGGAACAGTGTTTTGGAGGAGGAGAATGAGGACTCTCCAAGAATTGAGAATGTCCAAGATTGTGCTCATGCCAGCACACACAGTGCTGCTGAAGATGAGAATCTCAGAGAGGAGGCAGGAGGAGATGTGTGTTCGGATAAAGTAGATCTCTCAGAAAGTGAAGTCTTACTTAGCTCCAGACAGAGCAAAGAGCAGCAGGCCAGTGATCAAAATGAAGCTGTCCCGGCATCAAACAAGCTGGAGTCACAGGATAAACAGGAAAAAGAAGATCAGGTGGAAACATTCTTCAGTAGTATGAGTCACAGGTATGAGGAACTTCTGCCACTATGACCTAAAGATCAGATATGTGCTGATATATAATGTGTGCAGATGTAGTTTCAAGACCAAAGCACTGACCATTTCAGGTAGCATGTTTTCATGTATCAAGAAATACCGTTCCAGTAAATGGAAATGGGAATTTATTAGTTTCACCATCGCAATCATTTAGTTATTGTCATTAGTACTACTATAATTCTACTAATGAGAAAATATAGATTTAACTACTAGAGATTAACTTGGAAGTTATTTTTGTAATTGATAAAGTTTTAGTCAAAAGCAAACATTTCAGTGCAACAGTGTTATATTTGGACTGGTTGTGAATGATTAGGTTGTTTATGTTAGTTTGTTTTCTTTCACATTACATTGAAAGCGAGGCCCTGCCTGTGAAAATGGGTTTGTAGAGCCTTTTTTGTTACACTACTTTTCCCATTTCCGTTCTGCAATAATGAAAATGCTAGTACATTGTACTATCAGAACAGTATTGTTATATCTTAAGCAATATTTAAATTATACTGTGAAATATTTACCAAAACAATATATGAAACACAATTTCAGTATCCCAGTACTTTGTGATATTCGCATTTAAATGCAATTGGGAACCCAAGACTGTCAACAATTTTAATTAACTCATAACTCACAAATACAGACTGATTTCTAGAAGTTCTTTAGATTTGTGACACTAATCAGCAAGAATTGCATGCTGTCTTTTGTTTTGTTTTGTTTTTTGTTTTTAGTTATTTTTATCTTTATTTTTATTATTATTTTTTTTTTGATTTTCCTAAGTTTTCATGACTTTGCTTTAGCTGTACTCTTTTTGTTGTCTTGAGTGTTTGTATGTTCATCAAATAAACGTCTGTCAAGCAGGAATGTGTACTAATGTTCTGTCATTTTTCCAAATGTTTGTGGTTTTCCTTTTGTAGATTTAGTGATATAAGGCTGGAGGACAACAGTGATATCCCCACACAAGCATTTTTGGATTCTTGCTATGCTATAGTGCCAGTATTAGGTAGGAGAGTTTCCTCCTTTCAATTTCTTAATCAATCCCACTTTCATCTGTCTGTTTATACATATATATATGTGTGCTGGTCATAAAATTTGAATATTGAAGACACCTGGTGCCACAAACTTATCAGCTAATTAAGTCAAAACACCAGGAAAGGCCTTTAAATGGTCTCTCGGTCTACTTCTGTATGCTACACAATCATGGAGAAGACTGCTGACTTGACTGTTGTCCAAAAGACGACCATTGACACCTTACACAAGCAGGGCAAGACACAAAAGGTCATTGCTACAGAGGCTGGCTGTTCACAGAGCTCTGTGTCCAAGCACATTAATAGAGAGGCGAAGGGAAGGAAAAGATGTGGTAGAAAAATGTGTACAAGCAATAGGGATAACCTTACCCTGGAGAGGATTGTGAAACAAAACCCTTTCAAAAATGTGGGGGAGATTCACAAAGACTGGACTGCAGCTGGAGTCAGTGCTTCAAGAATCACCACGCACAAACGTATGCAAGACATGGGTTTCAGCTGTCGCATTCCTTGTGTCAAGCCACTCTTGAACAAGAGAGAGCGTCAGAAGCGTCTCGCCTGCGCTAAAGACAAAAAGGACTGGATTGCTGCTGAGTGGTCCACAGTTATATTCTCTGATGAAAGTAAATTTTGCATTTCCTTTGGAAATCAAGGTCCCAGAGTCTGGAGGAAGAGAGGAGAGGCACATAATCCACGTTGCATGAGTTCCAGTATAAAGTTTCCACAGTCAGTGATGGTTTGGGGTGCCATGTCATCTGCTGGTGTAAGTCCACTGTGTTTTCTGAGGTCCAAGGTCAAAGCAGCCGTCTACCAGGAAGTTTTAGAGCACTTCCTGCTTCTGACCAACTTTATGAAGATGCAGATTTCATTTTCCAACAGGACGTGGCACCTGCACACAGTCCCAAAGCTACCATTAGCTGGTTTAAGGACCATGGCATCACTGTTCTTAATTGGCCAGCAAACTCGCCTGACCTTAACCCCACAGAAAATCTGTATTGTGGAGTATTGTGAAGAAGAAGATGCAATATGCCAGACTCAACAATGCAGAAGAGCTGAAGGCCACTGTCAGAGCAACCTGGGCTCTCATAACACCTTAGCAGTGCCACAGACTGATCGACTCCATGCCACACCACATTGCTGCAGTAATTTAAGCGAAAGGAGCCACAACTAGGTATTGAGTACTGTACATGTTCATACTTTTCATGTTCATTTCAGTTGGCCAGCATTTCTAAAAATCCTTTTTTGTATTGGTTTTATGTAATATTCTAATTTTCTGAGATACTGAATTTGGGGTTTTCATTAGTTGTCAGATATAATCATAAAATTTAAAGAAATAAATACTTGAAATATATCAGTCTGTGTTATGAATGAGGATAATATACAAGTTTCACTTTTGAATGGAATTAATTAAATAAATAAACTTTTTCATAATATTCTAATTTTATGACCAACCCCTCTGTGTGTGTGTGTGTGTGTATATATATATATATATATATATATATATATATATATATATATATATATATATTAATAATATATATATATATTAATATTTAACCATATATATATATATATATATATATATATATGGTTAAATATTAATCTCAACATTGCTTCACATTCTCCACCATTACTGCACAAGCTTTCCCTCTAAGTCTGGCATTTTTGTCTACATTCTTTGCTGTATTTGCTTAATTCTTTCTTTTGGCTGGATCTCATACATGCCTTTCTGTTTCAGACATTGAACGATTGGTATAGATAATACTAATGCTGGTATATGGGCAGTGCAAAATGCGTATATGGCGGCACGGTGGCTTAGTGGTTAGCACGTTCGCCTCCCAGCGCTGGGATCTTGGGTTCAAGTCCCATCTGGGTGGAGTTTCCATGTTCTCCCCGTGTCTGCGTGGGTTTCCTCCGGGAGCTCCGGTTTCCTCCCACAGTCCAAAAACATGGAGGGTAGGTGAATTGGCTTCTCTAATAACTGCCCTGGTGTGTGAATGAATGTCTGTATGTGTGAGCCCAGATATGGATTGGCGCTCTATCCTGGGTTAAACCCTAGTGCCCAATGCAGTCCTCCAGGTGGACGGTCGTTCCTGGTTCCTGGTTGAGAGTACGCTGTGCGCGTTTGGCTGCCGCTTCTCATCAGTGTGTGTGGATTAAGCGTTCTGAGCAGTGTGGATTGTAAAGCGTCCTTGGGTGTCTAGAAAGGCGCTATATAAGTGTAAAGATACATACATACATACAAAATCACAAAAGGCTTAAGGCATCCTGACTGATACATGATGGTTTTGTTCTTAATAGTGTCTGTTGGGTTTATTCAGACAAAAAAAATCACTACATTTTATCAGCTTGCCATGGTTGTTGCTTTGCTGTAAATGTGCCCATTCATGACCCACCCGACTGCGGGAGCTTCATCAGCACACACTCATTGAATATGGAGTTCTTGCTAAATTTGCTAAATACTCAACAAGACAATGATGCAAGCTTTTTCTTCTCAGACAAGCTGGGACCAACTGTCTTTGCACCAGTTAAAATAGATTTTGTGGGCAACATTAAGGTGAGTGGCAGTATCCATCAATTGTCTAGAATATTAAAGCATCGAGTATTACAGATTAAGAGCCTTTTAAAACATTATGAAGTAGTGGTCATAATTGTAAAAATCTTCAATA
Organism: Hoplias malabaricus; assembly: GCF_029633855.1. Taxonomy (NCBI): domain Eukaryota; kingdom Metazoa; phylum Chordata; class Actinopteri; order Characiformes; family Erythrinidae; genus Hoplias; species Hoplias malabaricus. The sequence goes on from NC_089809.1 coordinate 21,334,105, forward strand.
TCACAAGAGACAGCTGAGTGATTATATGTGAATTATCATCATGGCCACTAGGTGGCCTCAACACTCAGGACTGTTAAAGGTGTAATTCTAAAAGATGCTCTTCCTCATTATATTTTATGATATGGAGAAAAAGACAAAAACCTTTTTAACAATACTGTGTTACGGTAAAATAAGTTTGTGGTTAATTCATTTTGTTTGTGGTAAGAACTTCAATCTTCAATTCCTTCCTCAGAAAGTGCAGCAGAAACTTCTGTCTGACCCAGGAGCTTTCCCCACACTACAGAGCATCGTGCTGCACGAAGTGGCGATGGAAGTGGCTCAGGTGCGGAACTCCGCCACTGAGGCACTGCTTTGGCTTAAAAGAGGACTGAAATTCCTGAAAGAGTTTCTCTGTGAGGTGGACAGTGGAGAGCAGGACATCCACGCAGCTCTGAGTGAGTATCTTGCGCAATTGCAGAAGCTTGCAGTTGCCAATTTACAATGTGTGGCTACCTTAAAATGCATTTTTAGAACATACGTTGCTCATCTCAGTTGTAAAGTCTTAATATATCAAACATTGTCTGAATTTGCCGACCGTGAATGAGTTTGTGGTTATCACTGCAAAAATTTGGGCCTAACAAACCAGCTGTTGTAGTTTAACTGTCATTGTTACTCTGGGAGCACTAGTCCCCATTCTCCTAATAAACTGGCCAAACTGTTTTTAAAATAACTGTTAAAATAGTGTGATTTTTCATGCCGTATTTAAAAGTCAGGAAACAAAAACACCCATTTAGAACAAGCTTTGTCAGTAACGGTGTCAATTATTTGTCTCGAGAAAAAAGGTGAACCGTTTGGTAGAATACTGATACTAGTGCTGCAACGTTCACATATTTGTGAAATTTAGGTAAAACTGACTATTCCCATTCTAAGTCTCCGGTGGTAATAAACATTCTGTTGAGGCGTGTCTTGCAGATCACAAAGCACATATTTAGCATTAGTTCAGAGTAGAATACAAATTGATAATGAGTACAGTGGTGTATTTTTGCAGTAAATTAAAAAGGTCTGCATCTCACAGTCACAGAATCCACCAGTAGTTTGCAATAACTAGAAATTAGTACAGAGGTCTTGCACCACTCAATGTTGATGTAAACGCACAAGCCACCACGAGCCTTATCGCTCAGGGCTGAGTTTCTGAAATGAGGCTAGCTTGATGGCAATATCTCAGTGAAAACAAAGAAAGAACAGTGCAGCCATAGTTGTGTATTTGAGGATTAGCCTAAATCTTAAAGTACAATAAGTCCTGTAGAATTTATTAAGTGGCTTATTCATAATAATTCATATCTATTTCTGTCGTGTATATTTAATCCTCACTGATGTATAATAATATATAAATGGAGTACTTTAATCAGAGTTATTCATTTTCCAGACAATGCATATGGAAGGACACTACGCCAGTATCATGGATGGGTTGTGCGAGGTGTCTTTGCTGTAAGTTTTGTACAGTATGATCTCTTTTTCTTTATTCTTTTTTCATTCATGCACAAACCCTTCACTGATTGCTGTGTGTGTGGCCTGCAGCTTGCTCTGAGGGCTGCTCCTTCTTACGGTGGTTTCATGGCAGCTTTGGTGACTCATGAGGGCGATGAACTGAAGGAAGGCTTCAACACGGGGATGCACCGGGATTTAGCCATTTACCTACCTGCCATAGAGAAACAGCTGATCATTCTGGACAATCTGTATGAGGAGTACGGACTGGAGTCTGATGAGGTGGTGTGACCCTCTCACCGTTGCATTTATAGAGACAAGAACAAAACGGAGGTCACTGCAGTCTCAACTAGGCATGCAGGAATCATTGTCTGGTGTTTAAGGGACTGATCAGTGGATGCTGTCAGTACTGAAGGCAGGGGCTTGGTCAAAGTGACAATGGGCTTTGACAGATAGCAATATTGCCCTGTTATACACTTGAAGAAGTATCCACTTTAACTCTCAGTGGTGGCATAGCAGCCAAGATTTGTACATATCACAGACTGTGACAAGTATTTTTTAGGGAACCAAGGTGGTGACTGATTGTTTTCTGAAATCTGATCGAGGGGTCCTTTTTTCATAGACCTTTGACCATCAGATGATACTCAGAAATGGCATTTTCAAAATGTTACAGCAACAGTTTTATGCAGAGACATGCACACCTGTGGTGAATATATAGATCAGTCAGTAAGTAGGTATGCAAGCCACAGTATTGCATTTGTGCTCTGCATGCAGTTTTATGCTTTATCTCATATTTTCCTCCATAATATTATTATATTTTCTTTTGGGTACCACTACTAGTACACAGACAAGCACAAATATACATAGTATACATACTTCAGTGGTTTCTGGAATCGAAATGAAGATCCAAGTTCCTACACGCAGTTCCTACACGTATGGTCTAGGAATCTGAAAATAGGTACTAGATTGGAGCCTGAAACATTAAGTAAAAGTATTATATACATTTTGAGATACATTCACAAACAGTCACCAGTAAAACTGTTTAGTAGGACCAAAGAAAACAAAAACAAAAACAAAAAAAACATGGAAAAGTTTGGTCTAAACATTCCTAAGTTATCTCAAACATTTTTCCTTTAGCACATTTTTGTCTTTTTTAAGAACATTTTACTATTAACTTTAATTATTTATTTATTAACATGTGTCAGAATAATAAATTGATTTTATTCTAAAAACCATACCATGTTTACTCATTAATGTAGCCTAATGAACAATACTGTGCATGCTCTATTGCATGGTTTGGGACATTTTTATATCAACTGTAGATTAACCCATATTTTAATAACTTACACATTAGTAATATACTGGCTAACTTTGCCTTAATAATACAATAATTACAGAAATACAATAATTATTCAAATTGACATATACTTTACAAGCAGACATCATGTACTGCAGTAAAAGAACATTTCATGTATATCTGTACTTGCATTAGGTGTATCTCAATATATATATATATATATATATATATATATATCTCACTACATTTACAGATTATTTTAAGTTATAATGCACACATTTTGGTACGGTCATACTCTAACGTTAGCTGCCTCATGACTGTGCACTATTATACTTTGTTTCAGAAAGTTTCAAATAACCGGGACTTTCTGTAGCAAGTGAATGTATCCATGTAAGTAGTTTACAATACAGGTAAAAAGCTAAATCCTGTGATGCAAGACATTTGAAGAAAATAAATAAAGGTGTGCTCTACCCTTAAACTGCCCACACATTCTTTCACTAGTTAATATATCGAGTTGCATAAACCACATGGGCAACACATACATGTCTTTCACGGAACGTGAAAGTTAGGCTTAGGGTAGTCACTCAGTTAATAATTGGCAATATTTACAGTGTTTTTAAAAAGAATATGTGTAAGTTTATTTACAAATATACAATACAATCAGGCCATTAATGAAATAAGCCAATAAAACACAAACACATTGTACCAAAAATGTGAATTATGGTTTAGAATTCTCTGTATACGGATGGTTGTCTGCATATTTTGAGGAACAGTGTAATTTTAGTGTAGTCAAAATGACTTTATGAAGCACATTCCAGTTGAAAGGCACAAACACTGTGAAGAAAACTAGCCTTTTAACCTACAATGTTTGCATTTGTAAAAATCTCACGTACATTTGTATTATTCCCATGAAAAATTAAGGACTAGTAAAAAACATACATTCCTTTCTTCAAACTTGTTTTAATTTACTGTCTGTATATCATCAGGAAATCTCTATTAATGACCTTAGAACCAAATACTTTTGTCCTACAGTGCCCTGCAGAATTATTTGCACCCTAAAAATGATAAAGTAAAAGTTTAAAATGTAACCTTGTCTATTTGATTTCACAATTATTATTGTGATGTAATGCACTGATTCAAATGAAAAACTAATCCTTGTCAATAAAGGGTTTTTTCCACTTTAAATCAAAAACATGAATCACTTGCTCCAGTTTGGCACACTGTGTCCTCTCCCCCAGCTTTATAACAGCACATCCACTATATTATTACATGTAAAATTTCTTGAGTGGATTTTAAAGCACACAACTCTTGAGTTTTCTATAGATCAGTTCTGATTTACAAATTCTGAACAAAGGTTTATCTCCATTTCATGCCAACCATCGTGGAGGGCACTGGCACAGTATGTTCATATGCAGTGGATTTCCCTATCCCCACACACAGACACACACACACAAACACGTGTGTTTTAGTACATCTATTTTGATAAACATGATATGAAAGAGATTTTACTGTTAGTAGTTTAAAAGTACATATGTATTATTGTGCTTTAAGTCAAGCAGAAACAGCTGAACTTGAACAACAATTTGAATTTGAACAGCTGAACAACTGATTTTGTAGACTTTATCTACCAATGTAACTAAGAAACGAAAAAATTCAGTGTAAAGTTTGGATTGTAAGAAGGATTAACAGCAAAGTCAAACATGACAAAATCATATAATATAAATGTGTACATGTTTCGAGATGCAGTGTGTGAGTGCCATTATGAAATCAGTCTGCATGCGGTTGCCAGGAGGCATAACAAACAAAAAAAAGGGTCACTACCCCCAATAATAGGGTCCAGGAATAGAAGGTTGGTGTGTCTGTATGGGTGAGAGGGAGACACAGCTGCTGCCCCATGCACCTGTAGTTAAGATTATCACTTTTCTTTGCTTGTTTGCTTGACAGTCACACAGAGGCCTCAGATGCAGCTCCGACAAAACTAAACGGCGTGAATGATTGGGGGGTCTGTGTTTCCCTTTGTTAAGGTCTTACGTATAGCTCTACTGTGACTAAATTTACTAGAGTTGTAAGACTAAAATAGTGTGGACTTAAATACTGGGCTGGAAGGTAAGCACATTGCATTCCATAAACAGTGGAAACACTTATACTATGTGACCTTATTCTGCTCTGCTGGAATTTGTGCACTGTTCATCTATGGGAATAGGTTTGGAAACATTGTGAAGAATGAGCTGAAGGTACTGCATGGAATGAGCTCTAGAAAAATCAACACCTCTGTCTTCCACATCGTGGGTGTGCCATAGTTCCAGTTAACTGCCTTAATTGCTCCCTGCTGCTTACAGAGGCAGCTTTTCAATAATAATAAGGTTCAATGCAATTGTTACAACCAATAACAAGATAAAATGTTTGCTAGCAACTAAGCTAGCTGAAAATACAGCCTGCGCTAGTTGAGCTAGCTAGCATGGTAATCTAAAATTTCCCCTGATCTAGCAAATGTCAAAGGCCTGAACGTGGCTTAAATAAATAAATAATAATAAACTGCACATTTGTACACATGTAGTCACCAACATTTTTGGCTTGCATTATTGTAGTCAGTCCTAGTTCATTTACAACATTTTACAAATACTCATTTTAATTATGGTACAGATGTAGGTGTATGAGTCTTGCTCAAGGACTCTAACTGGTATAGAGAAGTGTGGTTACCTGGGTGAGGAGTCAAACCCTAGTCTGCCAAGAAAGTAGTGGTCTTACCCACTATTCTGTATCATCGCCCGTAATATCTGGGATGGTTTTCCAGCTTTGAAAAGCATTAATTTATATATAATTTCTGACTGATTGTGTTCAAGGGACACCCAGAACACATGAATACTGCATACGTGTGTCCTCTGTAGGCCACTACACCTTGCATGGCTGTTATTCCATCCTATAGGTCAAGGCTTTTTCACTGGGCCTGAGCTGACAGCTGGCCCTGTGTGCTTCCTGTCTGTGAGGCTCTGCTTTTTGGCAACCTCCGAAACCCAACACCCCCAGCTCAAGCTAAAATAATCTATCTCTTCAAGCCTGAGGTGGCAGCTGTCTTTCCTTGTTTTTTTTTTTCCCTTTCACTAGCTATAACAGCTCGTCCCCCAAGTTTCCATTGTGCCTTATTAGCTATAGAATACAATCCTCAGCATCAGGGACATGGACCACTTTACACAGTGCTAATCTTTGCTCTGAAGTTACATAAGGGCATTTTCCAAGTTCCAAATTACATTACCTCGTGTCGTACAGCAACAATAACTGAGCTGAAAAAGGCATGTGTAAGCTCTAACCCAGCTTGTCTACAGACAAATTACCTTGATGTAATTAGAACAGGAGAGATATGGCTGTGTAATACAGTTATAGAGGAGCACCCAGTCTCAAAACTCTCCCTACCCAGCCTTTTCCCTTCCTCGTAGAAGTGCATACACACACATACAAACACCAAGAGGAAGTCAAAAAGAAGCCATGACTCAGGTGTCTCATCCTGCAGCTAAGTGTAAGGCACAGCGCAGCAGGATTTCACCATGACAGTTGCTGACTGCCCTTATTCAGCTTCTCAATCACATTCTGCCTTAGAACACTGACATAGCATTTTCATCACTGTGGGTCCACCTGCCCACATGCAGCCCTTCGGTCAGCAGGGCTAAAACGGCCTCGCTCACTTGGCTGCCTTTGGTCAGCTAAGTGCACTAGCTCCAAGATGAGAAACAGCTTACATTGTTTCTGCCCCAGCAAAACTTGGCAGCCCCATTATATTCATTAGTATTTTTTATTTATTATATATATTTTTTTTACATTTTCCTGTACATTGTGTGACAATTTCATGACCGGTGGACTACTAGAATTGGTACAAATGTATTTGAATTAAAATCAGGTTATCCCTTTGCCTAAAAAGGTCATTTCAGAGATTTGAGGGTGGACACAACAGCACCAAACTATTGCACAGCACAGCTGCTAAATATAAAAATGTTTTATATTTGTAATGACACTGTACTTACCTTTACAGAAAATCAATAAAAAATAAGCTTTCATACAATATCATTTTAAGCTTTATTTTGATTTCATAACAATACAGTATCAAACATAAGAACTTTATAAGAATGAATTTACCCTCCACAATAGGACAGAACAGTCATTGCTGCATTATATCTCAACTTGCAACTGCACCAGTGGATGTATACTGTGCCTCAGTGCCATTTTCTGTGTATAGTGTAATATACGCCAACAACATGTCCCCAACTGCTGAAAAATAAGATAACAGTCCATGAGAAAGCTAATGCACTTTGCTAACAGTCATCCTTGATTCAGCAAATAACAGATGCCCATTATACTGGAAATATTCATACATGTACATTAAACCATTGCAATACTGCATTCTTGTTCTATTCAGTGAGAGTATACAGTAACAATAACATGCACCATAACAGGTTCAAGACACTAACTGTTCATATAGTATACATTAGATCTGCAGACAGGTCAGGTGTGTCACCCCCAGAAATCATTAAGTAAGGAGAGGTCTCCATAGCAAAAGCTGCTTACAGCTTATGGAAAAACATAGCTTACTCTATACTGTATCAAAAATGTTGTGTGCCACTTAAATACAAGAAAAGCAGACTAATGAGTATAATATTTGCTCTATGCTATAATGATTTTTAAGTGTGAATGCATGCGACATGTCCAAACTTCACTGTTAAGAAATAAACAGTCTGTAACTGGTTAATCATTTCGGTTCATTCCAACAGTCTTTAGCCTACTGATAGCAGCGATAGACTTCCCCTGCCAAAGCTGACTGACAGTACAGAAATCTTTTATAACAGTTTCAGAGCCTTCACATATGATACAGTTACCACCTGAAACAACCTTGGAGGCAGGACCCAAAGGATCGAGGTGTTGTTTTTTTTTTGTACATTATCATATCTAGTAGCATTTACAACATATAGAGAGTACACAAAAGACAGCAATATCAGCAATACCAGACGAATCAACTTAAGAACAATGGAATATGCCAGCCTTGCTCAACCTGGGGATAATGGTGGAGAGGCTCCAATGATGAGAGGACTCTCTTCACAGAGTTCCTGAGGTATAAATGTGAATGTCTGGCTAAAATCTAACCCTGGCCTTTACAAGGCTGTAGTCAAAGCACCTCCAAATAAGGCTTCAGGCAAGAAGCTTTAGAAACTTTAGCTTGCTCAAATCTTTCTATTGTTTTCCACAGAGAGGGGCTTTTCTGACCTTGCAGCTTGACTGATGTTTTCACAACCATACGCTTGGCTTAGCAGCCCACCTGTCTATGGAAAAGATCAAGGACCTGCTGAGCAATAGCATCATGGACATAGCTCAAAAATAGAGCCAGACTAATTAACTGAAAACTTTCTAAAGTGATGCTTTGTTTTCAAGATTTGGTCAAGCCCCGTGTTCACCAAACTATGTATGTAGCTTTAATGAGTCAAATGGTTTTCTTTCTTTCTTTCTTTCTTTCTGTCTGTCTTTCTTTCTTTTTTTTTTTTTTTTTTTGCTTTGCATACTTGTAAGTAGCTTGTTGCCACAGCTACATCATTCTCAGCCCCATGCAAAATTTGTACAGTAACTTGTTCACATTGCAGTTCAGATACACAGCACCCTGGGCAAAAAACAGCAGAGTTGGACCACGAGAAGGTGGCCTTCTTGAGGAAAAGTTCTACATTGAGGTATTGAGAAATGGGTTCTGGCCTGGGCTGGTCTTTTCAAGACAGCAGGCTCTCCAGGCTCTTAGCATGGCAGACCATCTAAGCTGAAAGTTGAGCCAGGTGCCCAGCACCAATGAGAGGAGGCTGATCAGAGAACGGCATCTGAAATCCTGGCTGAGTTTTTAAGACAGAGAGCGATGGGTCCTGTGCGTTTGCCATGACTGAGCAGACTGCTCTTCCCCAGTGAGCTACGTGATGTCTCAGCAGCATTTCAACAAAAGGAGCACATTATATATATTCTTATTACTTCTTATTACACCCATCAAATGTATTTTCATCACGTCCTTGGATTCTCTTAGTTTGCAGTCTCTTGGGTTACCTGGATCTTGTTCCCTGCCGCTCACACGAGACTGTGGGTTCCACCCTTGATTTTTTTATGTTCTCATGTAAAATACTTGCAGTTTGTAGAGTCTATGAAGCATTCAGATGTGCACTTGAGATGTCCATATGTCCTGAAGATGTTAGGGATAAGAAAAAGATGAACCGTCAATAAACAACTTTCCCTGTAATTCTAAATTATTGGCTCAACATTTGGATTTCATTGGAGAATGCATGAAATGGCACTTACCCAGGCAGATAAGATTTGCAAGTCTGATATCCAAAATCTTTCCCATCACACTCCTCTGCTCCCTCATAACGATAGCCATCCCCACAGTATGCATGTCTACACTCTGACACACAAAAAAAAAGAGTTGAAGGGAGAGGACAGATAATCTGTTCCCTGAAAGGAAATGGTCATTTAGAAGCCATACTTACTGATGCATCCATCTGTGACCACTTTGTTTCCATCATCACACTCCTCTCCGTTCTCCACCTGCACAATGCCATCACCGCAATAACCTTCCATGTCTGGAGCATGCTCTATTGACTGGAATGGTGTTAGCTGGGAAAAAAAATACAGAGTTCAGAAACTTAACTGAATATTTCAGCATTCAGGTGCTCTATTAATATGCTTTCAAACTGCTTGTTCAGAAAATAAGAACTGTACAGAGTGAGCTGTACCTGAATTGGCAGCCATCCATCAATGTCCTTGAAATAAAGAGCCCTCTGGTCTTTGCGGAATGCCAGTGCATTATCAGTGTGCAGACGGTCCAGCTCCTGTTCATTATTCACCACAAAAATCTGCAAATAAAACATTCTAAATCAATAAAATAGGAAAAATGCACTATACAGGGGCTGGTCATAAAATTAGAATATCATGAAAAAGTTTATTTATTTCAGTAATTCAATTCAAAAAGTTAAACTTGTATATTATACACATTCATTACACACAGACTGATATATTTCAAGTGTTCATTAATTTTAACTGGATGATTATAACTGACAACTAATGAAAACCCCAAATTCAGTATCTCAGAAAATTAGAATATTGTGAAAAGTTTCAATATTGAAGACACCTGGTGCCACACTCTAATCAGCTAATTAACTCAAAACACCTGCAACGGCCTTTAAATGGTCTCTCGGTCTACTTCTGTAGGCTACACAATTATGGGGAAGACTGCTGACTTGACTGTTATCAAAAACACAACCACTGACACCTTACACAAGCAGGGCAAGACACAAAAGTTCATTGCTAAAGAGGCTGGCTGTTCACAGAGCTATGTGTCCAAGCACATTAATAGAGAGGCGAAGGGAAGGAAAAGATGTGGTAGAAAAAAGTGTACAAGCAACAGGGATAACCGCACCCTGGAGAGGATTGTGAAACACAACCCTTTCAAAAATTCACTGAGATTCACTGCAGCTGGAGTCAGTGCTTCAAGAACCACCACGCACAGACGTATGCAAGACATGGGTTTCAGCTGTCGCATTCCTAGTGTCAAGCCAGTCTTGAACAAGAGACAGCATTAGAAGTGTCTCGCCTGCTGCGTCTCGTCCACTGTGTTTTCTGAGGTCCATGGTCAACGCCTCCATCTACCAGGAAGTTTTAAAGCACTTCATGCTTCCTGCTTTTGACCAACTTTATGAAGATGCAGGTTTTTATTTTCCAAGAGGACTTGGCAACTGCACACAGTGCCAAAGCTACCTGTACCTGGTTTAAGGACCATGGATGGTATCACTGTTCTTAATTGGCCAGCAAACTCGCCTGACCTTATCCCATAGAAAATCTACGGAGTATTGCGAAGAGGAAGATGCAATACGTCAGACCCAACAATGCAGAAGAGCTGAAGGCCACTATCAGAGCAACCTAGGCTCTCATAACACCTGAGCAGTGCCACAGACTGATCGACTCCATGCCACGCCGCATTGCTGTAGTAATTTAGGCAAAAGGAGCCCCAGCTAAATATTGAGTGCTGTACATGCTCATACTTTTCAGTTGGCCAGCGTTTCTAAAAATCCTTTTTTTGTATTGGTCTTAAGTAATATTAAAATTTTCTGAGATATTGAATTTCGGGTTTTCATTAGTTCTAATTTTATGACCAGCACCTGTAGGTTCAGAAATGGCATCACTGAAAGAAAACAGAAACATTGGATTGGATATTTGTTTTTACGTGAATTAACTGAGTAACTTCTAATCAGCTTCTGATCAGAATCTTTAAATCAGTGCCTATGTCCAATGATTTGTACGTAAATATCTGCTAATGCAAAGATACACTGGTCAGCCATACACTAAAATGACATCTTTGTTCCTAAACCCAACTGCAGATTTTAAACACTGTTCACTCATTGGCCACTTTGTTGGAAACTCTTGTGGACACGTCTACCTTCTTGGTCCACCTTGTAGAAGCAAAGTCAGAAACTGTAGCTCACCTGTTGCTGCACAGTTTGTGTTAATAATCCTCTAGTTCTTTGTCAGTCATCACAGAAAGCAAGCTGCAAGCTGGATATTTCAAGTTGGTGGACAAGTTTTAGTACAACAAAGACACTGGGGTGTTTAAAAACTCCAACAGCCCTGCTGTGTCTGATCCATTTAAAGCAGTGCACCACTGTCACTGCAGAGCTGGGAATAATCCACCACCCAAACAATGCCTGTGGTTGTCCTGACCATTGGCATTGTGAATTGAGGCTAAAAAAAAGTATTCAAAGCAACAGGTGGACAACTGTCTGTAAGTGCACATTTGTATGGTATGGAACATGTAGCCGATACAATGGACAGTGAGTGTAGAAACAAGGATGCTTTTATATTGTTTTATATGATCGGTGTATAACTGTTTCCTATATTACTGAGAAATGAAAGAAGTATGTATAAGGATTAAAAATTAAATTATACATATAGATATTTTAATGCAGTCACCTAATATTTGTCTAAACATTCTGCTGTTCCAAATGAAATAAATGTATCACTAAATAACAAAGAGAAACATCAGTCAAATCTTAACAGGGGTCCAATGTTAATATTTATTTAGGAGCAAATATCTGCTTATATCAATATGATGCTGATCATATTCTGCATCCCTGATTTACAAGACTTTTATATTATTTCATGTCTAAAATATACTGTATACTGTTACAGGATAAATGATAAAAAGATCTAGCAAACAGTAGAAATTAATGTGCTGGTAAAGTGTGACACTAGCTTACCGCTGGCACTTTGGGGTAGCTGCTCCTGAACGAGTGCTTGTCAAAAGTTGGGTTGTTGATATTCATGGGAGAGTTACAGCCACAGCGGCCTGGCATGCCCGGCTGCCCTTTCTGCCCTTTTGGCCCCACCATGTACAGTCCTGGCAAATAGATGTTCACTTTCATCATTCAGACAAACACCCCTCAGTTTAGATGAATATTTAAAATAGCTGGTCAATGATTCAAAGTACTTTTTATAAGAGCAGTGAACTGCAGCAGCTCTCTAATGTGCTGCACGTACTTAAATTGAGCCAGAATCAGAATATGACAGCAACTGTCACATTAAGTATGCAATGACATAATGCTTATGGGGATATCTCTTGACCATTTTAAGGGAGTGATGTCATGGTATTGGGATCCAGTAGGGCAGATCACGTTGCTCTCCTGCTAAAAAGATCCCTTGGTGTGACATCCTGTATGATTTAAAGTCCTCTTAACTCTGTGAACTGCAATCCCTAATTCTCCTTCAGCTTTTCACACGGAACCAAAAGGTTCAGACAGTAGTATACTGTTCCCCTGCTATGTTCTTGACTGGTATAATTGGCACAGACCTTTCCTGAACATTAATTTATTGAAGATTATCAGATTGAAAGAAAATGACCCTGAACAAGCAGGAACTAAAGATACTTTATGGTGGTTGTTTGTTTGTAACACAATCAGTTCCTGATATAGGCAAGCAGAATATGCTATTTCAAGTAGTCAATAATAATAATAATAATAATAATAATAATGAAATAACTGTCGTAATGATACTTTCAACTCCTTTCAAATATAAACATTCGACCAGTGCTGTAAATGTAATTAAAATGTTTTACTTAAGTAAATGGGTCCTTACCCTGATCCTCTGAAATGGATGAAAAATGTATTAAATGTATTAAATTAGATGTAAGTACAGAAATAACCAAGGTACTAGTAAGCCAGTTCAAAGCTATTTTCTTCTGTAATGTCAAATGACATTTTAACATCTTAACTCTTAATTCAAGACCTTGTAACAGATTGGCATTAATATAATCTCTAACCTGAGGCAGGCAAACCAGGAGGACCTGGATGGCCAGGAGAGCCCTGAGGGCCTGAAGGTCCCATAGGTCCAGTGAGGCCAGTGTCTCCCTTTGCCCCCTGAAAGTGAAAGTAGAAAAAAAATCTAACTGTAACTGAGAAATGAAAAGATTAGTGATGTTGAAGATGCTTCTAAAGGGGACATCTACGATTGTGGGGAATTGCAATCTCTCTGGTTTGTTTATGTTCCGAAGCGCTGTTTTTTTTAAGGTTGAAATGTATGATTGAGGAGGAAAAAACTGTTGTTTGTATATGACTGAATTTTGATTTGTCTGTAATATTTTATTCACTGTTTCAATTACCACAGTAACTTAATTGTACCTGGAGTTGTTTCGTTTGTAGCACCTTGGGTCTGTGTTTACTTTGTGTAAATGTGTGTAAATGTATAGTGAGTTCCAACCTATATAATCCGAATCAAGAAAAGTAAGTCAATATTACCCACATATGAAGCAGCAATAAACTCATCTTTTTTATGATTTTCAATGTTTGGAGGAATCTTTGCCATTTCTTTGCTTTGAGCAGAGACAGAGGAAGCCATGCATGTCTGACAGAGACACCTTGTTTTTTATACTTGTTTACTGATATTAGAGTTTCATAAATTGGACTGGAGAGTTAGCAAATGGTGAGGAAACATCTTCAAATTATCTTGAACGTCGCCTTTAAGAAAAATTGCATAAAACATATCTTTATATATATATATATACACACACACACAAACACATACATACACACATATTCATAGGCAGTCCCTCACCTGTTTGCCTCTTTTTCCTGGTCGGCCAGTGGGACCTCTGTTTCCTGAGAATCCAGGCTCTCCTTTTGGGCCCATTTCACCCTGATGAAAAAAAATCACATTATATTATATTAAATTAACTATCATACCGATCACCATTAAATTAACAAAATTTTTCTGACTATATGGTATTTTAAAAATAATAGAAGACTAATATACATTATATTGTATTCTGTCTCACAAAAGTGCTTGTGTGACTGCTTTAATTTGAGGGTAATTATATCAGTTCTCTGTGAAATATTAAAAAGATGAACTCTGTATCTAAATAAATACAATACATTTCTTATTCCTTACCTTCTGTCCAAGCATCCCTGGCAAACCCATTGTGCCCTGAAACACAGAAGAGTTGATTATTAATCATTAAGGAATCACAGTGTCATGTTTCACTTAAGACTTTGTCTAAAACGAATGATTTAACCGCCTCACCTTCTCACCCCTCTGGCCACCCTCACCTCTTTCTCCTATAGAGCCCTACAACATGGGAATAATTGTAGTGAATTCTTCATCCTATGATGTAAAATAAAAGGCATACAAACTAATATTCTGCAAAATAAACTCACCTTTTCTCCTTTATATCCTGGCAATCCCTGCAACACCGAAACACCGTGTGTTATTACAATGGAATTTACACGTCCAGAAAAGCTTTAGTTGTTATTCTGAAGCGTTGGCTGAAGCAATATTTCAGTTTAGTCAGATGTTTTTGATTTGTGATAGCACACACCTTGGGTCCAATTGGTCCTCTGGCCCCAGGCATGCCCATCAGTCCCGGGTCACCTTTCTCCCCCTGAGAAACACATCGTACATTTTAGAGTGTGACACAACGGCTACACAGACAGCCTGCCACTTCATATTATATACTGATAGATTGTCATAGATATGTTTTACCTTTCAACCTGCAGTAAGCTGAATAAGAGTATATCCCAGATCCTAGTGAGCTGCTATCAGGGTCTGTCACTGTTTCTGTCAGGTTCGGTGTCTTTAACTGTGTTTGGGCTTGTGTTTGCAGCCATGTGTTCTGTCAAGCAGTCATGTGACTGAGCTCACAGGTGATTCCTCTTCTGTTATTATTTAAGCTCTGTGTTTTCAGTGGGTCATTCATTGTGTGTGTGTGTGTATGTTCAGGTCTTTCTTCTTTCTTTTTTTTAGTCTCTAAATTTCTCTAAGTAGTGTATGATCGTGTACTTTTTGTGTTTAGAACCTTCCACTTGTCTCCTGAGATCCATTTGTAACAGCTGCCCTATTAGTCACTGTCTACACATGCAACATTTCAGCTGATATCCAGCCATATAAGAGAGGTTAGTGGGACACATTACTCAGACAGAGTTCCAGACAGAGATCAGCTTTTATACTTGTCAGCTTTCACAATATCCTGTTTCCTCCCCTCAACTTGCAATCATCTTAATGTATACAGGTGTGAGTCATAAAATTAGAATGTCATGAAAAAGTAGATTTAAGTGAAACTTGTATATTATACTCATTCATTACACATAGACTGATATATTTCAAGTGTTTATTTCTTATAATTTAATGATTATAACTGACAACTACTGAAAACCCTAAATTCAGTATCTCAGAAAATTAAAATATTACTTAAGACCAATACAAAAAAAAGACTTTTAGAAGTGCTGGCCAACTGAAAAGTATGAACATGTACACACTCAATTCTTAATTGGGGCTCCTTTTGCCTCAATTACTGCAGCACTGCTCAGGTGTTGTGAGAGCCCAGTGATTTTCTGAGATATTGAATTTGTTATAATCATCAGATTAAAAGAAATAAACACTTGAAATATATCAGTCTGTGTGTAATGAATGAGGATAATATACAAGCTTCACCTTTTGAATGGAATTACTGAAATAAATAAACTTTTTTATGATATTCTAATTTTATGACCAGCACCTGGACACCCTTCTACTGTACACATTTTTAGCATGATTATATAATTCACTCTAGAGGAACAGAGAAATGGACAGGAGTTTGAACATGTTGTTATCAGCTGGCAAAAAAAAAGACATGCACTATTTGCCACAAACATATCTGTGGTAAAATTTGCTCTACACCCTGAATGGGGAAAACAAACATGTTCATCTTCAGAATCAAAGTCTTGCAAACTGCCTCAGTGACTAAGGAAACATTTAATGCTCCCTTAAAATTACATCATAATAAGGACCCTTACTAAGGACCATATTTAAGGCATTTAAAAATTGGAAGAGCATACTTGTGGCAAGTGTGCCAATTATGATGTAAAATGCTGCCTATGTAGAGAGCTCACAGGGAATTGGGAAACACCCATAATGTAAAAAAGACATTGTATAAACAAACAAATAAATAACTCACCTTGGGCCCACTTGGTCCTGGCCATCCACTTGGTCCCTGTCTCCCTGGGAGTCCAGGAGGGCCAGTGCGTCCCTGGAATAAAGCAAAGTGAATGTGGATCTTCTGATCCAGACTTATTTGTGTAGTACAATAACATGAAATTATCTAACATTAAATCACATTATAACATTAAAAAATGATATACTGAAGGAAAGGAAAGAAAACCAGAGCTTCAGAAATACGTGTGTGCTTTGTAGATGAGCCTAATTAGTTTGAGTGTCCTGATTTCGGCATTTATTTTATTCCTTAAAAAAAATCAATGTGCAGCAATCTTGGTATTTGCCTGTGAGTTCAAAGGCAGGACAATAAATGTAAGGTGAGGACAGTGTGTCTCCAGTGTTTCTAAAAGGCAAAGCGATAGAGAGAGAGAGAGAGAGAGAGAGAGAGAGAGAGAGAGAGAGAGGAATAAGTAGAACAAGGCCCATCACTCTGCTGGCTTTAATTAAATGATGTGCAGGGGGCAGGAGCCAGGGCTTGTGGGAATGCCAATGATTTATGGGGCAGCTTCAGCACTAAGCTAAATTGCACTGCAATGCTGCAAAGCTACTTCAACCAGTGCCACCATGTTTTTTGTTTTTTTACTTCTCAAAGCCTACAGTGTTGTAGCCTTTCTCCTGTTCCATTTGTCCTTCATCCATCCTGGCTTTTTACTGGTATACCCTTCCAGGAAACCACACCTGTGCATCAGTGAAGGACCCACAGGGACGCTGCTCTACAGGCTGGACTTGGTTTCTTAGTGACCACCAACAACTCTTACTGTTAAGTACAAAATGGTCAGTCTGCACTCTGTGCCCAGTGGTCAGTGGTCAGTCTGCACTCTGTGCCCTGAGTATCTATGGATAGGGTTGCATTTACTTAAAATGTCATTATGAAAATGTTGTCTGCACTGTGTGTACTGTGTGTGGGTGTGTGTGGTCTGAAGGAACTGGGCCAAGAGTGGGAGCCTTTCCTTTTTTTGTGTGCAAATCCACTTAGGAGAGAAAATGGAATGGTTAATGCAGTGTCTCACCTTTTGTCCGGGTCTCCCAATTTCTCCCTGGCAACATGGATGAGGGGAGTGGTGTGGAGAGGAAATAAAAGAAGAGAGGCACTGCATCAATGTGCTGCATAATGAACAAAGTCTTGATTGCAGCTGTACATTGTCTCTCATTAGAAAGCACTATAAAGATTCAATGCTACGACATCAAACAGACAGACAGAACTAAACACAAGTACAAACATATCTTTAACATCCTAAGGCATTTCTTTTTCTTTTGGCTTAGTAACTTAAAAATGACATATACATCTCTACTATAAATAACAATATAAACTTATGCCTACAAACAATTCAATTAACAGAGCTAGATTTCACAGGTTGAAATGATCTGATACAACCGCACAGAAGACAAATAAAATAATCGTAAAATATATATATTTAATCATAAAATAAATGTAAAGCACACCTTAATATTTTCAGTTCATATTGATGTGTGTGTAGTACCTTTTCACCTTTTGGTCCCTTTGGTCCTGGTAATCCAGGTGGACCCTGTGAATGATATTAAGATGATGCGAATGATGTGAATTAATTTTCAAACATGAGAGATTAGTCATTATGAAGCTTTAACAAACATCTTTGCCATGATTCAGAACATAATAAATGTTAATGTTACAAAGACCTACTTTATCTTCTCAACAGAATGTTTTCTCTTACTCAAATATACTGCTGCTGCCCAATGAAAAACATGTATCTCCTTTCTGTCAATTTTTATGTTATTACATCATTTGAAAACATCTGCCCTTCACATTGTAGTAAAACAATGAGTAAAAACAAGTTACTAAGATTTAAGATGATTTCTTATTCTAAGGTATACCTTTAGCTGTGTTACACTGAGTTTAAGATGTTAAAACACATTCTTCTCTTTAGTGGAGTGTTGAAGGAAGTTAAAGTTCAATGGCTTCTGGGAAGATAATGAAAATATCCATTTTCACTGTTGCTAAAGTGATACTGTATCATGAATCAAGCAAACAAACAGCCTCTTTATTTAGTTTGAGCAGCAGACTGGACTCAGGAAGCTGTGGTGAGGCATAGGCTGTTTCTAAGAAAGGTGCGTGGGGCAGTGCTGGGCAGAGCCAGGCAGTGGAAAAAGACTATTTCCGTCCGCTCTAAATGTAGCGCGTTAATGGGTCGCCATGTCTCAGGGGGGACTAAACCCTGTGAATCCATGTCACTGCAGAAAGTGACCAGAGGAAATCACATGGGACTCACATGCTGAGGGGGGAAGCACCCTCAGATCTGACCAACATACAGCTGACTCAGGACTTGACACTTCAGAGGAGCTTTCCACTACTCACTATGAGTGAGCCAAGGAGATACTACAGCTGGACAAAGCTAGACAGCATTCTGGTAGACACACAAACTGGTTTAACGGAGGGAAGTATAGGGAATGCATTGCTCATGGCATAAGGCACATGTCAAACTATACAATGGAAATGGATAAAATTAAACCTTTTTCCTATTAAACAGATATATGAAAAGAAAAAATCATATGTGATCTAATGGCCATTAGCCTTTTAATCAGGGAGGCATTCTCTTCCTATTCCCACCAAGCTATCAATTTCCAAAACTACTCATTCTGGTGAGTATAGCACAACACAATATATTCACTGAAACAGTCATCATATCAGAACCCAATATATTTTTATATTTGTATTTTGTAATCTGGCAATTAACTAATCCATGGATGGAAATAATCAGTCCCTCTGTGCCATACCTACCAATGATTAGTAAAGTCCTGCACCAGAACCTAATTGATTTAAAGATATTTTCCCTGGAATACCTGCACATTTTGGTCTTTTCTTGCTGTTGTCCAGCTAATTATGACCATATATTTGTACTTTGTAGTTCTACAATTACAGATTGTAGTCCATTAAGCTCTGCATATGTTGTTATCCCAATTTCTCCCCTATTTTTCAATAGTCAGGACCCCCACAATGCCACTATAGAGCAGGTATGAATTGGGATGTAAATCATTCTGCACATGGATCATTCTCAGCACTGCAGTGACAATGATTTGGTGATGGTGTGCCGGAATGTGTAGATGCTGAAGTTTTTAGACACAGTGCCCTCTTACTGTAATTGTAGAACTACAAAGTGTATCTATGACTGGTGTAATTTCATAATTCTGTTTTGGAAAAGCGGTATAAATAACTTTTATTAAAGGATATGCAGGTTTAGACTTGCATTTCCTACGTTTTGGTTTGATCTTAACAAATAAATTTAATTTGAAAAGAGAGGTTTGTACCTGAGGTCCTGCAGGGCCAGCTGGTCCAGGTGGTCCCACAGAGCATCTGGGCTCATGATTATTTTCGTTTGTTCTTTCTGTATCCCAAGTACTGCCATCATCATTCTATAGAAAAAGCAAGTGAAACTTCCTCATTAACCTTGAAGAGCAGGCCACCAACAACTTAATGTGAGTAGACAACTGCACTTAGAATGTTTAGTTTTTTAAAAACGTACTTTTAATTCATGATGTTGATATAGGATGGGCTTGTTTTCAACTTTATTTTTTATTGGAAATTGAGAACAAACTGCTATGAGGACAGGACAACCCTTGCTTTTCAGTTGAATTTTCAGAACTTATTAAAGAAAGATATCTGAGCTAAATGAATAAAATCTTACCTGACTGGTTGACTTTTTGGTCTTTGACAAATAGATGTACAACTTTTGTTCATAAAGCCAAATCAAAATTGAATCTTGATAAATTTGCAAGGAATCTAAGCAATCTATTTGTCCCAGTCCCATCATCATACAACCTCCCTAAGCAATTACAAGTGAACCAACCACTAGTTACAGGTAGAATGTCAATTGTGAACTGTTTTAACCAGTGTTTTATTTTCTCTGGGTCAAATCAGAATATGTTTGATCACACATATACAAGTGTAAAAGATTGGTATCAAATTAATTTTACACCACTTACGGGAAATTAAGTTTGTCAAACCTTAAAAAAGCTATATACCACAACTCTGCAGAGTCTGATGAGATGGGGCCTTTATTAGTTTTTTAATCTTGCAGCCAATACATTGTTGAACCATTTCCTTAGACTTTAACGTTGTTACTGGAGCAGAAGATTGTGCATGAAGTTTGGAAATCTACTATAGTTCAGCCATTGTGGAAATTGGCTGATCCCTTCAAATGAGATTTATTGCAGAATTTCTAAATGGTCAGTATTGGCTAATTTATTTATTTATTTTAGATTTATAACATGTACCAATTATTTAACTCATCCCTGAAACCTCTATGAAATATGGTTGGGTTCTCCTTTATTGCTGAAGTCACTGAATACACTGGGTTATTTTTCTGTATAAATCAATTATTGGTCAGCTTCCTTCATAGTTTGTATAAATTGTATAAATTATATTTCACTGGATATTTCAACAGTTAAATCTGAATTCAGAAAGACTGCTTTTAGTTACAGTTTAGAAACATTTTAGATTGGAGCAGTTTATTTCTTTGAATTGAAGGTTATTGTCTCAAATGTTCACACATATTTTTGTTCTTGTTAAAATATATTTGTATGTATGTGTCTCTTTTTTATTTATTGTTGTTTAGGGTGTAGTATGTGTTTATGTGCTGCTGTCTTGATTGGGTCTATTTGTAAAAAGATTTTTGATTTCAAAATCTTTATGACTACCCTTAAATAATGTTTAAAATAATTTCTAAACTTGACTTGGTCTTTGTTATTGACTTGTCAGTCACAGAAACCTCTTTATTAATGTTTCAGCTGACATTTACAGTTCACAGTTTCGTAACCACAAGGTATCACTATCACCCTAATGATTTTACGTACCAGTATCATACGCAAATGTTGCCTACTGCCATTCTAATGATTTTATGACTATGAAGAAATCTCGTCTCATCTACTGCTACATCAGCCTCTCTTAACTTGTACCTCAGACCAGCTGAGCACCTGTGGGGACCATAAGAAGCTTGTGGAACTTACCCAAGGATAATATCACTGTAACTGAAGTGAAAGTCACATGTCTTACCAGAGGCCTATGCCATAGTGAAGGGGGTGGGGGGAACAGGGGGGGTGGAGGCGGAGCAAGTAAACAGCACGGGTTGAATTTCTTTCTGGGTTCCAGCCCCTCCAGATCTGTAATTGAAGGGGAAATGTAAGAACATGTCAACAAACATACAGCAAAGTAGTGGGACGGGGTAACCCTGCCATACAGTACACGTGGTGCTGGGGGACGGAGAGCGACAGCTGAGTCTGAGGCACACTGCCGTACAGCAGTTAGAGCATTATGACTCTACTGCTGCTCTCCAAAACCAGTTCAAGAAACACTTTAACTGATACTAAAACAAGTGGCAAGCAGACAATTTACAACAAACTACTTTGTAGGTCTGTTGAACATTTTTTTTTATTTCTATTTTTTTCTCAGAGATCCATTTATAACATGTGTGGCATTTGTTACTAAAAATTAACAATTTTTATACAACAATTTCCAACTTATTTTAATCCCTCAAAATTCAGCAGGTTGGTTTTGTTACTGTACGTCTAATTCATGTTTGTATTAGGTGTATAAAGCTTTTTGTTTTTGTGTGTAACGTAAAATTGGACTTCAAAATTCAAACATTCTCCTGCTCTTGCATAGTATTAAAAAAGACAATTGTATCTTCATTTTTAAAAATAAACCTAAATATTAAGCCACTTGATAAAGGCAAGCAAGAAAAAAATTGTTCACTACGTATTAATTGAGTTTCATCAAGGAAAAAGCACTGCAAAAGCATATGCATTGATTTCTACTGGTCTTGGGATGATAGTGAATACAAATTTATGTGAGAGTTCATTTTAGATTATTTAAAGATGGTGATATTGATGTTAGAGATCTTGAACACTGCATATTAATTCTTGTGGCGGAAAATTATGACAGAAATAAAAAACTGAGTCTCTGAGTCTGCATCAAGTGTAAGAACAATTTATTGGAGAGAATGCTATGCGTAGCACCTTTTCCCTTTCCAAGAACCGTTTCTCAAACAGACTTTTATACCTGTAATCCCCCATTCTCATTATCATTGCGTTTATTTTTACCTTATATGGCTACAAGCCAAGTTACCATTTGTTTACTCTCTTTCCATATCAATCACATTCTGATGTATTCTGTTCTCAGTATGGCTACAAGCCAAGTTACCATTTGTTTACTCTCTGTGGCCCGAGGACAAAAGGAATTGATTGAACGGAAAGTGTCAGTGTACTGTTATCTTGAAATACATGCACACACATAAGCCTGCTGTCCACACAGAGAATTGAGGAATGAAACAATCCCAGTTAGACAAGCATACATGGTCATTGCTGATTAAAAATAATAAACAAAAATACCTCTATTGATTATGAATCAATTCAATAAACAAATTCCATCACATAATTTTTACTTTTACACATTTACTTTTACTTTTTAATTAGTAATTTTAATACTATGCAACATTTCTCATAAAATGACAAATGATCAGATCAGAATGTTTGAATTTTGAGTTACAATTATATATTAAACAAAAACACTTAAAGCTTATTTGTATACCTAATAAATAAAAGCACTTTGAACTTATTGGCTGTGTGAACTTCTGATTGAGTGGGTGGAGTTAAAGGCCGATGTGTGTAAATATAAACTCAGTTGCTGTAAGCAAATATCTGTAATTTGTCATTTCTCTTTATTTATCTGACAAATGTACAAAAATGTTTTCATTGTTTTAACTGAACAACTTGACTCTATTTTGTAAACACATTCAGAATTTGTTACCTGCATCACACTCTTAAAAGTTGAGACTAGGCATTAAGAGTGAGAAGTTTATTGAATATTCAAGTTACATTTTTTAAAAACATTCCCCCGAAAAAATATAGTACTTTCATAAAAGCACTAGAATTTTTTAGATAAATTATTTAAAATAATAATAATAATCTTAGGTTCCTAAAATGTTTTTACTGTACAGTATGTGCAAACGTACCAATGACATAGAGGTGATTATTATGCTTTTAGAGAGACGTATGCTGCCATTAAGTTGACATATATTTCTAGGCAATTAAAGGTTTCTAGTGAGAAATACAATAATACCGACCACTACACTAACTTCGTGTTTACATCCAAATCATTAGCAAAAAACATAATAAACCCCTTTAATGGATTATATGGTTTATTAAAAGCTCTTCTAGAGATTTTTAGGCTCGACACAGGAGCTCAGAATTTAAGGCTGCACTATTTATTTTGCAGCTTTATATAAATATGAAATTTCAAGAAGTATGAAATTTCAATAATGATTTAAAAACAATAATAACCAATTAGAGTTACATAAATCCAAAGGAAATCCAAAGAATTATTATATTGCATTTTTGATTTTCTAAGTGACTTATCAAAGGTAAATAATTCTGGTCAAAATACATCTTTGACATTTTCCCAATACTGATTCACAAATGTGCTTTTAAAAAACTGCATGGAGAATGCAAACAAAAATGTGATGTGATTTCATATTATTGCAATACTACTGTATAAATATAATGGTATATGGAAGCGAAATGATAAAATTAATATTTATGTCCCATAGAACTAATGTGTCAACTATCAATTGCTTGATTGTTGACGAGGCCTCTTTCTAAAGAACAAATCAAATGGTCCTAATCTATGGAAATATGTGAACACTGAGAGTGTGGAGGAAGAGACTGGGAAAACTCTGAGAGCTGGTGAGTGGGGAAGAGTCCAGCGGTTTAATTTTCTGCTCAGACTCAGAATAAAATTGCCAGATGTAGTTGTTAGGACCAGCAAAATTAAAAACCATGCCGACACTGGCATGCAGTGTAGAACATAAAGAACCTGTAACTAATACTTGTGTACTGCATAACACAGATGCGGAGATGGAATTTACTACAACATACTAGTGTATTCAGATATTTATAGCCCTTAACAAAAAAGGACAAGACATTAATTTCAACAATAAAAAGAGTTCCAAGAGCCTCACATTTCCAATAAGTATATATCTGCAGGTTTGTAAAAGGAAGTTTTAAAAATTTAAATTAGAATTAAGAATTCTCCACAAAATAAAGTACCCTTATGGGCACACTGGTCAAATGACATATTTTATTGAATTTCTTCATTAAAAATTTTCACATAATCTATAGAGAATCTACTTCAACACAATTATGATTTCCTTACTAGTCTTAATAGTTTATATAAATATAAAATGTGGCCTGTGAAAAAAAAAAATATTCACTGTAAATATTTTTTCCTCCAATATGATAAATTTAGAAAATAAATTGAAAGGATGTACTATATCTGTATAATGCCATATCTGTGGTCTTAGCGTATGTCCCGTTATCAGGAGACTAATATTGTAATCCCCAGTGATGCCTTAGCCAACTCAAAGCTGGGAGTCAGAAGAGAATACAATTGCCCTTGTTCTCCCCAGCATCCCTCAATGCTCGACAATGCGCGCACGTGTTAGGCAGTTAGTTTGAAGAACGAGGAAATGGATGATTTAATGCCACTGAGGGAATCTTAGCTATAGCTAATAGGTGAGCAAATTGGTGTTTTTTAATATAAATAAATAACTTATTTAATTAAATAATTAATATTTTTTTAAAAATACACGACTAGAAGTTTCCAAATGTAAAATTGAAATTCTGAACCACATCACATTCTTTGCATACTAAAGAAAAACAACACAGTGCATGTGCAAGAGTGTTTTAACATAAACTGAAAATGAAAACTTAATTAATAGAAATCAAAACATTGCTGCCAATGCCCCTGAGATCATCAAAGGAAGCACTTCTTTTAATAGTTGAAAGTTCTCCACAGATGTTTCGTAAGGCATCATAAGTGGCTGGAATAATTAATAACATATTTAATGGATTTCTGTTCAAAGAAACAGGTAAAAAAAACATTTCATTTCAGAGATATCTAACAAATAGAACATTGTTCTCTCAGTCCACAATTACTGCAAACATTCAAATATTGTATATGTTTATAATTCTCCAAACTATCAAGTGAGTACATTGAAAAAATCTGCAAGCGTAATATAGACAGATAGAAGTAATACACGACTATGCACAATCTAGTGATACACAAACTTGAGTTGTCCTACCTGCTAGAAAGGGGAAGGCATTTTCAATGAAGGAGTATGAGGAGCTATAATGTAGAAAGAGGGGTAAATAAAGTCCAAATGTGAGCAGGAACATACTGCTGACTGCAGTGCACACCTCCAAAGGCTCTGACTGGCAAACTGAAGCTACACACCACTACTGTTCCTTCTCGTTCTGTCTCTCTCTCCCCCTCTCCCTTCCCTGCCTCTCTCAGTATCCCCACGCCTCCTCTAGGAGAGACTGCCAGCCCATGCCACAGTTAAATTACTCCCTTGCATTGGCCCTATGCTAAATATATAGAAGTCAGCTGCTCTTTGTAGCCATGATTAGATTCTTACTACTGGCACTGGCTTTGTTTTCACCTACAGCAGATGGAAATAAAGAAAACAAAACAGCTTGCACTCTGACATTGAGGTGTCAATGCGTCAATACATCATTCATATGAGCTCTTTACTACTGCTGTCCATATATACTAGGGACACTCCCCTCAGTGGAACTGTGGGCTGGTCATGTGTGCATGCTGGGATAAATTATGACCTTGCATCCATATTAACACAGGGACAGGGCTCCAAAACTCCAAACACAAAAATATAAAAATAAGTTTTATTGAAATGCCACCTTTTAAAACTCACTAATCCAGATGTACAAATAGCATTAGATTAATTCTTAAACACAGTATTATTTTTGTGTCAATATTCTCCCGCTCCTTCCCCCAGCTGTCTTTCAGGCAGGCTGTATTGACAAGCACAGAGGAGAACTTAAGGACTTTTTCTCTGCCTTAGAATTAATGACACAGCAATTAAGAAGAGGGCCACTCAAGTCCTGCAGCGGGAAGAGAAACACAATTAATGCCTTCTATTGGAGCTGCCAATTCATCAGCGTGTGTTACAGAGAGAGAGAGAGAGAGAGAGAGAGAGAGAGAGAGAGAGAGAGAGTCCTTAAACTTAATTTAAAGGGTCCAACAAAACACAACTAAATTTAAAACATCACCCACACTCATCCATCATAAAAACATTAATAAAAAACAATGGAAAAACAAGAAAAAAAATCTTCAAAAGGCTCAGTGGTGTGTAGAGGAATACTTTCAAACATAGACAGAATCACTGAATGACTCCATTAAATAACTAGAATTGTCCACCAAAAAATACAGCAGTGTTGCTTTTCTTTGTCTAAGGAAGACGAGTGAGGTAATGGTCTTGGACATGGAAGGGAAACAGAGTACAGGAAGACTTTAATTGACTGGAGGCTGAACTGAGCTTAACCAGAGCCTTATTCCAGCCCCCTTACCTCTGCCACAGACATCAAGCTACTGGAAACACATTTACATAAAATAAAAATAAGTATTATCACCAATGACAAAAAAACAAACTGTAAACTGTACAAAAGTGTACAAACCGGATTCCAAAAAGGTTGGGACACTAAACAAATTGTGAATAAAAACTGAATGCAATGATGTGGAGACGGCAAATGTCAATACTTTATTCGTAATAGAACATAGATCTCTCTGAATCCCAGATGGTAAGAGGATCACCAATTCCACCATTGTTGCGCAGAAAGATAAAAAAGTGCAGCAATACCAGAATGGTGTTACCCAGCGTAAAATAGCAAAGACTTTTAAGTTATCATCATCAACCATGCATAACATCATCAAACTCTTCTGGATGCTCGTGATCTCTGGGCCCTTAAAGGTCACTGCACCTCAAACAGGAATGCCACTGTCAAGGAAATAACAGAATGGGCTCAGGAACACTTCCAGAAAGCACTGTCAGTGAACACAATCCACCGTGCCATCCACCATTGCCAGCTGAAACTCTACAGTGCAAAGAGGAAGCCATTTCTAAGCAAGTTCCACAAGCTCAGACGTTTGCACTGGGCCAGGGGTCTTTTAAAATGGAGTGTGGCAAAGTGGAAGACTGTTCTGTGGTCAGATGAGTCACGATTTGAAGTTCTTTATGGAACACTAGGACGCCATGTCATCCGGACCAGAGAGGACAAGGATAACCCAAGTTGTTATCAATGCTCCATTCAGAAGCCTGCATCACTGATGGTATGGGGTTGCACGAGTGCTTGTGGCATGGGCAGCTTGCATGTCTGGAAAGGCACCATTAATGCAGAGAACTATGTTCAGGTTCTAGAACAACATATGCTCCCATCTAGACGTCATCTCTTTCAGGGAAGACCCTGCATTTTGCAACAAGATAATGCCAGACCACATTCTGCAGCAATCACAACATCATGGCTACGTAGGAGAAGGATCCGTGTACTGAAATGGCAGCCTGCAGTTCAGATCTTTCACCTATAGAGAACATTTGGCGCATCATAAAGAGGAAGGTGCGACAAAGAAGACCCAAGACGACTGAACAGTTAGAGGCCTGTATTAGACATGAATGGGAGAGCATTCCTATTTCTAAACTTGAGAAACTGGTCTCCTCTGTCCCCAGACGTCTGTTGAGTGTTGTAAGAAGAAGGGGGGATGCCACACAGTGGTAAAAAATGGCCTTGTCCCAACATTTTGGGATTTGTTGACAATGTGAAATTTTGAATCAACATATTTTTCCTTTAAAAGGTTAAATTTACTCAGATTAAACTTTTGATCTGTCATCTATGTTCTATTACGAATAAAATATTGACATTTGGATCTCCACATCATTGCATTCAGTTTTTATTCACAATTTGTTTAGTGTCCCAACTTTTTTGGAATCCGGTTGTAACTTTATTGTAGAAGGAGAAATCATACGTAAATGGCAATGGAATAAAGGATGTTCTTTTTAGTAGCAGATGGTACTGGACAAAAGGCAGAATTTTTGCCATAAAAATGACCAGTCAATAAATCAATAAACACAGATTAAATCAACTATATGCTTAGCAAAAGAACCAAATGGAATTATATTAGAACTCTTGGGACACCCACAGTATTGCCACCTACTGTACAGGTATTAAGTGATATTAGTCTAAGACACATAACACACCTAATCTTACAAAAGGCATTGCTTATTAAGTTCCATTATGTGACATTGTGGAGAAGAACTATAAATCATGCAGGGCAAAGTCAGTAAAACAGATAATTTCCTCTCGGGTGAGTCTGGTTCTTTTCACCACTCAATGTGACCAAGAACCACTTACTACTGCAGGAAAAAAAACTTGACTGATATGCAAAAGGACCAATAAAATGTCTGCTATTTTGTTATGGCATGTATAGGATGAAGCAGATAACCAATCAGAATGCAACTGGCAGAATCCTGACAGTGAGGCCAACTTAACGCACTGAAAGTATCAGACTCTCTGGCAACATGTGGGCTCTGTCTGTGGCTGAGACAGACAGATTAAAACACAGCTCTATAACAGGAACACTCAACTCCATGCAACCAAATATTCAAACTCTCAAAGCATCCCTAGTATCAGCATGGCCTCTGGGATTAGTTACAGTCACAACTTAACATGAAGACACATCACAACAAGTGCAAACCAAAGGACCATTGGGCCAGTGCTGGCCTGTAAGTAAGTCTGATTTGCCTGCCAAATGCTAACTCTAAACCACCTCTTAAGTAGTCAGAGAACAAACCAATCTAAATTTATTCCCTTCTATACTGATTTTTTTTCTTTTTAGCCCACTTCAATCCAACATTAGATGTATAAAGCAAAACGATTGGGCAGCCTTTGTCTATATCAGTGGTACTCAAAAGGAAAGTACTGGTCCAAACTTAAATTCAATTTTTTACAGAAGAACAACAAAACATTAGAGTGTGGAAAACTATCCACCTCACTTCTCTGTGATCTTCTGGAGCTTGTTAAAGTACACTAGGTTAAGCTTTGGTAGTTTTGAACGTGCCCTTCCATGACATCTCTCAGGACATACCTTATTGACTTGCACTTGTCAAAAGCTGATTAGCAAATCAATAAATGTCTGCTAACATTCATTGTCTGTAACCACTTATCCAGTTCAGGGTCGCAGGGTATGGAATCACTGGGTGCAAGGCAGGAATACACCTTAGAGGGAGCGCTAGTCCTTCACAGGGCGACACACACTCACACCTAGGGCCACTTATGAGTCGCCAATCCACCTACCATCATGTGGACTGTGGAAGAAAACCTGAGCACCTGGAGGAAATCCATGTGGACAGGGGGGAAAACACAACAAACTCCTCACCTACAGTCACTCGGAGAGGGACTTGAAACCACAAACCCAGGCCCCTGGAACTGTGTGACGCGACACTACCTGCTGCTCCATCTTGCCGCCCTGTCTGCTAACATCAAACCCAAAAACTAAAATTGTGTCTTCAAAATTGCTCTGCAAAAGTAAAGTAGTCAATGAAAAACCCTCATTTTGGAAATGAATGGACTGAAAAATGTGTTCATTTGTCTCATTTGGATTCTCTGGACATTTAGCTCTGTGGAAATTTCGTAAGTGGATTTCTAAGACTCATATAGAAGTACCTCTGGATGAGACCGATATGGGTGCAATAGAATCAGCAAACATTTCCACTTAAACTTTGGAAACATTATCACAACATATGGAAAATATGTTCAAATTTAATGAGCTTTAATGAGCTCTTTGATGAAAAAATACAGGGTTTACATTTCACATTCAAAACATTTGATTTTTCAGTGATAGTAGTGAAAAAGATTTGATCACTACTTGTTAAACATGTAACCTCCCACACAATGTTCAACATCAATTTGACACTCTATGGCCTCCTTAATTGTTATTTAACTATAGCTCCTAATAACACAAAATGTACAATTTCCTGCACATTTTCAGAAACATTTCATATTATTTTCTGCAAACAGATCATAAACACTACTGATTCCAAAACGTGGAGCTATAGTGTACATGCACAATGTGGCATTTTATAATAATCACACAAAAATTCATGTTTTCATTATTGGCAAATTCTAAATATAGTGAACTGGACCCAGTAAGGCACTGATACAACACTGACCAGTCAATAGTAATGAAAGAGCTGACTGGCTGTCAAAGTAGAGAAACAAAGTGGATGGGTTTCAAAATGTTGCAGCTTAATGTCTCTTCAGATTCACAGATTGGAACGGGTCAACCAGGGGAACTCCTAAAACAGACAAATGTAAGACAGATTTAAACTTTATGACATAATATATTAGCTGTTAGCATTAATCTAATTTTGTCTACCAATTTAAATAATTTCAAACTTTGAGTGCAACCAGTCAGTTCATACATAGCATACAGATATTTCCCTGTGAGAAAATGTTGGTTTACAGCAAAATATGGACTGACTGGCTTGCCCTCAAAATTTGACTGAGATTGGGACCCTTTACTATGGCAGACAGATGGGTTTTCATGTATTTAACATAGATTAGTGAGTCAAATTCATCATTAAAAATGTGTCCAGTACAAATGTATTATCCATTCATCTGAATATGTCTGTTACCCACACACATAGATGGAGGGTGTGACACCTAATCCTTCAATTTGAGTTTGCCAGAACATGCACAACGTAACACAGCAGGTCACTGCTCTCAATAATGGGTCCACAAATAGCAAGGTCAGCAGAGTCAGAGATATTTGTACGTGTCTGTGTTAGTATATATCTATAGGCATACACTGTAATTAACGCTCTTCACACTTGCCAGAGCACTCCAATGCTACAGGTAACAGACACAACAGAAAATAACTGTTGGATTGAGGTGTTGGTGGAGGTTGTTGAAAATGAATTAGACAGTGTCACGCACGTGTGAAGAGAGTAAGGATGTTTTATTTTAAAGTTGAGATGGAAAAGTTTACAGAGATTTTTCTTGGTCATGACTTACGCTCTCCCTCCGTCAGTGGGAGCATACACATATTATAGAAAATATTATCACCTTCAGTTGTTCCATAAACAATCTTACACAGGCAGAGAAGAGACAACTCTGAAAGAGTTCACAGTAACCTTGATTAATTACATTTAACACTACTACATATTGTGTACTAAGCTTACACACCCTGAGTTCTAAAAACTGCGGAGTCGCTTGCTAATAGCAGTTACAGCTACATAATAATGATTCGATACATTTGATTAATAAAAGAAAGCATCCTACAGACCAGCTGTCCACATCAGATCAGAATTTGATCAGATGCACCCTTGACATACCGCGCAGTGATTGGCTGAGTAGTCACAACAACCTTGTGTTTAGGTAGTATTTGTCGCAAAAGCCATATGATGATGTACTGCACTAGCACAATTATCAGAACCAGGATGAGTAAACCCAAAACACCCAAAAGAATATATTCCAAAATTAATTTGCCCATTTCCCCAAGACTTTCAGGTAACCAGTCAAACTATCCACCCTGGGTAGATGGAATGTTATGAACCACCTGTGAAATATTTTGCAATTTGGAAACTAAATTTTTAAGGTCACTACCATTGTCTGGAATGTAAAAACAACACTCAATACCCACTACAGCACACGTTTTCCCCCTGGGCTGACAGAAGATAATCTGACAGAAAGTAATAGTTGCTGTGCACATCAATATAAATTTGTTTTCAAAATCATGATTTATATGAACAGCTACCAATAGATATCCAGCATTTATATACAGTATGCCTACCATGATATGAGAATTTGCTGAAGGTGTATGTTATCTGTGTGTTCATGTGTCTGGAATCAGCAGGTTACCTGTTGTTTACGGTCTGAGGCTGGGTCTATGAGCACATTGAGCAAGCTTGGCGTTGCTGCGTCTCGCAGGCTCTGCTCTAATGCACTGCGGAGTTCTTCCACTGTCCTCACCAAGTACCCACAGCCTCCAAATGCACACATCACCTGGTCATATCGTGCCTCTGGCAGCAGCGTCACTGGAGGTGCTCTAAAACACATACATACTGATTTTTTTTGTGTGTGTGAGAACCAAAAGAATAATAAAGAATAATAATTCAAGCAAACAGCAAAAACACTGCAATAACAAAAGCACAATCTATAGTGCAAAACACCAAATAGAATAGTCTAATAGCTACTTACAATGTGCAAACACATTCCATAAAAGTTCCTTATAGTGATAGGGTGGCAATAGTCAGGAGCCAACCTAAAACTATGTGAAAACTAAGGTAATTGTTTTTGTCCTGGCAACATTTAATAAGTAAAGAAACTCATAGTGCCAAAACAAAAATATGTAGACTTCTTGTACAGTTCTAATGTGGTGATCAAGGTTCAACATAACCTTAAACAACTTTTGAACCATTAAACAACCACTGTCAAACTGGCTATAATACAAATGCTCACCAGAAGTTTGAGCAGCAACTTGTCAAGTATAGTTGTAAAACTTACACAGTGGTTATGTCTCCCATATTCTCCATTTCTTTCCATGTTACTGGATCTACTCCACTATAGATGCCATTATTGTTGATGACAATGATAATGATTGGTAGCTTATATCTGTGGAAAAAGTGTATTACGTACAGACACGTTGTGATAAACAGTTTAAGCATACCATAATGTTAATTACATCTAAATATTATTACTACATGTGAACACAAAGTGAGGCCATGTGAATTTAAGCAGTCAATTGAAATATTTTGTAGTAACAAATTTACAGTGGTGAAAAAGTTAACTGCACTAGAGGAAGCCCCAAGAGCAGAAAAAACCCAAATCTTGCCTAGTGTTCGTAAATGAGTAAAAAACTATTTTATGCACAAGTGTCCTATCCCATTGTAAAAGTTTATACTTGTGTTTTTGCATCAGTGTCGCTCTGCAATTACATCCAAACAACTAGGGCTGAATTTCAAATATCTTCTTCAACCCTATGTAGTACACAATGTAGTGGTATTAGTTTTACTAATCTTTAAAGTGCACTATTTAGGAAGTGTATTATAGAGGAGTCAAAATTTATGGACTTATTGATTTGAGCAACTTGAACCATATTTGTCTGACTGCAGACCAATCACAGTCGTTATGGTCTGCGTAGACGTGACAAGTTAAATTTCTGGGAAGGTGCTAGTCTGGCCAAGCTGCCTACAGCATAGGTTCCACACAAATATAAACTGGGCTTAATACTCTGGAGACAGCGACCTCTATTGGTTTTGAGGGCAGCACCTATGTAATAGTTGATATAACATAATTCGTTGTTTTTAATCTATGGCCATTTCTGCTGTGTACAGTGTCAGACTAATTATTGACAATCTGTTAAAAGACTGGGGAACCAAGAGTGACACTAGAGTCTTTTCACCTACAATGTGTTTAGCATGAGTCTTGTTACTAAAATTATAATACGACATTAGAGCCATAACATATTATGGTACTTTATTTTCAATACTTAAGTACATTTGAAGGTAAATACTGCTGTACTTTTATTCAAGTAGAGATCTACAACGAGGACTTCTACTTTTACTGGAGTAATATTTTACTGAGTATCTGTACTTTTACTCAAGTATGTGGTTTGTGTACTTTGTCCACCACTGCAGATTTATACAATGTAGGAACAGGAGGTACATATATTAATATTTCCAGGACACAATTAAATACAAACATTTTAACAAAGTAGCCCCAAAGTGCAGAGTTTAATTCAGAAAGTTGTGTTTGTTTAAACACTGAATGTCAGTGTGTATATTCACAATGTCTGGTTATTTATAATAATATTATAAATATTTATATAGACATTTGTGTTTGTAGATTATTTCTTTGTTACAACAATGCTGCTTGGCAATACATCTTATACCTATGTTTATAAGTAATTTCTTCAGTTTTATTTGTATAAGCTCCATCTCTCAGTGCTGTTCAAAAAGTCAAATGTCCATATGTGTCAGGATCGGGTGGACTGCCGGAGGTGAACGCACACACTATAACACAGTATACTTTTATTTATACATAAGATAACAAAATAAAGGCAGACAGACTTGGATAACACGACAGGATACTTAAACAAATAAAGACCGAGAGAGAGAGACCATACAAGAAGAGCTAAACAGAGACCTAGACATGGAGAGCTAAACAGAAAAACCTAAACTAGAGAGACAGATACATACAGACCTAGACTGGGATAAGACACAAACAGATTTGAGACAAGAGAAATACAAATAGACAAACCAAACGGGCACACAAAGCACAAAGAAGGAACAGACAGACCAGGCTGACATACAAAGGGAAGCAAATCGAAGTGAGGAACAGACAAGTGAAAGTGGAATGTCCAACAAAGAGGCACTAAGACAAGGGAACTTTAATGCACACCACAGACAAGGAACACCTCGGACAGATAACGAGAGGGCGGGATTTCAAAGGAGACACTGACGAGGAAGTGGAACTAAGGCAGGACTGGAGCAGAGACATGAACCAAAAATAAACAGAACCATGTGCTAGAGCACATGGTGGGGAAGACAGACACATGACAGGACCAGGGCATGACAATATGTTTAAATATGTTCAAAAAGACATGTTCAAAGGGTTTCATGGGGTGTCCTAATTTTAACATGACTGTATACCCACAGTTCATGTTTCCACATATTCTGTCATATCACATGCTATGTTCACAGGGCCATTACAAAACATTTCCACAGTAGAATTTCTTCATCTTCAGGATATCAATAGTCTGTTATATTGTGTCTTCAGTGAGACTTTCAGATTTTTGAGACACTTTGAAAACAAAGAGGTAATATCCGCGGAAGGAAGCTAAACGTGTAGTTTTTCCACGGTGTGGAAGTTGTGTTCGTATTTCGCCATCTAGCGGCGACAGAATGCAACTAGTGCAGCATTTAAGGTGAAACAGAAAATCCTAATGAATCGATGTGTACTCTGAATTTATTTAACATGTATTGAATTTGAGCAACTTCAAAATATACTGTTTTAATTTTTTAATCTGAATTTATTAACCTTGAATAATTACAATGAAAATATGTTCTTGAAAATTCTCGAGTTTAATTCAAGACCAATTATATTCAGATGCATACTTCTGAAGCAAAATATTTAGAGGTGAAAATCTGAAGACTTTAATTCAAAAGGAACAAAATTCAGATGCAGAATTTCAGTGCAAAAAAATTCAGTGCTACAAATTCAAAGGTGGTAATATTTCAAAATCTGATGAGACAGATTTGCTTCCATAGAAAACTGCCCAAATGTGAATCTCTTCCTGATGCTGAAAACTATTATAAGCAATTATCTGCTGATATCTATAGGAACCCAATGTTATATCACTATACATCCCGCTTTAAAATTGCACACACTGACATAATGGAGTTATAGAATTATGGGTCAAGTGCATATGACATGTATCAATTTTATAATATTACATAGTGTATAAAATGCTAGTGTATATCACTGAATGTATAAATACCAGAAAATGATGATTGGTGCTGTGCACAGTGTGGGTACCTGCACATGGTCTCTACTTCCATACCAGAAAAACCAAAGGCACTGTCTCCTTCTACACATACTACTCTCCGTCCTGTTTGCTGGGCTTTCTCTAGTACTGCTGCTGCAATGGCAAAACCAGGCCCCACTCCCATAGTGCCAAAAGTCCCTGCATCCATTCTGAAAAACAAGCATATAGCATAAAACATCAAACAAAAGAGGCATTAGATTAACATCCATCCATCCATTATCTGTAACCGCTTATCCAATTTAGGGTCGCGGGGGGTCCAGAGCCTACCTGGAATCATTGGGCGCAAGGCGGGAATACACCCTGGAGGGGACGCCAGTCCTTCACAGGGCAACACAGACACACACACATTCACTCACACACTCACACCTACGGACACTTTTGAGTCACCAATCCACCTACCAACGTGCGTTTTTGGACTGTGGGAGGAAACCGGAGCCATTAGATTAACAAAATTTTAAAAAAATCTGTATCTGTAGTGTTACTATTTCTAATAATGCGGAGAGCAGACCTGTTCCTGGGGTAGTGGTTGAGCAGCATGGTGCGGCCTATATCCATGGTGTTGGCTCCTTCACTCACAATGATGCAGTCTTTGGGCAGAAGCTCAGCAATATGGTGGAATGCTGTGTAGTAATTCATGGGCAGACTAGTGCGCAGAGCAAGAGCCTGCAAAGGATGGTCAAACTGTAAGCAGAAATCTAAGTAATTCCAAAAGCAAAAAGACATGAAAATGGCAATTTCTTTGTCAACTACAATATTCGTTCAAAACACACCTTTGATATCTGAGCATTAGAAGCCATTTTATCTCTCAGTGTCCCCCACCAGTCAGTGTTTAATGGATATCTCCATGTGTCTGACCTTAAGCTTTCCACAAGCTAGAATTCAAATTAAGGTAAAATCCATTATTTTCTCAGAAGTATAATAATCATAAAAGAAAGTAAAAAATCTACATCAATTATGTTATGAAAGAGTTTCTATCGTGCTATAAATATTATACCTGGCCCACCACAGCTCTCACATCTCCCAGTAATGCTGCTGCAGCTCTAACATTATTGCTCAGCTCCTCTGCACACACATCCACCTGCACACAGATCAGGTATCTTATACATTTACACATTACCTAGCCACACACAACCAAACCAGTGTTTCAGGCCACAAAAAACAGTCATAGGTCTTAGTTTCTTTACTATGAATAAACAAATGTTCTCTTAGAATAACCAAACAAACCCACATTACCTGAATAATTTTTACATGAGGGCTAAATCTCGGAGGGAAGCCAAAGTGCAATATCCAGTTGAGTCTGGCCCCCAGTAGCACGACCACATCTGCCTGCAATAAAGCTCTGACAATGAACACAGGTTTAATAATGTTTAAGAAAAGGATTTTTAATATATATTTTTAGCAAGACATATGTCAACATAGGTGATATTCTCCGTTTGTCAGAATTATTTTAAAATTGCCTTTGGACAATAGTATAAAACTAATTTACACACACACACACACACACACACACACACACAATAAACTGCAGTAATATTATGACTTAATGCATGACATGAACAAAACACTAGCACTTGAATTACCCTTGCATTCCAGCAAAAAATACAATGGTGATGATTCATAATTCACCTGCATTGTTTTATACAGTTGAGTGAAAACACTCCAGAACAGTTACTATTGTAGAATTACATCAATGGCTTTATATTTGAATAACTTTTAAATCTTTTAAAATTTCACACACACACACACACACACACACACACACACACACATTTGAGAGCTGCATCAAGCCTGGATCTACCTGGATCGAGCAGCAGATACACAGTTGGGATGGTCATCAGGAAGCACTCCTTTTCCCATTGGTGTAGGCAAAAATGGCAGCCCACTCTGTTCCACCAGCTGTTTAATCTCCTTCTCCGCTCGGCCATAAGCTGCACCTACACCAGAGAAAACATTATATTAACTCACTTCAATAAATAACAAATTATTCACAAATTATTCACACTAAAATTACATAAAGTGACACACATGTAAGTGTTGTAAAACTGAATCTTAAACAGATTTGCTCGGCCACAAATTAACCATATTCTCCCCTGAAAGTCTTGCATTCTTTTCCACTGTCATTAAGGGAAATATGCAACTAACTTTCCAGGCTGAGCTTATGAAGTAAAACTAATTTAATTTTCATTTCTCTATAGTTGTCTTTTGATAAGTTATTGTCCATACATTTGTGTAGCACAGGACTGACAGTTTATAATACAAAATGTGAGAGCTGAAGAATAGATTCCTGATTATGTCACCTTTGCCTATGATGAGCAGTGGTCTCTGAGCTTGTTTAAGGACTCTCATAGCCTCTGAGATGTCTTGGCTGCTGGCAAGGCTCGCTGGAGGAGGAGGACAGCATGATACAAACCTGAAATCACAAACAAAAGTAACAATGACCGCTGTATCAATGAGGAATGCCGTCATTCATCCATTCTGCTACATGTGCAGCTTAGTACAATTTATCTTCCTGTATTAAACCTGCCAACTGACCACCAAATTAAACTATGCATATATAAACAGAGAAATCACCAATGTGTTTGAGTCCAGGGCCAGAACTGATAACCTCTGTCCAATAGGATCGGATGCACCCAATCTCTATTTTGTCTCTATTTTCTTTTGTTTCTCTTACCTTTTAAGCTACTCTCAATAAGCTCAAGCTAACAAAATCACATTGGATATTTGTTGCATATTTAATTGATCTAAAACATCAAATATAGAAGATCCTTAACTTTAATGTGAAGCCAGTCTTCCACTTTACGTTTCACTGCATTCAGTACTAGTGACTACAGTCATTAAAAGCAAACATCGGTTAAACTATCATCTTGGTTGTTGTGCATTACTTTGAGTGTTACAATGTTTACCTTTTCATATTTTGTCATTTTTGTTTTAAGAACCTCTGTGAAGCACTTTGAGCTGCATTATGCATGAAAGGTGCTAATACAAATAAAGATTATTGTAACAGATTATTATAAATAATGTCACTACAGGACTCCAATACTTGTAGTGTATTTTGGCTGCCTCACCTGACACTGCTCTTGTCCACTCTGGCATTCACCATATCTCCAGGGATGTCTATGTAGCAAGCTCCTGGACGACCATAAATACTGATCCTTACTGCCTGGATAAAGTAAGATTGCATTATGTTTCATTTGTCTAATGAAATCAGAAATCAATAAAACATGATATAGGTCTTAGAAAAAGTAGTAACTAATTAAATATATAATAAATAAATATCTAACTTCACTTTTTCAACTATAGCTGGAATCATGGCCAGACTCCTTGGGCGGGCGGAAAACTTGCTGTAAAGGCGACAGGCTTCTACCTGAGAAAAAAAGAGAATAATTCAGTTTTGCAGAGACACACAAGATGCTGAGGATTAGCCAAGTGTTGAAATGTTTACAAAACAAACCTGAGGGAACTCTTGAAATGCTCCAGTGGTCTCCTGATTTTGATCAGAGGAGCCTCCAAGAACGATCACAGGCCTGTATTCAAACAAGGAAACATGGTGCTTTATTGTATAAGCTGAAGTATTTCTCTCACAGAGTTACCATTTTCTATGTCATTAAATAAAACTGTTACTGTACTGCAATAGCTGCACCGTATATGGGCTTGTGCAATTACGTAGCTTAACCTTTACTTAATTTACTTGCGATTTATAATTGCAAACTTTCTGCCCATTAATTGTAAAACAATGTTCATTTAACACATCTTTTGAAAATAAGGGTCCAAACAAAACCTCTTCCCATCTTTGCATGAGTAACAGGCCCAACTCTTATTTGAAGACTTTACACTAGTGTTGGAACAGTGCTATGTGTATTTGACTGCATTCATCTAGAAGGACATTAGCAAAGTCAGGACTAAGTGATTAGCTCTGGATCACTAACACCACTGTTTGTATTGAATCAGATGATGCTCCATCACTGCACTGCTCCAAAGTAGGTCAATTCATTAAAAACCTGTCTACAAACTGTCTACACTGTGTTTGTATAGGATGCTGCATTTTCAGTTGCACAATTAATGCCAACAGCGACCTCTTGTGGAAAAATGGCCAACTTGCTAAATGTGAATCATAAACCAGGACCATTACATTCTTACTATCTGATCATTGTTATTGGTTTAAATGTAGCACACATGTTATAAAGATATACAATATTTTTTCAAGTGTATAGGCATTACCAGCAATTCATGTTGGCATTGGCCATTCCACCAAGCGCATGGATCAGTCCAGGTCCTGATACAACCAAACACACTGCTGGACTATGAAAAGGGGCACAGAGGAACATATCTATTAAAATGAAATCTTGGTTTTCTTGATTTGGTTTAATGGAACAGTACTTAAACCAAACATACCGTCCAGTCAAATACCCAATAGCAGAAGCAGCATAGCAGGCCTGTTGAGAAAAAGAAATGGTTATAGTAAAGTGCAGAATCCTGTGGCCTTATTCAGTTTGAAAACAGGATCCTGTATATAAAAGTGTGTGTTGTGTGATGGTCTTACTGCCTGTTCATTGCGCATGCCCACATACTTTATACCAGCAGCTTGAGCAGCCATGGCCACCTCAATGATGGGCACACCGACAATGCCAAACATGTATTCCACATTCTGAAATTGAACACATCATTATGATGAATAATAACTGTCATAAATTCTACACTGCATCAAACATATACAAAATAAAGTTCAAAAGAAATATTAAAAGTGCACAGTGGAAACTTTAAATCTAGGTTCATATTATCACAATAAATTGAAAGGTGATTGAAAAATCTATGCATGATAAATTAAATAAAACCTGTGTAAAGCTCTGTTTGGTTGTAGTCTCATATGGAGATTCACACATTTAAACACCAGTGACAACAAATAGTGCACTTTAAATCAGGTAAATTCATACATTACAATACATATATTTATAATATTTGTAAAAAGAAATCATTAAAGGAAATACTTCACTATTGAACTGTGAACAATCATTTGAATGAATGCATAAACCAATATGTTATATACCTGGTTAAATGGTTGTATTCTAATATGGAACATCTCCTGGAATTAGACCTTTGAATGCAATGTCCAGTGCACACCAAGAATTTTACATTGTTAATGTTCATGCTGTGTTTTTTACATGTAAGAAGACATATCCACTTAGAAACTGCTGGGTTCTTAAGACAGTCTCAGGGAATTCAGATAGGCAGTGTTTCTTATGTCATAAATCTAAAGAACCAATCCTGTCAACTCTTAGGGCAGAGTGTTCAAGTTGCAAGCAGCCAATGAGTGGTGGAGATAGAGGTGGTGACTAATGTACAATTTAATCTAATCAATAAAGGCATTAGGTTTTTTTCAGAAATAACTTTTAAAACTTAAATTCTGATTAACATAAATGTGATTTTAGGGGTTAACGAAATAGATGTTCAGAAGGAGATTTTAAAAGTGTATTTTATACAGCACCAGTGAAAGTCCTAGTGTTGTTAAAAGTCGGTGCACCTTTGATTACATCGCTTTTTGATGGTTTTACACACTAAAACGGTCATTCATGGTATTTTTTTTTTAAATAAGGGCAATGCTCTATATTTAATACATACACCATCAGAATGAATGACTGTTAAATGGTCACTTGTATGGTTATAAAGACTAACCG
This sequence comes from Hoplias malabaricus, assembly GCF_029633855.1. Lineage (NCBI taxonomy): Eukaryota > Metazoa > Chordata > Actinopteri > Characiformes > Erythrinidae > Hoplias > Hoplias malabaricus. The sequence continues at coordinate 21,375,488 of NC_089809.1, forward strand.
CGATAATCGAAAACCTGCTGTATAACGACTGTTACAAATCTGACATGATGATCTTGTATGTTACCAGAATAAATATGGATAGTTTGGCTAACGTGTGCATTGAACTCTGAGCACTGTGTCAAAGGTGAGTTAGAAAACTTTGTGTTCCAGTTTACCGAAGGATGCGACTCAACATTTGCGTACTCTCTCTTGTGAAATTATAAAGTGATTAGCGTCCTTTTAGGTACAAATCTTTGCTAGTTCAAGTGCATTAATGTCAATAACAACCAGAAATGGCACAGTAACTGAATGACTACATATAATATTTTGGTTTAAAGCTAACTTTTGGCTTTGGAGCTAACATATCTGCCTTCTTAGACATAGCTTTAGTTTCACTGAATGCAGATAAAATGAATTCCAGTTTTATTGCACTAACCTGAGACTTAAGCGCCTCGGCGATGATCTCAGCTCCAGTCACTTCAGCCATCTTGCTTCTAAATTCGAGTGCGCAGCTAATACACGGTTAGCGGTACTGCTGGTAGTGGGTTCCTAACAAGTACCGAATCCCAGAATTGAGAGTCGACTCTGTTCACATATGTCCAAACACACATCTGGGTATTGTTGGGTATTGCTTGGAACAAAGTCAGTAGAGTCGGTATGTATGTTATGCCATTATTGCCATTGAAAATCATATTCAGTGTTTCTCTTTGTAACTGAATGCCATTGTTGCGCTCTGGGAGCACCCGGAGGAAACGCGGACATGGGCAGGACATACCAAACTCTTCACAGTCACACTGAGTGGAACTTGGACATTTGACTTTCATTTGAACAGCACTGAGAGATGGAGCATATACAAATAAAACTGAAGAAATTACTTATAAACATAGGTTGTACAATGTAATTGGCTTTGGCAGAGAGTATTTGGCAAATTTTTCACTCAGCTCTACTGCTCCTCCCAAAACGCATGTTCCCTACAAATGTGGCACCATTGAAAAGGGAAATTAACAGGCTTTTCAATGGTATAAAATTTATTGTCAAGAAGCATTGTTACAACAAATAAATAATCTACAAACTCAAATTTCTATATAAATATTTATAATATTAGAAATAACCAGACATTGTGAATATACACACAGACATTCAGTGTTTAAACAAAAACAACTTTATGAATTAAACTCTACACTTTGGGATATTATATTTGTACTACACCTTCTGTAATATCAATTTCAGATCCTTGAAAATCTAACAATTAAAAAAATAAAAATGCCATACTCCATAGTTCATGTTTCATCACATGCTATGTTCACGGGGCCAATACAAAAAATTTCCACAGCAAAATTTCTTCATCTTCAGGATATCTATAGTCTGTTATATTGTATCTTCATTGAGCCTTTCAGATTTTTGGGACACTTTGAAAATAAAGAGATAATGCACAATGAATTATTCAATGCACAATTTCCCCACACATTCTGTCATATCTAATGTTTATAGGGCAATTATATAAAAATTCCACAACAACATGTCTTCATCTTCAGGATATCAATAGTCTGTTATATTGTGTCTTTAGTGAGCCTTTCAGGTTTTTGAGACACTTTGAAAATAAAGAGATAATATCTGCGGAAGGAAGCTAAACGTGTGGTTTTTCCACGGTGTGGAAGTTGTGTTCGTATTTTGCCATCTAGCGGCGACAGAATGTAACTAGCAAGGTGGTAATATTTCAGTCCGATGAGAAAGATTTGCTTCCATAAAAAATCCTCTACTTCAACAACTTTTCACCTTTAAAGCCACGCTGTTGTTTTTCTTTTTTTTATTGTTTTTTTTTGTCTCTCAATTTGTTGAATTTCAAAATATAAATAGTTACTATAGTATGCAGACTCTAAAACCAATTGCATTAAGGCGTATCATGTTAATGCTCTTTACTTTTACAATTTAGTGTCCTACATTAAAGATTTGTTAATACTTGAACAGGTCATTTAAATTAAACACTAAAATCTACTCCCATGTTGCTTACTGTAGGCTGTATTTACTTGTGATAATAAGGCAGGCTTTAATGCAGTTGGTTTTAAATTATTGGGCCTACAGTGACGAAATTATATTTTGAAATTCAACACTAAGATTGTGCACTTTGACGACGGTCCCTTACATTGGCGCCTAAGACCCGCTTAATTCACCATTCGGTTGGGAAAACTGTTCAGATATTCTTTAAACAAACAATAAAAATAAAACGGAAGTGTAGTCTTGAACTTGTGTCCTCTGGAGAAGGAATAAAGGTGGAAATCTTGTCACGAGTTCCCTTAAGCTGTGTTGTCAGTGGCATGGGCCGCGGTCCTGTTGTTGGATATTCTGAAGCCTTTTTTCGGATGGTGTTTTGTCTGAGGAAGTTTGGGCTGAATTTTTTTTCCCGAGGGAGTTTGGGCTGAGGTCGTTTGGTCTGAAGTCTGATGTTTAACACGAGTTCTGAAACATGACGATGACCCGAGACTTGAAGTAGTTTCGTAGGAGGAATGATCCCGTTCTGTTCAATGCCTGAGTACGGACGCTGAGGTCTGATGTCCTAAAATGTACACCGTACTCCAGGCTGTGTTCCTGTCTTGCGCACAATGATTCCTGGTAGGCTCCGGACACACCGCGACCCTGAACAGGATAAGCAGTTACAGATAATGAATGAATGAGTAAATGATATGTCACAAATTATACAATTTAATTTCACTCTTTAAAAAAAAGAAGAAGAAAATGTTTTGGATTTGTATGACTTAAAATACAGTCCACTGCATTAAATAAATGTATTTATAATATACAAAGAATAACAACATCGATAAATGAAGGAAAAGTCTGTAAATTTGGAATGCGAATGGAAAAATGCTAAAAAAAAGTGGCATGATGTCCATGTGTTTATAACCATGTGGGTCGCGTCAGTATATCACTGGGGTGGGACTAAATGTTTGGAGCACTGCTCTAGTTGTGCTCAGTTCATAATAATTGCAATGGGCGGTAGAGCAGAAAAAAAAGAACACGCCTTCACGAAATTTTGAAAAAAATATTTTGAATAAAGTAAATACACAGCGCCATTTCTCCACCCTCCTTCTGTTCTTAATAAGGTCTAAACTTCCGGACGAACGCGTGCAGCAGCTGCAACAGAGAAACAGAAGATAAGTAACTCCTAAAGTTTAGAGTCGAGAGGAGCCTTGGCAGTGTGAGACATGTGAACCGCTCAGAGTTCACCTCTCACTGCATTCGGGATGGTTTTCAATAACGGGCGGGAGCAGGAAGGAGAAGGAGAGTCGACTAAAATTCAGAATGAGCGTCCGCCATCACTTTCTGATCTACAAACACACAGATGGGAGTTTTGCTGTGATTGTGGCGCCACACTGAGCTCCACCGCCGCCCCTAAACTCCTTCCGTGTCTGCATGCTGTTTGTAAATCGTGTTTTACAAACAAAAATGAAGGGGAATCTAAAGGTAAAACTTTACCAAGTATTTTTAAACATACGCGTAAACAGACTTAAGAGCCTAGGAGTACGAACAGCCAACCAGTATTACTCATGATTAGCTTTGTTGGCATGACGACAGTGTAGCACGTTTATCAAAAAGTGTCATGACAGTCAGACGCTCATAAGCTAGACCTGTGGTTAAGAAAGTATAGTGGGACTCGTACTGTTCAACCGTATGTTCAAAAGGCTCCAGAGCCACCTTCAGTATTGTTGCATTTCCATTGTTATCACAAATGTTGAGTTGTGCGCACAGTTCACTCCACAAACAAGTACAAGATAGAGAGCCTATTGGACGCCATGCACAATAGCGTCGGCTAGAGATAATAATACGATTTATCACTTTCTGGGGTGGTTTTATTGTCGAAAGATGATGAAATTTAGAAATTATAATCCCAGTTTGGTTTAGATGTGTGAAAATATGAGCAGAGACAAATTTGATAAAGTAACTGAATCTGGGTGAACCACAGGCCCCTGTGTTTTCCTCTCTTTTATATGATCCAAACATTATTTTAGAGCTATTAATTTGATTTCTCTTATTTGGAAAATGCACTGGGCACTATTGATCCCAAAAAGGCAGGTTCTTTGACTCAGGACATGTCCTGCTACATATACATCCCAGGCACCTCAACACCATCTAAGCAACTAATAGTTATAGGTATAGTCTTTATAGAAGGCAAATTAGCTTCCAGGGAGAGAGGGAAAAAAAATATATGCAATATGAGAACATTCACACAAGTGTGAAGGATGACAGCATTGTCTATAGCAAACGCCTTGCAGCAGCACCATCTTTCTACAGTGAACCGGAAACTACCCATAACAAAGCATGGAGCATCATGTAGAAAAGAAGATTTTATTCTAACACAGCCATAGTATATTAGGTGTGCAAAGTTTTAAAGCATTTTTTGTAATGTATATTTTTAATTAAAAATGAAACATTCACCTGTTTTTTTTCTTCATTTTATTTTACTGCATAATATTACAAATTATTGTTTTTGTTTTACTTAAAATAAAACCTAAAGATAAAGTATTAATCACTACGTTCACATTCGCTAACATCGAAATCGCCATCTTTAAATCTTCTAAACTAAAACTCACACATACTTTTGGATCCAATATTATCCCCAAGAACAGAACAAATTGATGCTCATACTTTTTGCAGTGCTTTTTCCTTGTTAGATCTCATAACAAATGCGGTGATGAAGAAAATCTTTTACTTGCCATTTTCTAACTACTTAATTTATTTTATTTTTTGAATAAAAAGAAAAGTGTAACTTTTAATACTATGCAGCATTTAGCCTACCTGAAAATAACAGGGAAAATGAATTTTGAAGTATGAGTATACATTTATACAAAAATAGCTTGGAAACTTTTTTTTTTATACATTTGTGGGATTTATATCCATAAGAACTGTACTTTACCTGTCTGTGCTCTTTTTACAAGAACGTTGGGCTTTTGTAAGTAACGGTAGGCTTAAAATAGCCGTAGACACCTGTCAGCCGTTAATCTTTTAACAGTGTGAATGTCAGGAAGTATGAAGGTATTTATCAGTAGGTAACCATCATAATTTTACATGTAACCACAATATTGTATTAAGTAATATCACTGCGACCCTGAACAGGATATGGATTTGCATACAAAGAATAAATGATATGAATGTAAACTTATGCTTTTGTTTCGGTTATTTGTTTATTATATGTAATGGATTGAATCAGTATTTTCAGTCTTAGAAAATACTTCCATAATGGAACTTTCTACACTAGCATGTAAATCTTTATTCAGTGGAATCCTGTTTTTAATATATATATATATATATATATATGTGTGTGTATATATATGTATATGTGAGAGTGAAAGTACCTTTAGCCCTTTAGGTTTATTGCTTAGTTTATATATTAAAGGTTGAGCTTTGGTTCTCTAGACAGTATGACGTGTAAGTACTGTAACCTTAAGTTCTCTGGCCAATCACACACTAAAAGAACTGTACACACATCAAAAAATGCATGAGATCAAACTGTAACAGTGTGGTAGGATGCTGTGGCCATGACTGGCCATGAAAACATTACTGACTGTGTTGAATGTTGTGGTGTAAATCTTTTTATTTATTTATTTTTTTAAGTATTTGCACATAACTATATCTTAAATTATGGTGACCCTGAGGCCTAGTCAATGTAAACAAATTGAATACTGTTTTGACCTCCTATCTTATCATTCAGATAAAATGAAAACAATTGTTTGTAAAGATGAAAAACAGTAATGTCAATATGAAGAATGTTTCTAGCAGCATATTAGATTGATGTGTTAATAGTTGGGTTTTTTCCTCTTGCTTTAGAGTGCCATGTATGCGGCCAGACTTTCAAGCCATCAGAAATTACAGATTGCTTTATTTTTGAGCAATCTGCTACAAAGGTAAATGCCCTATTTCTGGCCCTACAGGAGCTCTTCACTGCAATACATTTACAGTCGTGAAAAAGTTTGGACACCCCATGATAATCTTTGTCTTTTTGAACATATTTAAACATATAAACATTTGAACAGTACTGAGAGATGGAGCTTATATAACTAAACAAATAAAACTTAAGAAATTATTTATAAACATAAGTTGTAAAATGTATTGAACAAAAATGTACATGTTTTGTGAGGAATAAGTTAGGACACCCTATGCCCTAATAGCTGGTATTTCCTCCTTTGGCTGAAATGACCTTGATTAGAAGTTTCATGTAACCATCTTTCAGTATCCGACATCAACTGGGAGGTGGTTTTTCCCACTCCTTCATGCATAATTCTTTCAGCTGTGTGATATTTGAGGGGTTTCTTGAATGCACAGATCACCCCAAAGCATCTCAGTAGGATTGAGATTCAGGCTCTGATATGGCCATTCCAGAACTCTCCGTTTCTTACTTTTGTGCCGTTCCTTGTGAATTTACTGGAATGTTTTGGCTCATGGTCATGTTGCATGATCCATGCAACTTCAGTTTTTGGAAAGAAAGTCTCACATTGTCCTCAAGCACCCTCTGATACAGTGAAGAATTCATAGTAGATTCTATGATGGAGAGCTTGCCAGGCCCTGGTGCAGCAAAGCAGTCCCAAACCATGACATTTCCACCAACCTGCTTCATGGTTGGTCTGGGGTTCTTGTGCTCTAATGCGGCGCTGGACGTCTTCTGTTACTGTGCCCAAATAATTCATGGGGTGTCCTAACTTTTTCATATGACTGTATGTTGTCACATAGTTGTTATTTATTCATTTGCTGTAGTGTATATAATAGTAGAAAAGTATTTAATTGTAACATCTTGATTGGAACACATCATCAACTAAATTAGAAAATATGAGGCACTTTTCATATATAGTGTATGTTAGCTGGAAACCCACATCCTAGATGTCCTGCCTTTTGTCAGTCAGTTTGAGAAGAAAAGCAACATTTGTTTGTCTGTGGCTGAATTTTTACTTTTCTGTTTTTATTCACTGTTTGAATTACCACAGAAACTCATTTGTAAAATTTAGTTTTGTGGTACTTTTTGTAATGTTAGCCATCTCCTGAATTTGGAGATATTTCCACTTCAGTTAATTAGAAGCATCAAAAATAGTCAATATTACATACCTATGGAGCAAGAACAAAGCAATACATTAATCTCAGTTCATGCTTTTGAATGTTTGGAGTTCTCTCTGTTGTCTAAAATAATGACAGAGTTTGTCAGTACCTTGCAAAAACTGTTCTAATATAGAGGTTGTGCCAACACCTTTTTTGTAGAAAATGTTCCCTTTTTGGGATTGTAGAAAATGCACTATTTTAGCATTTTGTTTCTTTGAACTAAACCAAAGTCCTTTCAGATGTGGTGGAAAAATCATGACAGAAAATAAGACAGCTCTCTGAGTCTCTGAGTCGGCATCAAGTAAGACAGCATTTATTAATTAACGTGAGAGAGGGACGTGCGCGCAACGCTGTTTTTCACCTCTCTGCTGACCATTTTTGATGAGCGTCTTTTTATACATGGAAAACCCTTTGAAGTACACCATCTGTTCACTCTTTTACATTTCAGTCATCTTTTACTGTATCCTGTTCCCAAAACTCAGAGTTTCCCACCATTTGTTGCCCCCATCTCCTGTATTTCTAACACCTTTCCAGGCGTGGCCTGTGCCTCCCCCTCTACCTCCTTGGTCTGGAGACAAAGGAAGGTGTCGATATGTTATTTGAAACACACACACACACACAAGTCTGCGGTCTCACACAGAGAATTAGGAATAAAAGAATTTCAGTTTACACAAACATGCGTGGTCATTGCTGATTAAATATCTCTATTGATTATGAATCATTTATATAAACAAATTTCCATCACACAGATTAAACGATAACCTGGTAAATGTCAAGTCTCACAAAATTCATCAACTAGTCTGGTTTGTGATGATGAATGCAATTCTTTTATGTTTGATAATGAACCAAGTAATGACCCTTCACTTGGTATTTATAAGAGAAATTGATCTGAATATCTTTTCTCCTCCTTCACCTAACAGTGACGTTGGGCAAATGGGGATTGGCATTGAATCATTTAGACAGATTCAATACCACAGAAATTAGAAGTAGAGTAAACTTTTCCTCACTAAGCAATAATCGTAGTTTTGCTGAATTTTACAATTATTTTTGACATTTTAAACCAAATGCTGGATGTTGGTGATGATGTCGGATGGAGTGATGTTGCGCATGTTGAAATTCAAGGTGGTTCGTTCAATGTTTTGTTCATTCATTGAATTGAATTAATTTGTTGTTGATTCAAAATGCAATTGAGAGTAAATCTACGATACTTTTCAATTAAATATTACAACAAGGGATTTGAATTGTGCATACTCCTCAGGGTGGTGGACAAAAATGAAACATCTGTTTATCGCAACCTAGACAATTTCTGCTTTGCCTTATGCGTTTCCCAAATATTGAATTCAAAACAAAACATTTTTCAAGTAGAACAAATAGCAAGGCAAATGCAACTTGATGTGGGATTATCTGCAAACAACCCCCCTAAGATGCCCAATGACAAACTGTTTATTTATTCTAAGACAGAGGTATCCAGTGGGTCATCCCAGTATCATCTTTCATCATTTCGAACCATTGGAAAATCATTTTGGGATCATCAGAGCAAAGGTTCTCCCCCACCTAGGGGGTTGTGGACCCTATAGGGTCAAAAACAAATTGATGTCCCTCAGAAACTCAATGTCCATATCTGGATAGATATTGCTTCAAACAGATAGCTGATGCTGGTTTTCAAATAGTCAGTAAGCCTCATTTTATGTCTCTCAAAGCTTTTAATTAATTACAACTCATCAAACAATCATTCAGGGGTTCCGACACACTCAAATATAAACTGTGGTAATAAGAAAGATTTATATTATGTTCCATCTTTTCCAGCCAACGCCATATGTGATGCTGAACGCCTGCGTTTGTATAACAGACAGGCATACGTTACACTTAACATCAGCAGCCATGGCCTTAGAGAAGGAGGTTAGAGAAGCGAGCTTGAGGCCGGAGGGTAGTCAGTTCAATTCCCAGGACCTGCAAGGAAAAATTCATTCACCGCTGAAGTGACCTAACCCCTAAATTGCTCCCCGTGCGCTGAGGTGCTTGGCAGCCCCCTGTTCTGGTTGTATGTTTTAAGAGTTGTTCACACATTGTGTGTGTGTGGAGAAAAACTGTGTTTCCATGGCACTATGAGGATCATATTAGTTTCAGGCTCTGTACATCTGTATTGCCTTTGAGTTCAATTCACTGCAGTGTATCTTGAAGCTGTTCTAGTCATTTCGATGCTGGTTAAATGCTGTCCCCTCTGTCACGCTGTCAAAGAGGGTAATGCTGTCAGTTCCTACATCAGAAACGAACCTAAAGTAACTCCCGTTCGCTAGTCACCACACGTTAACCTTGTCCCACTCACTAAGATGCAAAGTTGTTGTTGTGTTTTGTTTTTTTTTTAAGACAGGTAGGCTCTGGACCCACCACGACCCTGAACTGGATAAGCAGTTACAGATAATGAATGAATTTTATGAGATGTTTCTTACAGTTTACTGTTTTACAATAGCTCCAGGGGGTACAAGGCACCCTGCTGCTTACTCCCTTGAAAGGGGTAATGTGTTCAGGGCAGATAAGTTCTCAGGACCTTGAGAAATAATACAAAAACAAAAATAGAAATCACAATTTGCTATAAAATTCCTGAAAAAAATTTAAATGATAGCATCCAATCAGGTTTTTATTATTATTATTTTTTTAAGCTTGATCATGTATTGAATCAGGCCTGAAAAAATACAAAAAAATGGATGCTATCATGAAAATTAATAGGATATTAGCTTTATAGCAACTTGTGATTTCTATTTTTGTTTTTGTATTGTTTCTCAAGGTCTTGAGAACTTATCTGCCCTGAACACATTACCCCTTTCAAGGGGGTAAGCAGCAGGGTGCCTTGAATTTATTCATTATCTGTAACACTTATCCAGTTCAGGGTCGCGATGGGTCCAGAACCTACCTGTAATCATTGGGCGCAAGGTGGGAATACACCCTGGAGATAATAAAATGAAATGTCAATAATGAAGTAGTATATAATTAATTGCTGAAAGATTGGAATCAAATCTAATGATCATAATGATTTTTATTTATTTATTAAACGAGACATACTCATTTAACAGATATTCCTCTACATTTACTTCATGTCAATTTAAAATAAATAAATAAATAAATAAATAAATAACCAGTAAGATGTTATCTATTGAAAAATCCCCACTGTTTGTGGGGGGGGGGCATCCAAGAGGCAGGATATCCAGCTAAAATACGCTTATACGCTTATGATTGGTAGAGGGGGGCTTGATGCTATAATTTGTGCTTCCCTTTTTCAGTCATCTGTCTAAATGCCATTTGAAACAAAGGTTGTAATTCTGTATTTTGTGTGGGTGTGTAGTGTGGTGGGTGTGAGGAGTCTGCTCTTAGTGGCTGGTGTGTGCAGTGTGAAGAGGCTTTGTGTTCAGACTGTGTATTGGCCCACCAGCGAGTGAAGATGACACGCAACCACTCTGTTGTACCAAAAGACCCTCCATCAGGTCAGTGAGAGTGTTACATGAGAGATATACGAGGCAGTGGGTAAACGGCTTCAACTGAGGCTTTCTCCATTAGTATACACTTGTCCCCATACAACTTGAAGGTTTCCTTCAAGAAATGTAAAACTTAAAGAGCACTGTCAGATTTTGTTAGAACACTTTCATTTAGTACAGATATTAAGCCCCCATCCTAAGTAAAATGTAACACTCATGACCTTTTTATAACAAGATTCTCCATGGCACCACAGTCATTTGATTAGGGAAAGAAGATGTAGTGTTTGTTCTGAAAGATATTTAGGTATGTTCAGCATGGCAATTGAAACTGAGATTTATTCATAGGGGTAACAAACAAACTGAGAAGAGAGGAGACCAAGAACAGAACCATGAGGAGCCCCTTGACTAACGAGTGCAGTGTAATGACACAATTTAGTTTAGTAAAAGGACTAAGTGTTAATGTATTGTCAAATGTATAGTGGTGTACTTTAAAAGTAAATTTTACTTTTAAAGAACATAAAATTGCATTGAAATATGGTGCAAATATGTTGTTTATCTATAGGTACAGAAGATGTTTCTTTGAGGGTATCGCACCAATGACAGTTTGGTACATTTTTTTTTTTTGGAAGAGTGCTATCAGTGATACATTGCTAGGGCCATTCCCAAGATACTGGTAGAGAAGAGATTAGAGTGAAGTACATGTCTTTGTGTCAAATGCTTCACCGTTGATAAGATTGAGAGGTGTGACAATTGTCACTATCAGCAGTGAGCAGATTCTGTGTAAGGGAAGGATATAGAGGTAGTTTGTCTTTGTGACAAACACAGCAACTGGGCTTATTATATGTTTTCTGTTTTAGGTTTCACTACCAGCTTGCGCTGTGCTTCACATAGACAGGAAAAACTCAAGTTCTTTTGTATCCCTTGTGATGAGCTCACCTGTAGAGACTGCCAGCTGATTGACCACAGAGGTCACAGGTATTTTTATTTTTATTATTAAGTACACGAGCAGAAAATGATAAATGTTTACATGTTATATTTTAATTTCAGACACGATTTAGGGTTTTTTCAGGGTAATCTGAGTTTTTCAGAACCAGGCATGATTATTTCTACTCAACATGTGTGGATACCTGCTCATTTTAATAATTCTACCTAAATTAAATTAAGGTTATCAAAATCGAGTTAATCTCCGCTACAGCATCTTTAATGGTTTTCCAGATAATCACAACTTGAGTTATTGTGAAATGTATCTAATTTGGTTAAGCAATCTACATGTTAAAGTCCACTCTGTATAAGTAAAAGTGATGTATTTACCCTGTCATTTGATGTGACTGAAATTAAAGCATGTATTTATTATTAGTAACAATTACCCCCCCCCCCCCCTTTTTTTTTTTTTCCTTTTATATAACATAAAAGTTTCCTGTTGCTGGAGGAAGCTCTGGTGTCTCAGAAAGAACAGCTGCAGAGATTACTGCATGGGATTAGAGAGCAGAGCATCAGTGTGAAATCCAGTCTACTGGATCTGGACGGAAGGTAATTAATAATGAAATACAGAGCTAGGTATCTGACTGTGAAGTGTAAATGTACTGAAATTTCTTGAAAACATTTGGAGTTTCATAAAGCTTTAACCACATCATCTTTTGTTATTTAAGGAAAATCAAATTTTTATGAACAAATAAAACACATCAAATTTTGAACACAAACAAGCATTTACAAAAGACTTCATTAAAAAAAGACTTCTTTTGGATTTTATGAGTCCAAAACTGTGATGCTACATAGAATCGGTTCTAATTTCTGTGTTGAATGAATGTGTTAAAATCAGGCTGACCAATCAGACCTCCAGTGTCATGGTTACAGACAAAACAAATGAGCATTAAGGCAGCAACCAAACAGCTTGTCTTGTTCAAGGCAAAATATAAACTTTATAGAACAAGCCAAATTTTCACTATAAAAATGCAGAAGTTAAATAACTAAATAAATAAATAAATAAATGAGAGGAGCAACAAGCAAAAGCAGAGCCTGACATTCCCTCACTGACTGATGGAAATGCATTCGGATTAGCTCTTTATACAGCTTTAGATCCTGAATCAGGTGCCGAAATCCTCTTGTTCTGTAGAAAGGCCTGAATTCATTATGTTCATCATGTAGTTACAGTGCTTATTCAATTTCTTCGTCATCTTCCAGCCACTTCTCATGATTTTAGTGTTGCGACAAAATAAATATTGTACTTTGTGGGAAAGTTTGCTGAATATCACATCCTTTTTTTTATTTTTGTGAAAAAAAAAAGTGAATAGGTCTTAATGTGTTAATTTCACATATAATTTAAATTTAATCCAAGTCTCCATTTAATGTGTTTTTTTTTTTAGATTGCACAACATAAATGAATCAAAACTTAAAGCAAAGAAGAAACTTGTTAGTTTGGTGCACAACCTGCGCATGGAGTTGTTGGTAAGAGGTCATCAGCTGTTTAAGGATGTGGAGGTAAATGCAGTTATTTTTTCATTTTTATATACGTTTTATATATGTTAATTCCCCCAATGTAGTCAATTGCTACTTTTTGTATTGTATTTCTTTTCTGAGGGAAAATGTTACACATTTGAAGCTTAATCAGGCCATTTGTATGAATATTTTGTCAGTTTAGTTATTTTATTTGCTTTATATGTTTTTAGTGATTTTAAAAACGACCCTGATATGGAGCCCTTCTTTCCTCCTTCAGTTGAAACGGAACATAATCAGGAGTTGTATATTCAAGAGCTTAACGAGCAAGGATTTTTATATATTAATTTATTTGATGTTATGTAAAATGAATGCCTATTATAAAAAAAAACCTCTAAATAAATCTCTACAAACAACCCATCCTAACAATATTTTATTTTGTTTTAATGAAACGTTGATGTCTGAAGGCGCTGTATGACGAGGAAGAGAAGAGCCTGGTTAATGTAAAGACTACTCTGAGCAGTCTGCTGAACAGACACGAACCCATCACTGCCTTCATTCAGAAGATACTTAGCACTGAGGGCCATTGCATCCTGCTGCACAAAAAACAGGTAAGAGGATTCTTATATTTTTCTGCTTGGATGTACAACTGACTGAAATTAATCTAGAAAATAATTAGCGCAATCTAATCACAGACATGCTAGAGTTATGATGAAACTTAACAAGGCTCACAGGGATCAGTGAAGGAATGTACATGAAAGCCAATGCTATTTTATTTGTATTATTTTTCCAACAGATTCAGAAACGTGTAGAGTGGATTCTGTCACAGAAGACGGGCCTGAGTGAGACTATACTTCGGCCTTCACTACACCTCAACCAAGACGTCTTACAGATGTGTAAAACCTTTGGTAATAAAGGAAACCTATGTTACAAGTAATTTAGTCTTGTTTCAAACTTGATATGTCCTTTATGACAAATCCTTACACACTGAAGCCATTTCCATGTCAGGATCTTGATCTGATGATTAGCTGGTTATAATCTTTTAGTGTGCAAGGAGAAACAAGCCCAACTTTAAACATCTAATCTAGCTCCAGAATGATCTGAATGTTTATGTATTTAACGTGATTGATTTTTATGACTCAAAACATTTCCTCATAGAAGGCTATGACAAAAAAGCTGCACAGACACAGCATGCATCTAGTGGACAACAGAAATGGAGGAGTTACTCATCAAAAGCTATGAGTGAGAATTACTAAAACTGGACTCATAAAAAGAAATTTGTATTGAGGTTTTTGCTATCATTAATCAACTGAGTTGCATATTTTGCATTTTTTATTTTTTTTTGCATTTAGTTGTTTTTGTTATGTTTTTCTGTTTCGTATCTTGTCGACATACATGCAAACAAGACACATGAGATGCAACATAACCAGTTCCATTTTGCTTTTGTCACTTATGATTGCTGTAATTCAAGATTTGGCAAACCTGTCATTTTCGTGTGTTGAAGGTTTTCATCAATCATTTATTCATTAGATCACTATTAGTCAAACATTGAACTCCAAGTGTATTCAGTTGTCTGGTGACCATGTGTAAGCAGCATTTCCAGATGTGCTAGCTATTAAACTGGAGATGCATACTCTAGCCTTCACTCTTGGCAGGTGGGCATGACCATGATTAAACTGGGGGTCAAAAACTGTATTGGCATCTATTTGCCTCATCAGAAATCAGTTGGATTTTACAAAAAAATTTATAAGTGTAAAACTTTCTCCAAGTCTACTTAAGGTCATTCCTTTTAAGTAGTTCCTTTTTTACAGGTTTAATTTGTTTATAATCTTTTCTTCTTGCAGGTTCAGTTAAGGCTGGCAGAGTTCCTTATACCCAAAGCAATAATCCTGAGAATGCACCCAAAGAAAACTGCTCTTCAAGGCTAGAATGTACATCTGTTGCATCATCTGAGGCATTATCTCCCACACAGTCGAAGACCATCCCCGAGCAGTCTCCGAATGAAGAGTCTGGTGCATCTCGAGACATTATGTCAAACTCTGTTCAGTCTAAATCTCACACTTTGGCCCCTGCTGGTGCTGCCTCTATTTCCTTATCTGTTCAGACACATCAGGGCCAGTCTGCTCAGTCTGTACTTGCTCAAGTGCCTCAAGCTTATTCTCAGTCTTCCTCATCTCGTTCTGCCTGCCCTCAGCCCTCCCAGTCTAAGCAGATTGTTAGATGTTTGTCTCATCCTCAGCCTCTAAATTCAGCATCTCTACCTCAGTCTCACCCTTCTAATCCTGGCATGTCCAGTTTGACAAGTTTTGTGCACGTTCCCCCTAATCAGAACAGAAAGAAATCTATGTCTCTTCAGCAGCTACCTCTTCAGTCTGGGAATGTCCTTCAAGCAGCATCTAATCAGAGTTTTACACCTTCTGTGGCCCATCAAATATCCTCTGTCCAAATGGGCTCTTCTATGTCCTTTGGCACAGTCACCATCCAAACTCCCTCTCTCACACTTAGCCACCCTGTGTCTCAGTCTGTTCAGTCTTCCACCACTGTAGCATCCTCTGCTCAGTTTGGACAGGGGGTGTCTAACCCTCAGGCAAATATTTTGCCTAGTTGTACGCAGCAAACATTTCCTTTATCTCAGTCTGTTTGTCTTCAATCTGCGCCACCTCAGATTTTACACTCTAACTTGGTGGTTCCCACCAATTTGAGACAGGCCCCATCTGCTGCTCAGAACATAATTTTACAACATGCTCAGCCTGTTGTTGTTCAGCGCAGTCCCATACTCCTTTCAATTCTTAGAGAAGACAATTCTTTACACCACTTCACTCCCATTCCCACTGTAAATAAGACACCAGTTCTCAGCTATGCACCACAGCCAACTTTTCTTCTCACAGCACCAGCCGTTGTGCCGGCAGTAGCTTTAACTGGGAATGGTAAGGTTCCAAATGTTCCTACTGCCACTACCTCAAAGGAAAGTGAAAAATCAACTAAACATGTGTCAAGCCAAAACTCTTACCAGTCTGCTCCAATTGCTTCAAATACAGCTACTCTGTCAAGCAGCAGTAGTGAAAAGGTAATTAATACTGTTTCTAGCAAGCCCCCACTCTCTGCTCCTCAAACTCCTTGTACCCCCAGCAACCTAAACCATGGTGACCGTGCCACTCAGCCTTCCCAAAACACCAAGTGTGAGCTCCCAGTGCAGGCCGCAGCCGATTCTGTATGTGACGGTGACATTAACAAACATTGCAGGGCTTCTCCTCTTACTGAGGATCCAGATGACAACTTGCCCTCCTCCACCGTCTCTGAGACTGACCCCAAAGAACTCTCAGCAGTCCAAGACCAGTGCCTGCCATCATCGACCTCAGCAGATCCAGTTAAAGCTGTTGCAATATCTGGATCACCTTCCAATAATGGCATGTCATCTCTGCCCAAATCACCTCTTGAAAGCCCCCTGACCATGCCTTCCACAGAAAGGACCTCCACAAACAAGCCTGGGTGCAAAGGCTTTCCAACATCACCATACCAATTAGTCATAGATGTTCCAGACCTTGAGGTGGAGGGTATGGACATTAAGGATGTTCTCCCCACATCTGACTCGGAACACATATCTCCACCTAATATGATGGTGAGGAAATACTCTGAAATCACTAACATTTTAACCAATGCAAATGTAAAAATACACAGTGCTCCAACAAGCAGTGACCTAATTTTCCATTTCTCATTTCACACAAATATCACTTCTCACTCTACAAATATCTTTAGGGTTTTTTTTTTTTCTAAGAACCTATTTCAGCCTTTTACCTGCTACTTTATCATTTGTCTGACTGCTGAACCAGTGATACTTAGACACACTATAGTTGTCTACTGGAGTGTGTGAATGTCAATTTTGGGTTGAATTCTGATCATTTAGACCTATAATTTATTTCCTTTTAATGAGTACACATAACTAAAGCTATCTTTTATGTTCATAGCTGGATGATGATGATGATGATGAGACCGATATCAGTGATTCTGAACCGTTGCAAGACAAAGTCAAACAAATATATGGGAGTAAGCCTCTTTTTCACAAAATCAGTTTGATTTAAAATATAGTTACATTTTATATTTGAAATATTCAGCAATTTGTTTTTGCTTGTGCTAATTTTTTTCTTGTTCTTTTTCTTTTAGGGAATCCTGAATTAACAGAAAAACACAAAATGTAGGCCTGCTTTTTTGTTCTGTTCAGTGTGTAATGTTTCAAATATGCACTGTGTAATTGTGAAACATGTCTGTTCTTATTTTTTGTTGCAGGGCATTGTCTGTATCCCTTGAACCATTGCCCATCTCTCTTCCTGCCTTAGGATCACCTCTGCCTCAGTTTAAAATTTTTTCCAATGAACAGACAGGTGCAATCCTGCTTAAGGAGATCTCAGAAAGTCAGGTATGTCCTCATGTGAACATACATTGCACATGCAGTTGCACATTTTTCAGAAATTTCCAACCATGTAGTCTGCTCTGTCCGTGAGAAGAATCAGTGGTTTCGGAATATCTGCAGCTGTGTTCAGGTCGGTGGAGTTTCTGAAAAAGTGGATGCAATGTACTTCATGGCCAAGAAAAACAAGCCTGAATGTGGATTCATAGCAAATAATCACAATTTAAACCAGTCAAAAACTGGATAATTCCCCAAAACAGCCCTTTGCACTTTTACAGAACCATAAAAGACTTGATCACTTTGTGTATGGTGCTGTCAGCTGGCTAATGTTTCCTTTTGCTTCTGTAGCCAAAGGAGAGATGGCTCAGGATTCGTTCACCTCCAAATACAGTGCCATGGTTACAGTCCAGTACTCCTCCTCACTATCCTCAGCTGAACAACTTGCTGGACTGTGCTGTCTGTCTGTCAGCTGGGGCCACACTGATTTGTGCAGAGTGTGGAAGAAGCTTTCATACTCACTGCCATGTGCCACCAGTCCTCTTCAGACCCATGTAATACGTCATGCTATGTTCAAACTACTATATTTCCATACTGCTTTGTATAGATTGAACATACACTTTGAAGCTTATGAGTTGCAGTTTAATGTTTTACTAATGTCTCTGATTAAAAATAACAGGTACACACTTTCCAATCAGTTATTTAGACCTGAGCTGAGTGAAATGTATTTTAGTGTCACTGTAATTAATTCAGTAATAGTTTAAGACCTTTAGGGCAGTTTGGCCGGTGTGATGAGTGTAGTGCATTCTTTTAGAGGAGAAATTAATCTGTATATTTGCATGTACCCTGAAGTCAGGTGTGGGTGTGTTCCCTCTGTCAGGACGTGGCAGATGACATTGATCCCTTTTGTCGTGATAGACTGAAGGAGCCTTATCTCAGTCTGCAGGACCAGAGGGTAAGCAGTAATTAATTGATGTTGGAATACTATCTATCTGTTACTTTTAAGGAGGAAAACCATGTCTTTATTTTAATTAAAGGTAAATGGAATTTTCCCAAATATATTTAGGTCCATTTTATGCTAATCCATTCACCATAGCAGTTTGACACAACATAGAGAGCAGCTGGTAATTGTTTAATTATGAGAAAAAATGGAGATAAAAATTTTGTTCACATAGCAGTACAGTAATTCTCAGTAGTGCATCATTTATATATGCACACCCTGCCCAGTGCCTACACTGAATACCCACTTTATTTGCATCTTGACTTACTGATCATTTTATGTGTATGTATACAGTCGTTGATTGTAAATGTTGCGAAATTTATCAGTATTACCAGACATTATTCTGATATTCATATTAGTGGTGGACACTTCGTAGCATTGAATTCAGGCATGGTGGTTTGTGTTAATCTCAAATATCTCAGGACTCAGTGTAGCAGGATCCTGGCCACTTTGTAATTCTCCCATTATTCCTGCAACATAAACTAAGCGCTAGGGGGCATCATTGATTGAGTTCTCAGTCAATTGGATTAAGTGAAGCTAAATGAATACATGTAGAAGGGTGTATCCTACAAGAATGTGGCAGAAAATGTTCCCATAGAAAAATAGTCACCCTGTTTTCAGCAAAAAAAAGTGTTTTGGCAGTAGGATCCTAGTATTAAGGTTACCGTGCTGCTTAGTGAGCTGATCAGCTCATTGGCAAAACCTGGTCTCACTCAACATGAATGCACAAGCACTGTTAGAATGTACTGGGGTTCAAGTAGCTTAAAAATAGTTTTCAAGTGATACATTGTTTTAGAATGCCAGTGCTTGTGTCCCTCAGTTTTGTTTCTAGTAGTTTTTTTTTTATTGTAGCTGCCCCTAACATCACACATAAAGAATGTACTTTTGTCTGTTATATTGTATTACATTCAAATTGCCTTTTTGTGTCTGATTGGACCAGGCTCTCTGCCAATAGGTTTAAGTCTAGCTTTTGAGAGTAATATAAATACAACTGGTGCACCCAAACACTTATTCTCACACACCCATTGGTGTATTTGTATCTGCAGAATGTCTTTTTTTTCTGGAAGTAATTGGTGGCTATATGGCTGCTTTTGTTTTCCAGAGATGTGAGCAGCTTTTGCTTACTTTGATGTGTGAAGAACACAGTTACTTGCTCTACAGTGTAAACAAGGTATGAACTGAATATGCAACAATGTATCAATAATAAAGTTGTACTGTGTAGTAATTTACCTGTGCATATTTGATATATGGTATGTTGTTGCCCATTAAAAACGTATTTTGAGAATTAATACTCTGTCATTTCCCACCCTTAAAGCGTACTGCAGGATTTGTGGGGTTTGATTTTATCAGAGGACGGCTGCTAGGGAGGCACACTCCTCCATACCGCTCCTCAGCTGAACTGGTCTCAGATCTCTGGGTCCTTTTTGAAATTCTCTCAACAAACCTGAAGGTGACTATTTTCATTTGTATTTTGATGTAAAAGTAATATTTCAGCAGTATAAATTGATGGGCAGATACAATACAATGTAACATTTTGGTAAAAATAAATGGCAGCTAGATTTCCCTGCAGTCCTGTGTTAAATCATGTGTAAAATACAGTAAACTAAGTATTTTAAGCTCTGTTTAACTTTACAATTGACATGAATTACTGTTTATTAAAATATGTATATTACACACAGCCATGAACAAATAGAAATGTCAGTCGATGTAATAAATTTACTCAAAAACTTACTTTTTGTGTGTGTTTTACTCTTTCTTGATAAAACTGTGTGACTATGTAATATGACTGTTACTGGATGTGTATATGGGTTTGTGTGTTTCAGAAAAGACAGTTAATTCTGAAGCTTCAAAAGTCGTTTCAAGAACGTCTGGATGTGGCTTTCGGGACGATCCTCCATGCGTCTCTCCTGAAACCACCCGGCAGCGGGGGGCTGAAGGGGGCGCCAGAGACCAATACGGATAAAGACAAGGCCAAGAACACACTTAAGAAAATGAGAGAATTTTTAGCTGTGAATTCTGTAGCGGCAAAGAAACCCCGCACTGAGGGCACCAGCAAGGACTCTTCATCTACAAGTCACTGAAGGCTCCAAAGTATATTTGTATTTATTGGTTCATCCTTTGTCATTAAAAAAAAAAGTTAAAATTTGTACCTTTTTTACTAAAATGTTCATAATTGTTTTTTAATTTTTTTTTTTAACATATAGTGATGTTTTGTTTTTTGTTTTGTTCTGTGAGGTCATTGGCCTATATTAGTTGCAATGCCCAAAATTATGTTCGTTATAATGAAAACCCACAATATTTATAATAATGTTATATTCTTTGTTGTACAAAGTTGCATACTTCAGTTTTTGCAAATTTCCAAACTCAAACTTATTTAGACTATGTGTTTTTTTTTTTTTTTAATGAAAAGTATCAGTGAAGAGCTTATTAATGTGTTGCAAGAGCACGGGTATATAATAAAATATTTGTAATTATGTTTATGTTCAAGCATTCAGTGTCTTTTTTGAAAACATATTTTTCTATTGAAGAACTTTTATTTCAATTTGAATTGAAACCTGATGCCATAAATAATCCTCTAAATATGTTTGAATGGTTATACCTTGTCTTCTTTCAGTGTTTACATTAAATTGTTTTAAATGTCTATCTATTCATGAAGGTGATTGATCTACTAAAAATAATGCAACTGACCTTGTTCAAAATTTAGTCAAGTTTTATTGTATTAGTGTGTTCCCTGTCATGAATGGGTACTTGACTGAACTGGGCGTGTAACTTTACAAGTTGTGCCCAAATGTTTTCACAAAACATATAGCCCCTTAGGTAACACATTACTGTAGGGTGCTGCTCTTAAGGCTACAAGACACCTACATAAAGCCTTTATGACAATGGACATAAGCAAACATAAACATTTATGAATGCTTGTTCCAAAAGGCAGCCATTCTCATAAAGGCTGCTTTTGTTAAAAGTTGATAGGAAGTTGACATAACTATAGATGTCTTGTGACATTACAGTGAGTTGTAAAATTTTCTGGGGTGACATGACACATAGTATGTTATGACCACTGATGCTGCAGTGCTTTTTTAAGTCACATGACATAGTGGTGATGATGTGATTTTTTTTGATTTTTTTTTTCTTGCCTGAACATTTGAGAACTTCAAGATGACGCTTTGCACCATCAGCAAGTACTCTGATGCAACAATTACATGAAAACAACTGTGTAACGAACTGAATAAAGTTTCTAGGCTTTATGCTACATTTTTGTAAAAAGGCAATACAGAAAATGCACAATCCTTAGGACTATAAACATCTGTGTACAGTTGTGTTCTACTATGCATGAACTCATTAATGCTTTACTCATTCTTTATAAAAGAGAGAATAAGGGTGCAGAATGCAAATCGCAATATTTTCTGTAATTTTCTGTTGCGATCACTCCCCTGGCCTGATTCCATGATTTTTAGCCTTTAGATTGCTCTAGTCACACTCTTTATGTATTTTGTTTTGCTTTGACATCCACTGTTCTACAGTTTGTGCTGGTTAAGATCATCTTGTAGTTTACCAAATCAGGTAAATGTACATCCCATAACAAGTGAAACGGCAAGCGGGTTATGTAAAATTATATTTTATGTAGAAATGTATGAATCTTTAAGCAGTACCATTACACTGATGACAGCTTTATGTAAGTTTTATTTTACTCTTTATAATATGTTTATGATTTTTTATTCAATAAATCAGACACTAGAAGCAAAGTTCTATTAAACATTTTTAATGAGAAAAAGATACACTTTCATAATGGGGTCATGGTATTTGCTTAAGGATTCATAAATGTCATAAAGTCTAAAGCAAAACAAAAAACATAGAGTGATACTACATGAATCTAAATTCTAAAAATGTCAAGAGCCAATGTAATTTGGCAAGCGACATCACGTTAGGACAATTGCCACCTTTTGGAATAAGCGTTTATAAATGGTTACGTATGCTTTTGCCAGTTGTCATAACGGCTTTATTTAGGTGTCATATAGCCTTAAGAACAGCACTGCAATGCTACTGTTTAATAAATCACTTCATGTTTTGGACCCAGAATGCCTCACTGAGCTGAGCAGGGCTTAGAATCATTGGCTCAGGTCAGCTTTTGGAGTTCATACTAAACGTGGCGAAGCAGCACTGAGCTTTGATGCTACACATAACTGAAGCTGACTGGCGGGAGATCTCAGATATCCCCCAAATGTAGCAGTGTAGACATCATGTCTACTGAGAAGAGTAAACTTCCGTTTTCAACATTTCATTATTAGCCGTTATTTTAATCTTATTCATATGTTTCTTATGTTTTATATGTTTCCATTTATATTGTGGTTTACACATTTTTGTATTATTCTCTGAATATTAAACAATTTGAATGACAATTATGTATGAAATGTGTTATGCCAATAATATTGCCTGCTTGCTTGCTTTGCTCATTCTGAACCGGCTCTGTGCCAAATACTGTGCGGTCAGGACAGAACAAGACAATAACGAAATAAAAATGTCAAAGACCGTTGAAACCCCTCTCGACGATGATTGGTGTAGAAGCCCACTTTTATTTAAGTCCCGCCCCTTCGAGCTATATATAGACGACGCGCTAAAGACCGGGAGCAATGCTCTTCAAACACATCAGCTTTGTGTACTTCTGCTAAGAAGCAACTCAAGTAAAATGGTTGTTTTGATTAAATCAAATTCACAGCCGTGCAGCAAAGCAATGGATGGAAACCAGCACAAAGCGGAGGCAAATGTCCTGTTGCTTGGAGCAGAAAATGTTGGAAAATCAGGTAAGGACTAAATCCTGTGCTTTTATTCTTTAGAATGTGTTTTCAGTATATTTAAGTTGTGTTTATGAAATGATCAGTGCTTTTACTCACGTTTGTGTTCATGTTTCTTTACAGCACTCACTGTCCGGTTTCTCACAAGAAGATTCATTGGTGAATATGGTGACATTGGTAAGTTTAATTTACCCAAAGAGCTTTTTTTTACGTTTTATTTCACAGACCTCTGTATATGTATCTGAATCCATGTACTTAAAATGTATCTTGTTTTACAGAATCAATTTACAGTCACATTGACAAAATCGATGGGCGTGAGATCTCCTTTAACATCTGGGACTCTCTGTATCCACAGGTAAGGTTTCCATCTCCTCCAGCATACAGTCTGTTATGGTGTTTACAACATTGTAGACTTTAAGTTGTTTGATCAGAAACTAAATTCTCAATTTTTTTTTTTTTAGAGCTGTGAGACAACCGAGTCCATTAGTGAGAAGCAGCTTCAGTGGGCAGACGGGGTTATCCTTGTCTACAGCATCTGTGACCGCTCAAGCTTTGAGGTGGTCCGCCAGCAGGTACAGCTCATCCGCCAAATGGGGAAGCTTTCTGCATCTGTGCCCATCATCATCGTGGGAAACAAGCGGGACCTTCAGCACCAAAGAGCTGTATCGAGTGAAGAGGGACGACTGTTTGCTCTCTCAGCTGACTGCAGCTTCTTCGAGATCTCGGCTGCAGAGACGTACCATGGCGTGCTCCTGGTGTTTCATGAACTGCTGGAGCTCATTAAAGAGACCAGGACCCTCAAGAAAGGAGTGGCTGGAATCAAAGGCATCGTGAGGAGTGTGTCCGCTGTTTTTGGCAAGAAACGGGAATGAAGGCTTCAGGTTATGTTACAGACAGGCTACTATAGTCACCCTGGATGGTCCGATGGCAGAACTGATGGCCAGAGAGGACAAGATCAGAGGCAAACCACTGATCTAGGTTTCTGGAATGAAACAGAGGGTCCAAATGTAAAAGTCAGATTGGGTTTTGTAAGTTGAAGGCCCACAGGAAAGCACTAGAAAGTTGTTGATGGTGTTTCACATTTGCTTAAGATGAATATGAGGACTGGTGAGGTGTCAGCAAGGACCTTGAGTTTTGTACAGTCGACACGTTTCTGAGGAAGTGCAGCAGACCATGACAACTGTAATCATACAGTTCCATTTCAGCTTAGAGGTGACTTAAGCAAGATATTCAGACTGGGAATTGTTGTGATAAGTTTGTAGTTTAAGAGACTCCAAGCGAAAAGTAAACACTTTTGAGAACTCTGTGAAAGTGTGAAGTTTTGAAAATGACTTCTTAAATCTGTATATGTTGACAAACAGTGTAAATGTTTTTTGGTTTATATCTATACTGAAGCAACCAGCATCCATTTATTGGATGTCTTGGGTCACTGTGTCATGTAATGTATTCTACAATTTTGTTATCAGAGGTTTAGGAAACTAAAAAACAACCACACCCTGTTCTGCTCTGAGATTATCAGATAACATATATAAAGTTAAACCAGCAACAAGTGTGTCAGCTTTGGATTTTATTGCAAATAAGAAGCTGTAAATTTGTTTCTAAACCTGTTGTAAATAAGATAAATAAACATTTAAAAGAGATTCAAAGTTTTTTATTTGTGTGTTTTTTCCAATTTAACAAAGTCAACAGCTTTATATATTTTATTTATCTTTATTCCAAATGCACCATAATAAATTCAGGGCTTTTTTCTATTTCTATTACTTTTTATTTTAACTAATGGTTATGGTTACATTCATAAACAAAAATACCAACAATTTATTTCAGTACTATTCAGTATGTGGACATGTCATATATAGCTAGCGCAGTGCAGCTCAGGCTTATCTAGGCTAATATGTCTTCCAACATTACTACAATCGAATAATAACACAAACATGAAAAGCAAAGGTTGATGAGCATTGTGGTCAGCTATAAAGCTTGTATAGTGGGAAGGTTATCTGACTAATATGTGATTCAGATCAACACATACACTTTCAGACCTCTACACGTTGTGCCCACTCTATACACTTGCTAATCCTCTACTGGTGTGAGATTTCTGTTGCTAAGCACCATCTCAGATACTGCTCATTAACTCAGCAAACTGCCCTCTTGTTTTCATCAACCTTCAGCCCTACTAGCAACAGCATTACTAAATACAATAACAGCAAGCAATAACAGCAGAATTACATTGATTATACAAGTCATCCTCCCGTTGAATGATTTAGTCATAGAGCAGTATTCAATTTTTAAGTCTAAGATCTGCAGAGACACTGGGGCTCTGAATAATCATGGAATGTATGAACAATGTGATGAAAACAAAAAAGACAGCACACTTTCTAATCTTGTCATTACAGTGGGAGAGCAAATTAGTGCAGCGTAGCTGGGTCACTCACACATGATTAGAGTTAAAAAATCAATTTTTTTTCTGTAACAAACATTAACTTGCTTTCATCCTCAATCCTCCTTCCCCATGCACTGAGTGCCATAAAACATGTGCAGTATGTAACATTTTGGGTTAAAAAAAAGGGTATATTATACCACAATAATGATAAAATTAACTGTTGTTTTTACAAGGACGGCTTGTGCCAGTGTTTTGCTTTTACCCCACAAAAATCTGACACCTAATTTTGGAAAATTGCACCCAAATTTTCACAAGGGACAAATCTTCTAATGTTTTCCCCTGAATATTACCAAGTCACCTGAATTAAAACACCCAGTATTCAACATAGGAATATTATGTGCTAGCTAACACTCCTGATAATTAAACTAATATAATAAGACATTCAAACTCTAGTCTGTAAAATGCTTCCAGTGTTAGATATAAGATAAATACAAAGCAGTATAAAAATGTATTTACGGCTTTATTTTATTATTGTATTTAGTTACATGTGTTACTAAACCCAATGAGCTAGGTAATATTGTCATATCCCATGGAACACACATAAAGACAAGCGGCATAGCACCTTAGTGAAGAGTAAAACAACCTCAAACCACTAGAACAGAAATATTCTTTCAATAGATATTCCCTAAACTGTTGTTTTAATTAAACACTCTCCATTTTCTGAAGCTCCTGCCAGCTATACTCCTTTAATAAACCAACAATCAGAGCTTAAGATTGTTTTCAATACAAAATCAAGGTCAGCTGAGGCTGCACAACACTTGTACATGCCAGACATTGGTAGAATGCTGTCAGTTTCATCATGTAGTACACCTATCTGAAAACATTTACACTTTGTGAAGCATCTGTATTGATTAAATTATTTGATTATTTTAACTGATTACAGTTTACTCAAGACCCTTCTGCCTGCATTTTGCATGTTCTCTTTAGAAAATGTGTAGATTTTCCATGCCCCTTTCAAAATGGATCTGATTTACAAGCACAACATTCTAGATTACGTTAAAGCTCTTAAAGTTTTTAAAACATTTATATTTTTACTATCTGTTAAAGGTTTATTAATATTATCTATTAAAGATAAGAAATACCTGTTATTTTGTAGCACAATGCAGTATATTTAGATTAACTTTATGTATGCTTGTCATCAATCTATCTTATCCATTTGATTTGTAGACTTATTTTAATCATGATTATAATTTAGTAATTAAAATAAGTATAGGTGATGTTAATTGGTAAGGGTGACTCAAGTAACTATCGTAATAGCTTAATTTTAAACTGACATAGTTTTCTACACTCTAGTTTCCTGCAGCTGATTAAACCTCTTTGCAAATTTGTCAAAAGACACTCAAGAGACATGAGAGTGTGTGATTATTCAGTGCTCGAGTAGAATGGTGTTCTCTGCTCACTGTTTTCCACCACTGCTGTGACTTGATCTTCAGAGTATGAACTAGAACTCAGGTACTCAAATGCTCTCTGGCTTTGCGTGACAAATTGCATGATGGGAGAAAAGAGCCTCTCTCTGGTGGAAGAGCGCCGTCGGATCATGTTGGAGGAAACCATGGGGAAATCCTGCTCTGGAGATTCTGCTAGCTGGCTATTATTCTTCAAACTGCCCTTGCGTCTGTCAGGTGTGTTGCCTTGGGGTTCATCGGAATCTGATTCTGGGACTTCCACTTGAGCCTCAGTTTGCTCTGGGTCTTGGAGGTCATCTTCATCCACAGATGACTCTTCGTCTGGAAGCTTATGTTCAGATTCAGATGTCTCCAGGTCTGGGAGGTTGCCTTGGGCCCCAGTTAGGTCTGTGCCAGGAACTTCATCCAGGGCCTCAGATGGGTCTGGTTCTGGGACCTCATCTTGATCCGCAAATAATTCTGGGACAGGGTCTTGTGCTGATTCTAAATTACTTATGGATGAAGTTGGAAATGGGGCTTGGGCCATGTCAGGAGCTGGAGCAAGGGCTGGAGTTGAGACTGGGAGAGATGATAAACCTGGGGTAGGGGACAAAGCTGGTGCCTTAGGTAGGGAGGAATCTATGGCTGATGATTGTGCAGGAGAGGGACTAAGGGCTGGAAATGAATTTAAGGCAGAGCCACTGGAAGAGCTACGGCGATAGCGAGCATAGAGGCTCCTGCGGCGGCGTGGACGGCCATCCATGGCCTTCAGAAAAAGGCTGTTGCCAGAACTACGGCGTGAGGCACCATCAGGCAAGTCAAAGCTTGTCACATTCTGATCTGAAGATTGCTGCAACTAGAGATAAGATTTAAATTTCAGTTTAGTTTAATTCACAGATTCAAAGATTATGTATGCCCTGTCCACACCAGTCCAGATATTTTTCATGTCCATAATGTTGTTCTGGTCTTCCATTTTTGTGTAAGGGTTTATGAGTCATGTTTGCATTTCTGTTTAGACCAAGACACATTCAATATGTTTAGACCCTGACACCATGGACATATGTTTCATGGACTCCTTAAAAATGTCCAGAAAGATGTGAACAGAAGAGATAAACAAAATATATATTTTAGTTTACTTAGTTAAAATAAACTTTATTGTATCAATGGCATAAGATTTAACATTAGTGATTTATGTTTGTTGTTTATTTTTGATTTTTTAAATCATACACATCCTAAGATATTAAACTGAATATTTTGCCTGTTAAGATTTTGTTACAAAATATGGACTGGCTGGATCCTAGGGTAAAGATGGTTTATGCATGAGATATGAGTGTTTGTTATTTCTACTATGGAAGAAGAAGGGGACATTGGAGACACTTTGTTTGTGCTTTCTAATGTGAATCTGTTCCCTTCACAAGAAAGATATTAAAAGGGCAGATCTGAGACTTGATTGAGCCTCTGTAAATGGGTCAATTTAAAACACAATTTCAGTTGAAGAAAAAAAGTAACAGAAAACTAGACATGCATACAAATTTATCTTCTTGGGGAGCAGAGCATGAAATAAAGGCAAGAGCATTATCATAGCTAATACTGTGTTTAAATTAGAATGACTTCAATAGAAAATGCTTTTTAGATTAAAATAATATTTAAAATAGATTCAGACTGCACTGCAGATGAACAGACCTTTGTGTTTTCTCCTTTTTTAGGAAAATAAATACTTTAATTTGAAGAGGAAATTTTGTCTAATTTTACACTAATTTTGGAGGGCAGCCTTGCAGTCTCATCATTTTTCATATGTTTGGGAGTGTACTGATAATTGTTCAACAGTGGCTCTCTGGCCTCTGTGATGCTCTAAATTTAAGAAAAGAAATATAACCTACTGGCACAGTAACAGTCAAGGATTACAGAATTTCCTCGCACTTGTTGTCCTCATTGTCCATTACACTGACCAATTTATAATAAGAATAAGAAGAATACAAAAGCATGCCAAAATAATGTAAATAAATCATATTGTGATTAAATCTGAGATTTCATGATGAACTGAATAGATCCTTAAATTTTCTTCTCCTTAAATGTAATTGTTAGACGTTACTGTATGGATTTCAGTGTATGTTTTCTCACCAGGTCGTACAGTGGTGTGGTGTTGATGAGGAGCTGGATGAGAATCTGACCCAACTCCAGCAGGTCATCCATAACAGTGCGCACCTGAGTAGGCAGGGTTAATAACTGCTGAACAGGTGGCAGCTCCTTCAGCGCCTGCGCACCCATGCTAAACTGATCCAGCAGCAGTGATTGCAGAGCCTCAGCTCGCTGCACCTGAGCTGTGTACACTGACTGTAGCAGGTGCAACAGTGACCACACACCCTCCAGCAGTCCAGTCAGGCCCACCTGTCCAATAAACACCACACACGTGAGCACAAGTTCACCAAGGCAAGAGACCGGTAATGTATGAAAGACCATGAGAAGTATGAAACATGATAGACACTTGTGTGACACTTATGTGAAATCTGTTTGTAAATGTTTCTGTATTTAAAACCCAATTTCTGAATCTAATTTCCGCCCAAAACACCAACTGTACGACTGTATGTTGCTGAGCACATAACAGCAACTGTATGTTGCTGTTTCAAAAACATTAATGGATTTAGCATATGCTTCAGGAGGTTTGCAGGGGAACACACTAAACATTCTGTTCAAGTAAATCATGAAGAAAGAAGATCTGTAATTGCTGTGGCTGCCACTGTTAGTGTTCATCAGTCGTTACAGCACACACAAAAGAGGCAGGGCTGTTTTCATAGACGTGCTGTCCCAAATATGTCCTTCTTTCTCTCTCTCTCTTTGCCTTTCTTTCTCACTGTCTGTCTGTCTGTCTCTCTCTCTCTCTCTCGCTCGTACTCTATTTCCTTTTTTGTTGTTGTTTTTCATTTTGTTCTCCAGTTGAAAAGGGCAGAATGTGCCCTCTACATTTCTTCCCATGGCCTATACCCAGGCCAAAACATTTTCAAGTTCAGAATGAAGCTTTGCTCAGATTAATTATTATCATCAATGTACAGTAATTAATACTGACAGTTACTGTAACTGACCATTAAAACCATTTTCAAATATATCACAGGAACAAAGTAACAGTCCTTTCACTGATGTTCTTACACACTTGAAATGGGTTTTGGGGCATGTTCTGCTACAAAAAATCACAGGATCTGGGCTTGAATTTCTTGATATGAAACTTACAGAGAAAGTTAGATGAAGATTACAAAATAAAGGAAAGACAGAAACAATTTGAAAGGCTATGTTCATAAGCATTGTTTGTGATTTTAATCCCACAAATATTTTAATAAAATTCAGAAAATGTTTCCTCACCATTTGCTTGCTCTCCAGTCTGTCTGCAAACTGGAATTTGCAGTGTTTATATACAAACAAGGCTCAGTAAATGAGAAAGAAACTAATGACTCTGTGCGAAATGGCTCAGGAGTTCTCTCTGTTTGTCCTTGGCAAAGCCATAAGCATTTGGAGACTTTTGGCTGGTGGAGAAACCTCAGAACAATGAAAAGCATGAAAAGCTTTGGGGATCTTGATCTATTCCAGCTCCATACCTGGGTCATACTGAAACTTATTCAGTCATGAACTAGGAACAGCTGACTTCTTACTCAAACATACTTTAAAAGATGCTCCTGAATGGAAACAATCATGAGGACAGTTGTTCCCCAGAATTGTCATAGCCTTCAAGTCAATAAAAATAAGCTATAGCCAGTTTTCAGGATATTGACCTGTAATATGAAATTCTACTGTGAAACTACAATTATGTTCGTATTGACACAGACCTCAAAAGGTGTTAGTTATGATTAAGGTATTACTTATGGTTAATTGTAGTTGGCCTAGAAATTCCATGGTGGAGCATCACCAGTAAATCATTTCATGGTGAAATAATTTGTAAAGAAATATGTCCAAATATCCTTCTTTCTTCTCTAGTGAAAGAAGTTTTGCCAAAAACTCAAATGGTCAACACAGTCCAAAACTCCACAACCACCCAAGCTATCACGTGGCCTTGGAGTGGGCCCAGAGAGTCTCAAAGCCAAGCAACGTGAGTCTGAGAGCAGACAATCGCACAGAGAAACTGGAGGCCAGTTTGGCAAAGTCACACACAGAGATGAGGCTGAACCACTCGTCCTAACTTGTTTTTTGTGGAGATGAAAGTGGGTCGGCCAAATGTTGGGTGAGATCCTGCTGGATTTTCCTCTCTCCTGAGGTCAATGACCCGTTGATAAGGACCACAGTTATGACAGGGACACTGCCAAACCACAAATTGTGACCTACCATCATGCTAGTTTGGCAAATCTACAGGCAAACACACACTCAGAAACGTAAATAAACCTATGCATATTAACCAAAAGGCTTATGTTATGTACCTGGAAAAGCATACACAGTGAAAAAACACACTCACATTCCTGCCCTTAATTCCACTCTCTCTGGGGTGTCTGATGATTTTACTAATGAGCACCATGTGCAGTGGAAGAGAACAGAAGTAGCGGCAGCGCTCCCATGCTCACAGCCCCAATTACTGACCACCCCACTGCTGGGAAAACTCCAACCTGTCTCTTTAGGACACAATATAGACACATATGGCTCCTCCAAGCCTTTCCACCCCTATCTAACTTGCTAACCTGCTCATGCATACTGTGCTGAGATCAGCCACATGTCTCAACAGATCACCTCTGAGCCTGAGCCTGGGTACAGGGAATAATAGATTTGTTTTTTTCACCTTAGAAAATCTTTAAAACTGTAATAGACAATTTAATTTCATACTCTGCTAATTAGAGACAAGGTCAAACCAATAAATGTACATTAAGGGGAAAACAAAGGTATTGGGACACATGTTATAAAGGCTACTTGATATGGGCATCTAAGCATTTGTTGTGTAAGCCTCTACAGTTAAGCAAACAGCTGCTACGTGAGCCCAGACCTCACCTAGCACTGTTAATCTGATATATCAGGATGATTTCACCGACTGCTCTCCTGTATCAAGTAATGAAAGGCAGCATGCTTCACCAAACAAGTGTAACCACTTGTTCTACTGTGGACACGATAACTTTATGTACAATATTCATTTTTAGTGGCACTGGGCAAGGACCTCTCACCATGTTCAGTACATGTTGTGTTGGCTTGTTTCTCTTACAAACAAAAGCTTTTATCTGACCTTCAGACTACACCATGTGCTATCTCAGTATCTCAGTGGCTGTGAACTTGTGTCCTGGATAAGTGGGTGGGTGCAGAAAGCTCTGAGCTGCACGTAGCTACACGTCCCATGGGGTGTCTACTTCAATCAATTGTCTCCTTAGCCCAAACAATTCCTCCTCTTGCCCAAACATATGGCATAGCCAGGCCCGGGGCTGGTGTGTATGTTTTGGAAGAATAAATAAATCCTTCTGTCCCTTTTCTTTTCCTTGTGCATCTCTACCACCCATGACAAAGCTCTATAAACAAAGACCAAAATAAGTCACATTAAAATGTTTTCATTTTCTGCAAAGGATGATAAGCACATAATTACTAGTTTCAAAGTAACTAGCTGCAGAGTCTTTTGTTTTTTGGACTTACTTTAGGATAAGATTTACCTCATGGCTGTGCTTTGCTCTATACTTTAATATTGGGACTTATTTTGGAGCATTCCTCACAAAAGCATTTTTTTTCTGTAGAGTAACAATGGTTTTAATAAGATATATTATACCACGTTTCCACATGTTTATACAGTTCTCTGAGATTTTAGTAAAATGCTTTAATCAAACTACCACAAGGATTAATTAACACAGCACATTAATAAACCTGTCTAAACAACCCTGTTCAGAATGATCCGTTTCAGCACATGTTTATTTATATGAGAATGAGCCTCTGTTTCTCAAAACATCAGAGAGCCCAGGAGTAAGGCATGATGAGCAGAAACATTGGTTTTTAGTCATTTTTCACTTTTTGCTTTGTTTTCTGTTGTCATATTTTTGCCATATATATATATATATATATATATATATATATATATATTTTTTTTTTTTTTTTTTTTTTTTTCTTTTCTTTTCTTTTCCATGCACATCGTGTTTTGACTTGTCTTTCACTTCTCTTACACAAATGTGAGTCCAGCTCTGTGACTGGAAATACTCAGAAAATTAGGCAGGACAGTTCCGAAGTGCCTTCCATCTATGTAAGAGGTAGCTGAAAATCAGAAAAATACATTTTGTTTTAATTTATGGCATGTTTTCACTGTGTTGATTTATTTCACAGTTCATGGGTTGGTAGGAGCTACAATAACATATATATATATGTTATATATGTTATATATATCATGATATTTCTTTTTTTTTTATTTTATTTTTTTTTAAAGCATTCAAAAATATTATGCCAAATTTGGCACTACAGGTTTGATGTGACTGTGGCACAGGTGTGTTTCATAAGTTTAGGCAGACCCACAGACTCTAACAAGGCATATGGCGACACTGTGATATATAATTGCTGACTTGGTCCGATATGCGATATGCACAAACCTTATCTCCCCATCAGTGACAGTCTCTGGAGGCCTGACAAAGAACACATAATTACAGCGAGTCGTGCACAGACAACATGAGCCTCTGATGCTACACTCAAACAGGAAGCCACAGGACTACCCGGGGCAATTTGAGCAGCTGGACCATGGTAGTGGGCACGTAGCGCTTTCTATTTTTACTCTCAAAAATGGGAGACTGGTGAGAGGACTTGCAACCAGTATATGCACTTGGCATAGTGATGGAAATTAGGCCATTACACAATGAAATAAAATATATTTTTATATCAGTGTCCTTATTTACATTATATTCACTGAAATCGCTATTCTTTGTTAATGCCAAAGCTTCCCCATTTGTTCATTTGATACACAAATTATCAAATAAAATAATGTGAAACTTTTCTTTCAAATTCACCCCACAAGATTTTCCTGAATTATTCCTGGTTGGAATTCCAGTTGGGAATTTTAGCAAAATGCAATTAAAAACAATTTGTGAATTGTTCATTCTCTTCAAACATTATTTAACTGACAAGAAAATATTCATTGACCAACATGATTGTAGTTTGTAAATATAAATTAATTTATAACAGCTGAGGCAGAGGCTTGTTTTATCCAACTTTTCCCTTAATTACTTTTTAATTATTTGAGGACATTATTTTTTGCAGTTTTGCAAATGGAATTTTGGTTCCTGTTTGCTTAATACATGACTTCAGCTGCTCGAGAGTTCATGATAACTACTGTGAAAATCTCCTCTGCATGATGCACTATAGGACTGAGATTACAACCTCGGGCCGACCAATCAAACACACACACTCTGTGTCTACACTGTTGTAGCCAAATGAGACCTGGCATTGTCCTGTTAAAATAATCATGGATTTTCCTGGCAAAGATGAAGAAGGCAGCATATCTCTCTCCAGATGTATGCCTCAATATCAATATGACCTTCTCACAAACACAATTTTGCCATTAAGTGGGTGATGTACCACCACTGGTTTTGGGCCTTTTTCTAGTAACAATCTGAATGGTGCCTTGTGTTTGGCACACAGAATTTGATGTCCACTGATTGTGTTTCCACTATCTTCCACACAATTTGAGCTGAGCTTAGGCTATGAGGACATGAATTGAGGTATGCTCTTATCCTTGTAATAATAATGCAAGTTTTTGTCATGCACTGAACATTAAGGCCATACACATTAAACAGTGGTGTCTGGCCAGAACGTTAATTAAGCTTTCTCTGTATTTCCTGAATCTTTTCACAATATTGTGTACGGTAAAGTAAAAAAGACCTAAATTCTTTGCAGTTCTTTTAGGATTGTTTGCAGCTCTCTCCAGACACAACCCATATTTGCTTGCAAAGACTGAGCCTTTGGTCGGTGCTCCGTCTATGGCTTTAATTCAGCTTTAATACTCACCTGCTTTTACGGGAATGTTTCAGAACGGTGCAATTTTAATTATCTAAATATTTTTTGCTCTTTTTTTTTTTACTCTAATTTTTACTTCTGAGCCGATCTAAAGGAGGCATATGTGCTGATTGACAGACTGACTGAATGACACCTAATGTTGAAACATGCATGCGCAAGTAGGAACTGTTACTTCAACCATATTTCACAGAGAGAACTTAAGGTGGCCCCTTCCTGATTCAAGGCCTTGTTGTGGCGGAAGGGCTTGTGTGGTTTCATGTCGTCGGGAGCTGTTAGCTACCAGTAGGGCCTCTCATGGCGAACAGGTCTGGAGTGAAGATCCAGACAAACATGATCCAAGAACCATCCCTATGAGTACAGCAATTAGAACTAAGTGTACCCCGTCCGGGAGAAGGTTACCGGGACCTACCCCTGGAGACAAGCCTTGGGGTAGTGTCCAACGGCGAGCGCCTGGTGGCCAGGCAGCCTTCATATCCCAGTTGGGCTCAACCCGAAATGGCAGTATGGGAGGATCATATGGGCTCACCACCCGCAAGATCCAGAGTAGGGGTGCAGTACAATGCCCATCAGGCACAGAGCGGGGGCGAAGGGGCCCCAGGTGTTGTGAAACTTGTCAGAGGAAACTGGTTCTTGGTATGTAGAACATAACTGCACTGTGGGGAAAGAGCCAGAGCTCATGGAGGTAGTGAGTGGAGTGCTAGAGCGGATTCCATGCACTGACTCTATTGTTTTGCTGGGGGAACCAGAGTGGTGTGATGTTGTTGGACTTCTGTGCTAGTCATGGTTTGTCCATAACAAACACTCTGTTCGAACATAAGGTTGTTCATAAGTGTACTTGGTAGCAGAGCACCCTGGGCCAAAGGTCAGTGATCGACTTTGTGGTCGTGTCTTCTGACCTGAGGACACTCGGGTAAAGAGAGGGGTTGAGCTGTCAAACGATCACCATCTGGTGGTGAGTTGGATCCGATGGCAGGGATAGCTGCCAGACAGACCTGGTAAGACCCAAACGTATAGTGAGTGTGTGCTGGGAAAAGCTGGCAGATGACTCTGTCTGGATAGATTTGAACTCTCACCTCCGAGAGAACTTCTCACATGTTCCGGAGGAGGTAGGGGTTATGGAGTCTGAATGGACCCGGACTTCCATCGTGGAAGCTGCTGCTCATAGCTGTGGTCAAAGCTCTTGTCTGTGCCTGTTATGGTGGCAACCCCAGAACCTGTTTGTGGACACTGGGGGTGAGGGAAGCTGTCATGCGGAAGAAGGAGGCTTTTCAAGCTTGGCTAGCTTGGGAAACTTCCGATTCTGCAGATGGGTACGAGCAGGCGAAAAAGGCTGCAACTGTGGCAGTTGCTGAAGCAAAATCCAGAGCATTGGAGGAGTTTGGAGAGGCCACGAGAATGACTTCCGGGCAGCCTCAAAGAAGTTCTGGAAAACACTTCGACAGCTCAGGAGGGGGAGGAGGACACTGTCCAAGCTGTGCTCAGCAAGGATGGTGAAACTCTCAACTCGACTGAGCGTATTGTTGGGCGTTGGAAGGAGCACTTTGAGGGACTCCTTAACCCAAGAGTCATGCCTCCTGTGCAGGAGGTAGGGCCAGAAGTGTCTGGGGTGTTCCATTTCCTTGGCTGAAGTCACTGAGGTGGTGAAAAAGCTTTGCAGTGGCAAGCTCCAGGATTTCGCCCAGAGTTACTGAAGGCACTCGATACTGTGGGGCTGTCTTGGATGACAGGCCTATACAATGTTGGACCTCGGGAACGGTGCCTTTGGATTGGCAAAGAGGGGTGGTGGTTCATATTTTTAAAAAAGGGGACAGGAGATGGTGTGCCAATTATTGTGGCGTCACACTTCTCAGCCTCCCTGGGGAAGTGTATGCCAAGGTGCAGGAAAGGAGAATGCGTCTGATAATCGAACCTAGGATTTGGAGGAACAATGCGGATTTCATCCTGGCTGTGGAACTATGGACCAACTCTTTACTTTTTCACAGAAGATTGAGGGGGCGTGGGAATTTGCTCTGGGAATACGGGGTGCCAGGGTCGCTCCGGCGAGCCGTACGGTCCTTGTACTCTCAGAGTTTGAGTTGTGTTCGCATCCTCAGCAGTAAGTCAAGCTTGTTCAGTGTGGGCATTGGACTCTGTCAGGGCTGTGCCTTATCTCCACTCCTGTTCCTGATATTCATGTACAGGGTGGCGAGGTGTAGCCTGGGACAGGAAGGCTTCTATCAACGGGCTCAGGAGGTGGCATCTCTGCTTTTTGCGGACTATGTTGTTCTTCTGGCTTCTTCACTTGGAGGCCTCCAGCATTTACTTGAGCAGTTTGCAGCTGAGTGTGAAGCGGTCGGTATTTGGATCACCTACCCCAAGTGAAGGAGTTCAAGTATCTCAGGTACTTGTTAACGAGTAATGGTAAGAGGAAAAGTAAGATTGACCGTAGTTTAGGTGCAGCGTCTGTAGTAATGTGGTCACTGTACCGGACCGTTGTGGTGAAGAGAAAGCTGAGACATAAAACAAAACTCTCAAATTACGGGTCAGTCTATGTACCCACATTCACCTATGATCATGAGCTCTGGGTAATGACCGAAAGAACAAGATCGCGGATATAAGCAGCCAAAATTAACTTTCTCCGACGGGTTGCTGGGCGTACTCTCCATGATTGGGTGAGGAGCTCAGTGACTAGGGAGGAGCTCGGAGTAGAGTTGCTGCTCCTTTGCATTGAAAGGTGTCAGTTGAGGTGGTTTGGGCATCTAATGAGGGTGCCTCCTGGATGCCTCCCACTGGAAGGCACGTCCCACTGGAAGGAGGGATTATATCTCCCGGCTGGCCGGGGAACACCTGGGGTTACCCCCGAAGGAGTTGGTGGATGTTGCAAGGGACAGAGACGTCTGGGCTTCTTTGCTCGCCCTATTGCCACTGCAACCCTGGAATGGGCAATCGGAAAAGATAATGATGATGATGATGATGATGATGATGCTTGCACCTCCTCATCATCATCATGATGAGGTGGCACCACTACACCCTCTGTTGTTAGTTCAGCCATATTTCACATTCCAGTTCATGAACTAAATTTGGAACTGTTCAGCAGTGACCAGAGGTCCTCTTTTTCCTGGACAAGTTCTCATTTTGGGACCTAAAAAATGCATGGTTAAGTGTTCAAGGGGTCAGAGGGTTAAGAGCTTACGCTGCTTCAGCGCTGTAGGTTCACCCTCCACTGCTGTGCAGCTCAGTGTTTTACTGGAGCCTCGAACAAAACTGTGTTGAACGTTGTTGAGGTAATGTAGAGGTATGTAATTATCATAGTCTCTTCTTTATGTTTGGAGATTGTTCTTGTTGGAGATGATTCTGTGACCCAGCCTTTTTTATTTTCTACTATATATTTAATAAACAGAAACATATCTTGTCTGTCCCTTGTCAGCCAAAACTCAAAACCTTTTCCTTGTACTTTTGCCAGTTTGTCAATAAATGTCCAAGTAAAGTGGTAAAGAAAGCCTAAGTTCACAGCAAAATAAAACGAACTACAAAAGCACTTTTGAAACTAATTATGAAACTAATATGTAAGTAATTTTACCATGTGAAACATACATTGGTATTTAGGGTGTGGATCGCAGTGCTTTGCTTGGCATATTTTAATGTTAAATTAACAATTGCAATAGGTCCTTGAAGAACAGCTTTTCTAAGAACAGAATTATGGTTTGGTTTGGGACTATACTATGAATATTTGGGTGAGTCGCTTACTACATCTGCAGCCTCTCCAAGAAACTCCAAGACATCATCCACTCTCTCTTTCAGCTGCAGAAATCTGTGGTACATCTGAAGATACAGGAATAACAGCAGACTGCGAATGCGTGTCCACATACGCGGTTCAGTGTCATCATCATCTTCTTCCCCATCTTCATCTTCATAAGTCTGCACTTTGATTTCCCATTCACGCCCTACAGAATAAAGGGTTAGTCAGCTAAATAAATTACATTTATTGCAGCCTACCTGGCAGTTAGATTTTCAGCCATGTAGTTTCCTTTTGTTTTTGTTATGCATTTTACAATATATAGTTTCTGATGCTTTATCACAAAGTTGTTTAATAGGTGAATTCTGCAAATTTTATATATTTTGATGTACCTGCATAATTAAAAAAAACTAAGGCAAATCAAAAACAAAAGTTTCTATTGTGAATTTCAGAGAAATTTCAGAAGTCAGGTTATTCTGTAGCAATTGTCAAAAGAACCCAACATTCAAAGCCTAAAAGCTTTGGTTATTAAAATATAATTTGATGAATAATACTCTGAGATATATTTTAATTTATTTATGTATTAATATTATTATTATTATTTTTTTAATGGTTTGATTCATGTATGTAATTTCATAACAAGCTTTACAGCTCCTGCTTGCACCTCCTCTCCTTCACTTCCCACATATATGCACACTCATTCACAAGTACACACAGACACACACACACTCACTCAAACTGTCAATTCCCATCAGTTCCCTCAGACTACCTCTGCTCTGACACAATCATTAACAATGCTCCTTTCATCACAGGTTAGAACCACTATAAGTAAATGATTATGCAGGAATTTGTGTAGATTATGCCTGTGGTGTGCTTTGTCAAGTCATGTATGAGCGGTCATACAAGAGTTAATACTGGACTTAATTTACACTGTAGAGTGAGCTAAAACAGACATGAGGACACCAATTGGAGCAGTAAGTATTTGTGTCGCTGTATTAGTTAGTGATAGTTTTGTGGATGAAAGTGTTATAATCAGTTGAGAGTTACTGAGCAGTAAACTAATTTCAGTTTTTGCTGATTAGACACATTCACCTGAGTAAAAAAAAAAAAGAGAGAGAGAGAGAGAGAGGTGTGTTTGTGAGAGATACAGGGAGAGTCGTGTTTAAGTGAGTGAACGAGAGACGTGTGTGAGGCTTGATTTCACGACAGTACTGTACACTAGGGGGTGCTCAAGAGACAAAAAAGGCCAATTTTAAGCCCAATTAATGCTTTTGTGTTGAACCTATGCGGTAGGCCGCACGACCTGGTGCGCACCTTTTACAGCACTGTACTGAAATTGGTAGGGAGGAGGAGGGAAGGGGTGGTATAGTGCAGTTTCTGCAGTGCTGAGCTGAGAGTAGAAACAACAGAGCCCCAAATTCTCCATATTACAGGTCAGTGAAGCATCACACTGATTTTGAATTTTAAGGTAAAAATATTACATAGTGTTCCTTTAAACTCTTTATTTTGTCTGCATAGTTGCAGAGTATAGTTTAAGATATTTCTGCAATTCTGAGAAACCTGTTACTTAAACAGGCTACGGGTTTGATTTTCTGACTTTTTACCTGACACTTGTTTTTGTCGTTTGGACATGTACTGTACTGATTTTTGTGTTCTGGAATATTTCTTGTGGTTTTGACCATGCCTCACATATTGTGTTTAATAAATCTCCAACTGGCTCTCACACTTGGTGAATAATTTGAAGTCTACAGATCCGTAAACCTGGTATATGGATGAATAGTATTTAATGATGACTCAAATATTAAACACTATAAATAATTTTGTTAATTCATAATGGTTCTAAGAAGTGATTACTTACAGTCTTAAATTCGCATAACAGTTGATAAAAACAAAGTCTGACTTTGGTATTATTGGTTTTAGGTGGAAAAACATTTTCACTCGTTTTAACGTGGAGACTGTTCGTTCATCTACTAGTAATGGTGCGGCTGTGTGAAGCATGGAGATTTGTTCAGATATGTTACGGTTTTATTCGCGCATAAACCAAAAGGCCCGGCAGATTTTTTATAATGTAGTGGAGTAAAAAGTAAGATATTTGACTTTGAAATGTAGTGGTGTAAAAGTAAAAAAATGCCAAAATTGAAATACTTCAGTAAAGTACAGATACATGAAAAAAGTAGTCAAATATAGTGATGAATTACATTTAATTTGTTAATGTCCACCACTGTTTATTTCTAAAGAAGCAATCTACGCTCCATAGGTACACTAAATACTTCTCTTTCAACCACTCAGTTTTGAATATAGGTTGCTGCGAACATCAAGTTTCATATTTGAGTTCTAATTAGCGCTACCTTGAATTCTCAGCTTATTTATAGGTCTCTGTGCACAGATCTTTTGGCCTTGAGTAGTTACAAACAACAGTGAATACTATTTGGCTGAGTGTAATTTAATTCAGCTTTTTAAATAAAGAGCACATTTTTGTAAAGAATAAATCTGAAATGTCTGTGATGTGAACTTTCTAATGCTCATCTCTATCCATTCAGATAAGGAGCTATAGCTGGAATTGAGAGAATTTTGAGAATTTTCTTAATTAAGAAACTGTGACAAACATGACTTCATAGAGCTTATTCAATAACTATAGAGACCTTAGGCCTCACTGAACATGAAAATACCTGTGGATATCATTTCATGTCAATGACACATTTGTTGGCTGATCTTACACAGTGACATGTGTTTGTGTATAGTTTATTTTGTACAAATTAAAGTCTACATTTTAATCCATTAGTTTCTATCTTAATTTGGTTTCCTATAAATATATATGTCAATTTTCTGCTGGGGTAATCACCAACAGAAGAACGTTTGCCCCCTCTTGTGGTGGAGAAGCAATACACCACAACTAATGTTGCAATAGGCAAGAATTGAGGCAAATAAAATCAGAGAAATGTCACACACACACAAGCAGATACAAATTACATATCAAGTATGGCCTCTACAAATGAATGCCCATGATTCTGAAATGGGATGTCTAACAATCTTACAAGCTTATATGGGTATGACAGTGAGGTGTCAACACACTTTTGCCAATACATGTACTTATAGCATTGCGTTTGACTTACTCAACGTGGGTGGCAGTGGTAGGTAGTAGTCCACAGCCTCCTCAGAGCGAGTGAGGAGCTCGTCTAGGCCAGAGGTCAGACCCTGACCTGCTGGTGAAGCCTGAGCTGCCTCCAGCATGTCCCAGGTGAATTTGAGCACTCTTTCCCAACGATCTACCATTCCATCCAGTTCCTCATTTACACGAGACTGCACATCCCCCATTCTTACAAAAAATGTCTCCTTCAAGCGCTCAATCACCTGAGTGAAGGAAATAAAGGCTCAAATCAAGATTACAGCAAGCATAAAACAAACAAAGGGGGGAAACTGACTACCAGGCATTTTAAAATAGTGATCATTATAAGCAAATACAAAGAAATATAAGAACTACAGACACAACTACCATAATATGCACATATAATTTTAAAAGCTGATTAAAATAACATTACAGTAACCACATTTATGTCATCCTTACAAGAAATATAGACAATAAAATTGTGACCACTGGTGATATACCTATCAAGTATCAACTGACAATTTTTGTCTTTAATTGAGCTGATTTTTAGGCCTGTCTGAAGCTTTGGACACAGAAAAAAATGACCCAGCTGCCTCAGTTTTTAGCCCTAGTTCATTGTTCCTAATGTTACTGTAGTTGGTATATTTGCATGAGCTTAGAGATATTAAAAGGAATACAATGTAAGAATTGGCACCCCCTACCTGCTGCTGAGTGTAATTCACTTTTACAGTACTGTCGGGAAATCAAATCTCATACACATCTTTCTCTCCCCCTCACTCACTTAAACCCAACTGGCTCTCGGGGGGTTTATTAACACACATTCTCCCTGTCTCAAACACACCTACATCTCTCTCTCTCTCTCTCTCTCTCTCTCTCTCTCTCTCTCTCTCTCTCTCTCTCTCTCTCTCTCTCTCTCTCTCTCTCTCTCTCTCATCACCGAGTGATGTTTACGGCTCTCGGGGCTTCAGTTGATGTTGATCGGGAGGAATGTGTGTAATTGAATAAAATAATGTTGACTACATCATAAAACCCATTTATTGCTCATAAAAACACACCGGACTGTGTTATTACTACCATTAAGTTTATCTTTGGCGTTACTCTAGCCATAATAACCACAGCAAATGACAGAAATCACTTATTACCAGAATCGATATCTGTTGCTAAAAAGAGTTAATCCGGCTAAAGATAGCAGGCGCTACCACTCGCCCTCGTTCATTAGTAACTTTCAAAACACGGATTATAGCACTGTCCTCAACAAGCTTGGGTTCTAACAATACAAATTTTAACTTTAATTTTTCATTTAATCCACACAAACTTTTAAATTTTCATTTGATCCACATAGCTACTGGTGAAAGGCACTTGTTACCAGAACTGATTTCTAACGCGAAAAAGTGAGCTAATCCAGCTAAAGATAGCAGCTGCAAACCATGGCTCACTGCTTAGTAACTCTCAAAAACTGATTATAACGCTTTTGTCAACAAAACTATCACTAATTAACACTGCAACACACTTACTGCTTCAATTTGTGTCCTCATGCCTGTTTCAGCTCACTGTACTCTGTAAATTCAGTCCAGTATTAACTATTGTACAGCCGATCATTCTCTCTCTTTTTCTCCTCCTTGCTCTCTTTGCCATATGTCTGTACCAGGAATACCGAGCTAGATTCTTCTTGTAGCTAGGCAACCATCCACTGTGAGCTATGTGCCATTAAGCGTTACCCATATCTCGTGAGAGTCCTCTGCCCTGTGATTCAGGAGTTGCTTAGTGCAGTAAACCAGAAGAGGAACCGGCCTAGCTGCAACAGAGGCTCTGTTCTCTCTATTACAGCTTCGTGGAACATTACAGTCATTTAGAAACTGTAATATTAAAGTAGGAATACTACACAGTGTTCCTTTAAATTCATCCTATCCTCACACACACACACACATGCACACACCCTGCTACAGTCCTACAACTGAGGCCAACTCCAGCCACCATATCCACAACAGATGCTTGTGTGTATGTATTCTGAATGGGTACCCATTTGTGCATGTGCAAAGTGATTCACACAACCCTACAGAGATATTGCTGAACATTAGCTTGTTGCACAAGAATGGCAGTGAAAATTACACCAATACGTAATAAACAGCTTAAACTGTTAAACAAAGAATGTAAAGAAGAGTGAATTGAAA
Organism: Hoplias malabaricus; assembly: GCF_029633855.1. Lineage (NCBI taxonomy): Eukaryota > Metazoa > Chordata > Actinopteri > Characiformes > Erythrinidae > Hoplias > Hoplias malabaricus. Next base: position 21,419,394 of record NC_089809.1, read on the forward strand.
AACAACACATTGTGCTTCATTCTTGCAACACTCGTGGATGTTTTGGGGATGCTAATTTTAAAAGAGGGTAGGCTAGAGGTTGGTATTTTAGTAGGAAACTTTTAAAACTAGCTTACATTTGCTGATTTCAACAAAATCACCTGCTTCAGCTTTAATTGCTTATGGTGATTAACAATATACGTTTAAAGTTTCCAAGTGCGTCTTCTATTAGTGGACTCAGCTCATTTAAAGTGCACTCACAGGCATTTAGTTTCATAGACACAGCTTGTATAATCGCCATAGACAGTTCCCTTGAGCTACAGTAAAAAGTAAAGACTTACTGCAAACAGTGGATTGAGGGGGTGGAGTAATTTATCAAATATTATTTGATCCAAAGTGGTGCAGATTTCCTACATAATGTAAATAAGACATGTGAGTGTAAAGAACCTTGGATAGAAACTCTCACCTCATCTGCTGACTTATGAAGGATGGGAAAGTTTTTCTCCAGTTGGTCCACACCAACAAGGGCATAGCCGTTTACTCTTTTAACTACAGAAACATGAGGACAAATCAGGTAAGATGCATTATCATCATCGCCATCATCTTCTTTGCTGCCTAATCAATTTCAGGGTTGTGGTAAGATGCATTATTAAACAACATATATGAGCAGAAGAGAGTAGCACAACAAAGCAGGGATGAAGTATTACTGTTAACAGTGCCATAAGCAGAAGGCATATTTTCTGTGAGGGCAGTAGAAAACAATAATGTCTTCTACATAAGATATGATAAATACTGCTTAATAAGGATGGGGACATGTACTCTCAAAGGAAAAAAGCTTAGTTTTGCTGGACTAAATGTCAAAATATGTGCAAGTTGTAATGGAAAGATATACTGCCATAACATCAGTTTACACAGCATTAATGAAAAGTCTATAATAATTAACATATATTAGTAGAAATGACTTTATATTTTAGAAGTTATAGTGACACCCTGACCCTGAACCAGATGAGCGGTTACAGATAATGAATGGATTAATGAAAAGTTTTAGTGATTTTTGTGTGTACCCACTCTCAGGCTCCAGTCGCTGTAGTAGAGGTGCTGCCCGTTGACTTGCTGCAGTGGAAACACTGTGGACACTCAGCTCCGTCATAGCACCCACTATCCCCAAAAGCGGATAACGCCGTTTGACCCCTACATAAAGGCCCGCAAGTTTCTGGAGGGCACTGCTGAACAATGGCAGCTTCACCACCCGTGTCACTGCACTTCCCTGGGCACAAATTGGTAGCAGCTCATATAATACACGTTATGAATACAGTATACTTGCAAGCTTTAGTAGTATTGCAACCAATATTTACTTTAGCCAGAACAGAGCGAATTGGCTGCAATTTCATTGAGGAGGTTGGTATTCTCAATTAAACTTGAGTAGATGCAGAGCAGAGATTTTAGGATTCTCACCTCACTCTCCTTTGTTTCTGTCATCGTTCAGCCTCGGAGAAGGAAAAGGAGAGAAGATTTTTATTAATTCCAGACGTTTCAGGAGTTCATGACCTCACAGGCTAAGAACAGTTTCCATCCTGTTTTTTAAGACTTTGTCCCAGATTTTGCATCCTGTGCATGAGGCAGTCAGCTGCCAATAGATCATAATACCAGCCTATGTTTTACTAACGTGCTGTGGAAATCCAGTTAAGAATTCACCACCACAATCTTCACACTATATCCAATACGAAAGTGACTTATTGCTTAGCTATGGACCAAAAGCAAGAGGGAAAAAAAACAGTAAATCAGATTGTCCACTGGCTTATATCATGACTTTTAAATGGTTTTATCTGCCGGTCCAGAGAGGTGGATCACATTGCTCAACAATCAGTGAAATGTTTCTCTAAATGATATGACTCAAATTAAAAGCCAGCTCTGTCAAATTTGATCAAAATGTTTTCTAGCAGCTCCATTTACTAAGTTGTACAAAAGGCCTCTCTCTCCAACTCTAAAGGTCTGTACTTAATGGGAGCCAAAGGATCTTTGGATTTACTGGCTTCTAATTTTTATTTATTTGTTTAGTTGGCAAAACAATGAAGTGATTGCTGCACATTCTGGTGGTTTTCTTGTTTAAGCCATCATCAATTAATTCAACTCATCATTATCACTTTTTAAAATGAAAAAAATATTTGACAGCATGTTGGTACAGTATCCTATTTAAATGAAAGGAAAAAGAAGAAAGAACAAGATGAGAATAGCCATGGGCTACATTTTTTTTGTTCTGGCACCCAAGTCAAGGAAAAAGGGAAGGCTCAGAAGAGCTGTTGCTGTCTAAATGAATCAAGCAATGTTCTCTCAGTGCTGGCGTTCAGAATTCACTGTGACATTCTGCAGATATGCGATAATCACAGTGATAATATTTTTCAACTTCAGCGCCTTTTAAACAACATCCATATTCATCCCATGGTCTTTAATCCACGGCCAAGTACATCTGTTGGACACATTCAGTCAAATCACTATGAATTTTATATTTAATGCCTTCATGCTGAAAGTTCAAACTTAGTAATTTCCCAGAATTAAGAACAAGATCAGAAATACACTCCAGAGTGTCTATATCAACTGCACCCAAAGCTGAGCTGAGAATCAACTCTTTTCATTTCATATCATGTCATATGGACAACTGCAAAATAACCAGTATAGTAACGAAGTGACATCATTTATCGTTTAGAAAATTTAACAGGTTAACATTTAAGTTACATTATTAGATGAAAGTTAAACAAGCTCATGTCAATAAGTCAATTGTGGGATACTTGCAATTTTATGTTTCCCATGAGTATATCTTAAACCCACTGGAACAGAGTTTCAGTAACATTAACTAAACTGGCTAGCTGTTTAAATGAACCATTTTAGTACATACCTTTAACTGGTTGTATAATATTCTTACCTGATAGATGCCTGGAGTAATTTCCTATAAAAATCAAATATGGATTTATGTAGTATGTGATGAGTTTGGCCCCTCTGTAGGACTGCTTCTCTTTGCTGTTCTCTGCCTCTTTAAAGCCTCCTGTTGGTTGACAGCTGTGAAATCTGGCTCCGCTGAATGGGTTTGCCATTTCCACGCTGGATGCACACATGATGCCCTCATACGCAGAGTGTGGCTGATGTGTGCGTAAATTGTCAGACTTACCAATATTTTTTTTTAAAAGACCTATAAAATTCAAGACCATTTTCATAAAGGTTCTTGAGTTTAGATCCTGTACACCGTGTGGTGGTTCTATAAATGTGTCACACATCACATATCTCATTTATATCACATTTTGGACCTTTTTTTTAAGAGTGTACTGTAAATACAATACTAGCAGTACATTTCCACCCTTCATTCATTTGGTTCCAAGCATTGTATTTAACTGTTTTATTGAAGTGTTATTGAAGTAAGATAAAAGTCAGCCAAGTGATAAAAAGTAAATTCATGTCCTTGAAGAGTTCAGTGCTGGAATTCCTCCATTTGTACACAAGCTGTCTGACTTTGGATCGGTGGAGTCTAAACGCCAGATGATTTTATAACCATTTCCATAATACCAATTAATATATTATCTTATTTGTTTGATTTGGTTCTCCTTATTGATATTTATGACTTGTATGAAAATGTCATGAAGGTTTTAGGTTACATTTATGCAGAGATGTAGAAAAGTATATATGTCAAGGGTGTTTTTCTACCTTGTGCCCAACATGAACATGATGAATGAATCAAGGTACTGACTTTGGTACAGTAAAAGGTAGAATAGTAAAATATATTTTCAATTCTGATACAGGGTTTACAAATACAGAATACCAACCAAAATACTTGAATGTGTTTGCATATATGGCATTTAACATAGACACTCATGTCTAGATACAGCTTACACAGAATGCTTCCTAGACCATACACACAGACTCCGCATACCTCTGAACTGAGATAATGGATACAAGGGTTAGTGCTGGTACCTAGAATGAGAGATATACAACCTATATATAATGAAAGCAATACCAAAAACAAGAAGAGTTCTTAAAATGCAAGACTTAGTTTAGTGCACCTCCATTAATGGTAATTATTGAAATAGTGGTTTTATGTCTGCTTGAAGTAGTCTTCGGTCTGCATTTGAAGAAAATAAGGAACACTAAAACCCAGAAAAAATTCATTCCATTGCCTCTGAGCCAGGACAGAGAAAATTCTAATAGCTGGTCATGACATCTGAAGGATGTTGGATCAAGCCAAGCCATACTGTAATCTGGAACTGTTTGAAGAACACTTCAGGTTGTGACGAATGCCATCATGCGGTGAGCAGAAGCACCTGGGGAACCTCTTGAGTGGCAGGTAGTCAAATCCTTCACAAAAATCTAGATGTGAAACCTGTCAGAACTAGACAGGTTTGAAACATGAGTTGAGAGCAATAACTTGTGAGCCTAAAGTTAAAGTTGTAGACTGCTTTACAGTGTCTAACAAGTTCTTGAAGAAGATAATGAGATCCTGGGAAGGACCAGTAGCTCCCAGGATGAATGCAAGCTCAGTTTTGCTGAGGTTCAGATTCAAGCTGAAGCCATTCTTGAAGCCATTAATATGAGTTTGTTTTTGTATCATTCTCAAGCAAAAATGATTTACCATTTTCCAATAACAGCAGATGAAATACCTTAATAAAATCATGATACTGACAGAATTCTTTTAAAGTTACTACTAAGGTCAATGCCAGTACTGTTGCAGTATCAGAGTGGAGACTATAGTGCTATTCTTTTATTAGGAATTTTAAAACTTGGAAGTAAGGAAGTTCATGTAGTGTTAAGGACTTGTGACTAATCCGAATTTGTGAATGGCTGATAGAAGCTTATTTTCTGAGAAACGAATCCATCAGGAGAGAGGAAGTAGAATAAGGTCATCACACAGCCGTGATAGCCATTCATCAAAACCCTGATCAATGGCTTCTATTATAACTTCATTTGACGTGAACCAGATCTCTCTTACATTTGCCCTTAGAAATGTCTCCAGAACTTCAGGCTCCTTTATTTGTCATTAAAGCCAGAGATGTATTTTATGTGGTGTGCTAGTGACATTGACTTTATGGATGTTTCAGATTTAATGTGTCACATATAACATTACTCAATGTACAGTTGTTGTTTAGCATAATTATCTCTAGATATTAAAGTCAGCCACTGGGGATTTCTCAGCTCATTTCCCAAGAAAATGGGAATTTCCAGCTCCAATAATGAGAGATTTGCTGAATGAATATGAATCAACCAAGCTAAGACTGGGAGGTCATGCACTTTTTAATCTTTAATCTTAAACAGAAACTGCTGGAAAGCCTAAAGCAGAAAGAAATATGAGTGGGAATTATGCATCCTTAGAGAACAAGGCCAGGTAAGCAAAGTTTAGCCAGACCACTGCTGGTTGTAAAGTACTGGTCGGCTAATTGTAACACACATTTCTGTAATGAGAAGACAGCCATTTTTATGGGTCCCAATGATCCTATTCATTAGTAGTTCTTGAGAGTGATCTAGTCCTGTGTTCTGACAAATGGCATAAAATGTGACGTCTATTATGATTCATGCTACATTTAATTGGATCCTGCCTAATAAAGGAAACGAGTTTCCTCAGAGCCTTAAAATATAGACACAAAAATGTATATTTTAAATAACAGAGAGAAAATATAAAGTATTGGAAGAGGTACTTCATATGGTGTAGTTATGGTGTAGTTTATGACATTAAATTGTGAAACACTGTCATCTTATGTAAGTACTTCTTCCATGTTGCCAGGTCCAGTATTGATAGGTTATCATAGGACACAAGGCAGGAATACACCTGGTTGTCCATTGTAGGGCATCACACATTCACACCTGTAGGCAATTCAAATTACCCATGCATTGTGGGAAACCCACACAGACATGGGAGGAACACTCCAAAAACCTCAGAGACCCAAGGTGAGAAATATTATTGATCAGTATTCCCAACACCTATTTCCAAAGAGGACTCAAATTTCCCTATGGCTGTTTCCTGACATTTGTTGTTTATGCTGTTTTTAAAGTGAATTGCCACAAACAATAGACCGCGAATAAGAAAAGTGAGAGTGGTATGGAGCTGTGAGGCTTCAGGCAGGTTGTTAAAGCAGCTTACTGTGTAACATCATAAGATTATTAACTCAGCGTTAAACATATATGTTTATAATATGATTATAATATTCATTCATTCATTCATTCATTCATTATCTGTAAACGCTTATCCAGTTCAGGGTCGCGGTGGGTCCAGAGTCTACCCAGAATCATTGGGCGCAAGGCGGGAATACACCCTGGAGGGGGCGCCAGTCCTTCACAGGGCAACACAGGCACACACACACATTCACTCGCACACTCACACCTACGGACACTTTTGAGTTGCCAATTCACCTACCAACGTGTGTTTTTGGACTGTGGGAGGAAACCAGAGCACCCGGAGGAAACCCACTCGGACACGGGGAGAACACACCAAACTCCTCACAGACAGTCACCCGGGAATCCAACCCACAACCTCCAGAAACCCTGGAGCTGTGTGACTGCAACACTACCTGCTGCACCCTGATTATAATATAAATATATAAAATATATTTTATATTTAAAATATAAATACTTAAATATTTTTATTTATTAAAATGTGGTAAAATATACACAAATTATTCACAAATGTCTTCCCATCATCATTCACATAACAACACTTTCCCATTCACCTTTTGTAAGCCAGCTTGATAGGCCGTCTGTTAAAAATGAAAAATCTCAAGTCTGAATCTCAATTGCGAAATGCTGAAATGGGGAGAAAGTACAACAGGGGTCTGAAATTCACTTTTGAATCACATTTAATTTGTACATTCAGTGTGTGTAAGAACACCAACATACAGATTAGTGTGTTATATTCAGCAAATGTCTCTGAGCATTCGGCCATGTATGTCAGTTATTCACACTTTTCTTTCTCTATTTTTCCTAATATTTTCACACTATATGTTCTTCCAAGATATTTTTTGCACCAGTGTAATCATAATCACAACCTTACTGATAACTTTTTCTATGTTTTGAATATTTCCAGCCAATTTCATAATACTGGCAATAAGATACAAAAGCACTTTTTACAGTAAGGAAAGCTACTGAGAGGTGAGCGAAGAAATTGCTTTTTCATTTGGAGTTTAACTACAGCACTTGAAGCCTGAAAGATGAGAAGCCCTTTTCTTTCGTGAACCTAGCAGTTGGCACCATATCCATTAGATGACTATATCAAATGTAGGTAAAGGTAGCCTATGCGTATCAGTCTCCAACTGAGAAAAAGTCTGAAAGAAGAGCAGTATGAAGAAAATAGGCAGTCATTTCATTTTACATTTAAAAAGACTAATAGGCTTGTCTTAATTATTAAAAAATTGTCTGATCGCGACTATATGTGGTAATCACATATTTAGCTAACTGCAATTATTTTCTGTTTATATTACAATTAACAGATTATGAGTTAAATTTACTAAGTAGAGGTATTTCAACTATATGGACAAAAGTATTTGGGACACCTACAGGAGATTCTATGTCATTCTATTCTAAATCCATATAAATTAATATAGAGTTGGTCCCAAACTTCCACTTTTTTTTTGATTATTCTTAAAAGGTTTTGGACTGAGACTGGGAATTTTGGACACTAATTTTGGTTGAAAGGGCCTTGCTCACAGGCTCCATTCTAGTTTGTCCCAAAGGTGTTAGGTGTGGTTGAGGTCAGGGCTCTGTGCAGACCAGTCAAGTTTGTCCGCACCAAACTCACTCAACCATGCCCTTGCTTTGTGCACAGGGGGACAATCATGCTGGAACAGAAGAATGCCAGAATGTCTTGGTATGCTGAAACATCAAAATTCAGCAATTCACTGGAATTAAGTGGCCTAGACCACAGCATTAGCTCTTCTCCACCAAACTTTAGTGTCAGGCAGGTGTCACTCTCCTGGCATTCACTAAACTAGACTTGTCCATCAGGCTGCGAGATACAGAAGCGTGATTTGTCACCACACAGAATGTTTCTGCTTTAGGCGTTGTGCGTGGTGATTTAAGGCTTGCATGCAGATGTTTGGCCATTGAAACCCATGCCATGAAGCAGGAAACAGTTCTTGTGCTGATGTTCATGCAAATGGATGTTTAGAACTCTGCAGTTTTGAGTCAGTAGGGCAATGGTGACTTTACGCACTGTGAACCTCAGCAATCTGTGATCCCGCTCTGTAAATGCATGATTTGGTTTGATTCCTCAACATTACCACTTTTTAATAATACTACCCACAGCTGGTCATGGAATATATAGCAAGGAAGAAATTTGCAAAGGTGGCATCATACAGTGGTATGAAAAATTTGGGCACCCCTGATTATTTTCAGGATTTTCCTTTAAAAATCATCGGTTGTTAGTTAAATATATCATATAGCAGACGAACACAGTGATATTTGAGAAGTGAAATGAAGTTTATAGTATTTACAAAAGTGTGCAATAATTATTTAAACAAAAGTAGGCAAGTGCATACATTTGGGCACCCTTGACGTTTTATTGATTTGAATACCTTTAGCACTAATTATTGGAACACAAAATTTGTTTTGTAAGCTCATTGACCCTTGACCTACATACACAGGTGAATCCAATTATGAGAAAGGGTTAATGGGGCCAATTGCAAGTTTTTCTCCTCTTTGCATTTTCTCTGAAGAGTGGCGACATGGGAGCCTCATAGCAACTCTCAAATGACCTCAAGATAGTTCAACATCATAGTTTAGGGGAAGGATACAAAAAGCTATCTCAGAGATTTCAGCTGTCAGTTTCCACTGTGAGGAACATAGTGAGGAAATGGAAGACCACAAGCACAGTTCTAGTTAAGGCCCGAAGTGGAAGGCCAAGAAAAGTCTCAGATAAGCAGAGGGGAAGGATGGTGAGAACAGTCATAGTCAACCCACAGACCAGCTCCAAAGACCTACAACATCTTGCTGCAGATGGTGTCACTGTGCATCGTTCAACTATTCAGTGTACTTTGCCCAAGGAGAGACTGTATGGGAGAGTAATGCAGAAGAAGCCTTTTTGCACACACGCCACAGACAGAGTTGCTTGAGGTATGGTAAATCACATTTAGACGAGCCAGCTTTATTTTGGAATAAGGTGCTGTGGACTGATTTCACCATCTCAGATCTGGTCACCCTAAGAATCATTGACAAAGTTGAAGTTGAGCCAGGGCTGGATGCTTCAACAAGAATGCTGCTATATGATATATTTAACCGAAATTGCTGATCTGAACAACCAATAATTTATAAAGCATAATCCTGAAAATTATCAGGGGTGCCCAAACTTTTTCATACCACTGTATTACAGTACTACACTTGAATTCAGCTTTTTAGAAGACCCATTCTTAAAGGCACACTGCATGGCTAGGAGCTTGATTTTATACAGTTGGAGCAATGGAAATTAATTTAACATCTATATTTAGTTATATGAGGTTTGTCCACATATTTTTGTTCATATAGTTTATGTTTAAGTAAAAGAAAGCAATAAATGTTATCACATTTAATCACATTGTTACTCTGAAACCGATTCTGTTCTGACTGGTGCTAAACTGAAACCAGAGGAAAGTGTTGGGTAATGTTTGAGCTTGCACTGTAACTGTTGTTAGTTGGGAGCTATGAGTTAATTAACCAGTTGAGTCATGTTTGGCTTGTAATTTAATATTGGTACTAAAAAAATGGCATTAAACTGCTACAATTTCAAAATCCTGTAATACATTGTGTCCTTCTATTCCTCTATGAACAGCACTTTACAAACACCATGGTAGGTGAATCCCAAAAACAGGCTTTACTGACCTACAGTCAAATTATCAGTGAAGACTTTATCATTAAAACATATTAACCCAGCCAAATTTTTCCTCTATATAAATAGAGATCGCCTTCAGTATGTTTACTAACACACACCATATCATAATTATCAGGCTTCCAGAAAACATGCCAGTGGTGTCCAGTGCATACATTACAATATCTAACAACCCCCAAGTAAATACCCACAGACACTCCTGTCTTCATTCTGTGAAATATTTACAGTGTCACTGAGCCCCAGAGAAGAAACAAACTGCTTCAAAGAGCAAATGGCGTGCAGCACGGGAAATATATATATATATAAAAGTAGGCAACTTGTGTGGTGGAAAAACATGGACTTTGAACGTGTGACAGTACAGTTACAGTACAACAGATTCAGAGTGATTTCTGAGTAGATGGTGACTGATATCATGGTTTCACTCTGCGATTTGTACAAAGTGGATGATGTGTGGAGAATAGAATAATAAGAAAAATGAAGCCATTTTAACCTGAACTTGTTATGACAGTGGAAACGTCAGTGCCCTTAAGTTAACACTGTTCACCACAAGTTGCAAAGAAGATAAAATTACAAATAATTCCATTAACTCCCCTCAATGTGCTATAGCACGCTACTCACCATGACTGGGGTTCATCTATATTCTGACAACTATGACCCTTCATACTCTAGCGAAACAGGAGGAGATGCTGATTTCCTATTAAAATAAATAGGCATTAGAAAACAAATGTAATCCAGAAGTCATTACACAGCTGAAGAATGAATGTGATGAACAACAACGGTTGCATTTAACTTCAATGTGACAAGCGACACTAACTCTCAGTACTGACTACTCCTTGCTTATTTCTAGGGTTTTTTTTTCCTTAGAGTAAATCTTGTGTTATTCAGACATGCGGTACAGTGAGACAGAGCAGTGCATTGAGAGGTCTGTAGAGGCAGACATTTTACATCTTAATTTAAACATAAACACAATCACAACTGCTTAGATCAAGAGGTTGTACTCATAACAGTCTCAGAATTGTGTACACTGTAATATTTTGGTCTCTTTTGTTACTATTCTTCAGTGATATGCATGTATGTGTTTGTGTGTGTACAGTGTACAGCATTATTTAAAAATGATTATTATTTCAGAGCTATCACTAAACAGCAGAAGTCCATTTTGTTTCTTAAAAAGTCCATCTTTAGTACCTCTCTTTCACTTGGTGTTCCTTTAGTCTTCTTTTCAAGCAATTGATGTACACAGGCATCTGCCTTTGGGCCTGTGATCTCCCTTGTCTATTTGTGTTTAATATTTTTGCATGTGTGTGTGTGTGTGTGTGTGTGTGTGTGTGCGTGTGTACGCATATGTGTGTGTGCATGTAGTCGTTTCTATGTGTGCAGAGGAAAGAGAACTGGAGCCTTAGAATTCACTGAGGCTGTGCCATTTGGAGATTTGTCTGCGTGGGTTTTGGCAGACCTCTTGCCAGTGGGTGGCGCCAGAAGGGCAGGGACTGTGTGTACCCAACACCAGACGACCCACAGCCTGGTTCTTAGTGGTGCGGTCAAAGTCCATAACCAGGAACTCAATGGAGATGTCAGGTAGCAGGTCAGCGGGTACATCGTAAATGAAGGACTCGTTGAAGACAGGATTCAGTGTGCACTTCTTTACATGTGTTTTCTTCTTAGCAATGCGCTTGCGGCCATAGAACACATTCACTTTCACATATGGATCTGAGAGAAAAGGAGGGATATTAACGACATTATTTCAAGGCATTTTTATTTTATACATCAATACATTTTAAAATAATTTTCCAATTTTTGCCTGATACAGTGTTGAACTGAGACTTGACTGACCATTGCGTTAATAGTAACAGTTTATTATTATTTTTTTAAACTGTTAATTTGTAATTTCTTAAATTATTATATAAGTTTAAATATAGAAACTGCAAAACTTGAGTCTAAACCAGAATCCATATGTCTACATGCTAGCACAGCACTCTGGTCTAAAATGGATGACTGCAGTGCTTGGCTCTATGCATTTTTATAGTTCCCAATATACCATACTGTTCCCTAAACCACACTGAACAGTGTACACAAAATTAATGAAGAGCTAAGTGTGATCTGAGTGGGTTCTCTTGTTTATTTACAACAAACTGGTGCATGTGTGTACAGCATGTGTTTGTACTCACTTCCAGACAGGCCGGTGATGTCCAGTTTGGGAAGATGTCTGGCCTTCAGGACCACCACACTGAGCCTGTGAGATACAGGCTGATAGGACAGAGAAACCAGCAGCTCCCCACGGCTCACACACTGTAAAATCACACAATATTCTTTTTCAGTACAGTCACATTACTCCTACTCATTCATAATCCATTATATTTATTTAGCAATGATGCCTGAAGCATGTGTATGAACAGAAGGCAGCTATTGTCTAGAATGGCAGTAAATACAAGGTATAAACATTCTTCATTGTGCTCTGCAGTAGACCTCCTGCTGTTTTACAAAACTCACATAATAAAAACACAATTGTGCTATTTAGCATAGAGTCCAGGAAAATCTGCCTCTATAAACCTGCTCGGCATCTTGGGTTTATTTTATATATTCCAACTTCAGCCCTCAGGTTTTCATTCTCACAGGCAACTAGGAAAGGCAGCTGTTTATCAGCAAAAAAGAGCACCAGCCCTGTAATTGAAGCCCAAGCTGCACCTAAGCCTGCATTTAACTCTACAAAGCAACCAATACTCTTACAGCCAGCACAATATTGCTGCTCAGATTATAACTGTCTCCCCCTGCAGCTTTTGCTTTTAGCAAAACGACTTGTTCATATTTAAAACAGTTTTACAAAGTGTCAAGCCTTCACTAAAGAACCATGCATAATATATTAATAGTACAAAACCCCTTTAATTTGACTTTTAGAATATGAATATATCAGTATGAACACAACTTAACCTAACTTTTAGAGAACAGCCACACCCATATGTTTCCTCCCACAACTATGTAAGGAATATGAATACAGTTGTCATTACATGTTATTTGATGTTTCACACTTTGTTCTTCAGAAATAAAAATAAAAATATAAAAATATTTCAGCTTTCTACTTGCCCTTTTTTGTGGTCTGCAAATTTAGACATTTTGTTGCAGTCACCGTTACTTCACATCATGCTAAATTATTATGATATTATAGAAAAAAAATACTTGGTGATAGTCTAAGCCGATTCCTGCTGTTCAGGGACTTCAACAGCTGCAGTTCAAACAGCTCTGAAGCCGCTGCAACTGTTACAGAACCAGAGTTGCGTGTAATATTCAGTCTATGCAACCTACAGCACTGTCCCCACAAGTATGCATATAAACCACTTCACAAGTGACTAATGTTCCAATTACACAGATGGTCATGGAATATGGGCTTATGAGTGAATGACGCATACAAATGCATCATCAGACACACTACATCTCATGCAGTATTGAAACTGAGGATTTTTTCCCACTGGCTGTTTCAATATTGTTGTAAATGTGTGTATTACCCAATCACCTAATGACATCTACAGGTGTGTGCAACTATGTTTCTATGTGTTACTATGTACATAACTAGTCTTTAAAAGGGACACAACCAGTACACAACCTATGTCCCCCTATATCCATATACTGTGTACAGAACATTGATTATATAAAATACCATGAAGACTGGTTTGTATATTTGTTCTTATTTGTTGTGCAGTACAGGTTTAACTGCCTGAACACTCGGTAGTAAGTCTCTTCTGTGAATTCATATCTTAGTCATTTTGAATATTTCTCCTACCAACACATTTTTTCCCTTCTGACCCTGATACTAATGCCTGATTCTTTAAGTATCTACTGATACTATCTAATATACTATTTAGTCAAAATGTTCATATAAAAACTTGACAAGTACATCAGTTCATCATTACAATATTTAATTTTGGTTAAAGCATTCTATATCAAAAGCAACATAATAAGATCCAGTTAAGCTCAGCTCTACCATTTATTTTCTACTAAATTCAAAGTTCAATGAGACATTTTAGCCTGATTTAGCAGAGAGCTTTTACAGCGGTCCTAAATAGTTGCTCTGCAATCTGGGTTTGGACCTTAATTTAGACCAATGGCGTGACATCACAAATCCTAAAAGAAACAATCCTTCTCCTGAACTGTTGAAATTTTGTTAAAATTCATTAAGCAGCCAGTTAGTTTGTTGACCGTGCACACTGACATAGCCGAGGCTAATATTAAGCCCAAAAACATGGCACAAATTGCATCTTAAATATTAATTTGTACCAAATAAAGAAAAATCAACAGCGAAAACCACATGTATAAGGATGAATAGAATAAAAATTATGCATTTATTTTATTTTTCTCACTCACCTGACATCTCTGGACTTTCACATCTGTGGAAATTTAGTAAGTGACCCCTAAAATCATATTTGATTAACCCTGACTAAGTTATTCCATACAGCACAGGTATGAATTTGCTTTCAAAGGAGGGTGAGGGAGCTCTGCACTTACCTGCATGCTCCGTTTGGTGATCTGCTGAGTAATGTGCACTCTGCCTGTACTGGGGTCCACATCGGCCAGGGGCACCAGTGCTTCTCCTATTACGTCGTCCCGTGAGAAGCGGTCAAAGCTCAATACCAGGAAGTGGAGTGAGAGTTCAGGGAGAGAGCTGTAGGGCACGCCATAGAAGGTGAAGGTCTCATCAAATGCCGGCTCCAGCGTCCTACGCAAGACACGGGTCTTCACGCGGTGCTTCTTCTCTGGCAGGATGGTCATCTTCACGTAAGGGTCAGCGCTCCCTGCTTGTCCGTCCACTGCAGGCAGCCCTCGGGCCTCCAGGACAGTGACCACCAGAGCCTTCTTGGGGAAGTTGTAGTCGATGGCCAGGCTCAGTGTTCCGCGACCCTGCTCCTCTGCTGGAGTGAAGGGGGTGGCCGTGTTGGATGCTGTGGTGCTGGAGCTCTGGCTGCTGCTGCCGCTGGCAGGGCTGCTGTCCAGACAGCAATAGTCTGCACGGACGGGCAGTTCCCTCTCCAGCCGGGGAGGTGAGCAAGAACTGTCCTCTAATCCACTCATCTGAAGCTGAGGTGCCCCTACTGGGCCGCTCTCTGACCCTGAGCCTGCATCAACCAGCACTACTGGGCAGCCCCTGCTAGCTTTTTCCACATCAGCGCCTCGAACGCCAGCTCTGCGCGCCAGCCGGACAATCCTCTTACTGCTGGTCAGTGTCTCGGGATAGATGCTCATGCCTTTCAGCATGTGGATGAACTTGTACGGCGGGTCCACAGAAGGGTCGCCATGTTCTGTCTGGATGCCATGAAGCTTGTAACTGCCAGTCATTCTCTGGTACCTTTTCTGGCAGCAGGTCCACATGAGAATTAACGCCACCACAGCAACCACCAGCACACCAGCACCAATAAAGCCTGCAAGCACTGGGGACATATCTGGGAAACAGAGAGCAAAAACAGACTTAAAGTCAGTTTAAAGATGTTGTTATATATATAAACACTTCGTTAAACACTGATATTGAGCTGTGATAATTACAGCACCGAAGTGGAAACAACAGTGATTAATAAGAGGGATTGTTTCTGGATAACATTTCTGCAAAGGTCAGTAATGCAATAACAGTGAACAAACAACACATTATTGTACTACTGATACTTCCCTAATGTATCACTATGAGCACATTAAATAACGTCATTTGATAAACTGAGAGAAAACACGAACTTCAAAGAGTGAATTGTGTTTGAGGAGGCCATTGCATGTTTACATCTTACATCAGAAGAACTGCTTCATGTTTCCATAGAAGAAGAACAGTACAGAGTATTTAAAATAGGACTTTCTTTGTGATTTTTTTTACAAACAGCTATGACAACATGAGGGTAGAATGGAACAGTTTTTAAATAAACGTTGTTGTAGGAGTAAAATGCAGTTTTTACGTTTCACAAGTAGATATTTGGCTGAAAACAAGCAGTTAATCTCATAATACACATCTGAAGGAAATTCCTTCTTTGCAGCACCTTTATTTTTGTCAGTGACACCAAAGTGTTATTCTTGTGCTTTGTGAAGGACTGTATTCAGTGTGTATTCTATTTGACAGCAGGCGTGAGAAACAGAAGGACACACCACACAGCACCATGCACCAACTGATTCATTCGCTGTCTGACGCAGGCACTGTCATACAGTACTGGCACAATGGGCATTACACAATGAGCAGGCATGATGTGACTGTATTATGTGATTCAAAAGGAGTGGGAGGCAGTGAAAGGCTGGTTAGGAAGATGGCGGAGGTAGAGCAGAGCAGGGAGCTGTTTTGGAGAGGGGTGGGAGTATTGGAGGAGACTGTTTCTATCTAAAGAGTGTTCTGGTGCTTGATGTCCTGGTCCAAGAAAATGCCAGTGCTGTAACAGTCAACTCATTTTCACTAACAGACCCATAGCGCTAAAAACAGAAGTGCTAATTTTGCCTGATTATTTGTGCTCTTGTCTGTGCCTCCCTGTGGTGAAATGGTGTGGAGAAGCAGAGGGTAGAATACCAATGAGCTCAACACAAACACAGCAGGAGATTGCTCTCTCAGCCTGGCACTGGAACACACAAGTGAAACGACAATGAAAAGAAAAAAAAAAATACACCAGCATTTAAAGAAGCTGCGGACCACTCTGTTTGGGTGTGGCATCTTCACAACATTACCAGTTATTACTAACTGCAGGGAATACCAGCTAATGGGTACTTATAAGCACACAAGCATTCATCATCTGACTTCATTCCACCCAGCAATGACATTTTGCCTGCTTAAAATTTAAAAATAATACAATCAGTAAGAAACACCAATGCTTATGATTATTATGCCATACATCAAAGAAATCATGTGTGTCTATTTTTCTTTTCAAAAATAGTTACAGCTGGTTGTACAAATTTGCCTTAGTGTTTTACTAGAATTTGTATAGATACATAAACAGAAAAGCTGGCATTTATGCAGGTCAAAATATTTCACACCCATCAGTTTATAAGTAGCTAAAAAGGCTACTGTACATAATAGGTTTAATCAAAATACTAAACTATAAAAATAATGTCTAATATATAATAATTTTACTTTTTCTAACAGTGATAAAAAAAAGTTAAATCAGTGACAGTGATTTAAGTGGCTTTGCCTTTAATGAAATTAGTCAGTTACAATGAATACCCTTACTAACCCTGTCTGTATATGTCTTATTTGTGAAAAAAAAGTAATCATTAAAAAAAATAAGGTGTTAATGGTGTTAAATAATAGCATATATAATCCAGTAAAATATTATATAAAATAAGTAATATTTAATGAGATAAATAATTTGTGGTGGGCCAAGAGAGGAACAAGAAAGGAAGAGGGTCAAGAGAGGAAATCAAAACAACATAAGAAAATCACTTAAGCAAAATAAGAAAAGCCCACTTTTTTACTGCTTAGTCCTCGAAACAACAAAGAAATAATATAATGTGTTATGAATCAAAATGCAGATGCTGGTGTGACAAGGGATCAATTAGCTGACTGAGAGCAATGAGTGTAAAATAGAGACAATCCCGGGAGGTAGTGAGCCCTCCCTGCTGGTGGCCTTTGAGCAGGAGAAGCTGCAGTGCTTTGTTAAAGATGCTGGAGAGCCAGGGTGGGGTCTGTGTGTGTGCAGTCTTAATGGGGCCTTTGAGAAAAAGATGAGACACTCACTGCAGACAGGGTGTGTGTGAGTGTGTATGTGTGTGTGTGTGTGTGTGGGCTTCTGAGGAAATACAGACTGTCTTGTCATCTAATGTGCCTCTGTATTCTTTGTATAATTTACAAATTTCTTTAAAGTCACACCGAAAGTTTACGCAAATGATAAAAATACAGAAAAGGTTCATTCTTGTTCATCAAGGAAAAACAAGGGAAATTCAATGTATTTGCCCGGTCTGATTAATACATTTCTATGCCATGTAAGACAACATAGTATAATCTGCAGGAAACGATAAGCACATGCTTTGAAATTTTATTTATAAAGTATATATTATAAGAGATGCAAAACTATGTATAAAATAAGTGGTTATTATAGTGCCATTATCAGACAGGAGAAATAATGCATTCTATGAATGGAATGAAAATGCAACAACGACTTTTCTTTATAAGAACTAAGATTTTTTGACAAAAAGCCTTTCAGTGTGTTGTACCAAACACAATGAATCAAACAGTGGAATTTCATGTGGTAGCAACAATTCAGCCCCATGGCTAAGCATGATGACACTGATACCTGACATTTTATCATGCATTTGCATCACGGAGAATTGTAACTTTTGTTTAGAAATTTTCAAATACATTTAAATGAGAAAAAAATGCAAATATATTTGATATAGACCCATCCTCTAAATATTCTGCTCTGCTTGTTGAATATTGGGCAAATCTGTGTTCTAAAAACAATTATTTGCAGAAGATTCCAATATCATTGCACAATATTATTAATCAGTGGTGGCAAAAGTAAAAGTGAAGAAATCTAATTGAGGTTTTCATTCCAAATTTCATTGCCTCTCGTAACCTCTCAAATAAGCCTCAGAAATGTCAAAGCAGTTTAAACAAATCTCTATTTAGTTCCTGGACTTGAAATTGCCACCTACACTTATAAGCTTTGTTAGCACAATGGGCATCATAAAGAAATACAGGCAACATCACTCTACATCTAATATTACATTATTTTACATTATTTTTTATGAAATACATTAATTAGTTTTCATCTGCTGGTGCCTGACACTGGTGTGACGTGACAAAAAAGAGTCTCACTTATGCATAGCCTATGTCTTCAATGACAACATTCTGAAGTCATATAGAAGGCTAAGTTAGATCATGCTGGTGGAAGCACTACTGGAAAAACGAAGGAGCAAATAAGGGTCACACACAAAGATACTCAAATGACATGATTAAATGTCCCTTCCAGTTCCCCCTCTTTTCTCCTACATGTTCTCTTAGCCATCCATCACTAGACAAAGACACAAGCGCTGCTTCCTGTTATTGGGCACCACTGCCCTGCAGGGATTCCAGTGGGATGATGTCAGATTTTGGAACTCTCTCAAAGTCAGCTGCCCCAGTTGCCTGGAAACACCCCCAGGGGGCTATACACACACACACACACACACACGCAGAGGCAAAATGCACACTTACTGTCAAATTCAGACACTCAGTGTCCCACAAAGTAATAAAAAAATTAGTCGAGGACACCACTAACCTCAAAACAATTATCACAACCCAAAAAAGTCCAAAATTCACTGGCCTCAAGTGAAATTTATAGGGTTACTATTGTTAGGAATTTTCTCATAGACCCTGAAAAAAAGGGCTTGATGCAAGGACACACTAGCAGCAGAAATAAAACTGAAGTATGTTCACAAAGAGATACATTATAGAGTACGCCATCCACCAGCTTCATAATTATAAAAATTATGATAATAATTATCATTTGAAAATGTAATACTCTATTAGCCTGTCTTACAGTAAGGAAGTCCCTCATGGACACAAAAATTTATGCAATTGTTTTAAACAGATTTATTTTAAAAAGAGTACAAAAATGACACGGTGTTACTAATACAAAGCCATGCATAGCACATAGCATTTTTTTAAATCCATATCTAAATTACATTGATTATTTTATTCACGATCATTACAAAGCATTTTAATCAGCATTGACAGACTGAAACCTGGGACTCATCTGCCATCAGACAAACCTTGACATCAGACCAGACATGAGCAAGAAGCCAAGATTCTTCATCATCAAAACAGAACAGGGTGCTACAGGTTCAAGCCAGGACGTCAGTGAGTCCCAACACCAATCACCAAAGTCACAGTGTATGTATGACTCAGACTCCAAAAAGCAAAACCTGAATAACACAAAGACTGTAGCATGAAATTGTATTATGCCTGGTAATGCTGTTGGACATGAGCCTGACGCAGCATTTTCTGCTTTATAAGATCTCTGCGGACATTAAGGAGAGGAAGGCAGAATAACTCAGGTGGAAGTAAGCAGCAAAGTACTAAATATTGAAACATGTTTTGTAACATCAAGGCTGTACATTGTTCATACAGCTGCAATGATTTGGGTCTGCTCTGTGGCACTGCTCCACATTTTCAGAACAGACAACAATGACAGGGATAACAACCTGATAACAAACAAACAAACATCATTCATTTTCTTAAATTTTTTCATCATGTTCAGGGTCACAGTGGTTCCGTAGCCTACCCTGAACACATCCTGGACAGTGTGCCATTCACAGTTATGGACACATTTGACTACATTTGACAACATGTGACTTTGGATTGTGGGAGGAGACTGGAGCACCCAGAGGAATCCCACACAGACACAGGGAGAACACAGCACGCTCCTCATGGACAGTGAGGGTTTGAACATTCATCACCAAGACCCTGGAGCTGTGTGATAATGATACTACTGGGACACCCAACTAACATCACGTCCTGTTCAAATAACATGTCTTTAAAGAATAACCATTTTACTGTTAGCTGAGTGGGCTTATCTTAAATAGTCCAGCATAGTACAGGCCCAGTCAGAGCAAACTGATTCCACTCATCAAGCAATCTGTTATCAGCGCCGACATTTATTCGTTGACTGAGATGTGCTAGTGCTTGCCCTGAGAGCAACATAGGCTCTATGCAGATAAGCCAGGCCAAGAGAGAATGGAGAGGACAGAAAGATGATGCAGCAAGAGGCAAAGCAGTTGCTGGCATCTGGCCCTCTACATAAAACATGTAACTGGAAACATTTTGCATGTTTATTACCAGCCATCTCCTCTCTTGGACTTCTTACAGTGCTCTCTTCTTTACAAACTTAATCTGTTCTTTAAGTCTGTACTGTTTCCAGAGAAACCAAACCATGTCCTCACCTCCCACGAGATGAGCCTGAGCCCAGTTTCCCATAAGCATCTTCTTAACTGGTAGAGAGTATTCAGTATGGGGTTCATCCTGGCAGTTAAGAATCATCTTTGCGTTAAGATACTTTCAACAAACCCAGCCCAGACTTAGTAAAAGGGTCAGGTCTTAAAGGCTTAATGGTTGGTAAGATACCAATATCTCTGAAGAGGGGCTTTTATGATTGATCTATATTATTTAATTAAACTGTGTCCATGTTATGTAATGTTTATAATTATTTAGTGATATTTCCCCATATATTACCAAAATATTCTGTAGATTACCTGATTTTAATATAATCTATAATACAAAAATATATATAAATATTATATGAAAAATTTATATAATTAATAGTAACAGGCACAGACTTACTCAGGTGATGTTTAGAAATTTAAGTTACATGTTATCAAAATGTCTGCTGTGAAACCATTTGATACACTGAGATATTCTAATACACTCTGATCTTCACAAACAGTCAGAATTCAAGGATTTACTTTAAGTACCTATATTCTGAGCCATGTGTGTTTTTCCAGTGATGGATCCTCCTGAGATTTATACTGACACCTGATTTAACAGGGGTGGTTGTATATCAAAGAGACACATTTTGGATTTCTTTTAAGATGCTGGATCAGAGAATTCCCTGTGGCAGTCCATCTTAGAATGTAACACATCTAAATTGCAGTGTACTTCTACAAAAAAAATTATTCAGAGTGTGAGAAATGACAGAATTCCAACTGACTCTTCAGATGTTTCTAGATGTAGCAGACTGGTATTCCTCAGCACTCTCTGAGTGCATAGCTCTGTCCAAATTTGGATTTTCCGTTTCTGCCTCCAACCCACGTTGTGTGATCAAACATTGCTTATTCTATGCCTCCTCTTCAGTAGCATGACTCCGGAAGGTGGATCTCCTCAATCCCAATTCTGGCACAAGATGACACAATGGACAGCCTACTGCCTAAGTTATCATCCCACCAGATTTGAACAGAAAAACCTACATTAATCACACACAAGGCTATGGCATCACCATCACCATCACCACTAGTACCACTCCTGAAGTATCTTTTTTTTCCTTTTTTTCTGAACATGCCTGGCCATGTTAAAATGGTTTATAGGATAAACCTACTGTTGACTTCGACTTAAGCTGATAAAGGAAGGAAGCAAGGCTCTGTCTGACCACATTACGGATGTTTACATTAACAACTCACCAACAGATCTAACAAATCTGTCCTAATCTGAAGCAAGGGTAGAGAAATATATTGAAAGTGCTTAGCAGGCATCCTCTAATCTGGTTCACTAAATGCTTTCAGAACAGGTCCTGCCCCAGTCCACTGCTGGAGTCTGACCTACAAACCGCCTTCATCCTCCACTCTTCTGCTACCGATCTGTCTCCTCACATCTGGACACACTGCTGATGTTTTTCTCCCCCCTCAGCAAATAATGAAGCACTTCAGACTCAATAATCCCCACCCGCCTGTCTCATCCTGCAAGCCCCGACACAATGGCACTGAGATTTATTCATCAGTCTGATGCATAGTAGAGCATGAAATCATGCCACATGAAAAATGTGAGAGCACATATCTGATCAAATTATTTACTTTTATAGCTCTTTTATTGAGAGTGTTGTTTCATTTTTATTATTATTTATCTTATTATGAATGATCCATCACATGCTTTAAATTTTGCTTTGAATTGTTGCCTCATGGTCGTTGTCCAAGATGTAGGACTGTGCGACCAAGAGCAACCTTTGTACCTGAAGCCTTTAGACTACTAAATGAGTAATGACAGTTTGGATTGATATTATTTCTGGTGATTTAAATATTTGTTTTTTTCTGTTGTCTACTGTTTGTGGGCCCAGCATGAATGACCCCTTTGGGATAAATAAAGTGTATTCAATTTAATTCAATTCGATTTCAATGACTTGCAAAGCTTCGTAAATAAATAATAATTAATACATAAAAATAATGTGATCGTTAAAATTATGGATCATTATGAGAATGGGTTAGACAAGGACACAGGTCTGTACTTATGAGACATGCCTGTTTTGTGAAGCCCTGTTAATATATCTAAACTTGTTATCATGAACCTGAAATGGCTCTTATTCAACTTTTTCCTGTTTTTTTTTTTTTAAATATGTCACCTGAGGTTGGTAATTAAACTTTACATAACAACAACAGTTATTCTAATGGGCTGCCCTGTATTGTGCCTTGTTCAAAAGGAGCTCAAGTGGAAACACTCCATATAACCCCAATATGAATGGACATGTCTAAACTGCTGTAAGCTGAATTAAAAATAGGACAAAACTGTTTTCCATTTATGGGCTCTTGAATACAACATCATTGTAAAACAGAAAAATGTGGGTTTCTTTTCTCATAATCACACATTATGTAGATTTTATAGTACAAAACGTGTCCTTCATTTAATTTAAGAGATACACTGCTCTATCAGTTCTGGGGTGAACTGTGGCCTCTGTTCATTAGTAACGAAAGAAGGGTTTACAGCACCTTCGAGAATAAACAATAGCGTCACATCTGTTCCTCATGTGCTCATATTTTTCTGAGAGAAATGACCCAAATTCCAAGACATGGCAATGTCAGTTTAATCAAACAATTATGCAACTGACTGATTTACATATTAATTAGACTACAGTTCAATGAACTTAATGTACTAAGCTCCTTTAGTGTTTAATAAATGCCTGTTTTTGGTTTAGGTACATTGAGTATTATAGTCATGACGCTAAAATTCAACACACACAAATTGAATTTTAACAATTTACAGTACGTTTCGTACATATTAAAGGCTCAGGCCTACTTACCGTACGCGGCTCGAATTTCAGTGATCTCAGCCATTTTGAGGTTGGAGCGCGTTGCAGTGCGAATACAGAATACAAAATGTGAGACAACAGGACGACAATAAAAACAACTCCTACTGCTCCTCTGGACTAAAACGTGTCACATCGACACTCCGTGATTACATGTTTAAATTTCATGCTGGTTTGCGTTTAATAGTCTCTCTGTCTCTCTCTCTCTCTCTCTCTCTCTCTCTTAAAGCGGTGAGGTGATGGTGATGCTGCTGCTGATGATGATGCTGGGGTAGAGCTGATTCGAATGAGTTCACAATTTGAATCATTTCAATTCTTTGATTCGGATCTTAAAGATGAAAAATGGAAGTCGACTCACATTAGGTTTTTGGACGTAAATAAAGACGCATTAAATTTACGGGGGGAAATCATGACGCTGGAGCTAAGAGTGTGTTACTATTTTCTAAGATAATTTAAAAGAGCAGGGGAGTCTGAGAGTAACAAGAATCGACTCTGTGTGGTGATTCAATTTTTCTGACTCACAAAAAAGATCCGGAATGCCCATCATGGGTCTGGTGCCGCTGCGCACGCGTGAATCCGATGCTACGGCAACGGCCGAAGCCCCGCCCATTTTGTCTCGGAGCATTCTGCATTCTGTCTCGGAAAAAGGAAAACAACCAAAGAAGGCCCGTTCTTCCTTAGTTCGTCAGACAAAGGTAACGGTCTCAGTTAGACTGGAAGAATGACAGTTAAGCACTTTAACTTGATTAGGGAGGGTTAGGAAAACAGTTTTTTGCTTTTATATTCCTCTGGTTTCTGAACAGTTTTAGTTGTCTGATTTCTTTTCTGAAGTGAACCCTTTCAAAATACAGTCCAATAATTAAACATGCCAACACACGATTTTCCCTTAATTTATTTAATCAGTCATCTGAGAATGCTTTGGGTTTTACAAAAAACAAACAAAAACAGATATTCAATGATATTTGAACTCACTATTAAAAATAGTGTACATTATTTCACAAGGTAAAAATATTTTGGAAATAGCAGATTTATTTTTATTTGAATATTAGCTTTTCAGTAGCTTGACAACCAATAGTTAAAATAAATTTCTTAGCTTCCAGCCATAACACTGTGCAGGATCATGGTACTACCATATATTTATACCACCAATGTCTCTTTTGTACAGTTTTTTTTTTTTTTTTTGGGAAAATGGAGAAAATGGTTTTAAATGTAGGCGATGATAGCTTTTACTCAAAATGTTACATATAATTACTGAATCACTGTAAAATGTACATGTTGTAAACCCACAAACTGATGATCAAACAATCATAATATTATTATTATTATTTAGCAAAATGATATATAATGAAAAATAAATATTGCCAGCACTGCACAAAATTCTTATTTTGCATATGTAAAGCTGTTTGTATACTTAAAGCAGTCCAAATACATAACAATTTCAATGCACTAGCCAGCAAACTAATAATTCTGGTATGTGACAATTTGGTAAATAGTGCTACCAAGACTATTTTGTTTACCCTTTGATTAACGGGTAAATAATTTAGATATGTAGTTATGTAGTTGTGGTATTCTGTTGTACTGGCTACTGAATATGTTTGACACACCTGTTTAAACTAGAAACAGTGTAGCATGTAAAGAAACAGAAAAGAATATATGTGCTTCACAACAAGTATGAAAATATGTGCCCACATCTACAAGCCTCTCATCTGACAGTCTTTCAAGTATTTTTATGGCACTGAACGAACTGGTTCAGTATTACAGAAAACAGAAGACTCTGCAGTACAGAAGTCTATGTACAATTGCTGTCACACAGCTCCAGGGATCTGGTGTTGGCGGTTCGAATCTCGCTCCAGATGACTGTCTGTAAGGAATTTGGTGCGTTCTCCTTGTGTCTGCGTGTGTTTCCTCTAGATGCTCTGCTTTCTTCCCATGGTCCAAAAAAACATGTTGGTAGGTGGACTGGTGGCTAAAAAGTGTCCGTAGGTGTGAATGTGTGAGTGTGTGTCATCCTCTGAAGGACTGGTGCCCCTTGCAGGTTGTGTTCCTGCCTTGTGCCCAGTGCTTCTAGGTAGTCTCCAGACCCACCGCAACTGGTTGGGTGGTTACAGACAATTAATGTTTTTTATCATTCATTCATTGTCTGTAGCTGCCCATCCAGTCATTGTGGGTCCAGAGCAGTTACAGACAATGAATGAATAGAAAAGACATTAATTTAGTCATTAATTTCTGTTCATCCTGTTACAGTGGGTCTGGAACCTACTTGGAATCATTAGCCACAAGGCAGAACCTATGGACCCTTGTGCATGGCCAATCTACCTCCAAGCATGTGTTTTTGGACTGTGGGAAGAAACCGAAACACCTAGAAGACACCCACCAAGACACACCAAACTCCTCACAGCCTGGAGGTGGCGTTTCAACAAACATACCCAGAACCCGGAAATTGAGTGATAGAAATGCTACGTTTTGCATCACTGTGCTGCCCACAAACATGACAATGGCCATGATGATGTTATTTAAGCTGTGGGTGCAAAACTTAACTGGACCATATTAGATCGTTAAATAATCAGTAACAAATGATGTGAATACACTTTTGGACATACAGTGTATACTTATATCCAACACCTCATAAACATTTCTGGTTTAAGCCATAAATCCTTCTGGTTTGTAATTTAAGGGAATATTTTAAAAATATATATATGGTTCAATAATCTACATTTAAGTCAAGGTCATGTAATCTTGTGATACAATAAATTTCTTCTTTGGTTCATACAATGTGATATATGGTATTATATCTTTGATTTGTTTCTTTGGTTTTACCTACTCGTTCTACAATATAATACTGTCTGAATGTTACAAAAAAGGCACTTTACCAGTAATCATATGTTCCGTACAATAAAAAAGATCAGCATAATGATTGTCTAACCTTTTCTATCCTTAATTTAAGATCTGTGGTATCACTGCTCTTAAAGCATGACTCAGCATTTAGGAACACCTCCTGGGCCAAAAAAACCATGAGTCACCATGGGTTCCAGTCAGAACAGCCCACAGGTTTCAGTGGGCTCTCATCAGCCTTTTTTATCAAGGCTGAGCTCTTCACTTCCACAGCATCCTTTTCACCTGGGTTTTGAGAACATCTCTCTTTTTTGTTCTGCATTTCCATGGTAACGGAGTCAACAGCTCCATGTGCGGACTAAACAGGTGTCAGCATGGCGGTCTGCTCAGTCTGTTGGCTGTGGCAATGGAAAGCTCGCATGTGTTTCTTGCCGGCTTCCATGAGTCACTGTCTGTTCATGTGGGTGAGCTGTGTATGTGAGAGAAGCTTTGTAGCGTATCTCTGTCTCTTTCTCTCTGTCTCTGTTTCTCTCTCTCTCTCTCTCTCTCTCTCTCTCTCTCTCTCTCTCTCTCTCAGGTTTGAGGTCTGCTGCGGTGTGCAGGAGCCGTTGAAACACTGCTGTAATTCTGCTTCAGTGACTCTAAACTCTGTTCCCAGGTCAGTTAACAGGACCAGGGTCAGCGAAGGGCATGGTGTGTAGCACCTCATCTAGCAGCTGCAAGGCTCTGTGGAGATGCACCTCCACCCAGCAGGGCGTTTGTTTGATGCTTTGTCGTGGATAATCTGGCCCCCAGCCCTTCACGAAGCTCAGGCGCAATATACACAGACGTCGCAGGTCATCCACACCTATACCTGCTGCCGCAGAGAAACCTGAGAACAAACACAATCCAGCTGAGTACCAGAGCTGCCGCACATAAGCTATTTCTGTAATCATAATTTTTCAGGTTTTTTTAGTAAGGACTTTTCACTTGTAGATCAAAGAAAACAATTTTGCCAATATTAAGAAGTACCTTTCATGTTGTTTTTCTTCAAAATCAGTGTGTTATCAGATGTTTTATTATTAGTTATATGCCTTTCATTTCATCTCTTTCTTTTTTTTGTATTTTAATTTTTGTCCTATACGTCCTGTGCAATAGTAATATTCTGAATAGTTAATATTTTGATTCTGAAATGTAAATATAGTAGTACTAATGATGGCTTCATATTTAGATTACAATAATCCTGGGATGATAATACATGTTTGTGTATTAATTTACTAGTGCTTAAATATTGTTAACGTTTCTTTAACTTTTATCATTTTTGGCTTTTTAAAAGGTTCTACATAAACAAAAGACAATACAGTGATTATTATTAATTCACATAAAAACTATTCTCACTAATACTATAGTCATTATTAATTAAGGTGCAACAAAACAAGCAAAAAAATGTAGTCCTCTGGTGCCTAATGGAAGCTAATCTGTTAGTTTGACACTGCATCACAGGGCCCATATAGTGTACAATCAAATGTCTGTTTTCCTGGAATAAATGTTTTTGCTAAAGTATGTAAAAAAAAAAAAATTCCAGACCGAGCATTCAATTCTCAATCCATACAGCACACATATATGGAAACCCAGCTGCAAAAACAGCTTGTATTACATTTGTTAAATGTGAATATAATGAACACAATCATGTATATCCACCTGTTTTGACTAAAGCATTGTTTAAGCTCACTCATTCTTGAAGTGATTCAACTTGGACAACTTTTACATATATAATTTTTAAAATGCAGAAAAAGCATCATTTTTAATTGTAGGGTATAACACGCTTGTAAAGCAGAATGACAACATGAAAAACACATTATTATTGAACATCAGGAAATATAAAATGTAAGGAAAAAATGTAGGACAGGAAACCTTTAAAGTGCATTACATTGTTTTCAAACAATGTTTTCATTTCTTCCATAATAAAAACATATTTGCCCCTTAGCCACAACTATGATGGAAAATTTATGAAGCTACTTCTCTGCAAAGAAGTAGTGTGTTTTTATTAAATTTTGATACACAGAAATGGTTAAAAGTTACTCACTGACAGCAGGAGCAATGCCCCCCACGTTGCCTGGACCTGGAATGTTCCCCGCCACTGCTGCAGCCTGTGCAGCAGCAGCTGCCTGAGCAGTCGCTGCCTGTTGCTGCATCTGCCTATGGCACTGTCTGAGGTCAAACACCTAGAGAGAGAGAGACAGAGAACGAGAGAAAGATTTAAAAGTTGTTCTACATATAATCGTGCATTTTGCTGCGTTTATGTATGGCTTTACTGCTGAGCTGTGGGCATGGATCTATAAGTCAGAGTGTCTGATAACATACATTCTTCACGTACATTTTAATAGACCATTTCATCTGAGTTTCCTGCCTTGCGCCCAATGATTCCAGGTAGGCTCCGGACCCACCGCGACCCTGAACTGGATAAGCTGTTACAGATAATGAATGAATGATTTCATCTGAGTACATTTCTGTTGATGTGTGATAATGGAGAACCTCACCTTTATGTAAGCTCCTGGGTAGATCTTGTGCACAGCATCTCCAGGTGCTCTCCCTGCCTCTCTGTCCAGGTAGTAGCTTTGAACAAAGACAGCATGGTCACTCAGACAGCGCATCCACACATCCCCCTCCCCACGACACTCCAGCTGCACGCCCTTACCGATGTGGAGCCTGGGACAGGACAGAGAGCCAATATGAAGAAGCAAGGAAATTAGTCATATTATCAAGTGTCATGGAGGAATTTTTTCCAGTGTCGCTCTAACAGCCTATTGAACATGCTAACCATGTTTTTTTTTTCAAATTTAAACCATTCAAAACCATTCAAATAAATATCTATTAAATTCTTCTAAACTTCACTCTAACCCCGACTTAAACATAACAGACAATAACTGCAAATTTCAACCTGACCCCACTCACAGACATAAAAAAGCTGTTTCATCTGTGATAATGCTGGGAGAATCAGAGATGAGACGTATACTAAAGTTAAAAAAATATATGTCCATTTAAAATCCAAAATGACAAATTTAAAATTTCAAAAAAATTCAGAGAGCATCTATTTATAATTTATTCAATTTTCTTGATGTTTTCAGTGTCAACTAAAAACTAAAGTATAATGAATGTTGCAAGCAATGCTACATTTTGGTCACTAATCATGATTGGAAAATGTTGTAGTATTCCATCCCTACAGGTAACAGACCGTGCCCTCTCGCTGGCATCCGTGCGGTGCACATTGCTGAGCTGCCCCAGGCAGAAGCGATCTCCTCCTGATGGATCTACGTAACCATCCACAGTTACCATGGGACAGTTAGCCAGCACTTTAAACATCTCCCCCACCTGGATATCCATCTCAAAATATGAAATTGAGCACCAGAACTCTGGACCTGGTTGGAGAAGTAAAAAAAAAATAAATACATCTGTTTGAATGTGTCTGTTTGTGCTCTTGTTTGTGCATGTATGTACAGATGTATTAACCTGGATGGTTGGAGACTGGCTGTGGGTATGAGGCTGGCGTGTGATGCTGAGACCCTGGTGAGGAGAATTATATGGCAGATTAGGTGATTCTTCATTAAAGAAATACTAGAGTACTAGCGTTTTTTAAAGTTTGTAGCATAACATCCTTTATTATAGATGATAATTTAGATGTGATAACTGTATTTTGTAGAATGTTGAACCAAAACACAGTTATAGCTGCTGAAGGACCTGCCTCTTTGCTTCTGTTGTAAGTGGGTTTTCTGTTTTGTTTTGTTTTTCTAAGAACTGCTAACAGATGAAAAGTATTGTCTGTAGTTGTCGATTACATGCTACAGATGTAGCAGATCAGAATAAGGTTGAAAAAGTATCACGTCACATTCAAAAGGTCAGAAAGGTGACTCTAAAATTGTAAAAGACAGTACCCACATAGTCTAATGAAATTATGATGAACACCTTATGATGACAGTCAATTACTACACTCTACATAAATCAAACAATTAATTGACATACAGAAATGACCAGTGTGATGGGGAGGGGCTTGCTGCTGACTCCGCCCATTCTGCTGGGATCCCACAGGTGTGTAGGAGGCAGTGCTTGTGCCTGTCCAAGTTGTAGCTGAGGTTTTAAAGATCATATTAGTGTTTACTCTGGAATCCCTAGCACATGCTCAATCAACAAACAATGCACTGGACGTATATTTCATAAAACCACATCATGAAGATCATTATAAATAATTTACATTTGGCAATGTACTTTTTAATGTAGTATTTCATTCAGGGTGAAATAATTATTTCCAAAATTACTTTATAGGAGAAAAAGAATTCATTTTAAATTTGTGGCAGAAGTTAATTATTTCAATGTGATTTGTGGACTACTGGAATTTTATCACAATGCAAAAGATTTTTCACTTAATGCAAATAAATAGAAATTGTTTTAAATACATTTCACTAGTGTGAAAAAGATGTGAATTATAAAACATCTGTGCAGCAGTGACTGTTAATAGTACTCACTGTGAAACGAGGTCTGTGTCTGTGTGTGTTTGGAGCCGTTGTATTCACTCTGGCTGACTGCTGGTTGTTGTGTGTGTGGGTGTGTGTGGCGGTGGGTGTGTGGAGGTGGGTGTCGTGGGGGGAGAACTGGAGGCCAAAGCCCTGCTCGGTGGAGAGGCTATCTGCAGTAGACCTTCAGGACGACTCCCCTGCAGGGGCATTCTGGAACTGCTTACTGCACACACATACACAGAGTGACATTAGAATAAACTTTAGAACAGAGGTCACTACTCTACCGAGGGCTGATGTGGCTGCAGATATTCGTTCCAAACAAGCAGCAACATACCTTAAAATGTATCAATTTTTGGAAGTAATAATATAATATAATAAATAAATGAGAGAAAATGAAATTCTTGTCTTCAGATAAATGCTGAATACACATTACCATTTAAAGGTCTAAAAATCAAGGTTAATTATTTTCTATTTTATAACATATATGTTATAGTTTATATTAGGGCTTCTAGTCTATGAATCCAGGAACCACTTGTGGGTACAAAGCACCCTCTGGTGGTCCTGTGGCCAATTCTGAGTGGGAGGCAGGGGGTACATATTTTTTCTATCAATGCCAGAAACATAGCATAGCAGCTCTTTCTAGTTTTTGCCCTTGGCCTGAAATAAAAAAAAACCTAATATAATACTCAATTTACAATAAATTGTGTGGGTATGTGCACCGCAACTAATTTTTCAAAACAAAACCTTAATTTAACGTTTGAATATTAATCAAAATATTTACCAGATATTTATTAATTACCTTGGTTTTAAGATTAATATTATTTATGACACTCACCAGGTGGGGAGAGGGGCAGGCTGGGGTAAAGGGTCACTGATGGAGGTGGCTGATGATGGGGCTCTGGTGACAGTTGGAGTGGAGGCAGCTGTTGGCGGTAGTGGTCTGATGCATGATGGTCCTGCTGGGAGGGCATTCTGGATGGACCTTCCATCTGTATACAGTCATGGATATACTCCTCCTTTATGGGTCTACCAGAGGAGGGCAGGGAGAGGGAAGCTAGTACAAAACAGTATGAGAAGCTTTAGTTCAAAGTAAACTAGGGATGGTTACAAATATGTTTTTTCACATATTAGGTAAATAGGCCTGTTTTGAAAACAATTACCTAACCTGTGTTTTCTGGAGGACCCTGTTCTGCACATTTTATGATTCCCCTTGCTTTAACACAGCCACCTCAACTCAGTAAGGAGTTCTTAATGAGTTAATATGTCAGATCAGGTATGCTTTGTGAAGGATGGACACCATATTAAGCAGATTAGGAGGCTAACGCTAAACCAGAACCAGCGCTGTGTAAATACACATGCTTCATGCCAGAAGAGACAGGCCCCACCAAGCTTTCCCTTGACCCATGTCAGAGATGTTTTCACATTTTGAACAGAAGCACTAAACCCTACACTAATTCCAGACATGGCAGAAGATTATCTGGAAAATACACTCATCGTCTATTTGTCAGCGGCATGCAGTTATACAATTTAATCTAGTACACCGACTTCATTGTAGTAAAGTTAAATGATCTAAAATGTGACCAAATATAGATCCTACCTGTCATTAATGCAAACAAGATCCTGCAGATGTATTATGTATGTTTTGGATGTCCTACATTACGTCAGTTTTGGCAATCTATATTTAAGGTACCAATATACTGTTCTACTTATGTTGCATTTTACAGGGTTTAGAGGTTGAGTGCTCACCTCATTATTAAATGCAATATACTGGCCTTGTTAGCCAGGTGATTAATATTGATTAGATAGAAATATCCTTTTCTAATCTATCCTTTTTTTAATAAAAAAATCGTTGACCAAAAAAAAAAAAAAAAAAGAATCACTATACTGACATAAAGTCATGTGTGATGAGCAGACAAATGTATTCTTGAAAACAAACCCTACCCCAAAAAACCACAGTCCTGAAGTAACCCATGTCCTGAACAATTAGGTGTCCTCTCTGCTCCAACAAACATGAACCAAATAAATAGCTCTTTTACCATCAGTCCATTAACAAGAATCTTTTGAGCTGAAGTGGATGGAACACACAAAAATATACAGAATAAAAGGCACTCCAGAACCAAGGTTGAAAACCACTGAGATATGGCAATGATAAAGCAATAAACAAATCTCCAGCCTCTCACCTGTGGTCTGCAAACTCAGTCCAACTGCGTGGAGTAAGAGCAGAGACAGAAATATCAAAATTACTGAGCTGTAAAGGGGTTATTATACAGTAACAAACAACATTGACACCAACTCGTGCTGTAAATATCCTAGTGTTCTGACCATGGGAATCTTCTCTGGCAATCTTGTGATTCTTTATTTAGACTTCTGATGTTAGTTGACTGCACACAGTGGAACACTCTACAAAACGTTATAAACAAATATAAATGTACTTTATTTATAAAATCTCCAAGATTCCACAGATTCCATTGGGCCTTAGTTACATGTCTGCTATTCTTCTTTTAGTCTAAAACTCATATTTTCCTGCCTCTGTGTGTTTAATGAGGGCCGCACACATACCGATGCCAGGAGACACCACCCGTTCATAGTGGTAGGGGTTCACACACACGTTGTCGTACTTGAGATCGAAGGCGTACTGGCAGAACTTGACATGTTTGAGCTCGTTTTTGTGTAGGTCTGGCCAGCGCCATAATCGAGCGTATATGACATGAGGAAAGCCTTTTCGTCCTGCCACCTGGAGGAGTGCAGAGAGTACCATTAGTCTCTGTGGGGGATGACAAAGGGCATGAAATGCAGAAGGGTAGCAAGAAGAGGACAAGTGAAAAATATGTCCTGCTCACAAAAAAAAAAAGGGGAAGGAAAAAAGAAAAGAGACCTCTTTGGGGCAAAGCTGTGAGCAGAACAAGAAGCAAATCAAGGAACATGTTATTATAATACATTCCCCATCCCATTCTGAACTCTTTCAGAGATAAAAAGGTAAAAGAGAAAGAAAGAAAGAAAGAAAGAAAGAAAGAGTATAAGCGAAGAGAAGATTATTATATAGCTGAGCCTGAGGCCTGAGTGTTGAAGATGTGAAGCTTTAATGCTTCCTCAGAGCTCCCACAGTTCCCCACTGAAATGATTCAGACTGATTCAATCATTCCAACAGCATAAGATCACGCAAAGAAAGAATACTGGTTTTTGAAGGACAAGCTAAGAAAGAGAGATGTGAGTGCGTGTGACGACAGTTATAGATGAAATAATCAAAGAGTGAAAGTAAACTTGAAATATTGCTTCAGTTAAAAGGACTCAAATAATTCAATACTCATAAAATCACAAGTCAGATATTAATCGAACTTAAAAGTTAAAAGTTACTTATATAGTGAAGGGCAAAATCAGAGAAAAACATTCCTAACTTCCTAAAGTCACTGCACATTCCAAATCAAAGGGGGAATATTATAAACTTTTCTACTAGTTTACACAGTTCTCTGGGGTCTTAATAAAACATCTGTGACATGATTTGGCCAAAATACCCCATAGATCAAACAAACATAGCATTTTCGTATCCTGTATAAACAGCCCTTTTCAGAATGACAGGTCTCAGCACAAATTCCTTTAAATGAAAACGAGTCTCTGTTTACTCCAAATGCCAGAGCCCATCAGTGAGACATGAGGAGCATAAATGCTGTTTTTTTTTATTATTATTTAAGTCATTTTCGCTAAGTTTTCTTTTGTTCTGATCTTGTTTTCAGCATGTTTAATCTGTACTCTTTTTTGTATGTATGCATATTTTCCATTTTAACCTTGTCTGCACAGAAACATGGGTCCCTCTCTGTTTGGAGAGACTCACATGAGAAGTGCCTGCCATCTATGAAAGACTCTGACTTACATATCACATGAACTGACCGTGTGGTTGTATTCTAATATTTTGTGCGTTAGTAGGAGCCCCAGATCCCAAAATTAATTATATATATATATATATATATATATTATATATGTATATACAATTAGGGAACTGTGATCACTGTAGCAGAAACGAATAAATAATGTAATGTATATAAATGTGAATTATATTTTGGTGATAACAGCTTTCAGAAATTAGAAAAGTTAGAGCCCCTCGCTTTAATTCATTTCAGCACATCTGCACACTTAGTACATTACCAATTTCTTACACTGCTCTGGTTTGATTTTGTTCCACTTTTCTTAGAGTCTCTTCCACTGTTCAGTAACTGTAGTGGGTTTCTTAGCCATAACTTGTATC
This sequence comes from Hoplias malabaricus, assembly GCF_029633855.1. NCBI lineage: Eukaryota > Metazoa > Chordata > Actinopteri > Characiformes > Erythrinidae > Hoplias > Hoplias malabaricus. The sequence continues at coordinate 21,454,470 of NC_089809.1, forward strand.
TACATAAGAGGCCCAACTTCTGCTGGAGAAAACATCCCCTGAATCATGACACTTCCTCCTCCAAACTTAACTCATTCAGGCACATTTGGCTCAGTCTTTCACCAGATTGAAGCTAAACATATTTTCTACAGGATTCAACATAATTCAGTTCTTTTATATTGATTAAACTAATTAAGTGATTTCATCACTAGATTTCTCTCCTTTGTCTGTACAACATGCTTCTCTGCAAAGGTTAGTCTAACTTTTTAATTCAGTTACTATTCACCTACATCGCTATTACTGAGGAAAGAGCAGTGAAACAGGAAGTGTTCTAACTTTGATCTCTACTCTATATTCAAATTTTCAACTGAGATGCAACTTTCTATACTACTAGGCTTCTTAGTGCTTTTAAAATGTGTTGTAGCACTTAAAGATGGCATTCACGATTGTAATCCAAAACAACGGTTTATGTTTATGAAGCCAAACATGTCAGTAAATGCATAAAACAAACAAAGTGGCTCTGTCAGATATGCTAGGCTTTCTGTCTCTCTGCTCACAGCAAAAAAAATGGCAAAGAGCCCACCAAATGTTGAAAATCATGGAAAGAGATATGAATAGTGCTTTATTCCTGCTCCATTAGTAGGTAATATTGAATTATTATTTTTTTGTTTCAGATTATTTAGGTAGGAACCCACTCTAAATTCCTGAGAGTGCTAACTGCATGAAAGTAACGACCAAAAGTGCTACTCAAGTTACAAACTAGTTTCAAATTCAAACAGTGAACTCTAGCCACGAACAAACAGACATTTTTCTCCTTTCTGTTCCACTTTAAAATACGTGCTTCTGAATGTAAACAAATCAGAGAGAACTGCAGTTCCCCATAATCATAGACCTTCCCTTTAAATGCATGTTTAAGTTAGTTTTATTTAGTTTTACATATATTTTTAAATATACTATTATAATTATTTTACCTATTGTTTTATCATTATTACTCACTCCTATTCTTACTCCTTACTCATATATACCACATTTTATTTTTAATTGTTTGGAGTTTTTAACTGTAGAGCACTCTGCCCTGCAGTCTTTTAAACATAAAAATAAAGTTGACTTGACTTGTCACTATAATTTAACCTTTAAACCAGTTACAAATGAAAAAGATTAGTGATTAATGCAGGGAATTAACAGAGAATTTCCCCTCCCTTTGCTGCAGTAAAAGCTCTTATTCTTATGGGAAGACTTTACACAATATGTTGTAACATTTCTGTGAGTATTTAAGTACATGCAGCTATGACTGCATTAGTGAGATCATGTACTGATGTTGGATGTTTAAATATGGATCATCAAATATGGTCTATCACTCCAGAAAATGCAGTTTCACTGCTTTACAGTCTATTGAAGGGGGCAAACCCTCATAAACATCACTTGATATTGGGCATGGTGACCTTAAGCTCATGTGCAACTGTTTGAGTGCTGAATATCTATGTCAACAATGTTTACAACCTCCCAATAATTTACCACACATAACCCTAGCAGATATTTCTTTGTGTCCATCAAACTGTAATATTTTATAATTAACAGGCTTCCAAAGGAAAGTAGTAAGTGTTGTGGCAAAAACTGTGAAAATTCAAGTTTAGAACTGGACAACACATCTTGAATAAACAATAAGAGCAGAACACAGTGAACACACGCTTAAAGCATGTGTAGATTGTGTACACATACTTCAAATACTGACCCTCACAGACACTCACACTTCCACACACACACACATACTCGCTCCCTCACTCTCTCTCTCTCTCTCTCTCTCTCTCTCTCTCTCTCTCTCTCTCTCTCTCTCACACACACACACACACACACACACACACACATACACACACACACACACACACACACACAGACTCAGAGACAGACAGGCTTTAACTTAACCCTGCCCCTTTCCTGTGTCTCAGACAAAACAACCCTCTCTCTCCCTCACCCCTCCTTCTCTCTCTGTCTCTCTCTCTCATTCCCTCTCACTGTCTGCAGCTGGGGGAGGGGAGAGGAACTTTCAGTCTCTCTTCTGTGGTGCGTTCTTCTTTCTGTATTCATCAACCAACCGTACAGAACAACCATATTCATGTCACAATGATAAAATTCTAAGCTTGGTACAGCAGTAGGTCACAGAAGATATTCTGGACAGGGCTAAACTTTCTGTTTGTCAATACAAAGATTTTAGAGTATTTTTGCCTTGTGTTCTTGAGAAAATGGCCACAGCAACAAATTAGAGCAACTTCAAGATTGTGTCATTTAGTTCAGAACCTAGATATATTTTATGTTCTTAAATTCAGCTGTAAGCAAGTTATAATTAAATAAAAAAAGAATTCTGAATGGATATTTCAACATTTCCGCATAATTTGAATATCCATATTTCACTTATTTCTTAAGTTATACACTGTGCAATAATGTGAAAAGCTCCATACTAGTCATATCTTGAAATTGTTGGCAACAGTGATGACAGGAGCCAGATGTCCTATTTAATGTCAGGAAAACACCACCTGAGATGGTTCTAAGATAGGCTCTTCACATAAAATATATTCTTGAAAATCCATTCTTGGAGGAAAGACAAAAGCAAGGTATTGTAAGGTAATAAAGTGCCCAAGGAAACCTTATTTTCAGATTTACTACTGGTTTAGATTTATCAAGATCACATTTAAAAAACTAAATGACTAAATTATCAATAATCTTGGTAAATTAACTGGAAATATTTGCATTTCAGGCATTGCAACCCCTGGTTTAGAAATAGTAGTTTCTCTATATTGCGCCATTTCACACTAAGCCACACTGACTGACAGGCTTTACAATTAAAAATGGTGGAATTTCCCTTTTCTTAGTTAAACTTCATACACTTGTAATGCAAAACACGTTGCACAGCACAATGCTGTATTTTCTGTATTTTCATATGTTTCATGATGTCATAATGATGACAATTACAACTGATCTTTTAAGAACTATTTTAGTAAAGGTAAAAATTTAATGAACCTCCACACGATGTAAAATTTATAACCTCCAACTCAGCAAACACTTTCTATAACTAGCCTGTGTTTGAGTTTATCTATGGCTGGTTTAACAGGCTGCTGGAGATTAAGTCTATCATCAGTGAAACTGCCAGTCAGACTCAGAGTTGCCTATACTAAGGAAGAGGAACAGAACGGCATATCAGTCACAGCAAGGAATTACAACTTTGAACTTCAGTGGTGTTTCACAATGTCCTACTGCCAACACTGGACAGGATCAGAGAGGAATCTGCTATTGTGTGAATTTAGAATTGCATAGTGGTGCTTCAGAGAGTTCAGTGCACACTATAAACAGTATTTAACAATGAGCAATAAGCTGTTGTGAAAGCATATTGTCATTGTGGCTACAAAAACCTCATAACTTAGAACAAGATCTTATTCTGTGTTACTTGGACCACTTCTATTGCTCCATTCCTTGTGAAATGTGTACACAAATCACAGGCCAGCTGGCATTTTCCGATGGTGTAAAAAAGGGAATTTCATATCACAGAGATGATATGTATTAAACTTTTATGGCATATTGGTAGGCCCAAAGTATTTCTTATTACTATTAATGTGCAAACCTGCAACCGGCCATCCAGCGTTCTCTGGATGGTCACACATTTGCTGGGATGGACTCCATTGGTGGTGATGGCTGTTATGAGGGAGTCCAGCTCGTCTTTCTTCTCTTTAAGCTTCTTCACTAGGCTCTCTATGGCCCGTTTGGCAAAACCTTCATTCTCACCACCCTGCCGATGGCACATCAGACTGTGAACGATGCTCAAACATGCATCACTACTAGTTGGAGAGCTGACAGACATCCTTGAGACCTAGACAGATGGACAGGAAGAGAAGGAACAATTCAGATATTTCTGAAAGTATCTGAGAATACAGTACTTCATTGATTAATTTGTGCATGATTTTAAATCTCATTAAACTATCATTAATTATGAGTACTCACCTGCATTCATATAAACACTCAGTGTTGTTTAAACTGACAGTAATTACATTTTTATGTATTTCATGTTTAACAGAAATATGCATTCCACAGTGCTTGTTGCTGCTATGACTTTACATTTTCTCTTAAGATTAAAGGGATCTTAGCCTTACATTTTCTTTCGACTTATGATACTCTCATTCAAAAGACTGAAGGTTTAGACTAAAGCATTCATTAAATGTTGTTTCTTAATGGTCAGAGATAAACTGATAAAAGCTGAGTATGTGGATATATGTAAATGTGCTGTTATTTGTGACATCACAGAACCAGTGAATTCAAAATGAACAGATTTTTCTGATGCTTCCATAAATTAACAATATGGATGGTATAATATTTACATACTAAAACAGAAGTATTTCAACAATCAAGCTATATTTGTCCATTATCTCCCTCAATAACCTATCCATCTATCGGCCTCTCTATCTATCTATCTATCTATCTATCTATCTATCTATCTATCTATCTATCTATCTATCTATCTATCTAACTATCTATCTATCTATCTATCTATCTATCTATCTATCTATCTATCTATCTGACATATTGTTGCCACATGCAATGTCAAGACAAACTGTAATTAAGTAAAAGAATTGCACTTACAACTGTACTCTGTCATATGTGTGAATGCTGAGGTTGCTCCGGGCTGATCTGAACTTGTGTCTTTCTGCCTCGGTCTATATAATATCTCTCTCTCTCTCTCTCTCTCTCTCTCTCTCTCTCTCTCTCTCTCTCATTCGCACATCCTGCTGCTCCCAGACGTTCCGTAACTGAATGTGTCTGTGTGTGTGTTTGTGTGTGAGAGCAGGGGGAGGTGTTTTTGAAGAATTCAACCAATCATCGTCGTCCTCTCATTCGGACAGAAACTCAGGGATGACGCTGTTGTTCTGTAGTTCTGTGACAGGAAGCTGAACTGTAATTAGCGCTGAAGCCTCAAACAAAGATTGCATATAAACCCATTCAAGCTAAATAAATCCTCTCTGACTCAAATAAAACTTTTCACTAGCTCAGTGGTGTACCTGGCTATTTCAGGGAGTGATAATACCATAGGCAAAGTTTGCACAGTAAAATCAGATTTTCAATATTTGTTAACCACTTTAAAACGTTTTTACAGCCATAAAAGAAAATCTTGATATGCCCCAAACTATACTTATTTATGGCCATTTAGAAGTTACATTTGACAACATTACTAAACAGATTTCAACCCTACTAGTCATGATTGCAAAACAAAATAAATTTACTTATTTCGTCTACCCCCAGGTACCATCACTAAATTTATGGCTCCCTCACATCTCATATGAGCATCTTTTCTTCCTCTTGAGAAGTTGACCTTTGACTGCTTTTGGGAAATATGGTCTCCTCTTTGGAATTCCATTCGAAATCTGTAAATAATTTTAGAAACTCGTGGTTTTCCTGTACTCTTTCTTGTTTCTTTATGAATATCCACTGTACACTTGGTTGTTATTGGTGGTATTCAATGACTGTACATTTACTCTCACATTTGATTTTTGGACACATTTCTCTCTGTTTCTTTTATCCAGAAGAAACGGCATTTGTAAATATACATGTGTGTGCTCTGTAACACGTGTCCCAATAAAATTTTAATAACTAAAATTATTATATATATATTCATTTTATTTCCATCAGATATACATCTACAATAGAAAAAAAGCACAATAGAAAAAAAAAGCATATTGCTGCACATTCATTATCTGTAACCGCTTATCTAATCTAATTCAGGACAAGAGCCTACCTGGAATCATTGGGCGCGAGGCGGGGATACACCCTGGAGAGGGCGCCAGTCCTTCACAGGGAAACACAGACACATTCACTCACACCTACGGACTTTTGAGTCACTAATCCACCTGCAACGTGTGTTTTTGGACTGTGGGACAAGGGGAGAACACACCAACTCCTCACAGACAGTCACCCGGAGCGGGAAACGAACCCACAACCTCCAGGTCCCTTTTGTATCATGAGCAGACATAAGTAAAGGTATAGCTGAGTATTTCCACTTCGAAACTGAAGTGTTAATAACAGTCTCAAAAGGGTAGATTCAAACAACCAGATAAGGAACTAATTGTGTAGTCATAAATCCACACATATGGAAATATGCAGAGTTACATCAGAGCCTTTGGGCACTAGCAGATTTATTTATTGGAAATTACTTATATGTCATTCTGACCAACAGAGAATTTATTATTATTATTATTATTATTATTATTATTATTATTATTATTATTATTATTATTATTAGTAGTAGTAGTAGTAGTAGTAGTATAAGATCAAAAGGGTTGTTTAACCTGAAACTAAGGACTGGAGTTTGTCCAATTCTTTTTTTTTTCTCCTTCTTGGCCTAAACGAAAAATGTGAATCCAGAGCAGAACACTATGCCAAAAAATGAAAATAAAATAAAATGAAGAGTAAATTGCTTTGCTTAGGTTACTACGTGTGTAACGTTTATTAATAGGTATAAATAGTCAAGTTTATAACCCAAATTAGACTCAGCCCTGTAAAATAAATCATTTAAATGCCTCCAAAAAGGCCAAATTTTATTTTATGTAGGGTGCAATATTTTAGTATTTTGCCGCGTTAAACGCAGTTTCTCAACCAATCAGAGTTCTGATACCAGAACCGAATCAATCCGGTTTAATGATGAGCATTGTGTGAGAGGGTCACAGGGTGGCGCCTCCGAGTCTAAACCTGAGATGAGGTCGATGTAAGAGGAGCAGTGTCTGAACAGTTCAGTTCAGTGGAGTCGAGTCACAGGAGTGGGTGAAGAACACATGAGTGTAATTATAGCATACATTAATAATAATTTTATATTTATGGTATTTCTGCTCATAGAGAGCACTTCGCATCATAGTCTTTGTTCAGAATCAGGAACTAGAGAAAATATGTTCCTTAATGTTCAAGTTTTAACTCTTGCAAAATAAAACGTGTTAGATCCAGTCCGTATTTGTCGCCGTTTTGTAACGGTCGTTGTTGTACCTGGGTTTTTCGGGTAATTAAGAAACAAGTTTTATACGTGTTGAAGCACAGACAACAGTCTGCAGTATTTGTAAAAGAACTGTTTGTTGTCACAGTGATGTTAACGGTCACTGAAGTGTACTCCCAGTTCACAGAAGCTAGGCCAAACATTAGCTGTTGCTAGATTTTAGTCATTTTTGTCCACAGTAGTTAGCTATATTAATATTACATTCTTCAGCTTTTACTGTTCTGTAACTTAAAAAGGCAAAAACAACTGTTGCTCAGCACTTTTTTAACATATGGATATGCGTACGAGGAACATAAAGCGAACGTTGTTAAAGCAGACAAGTTGCAAATGAACCAACAACGTGAGCCACCATAAGCCTTACAGCAAAGCTAATGACTGTTAACCAGTGATTTTAACCACCACATTTAAAATATGCGTTAATTTATACGTTTTATAAATGTACGTTTTGCTGGTAATCATCTTTTCACACTCTGGCAGCATATGAATGAGAAATTAACTCTCCTCTAATTGAACGTTAATTGAATGTTTAGTTGTTTCTGCAGTGTTTGGTGTTGAAGATGAATCCTCCTCCTACAAAGCTGTATCTGAAAAGCACCTCTTCCATGTCTTTACATGACCGGCAAGTATAAAATATATTCCAAAGAAAAACACAGAGGCTTAGCGTATGTAATGTCAGTTCATGTACAAAAATTTGTGATTGAACTATTTGCTACTGTTCTGAGACATTTGTCTGTTTTGCTCTGATTTCTAGTTTCAGTAGTATGCTGAAGAATGACCAGTCAGAGCTGAATGACCTCGGAGGTAATGGGCAGCAAATACAGTTTGCTTCAGTGAAGAATCGGCGGCTGGCTCAGCAGATGGCCAACAGGCCCTCGGTGCTTGCTGCCTTGCAGAATGTTTCAGTGAGACTCTTTTCTTCTACAACAAAGTCTTAATGCTGTCCTTCAGATGAAGATGGGCGGAAACCTTGAAATAATGTAAACATTGATGTAAATGAGAAACTAATTTATATGCAGTGTTCAGACTTCAGTTTATTGATTGATTAATTGTTTGGTTTATGGACAATGATTTACAAACCTGGTCCTTTGTAGCCAACAGATGTAGACCAAATACTTTCTGAAATTGTTCTTAAAGGAGATGGTGTTTATATTTTATTGAATTGTTTGATGTGAAAATGCTCAAAATATGGTTTTAGTCTAATTTTGTACCAATGTAATATGCTGTGAAAATATACAAAAATTAGTGCAGTATTGTACACACTGAACAAAATCTTGCACTGTATACTGAATACTCACAGAGTCACAATGCTTTATGATACGGCAATTCATTTTTAGGTAACACCAGGGTTTACTACCATTATCTTCTTACTGCTTTGATCCTAGTATCCTACTTGGATATGGAGTTGATCAGTACAAAATGAATTCCCTTTACACAGACCCTGAAGTACCGTCTGGGTAAAAGGAGCATTAAGGCAAGGCTGACTCACCCCTGGATGAGAGGAGGGCTGCGTGGGATGTCAGGGCACTGGGGTAGGCCAAGAGGAAGAGGAGCAGGAGCTTTGCTCAGGGGAACACTTTCATTGACATGTGAGTGACACTCCCAACCCATTTCTGTATTTTATGTTTGAAGCTCACCTTTTCTAGTAAAATGTCTTGTTGGCATTGATGGCATCTGTGTGTCATTGGAGATAAATATTTTTCTTTAGACACAGACTATATGAAGTGTATTATATGTATGCATGGCTTGAAGTGTGGGTTCTTGCAGTTATCATGTGTTATATGTTTATAGTGGTACATACCTTGTTCATGTAGTGCGCAATTTTGACACATGTTCAAAAGACTATGTTTTTAAAGGTGATATTAACCAACTCTATTTGTTTGGAGCGTTGTGATTTATAAGCAAATTGTCCTCAAAGTTTAGGTGGTCTGGATATCAGTAACAAGATATAAGGACTAGGTGTATTGACCGTCTCATTCTGCAGGCATGAGAGGATTGCCAGGTGTAGTCTCTGATTTAGAGACTCACCAGCAGCACAAATCTATAAGCAGACCAAGAGTGATGTTGAGTAAAGGAGTAAGAGGACCTCTGAGAGGCAAAGGTAGGAGATTATCCACACTAAAGAACATACATTATTCTGCCTCATTTAACACATTGCCTTCTACACTCTCATGTCCAATTAACAAAATGAAGGGTGTCTAATATAACTGGTAGACCAGCAGAGCTTTATCTGAATACATCATGATTGTACATTCAGCACTGTTTTCTTCTTTTTATAACTGTCTCTTGTGGCGTATAGGTGAAAGGGTTTACCCAGTGAATTATTATAAAAAATGAAAACAAAATTTCTGCCATTTTCTCAAATTTGATACCAGAATCTGTGCAGTACTGCCCAGAGGCAAAGATTAGCATCCCTCCTGATTTAGGTAACGCCCCCCTTCTCACAGAGCACAGAACCTCAGACCACTTTGTTGACAGCGCACCAGCAGAGAGTATTTTTGAGATGCAAATTGCTCTGTGTATGAGAATCTATGCTTTTGCTTATTTTAAGTTGGAATGAAAAACTCTGCAGGTGACACAACCTTTGTCCCATTTTAAGGTGGAATAAATAATTTTACCAGGGCCACATAGGACATTCTGAAACTGTAGCACCATTTTAAGGTGTATTTAGTTTTAAGTGTATTGCGTGGAGAAGGTGGAGAAGAAAGTTCTGCTGATGCCAGAATGTATTTGCTGCTCTGTCTGCATTGGAACAGAAAGGTGATAAATCCTAGTAACTTCACATTTTAAGGTGGAAATGAGAGTTCTAAAAGAAAAAAAGGGGGGCTAGTAGAGTTACATATCATACTGCCTACAGAGGTGCTTTATTCTTCTGAATTGTGGCTGTGTTCTATTACTCATTGTTTTCTAGCTCACTGCTGATTTTTGAAGATTTCTGATTTGAAAGATTGAATAGAATCTCTATGAAAATTGCTGAACAAGTGACAAATAAGCTTGAATAAGCATGATGTAACTTTGTGTTAACAGGTTTGTAAATAACTTTCAGGTATTGCACAGCCTTTACAAGGATGGTTTGGCCCAGTGCACATTTTGCAGTTATGTAATTTATTTAGGTTTTCTAATCCTTTTGTCTGATTCTCTGATCCTAGAATTAACATGTATGAATGCAAAGCAACCACTCTTTCTGTGCATGTAAAGGTCTGAATTCAGGAGGGTGTGGGCTGTTTGTAGGTCATGGCTGGGGTTATGGAAGAATCAGGGAAGATAGTCGCCCTGTCCCCACTCGAGAGGAGCTGGATGAGCAGCTGGATGACTACATGTCTATGACAAAGAGTCACCTCGATGCACAGCTGGATGCATATATGGCTGAAGTGGATTCTGAGGACTTACAGTAATTTGGCCTTGCTTTGGTTCTTAGTTCTTCTTCCATAAAGGAGCTTGGTTCATTTGCCCACCCATTTAATTGAGAAAGAATGAAGAGCTGTCCTGTTTGACCAAGATACTAGATAAAGTTATTTTAGATTAAAGTTGATTCTGTAGGGTATTCGTTATATTACCCATCACACCTGTGTTATATTATCCTTCCACCAATAAGTCAGCACCTTGTAGGCTAAAGGGTCAAGATATTTGTAGTACTTTACTCTTGAGCACTTATGTCACACAGGTGAATACAACTGAGACCTCAGTTTGTTGCTTCAGTTAGTAAAATTACACTGAGGAAGGGTTTCATTTTCGACTGTAAAGAGAAAACACCTGTAAGGTTTGAATTCTAGATCTAGGCCTTGTTTTAGAATTCAGAGTTGTTGGTTCTGTAATATGTTGGTGGTACAAATTGTGTAAGATTTCTTTTTGCTTAAATTTAAGAATGTCGTCCATTTTATTGTTAAGATCTGAACAGCCTAATCTAGCGTTAGTAGCAATATTTGAAGTTTTTTTTTTTTTTTTTCACATTTCCTGTGAAATCACATTTCCTTCTTTCTGTTTTCAAATTCTCTTGTATTATTTCAATGCAAAAGGTTAAAACAAAACAGCCATTTTTCTTTTATATAAAATCTTTTGAGACTTTAAACACATTTGTGTGTTGTTTGAGCATGTTTGTGTGTTTGATATTTCACAGTAGAAATGAAATACATGCTAATTTAATTCTTACAGTTTTGTAAAAGTTCCATTTAAAATTAATATAATTATATGATTAAATTTGGCAATTTCATTGAGACTGAGGGGAAAACCTTTCCTCTGAGAAATTGCAGGTACAGTGATATCTGTAGTCTTTCATTTGTTTGATAGTTTGTTACTAATTTTTATACATAATGGTTGGTGATATTTTTAATTTAGTACATAATAAACAGCTATGCAAATGTTGAAGGTGCAGGGTTTTTTTTGACCTCATGAAATAAAGCATGTAAAAAAAAAAAATTAAAAAAATGGTGCACTCACGAGACCAGTTTCCTGGACTGGCATTAACTCAAGTCCAGGATTACATGGCATTCTCTATGGAGATTTAATACAGAAAAGAAAATCAGTATTAGACGAATCCACAGCTGCATTAAAATCAGACATTTGTTTATAATACAACTGCTTCTTGGTGAATTGACTTTAAACCACTTCAAGTATCTTATAGTAACAGATACAAGTTCAGCTCAGTGTCAACTAATGATGGAAAATATACAGTATCAGATCACCTGGGCTTAAGGATGGGAGCCTTGTTTTCATATTGACTATACAGTCTTTTTATTTAGATTTAAGGTAGAACAAGTGCATCACTTCAATGTTATGTTTAGAGTCACAATCATACAGCTCTGTAGTTGTGGTTGAAACTACACTACATTACCACTTGGTGGCAATATCTTTGACGCCAAGCACTGACCAGCACCGTCTTGTGGAGAATTTGCATTAGTGTGAGAGCGCATTTAAACCACAAGTTTCCCATTGTTATTGGGTTAATAAAATATTTGCTTTCCTACTTCCTTTGTGCCTATTCACTTACCAACTGCTAAAGTCAGGCAGTGCTTTAGCCCAAGAAAAAATGGGTTCCACTACAGGACTAATGTTTGAGTACAACGACGGGCTCCTAAGGTACACAGGTGGGGAAGAGATCTTTTTCTTATCAAATTGTATTTGCAATAAATATGTAGCAGTCTGTTTAGAGTTACTGTTTCTGCTTCCTAGAAACCTCTTGTGTAGATCGAGCTGAAAATGGCATGCAGGAAAGAAGAATGTGAGCGGAACTAAATGATGCCCAGGAAGTGACAATGGCAGGCTTGTCAACTCTTAATAGTGAAAAAGTATGTGGTATGTGCTAATGTTGTATTCTGAGTAAGGCTTAGCAGGTTTGTTGGAGTTACTGTTTTTCTATCTGAGGCACCCATCTTTAAGAGGTTCAATCATTGAAGAAAGGGATCTGAGAAGCAGCTGAAGAAAGCATTGACAAAACGGCCATACAGGTGAAAAAAAATCAGGTTCAAAGAATGAAACTGGCAATAAATAGTAAATGGATAACTTTATTTAAAATAACCAACCACAATCGTGAAGTGGAATGAAATTTATTGGATGTGTCAAACTTTTTTAACAAAAAAACATTGTATGTGTCAATAAAAAAAACGAAAAGTGGGGTGTGCAATATTATTCGGCCCCTTTACTTTCAGTGCAGCAAATTCACTCCAGAAGTTCAGTGAGGATCTCTGAATGATCCAGTGTATTACACTGGGTTCATGAAATAGAATTTAGTAGTCTGGCTTATGAAAACTAATGAACTAAAACTTGTGTTATGAGGTAAATAATACATGCTTTGACAATGAGGTAAATAATACATGCCCTAGACAAGAAGAAAAAAAAAGTTAAAAAAACAATTATTGTGTTCAGTCATTTCAACAATGCAACGTTCTAAACATGCTTTGGTGGTTTATGTAGTTAGGGCTAAATTTAGGTGATTTGTAGCCTAATGGAGCTTTGTATTGTATTGCTCTGTATATTTATCAACAAAGAGAGTGTGTTGTAAGAATTTTGAGTGTGTAAACATTCCTTATGGTATCAAACCTCGGCTAACCTGATCAGGTTACCGAAGGATACAGTGCCTTGCGAAAGTATTCGCCCCCCTTGAACTTTTCAAACTTTTGCCACCTTTCAGGCTTCAAACACAAAGATATAAAATTTACATTCTTTGTGAAGAATCAACAACAAGTAGGACACAATCTTGAAGTGGAATGAAATGTATTGGATGTGTCAAACTTTTAATAAAAAACTGAAAAGTGGGGTGTGCAATATTACTCAGCCCCTTTACTTTCAGTGCAGCAAACTCACTCCAGAAGTTCAGTGAGGATCTCTGAATGATGCAATGTTGTCCCAAATGACTGATGATGATAAATAGAATCTACCTGTGTGTCTCAGGTTTCTGTTCAAAGTGCAGAGAGCATCATGAAGACCAAGGAACACACCAGGCAGGTCTGAGATACTGTTGTGGATAAGTTTAAAGCCGGATTTGGATACAAAAAGATTTCCCAAGCTTTAAACATCCCAAGGAGCACTATGCAAGCAATCATGTTGAAATGGAAGGAGTATCAGACCACTGCAAATCTACCAAGACCTGGCTGTTCCTCTAAACTTTCATCTCGAACAAGGAGAAGACTGATCAGAGATGCAGCCAAGAGGCCCATGATCACGTTGGATGAACTGCAGAGATCTACAGCTGAGGTGTGAGAGTCCATAGGACAACAATCAGTCATACACTGTACAAATCTCCTTTATAGAAGAGTGGCAAGAAGAAAGCCATCAAAGATATCCTTAAAATGTCTTGTTTAAAGTTTGCCACAAGCCACCTGGGAGACACACCAAACATGTGGAAGAAGGTGCTCTGGTCAGATGAAACCGAAATCGAACTGTTTGCCACAATGCAAAACGATATTTTCAGTGTAAACGCAACACAGCTCATCACTCTGAACACACCATCCCCACTGTCAAACATGGTGGTGGCAGCATCATGGTTTGGGCCTGCTTTTCGTCAGCAGGACAGGGAAGATGGTCAAAATTGAGGAGAAGATGGATGGGGCCAAATACAGGACCATTCTGGAAGAAAACCTGTTGGAGTCTGCAAGAGACCTGAGACTGGGACGGAGATTTATCTTCCAACAAGACAGTGATCCAAAACATAAAGCCAAATCTACAATGGAATGGTTCACAAACGTATTGGTGTTGGAATGGCCAAGTCAAATCCAGACCTGAATCCAATCAAGAATCTGTGGAAAGAGCTGAAGACTACTGTTCACAAACACTCTCCATCCAAGCTCACTGAGCCCGAGCTCTTTTGCAAGGAAGAATGGGCAAGAATTCCAGTCTCTCGATGTGCAAAACTGATTAGAGACATACCCCAAGCAACTTGCAGCTGTAATTGCAGCAAAATGTAATGCTACAAAGTATTAACGTAAGGAGGCCGAATAATATTGCACGCCCCACTTTTCAGTTTTTTATTTGTTAAAGTTTGACACATCCAATAAATTTCATTCCACTTCACGATTGTGTCCCATTTGGTGTTGATTCTTCACAAAAATGTTATATTTATTTTATATCTTTGTTGGAAGCCTGAAATGTGGCAAAAGGTTGAAAAGTTCAAGGGGGGCGAATACATTCGCGAGGCACTGTAGATGGATGATGTGAGCATTTTAATTTAATATGGAGTGCTGTAGGACCAAGACTAAGCAGATATGATTTCCACTGTTTTGTATTAATGCTGAATTGCAGTGATTGTATCAACAGATAAACAGGATTCTGAAGGAGTCCTCTATCTTTAGTAGGGTTAAGTGTTAAAAGTATGAGAACCCCTTCAAAAAGGCTGATTTTTGCAGTGCCATAGTTGCTGATACACAACCCTTTACAAATCCACATTAGGATTATAATGTATGTAGGCTACAGAGTGTGCTAATGGTTTACCTTGGCTAATTGTCCTGCCCTGTAGTTATTTTCTGTACAATGTACATCCACAAACCATATGTGGCAGCTGCAGGCCCAACGATTAAAAAAAAAAAAAAAAAATGGATAATTTTTTTTTCTCCTGACAGCAATATGTTATGTAACTGTCCTACCTGTGTGTGCTTGTCTCCAATTCCCTTTTAATTTCATGCAAAAAACACCTAGACACCTCTTGCAAATACTGAATCGAATAACTTTAATGTGCATTCATAACTAACACAGGTGTTCCTTTGCCTGTGCACAGACTTTCAGGAGGTAACTGGATCAATTTTCAATTGCAGTGTACAGAAAGGTCCAACAGATGGTGTCAGTTTACTGTTTTTTTTTTGTCTTGCATCCAAAACCTATTTTCCATGACTTAAATGTCCACCCCACTAAACCAATGATGCATCATGACTTATTGTGACTCATGATTTATTGTGTAAGTGTTTGTGCAGCTCATATGCAACCATTTGATGTTAGCTTTTTTCACCTAAGTATTACCTTCAGAATTCTAGTGGTCAGTTTAATTCTACTTACTTTTCAGTATACCGGCATTTGGAATAATGAAAACTCAGCAGATTTTGGATTTGAGGTTCTAAAATATTGTTTGTGGTAGGTAGGTAGGTGGATTTCAGAAAAGAAAAAAAAACTTTCCTATTCCAGTATGTCCAATAGGGTACAGCACGCTCTAAATACAAGGAGCGTTGTGCAAATCATTACATTTGCTCTCTGTACAGTAATTAAGTAATATATCAGTCAACATATCTCATTCATAACAGTTAGCACATGAAATAATTAGCACATCACATCATAACAATTAGTGCTGAAAGTTTTAGCATTTTAATATTACACAAATAGAAGTAAATTACTACAATAAAATTTGTGCCTGCCAAGCTTTTGTGACTGGCTACTAACCAGTCAGTCATCATCTGTAACTTCATCAAACTGGTCAGGGTTCACAATGTGACTGGGGCATACCTGGATTCATTGTGCATCATAATCAGTGTTTAAGGCTTTAAAACACTCCAGCACAAGCCAGACCTCCACAAGGCTACTAATTAACCCTAATGCTAAAGCAGTAAATTAAATAAATGCAATCACATTTGTCAGCTAATGTGTTTTTTGTAAATATATCTGTATTTGCTTCCATTGCCCCTCTAGGTTGTCTTTTTGTCCTCTCCCTGCTGATCTGAAACAGCGTAGTCGGCATGATTTTAGTTCAAACAGCGCAGTGAGTTGACAGTGCCTTAGCACAGGATGATCCCTGCCTTAAAGTATGCTGTACAGGAAGAACTCTCAGTAATGAGATGGCCTCAGGTAATCATCTGACCTTTGCCTACTTTGCCTCCAGACACTTAATAAATGCTACAACATAAATAGGCTGTATTTGTGGGCATAAAAAGATTTCATATTTTTCCAAGTTATTACTGACTTTAGTAATAACTGAGACTTCACCATAGCAACTGCAGCAGTTTGCATGAGATTTGCAATGTGCAATTTTATCTATATGCCAAATTACTGTTAAGTTTTGTTCCTACTGGGTAGACTTTTTCTCCGTGTTCTTGAGGGACTGATTTTTATTGGCTCTATTTGATGTAATGAAATACAAGGAGATCAAGGTTTCAGGAGTTTCCCAGGTTTTTCGTTTCCCAGTATTTTTTACAAAACAGAAATCCTGGCCATTTCCACCTCGTAAACACCTCAAATTCAAATGATGAAAAAATGCTTTGGACCATAGTCTGGAGATTAATCTCAGCAGTCAGAGTGATGTAAAAGTCACATGAATTCCAACCTGGCCTTTCAGACAGAGTTGAATTTCCACAGATGGACATGGATCATATGAAAGTGGCCCAAATCTGATATGAAATGTCAGATTCAATGCGATTTGTGCTGTTCACACAGCCACATGTACGACACATCTGTGTCATGTATGACTGGGCCTCTTTACCTGCTGTGTGAACGTAGCCTTAGTATTCCTTGCCCAGAATATGCCAAGCCAGTACGTAACAGATGTTTAAGCCATAGTACATTTGATTTGATTTTTTGCTTATTTTGATCATTTGTAAATATCCTTTCAAACCTACAAATTTAATTCAAAACAGGACAAGGGGTAAATATCTTTATGAATAAACTGTTCAATAAACTGAAGTTCTTCACCATAGTAGTGTGTGTACATTATTATGCTATCATTAAGCATACAGGCCTATTAAAATGCTGGGGATTTAAAAAACAGACAATTAAAACATTAATCACAATTACTTGTATGACAAATGATCGTCAGTTAAAATTTCATTATTATGACAGCCGTACTTGGAGAAGCTTTTCTCAGCTTTCTTTTTCCTTTTTTTTTTTTTTTTTTTTTAATAATCACTCACCCTTTAAAAATATGCACATTTTGAAGTCTTCCATTTTTACTGAATAACTTGCTTGTGAATTATATGCTTTTCTGGCTTTTCTCTGCCATGTCCATTCACATTGCAAGTCCATAATCCCACACACACATTTCCATGAGTTCCTACATCTCCTACTGGACTTTTGTTTTTGTGAAGAGCATGAAGTGCTCACCCCAAACTTTATTTTTGTGAAGTTTGGAAATCATCTCACATTTGAAATAGTAAATGTAAAATGCCCCATCAACCTGCTTGTTTGGATTATTACTACTCAAAACAGTTCTGATGGCAGTAAATGGTTCAGAGAATAACAAAGAATTGGTGGAGCTTATCTTTAGAAGGTCCTCAATGCTTTATATACTGAGCTAAATGAAGGGTAGTTCTAGTTTTTTTTTTTTTTTTTTTTTCAGAAGAAAAGCAGTAGTCAACAATACATTTACTTAAACATCCAGATAACACACTATCAGGAGGTTTCCCTGGTCAGACGCATCAACTGAGGAAATGTATATTTTAATTAGTAAAACCAATTGTGCTCTTAAGGAGACCATAAAATTAGCCAATTTTATATATAATGTTTTCATGAAAAATATGACATAGCTTTAATAGTTACTTTTACTGTTGCTAAATGCATGCATACCAAGATAGAATACTTGCAGTGAGTTAAGCTAACTTTTTCTAGCTTTTCCTACAATGCTGGACATACCAGTTTCACACCTTGTGTTCTGATCTAACTGGTTAGTTTTTAAGGAAATACCCAAAATAAATGATCAGACTGGATTATTGTAGCCTCCTAAGATGATCAGTTAGAAGGTTTTTGGTAATTGGCAGTGCTTATCACTCAAGTGTAACTTAGTGTTACTTAGTGTTAGTGTTAATTTAGGCAGTACTTGCTGCCCAGCTTTGCCCCTGTACCTGCCCAACGTTTAAAACTGTAGTAAAGTGTTGCTGAGGTCCAGAGAATGGTAGATTAATGCCCAGTGATTTCTCTTTCAGTGGATAGTCCTCTCTGGCAGCCCATTGCAGCAAAGTGCTCCTTCCGCTCTTTTTGGACCTGTAGATATGGCTTCGATGTTGCCATGGCACTGCTTTCGTCATTCATGAGTTTAGTGGGAGATGGTGATAGAGATGAGAACCACTGGATTTGAACACTGCTGTTAGTCTCCATTTAAACTGGACTGTGAGGTGCAGGTCTTGTCAAATGACCAAAAAATGGAGGTAGTTAGTTTTGTTCCTCAACAATTTCACTCTATGCATTAGCATAATACCCCCCTCACATTGCACACTGTTTATAATTATATTACTGAATGTGAGTATTGTGTGTTTAAAGCTTGAGTGTTGTTGGCTAAAAGTCAAGTAACGTTTTAGTCATGAATCTGTGCCCACCTGTCAGTACAGGATTTCATTCTGCATCACTGCAGAAGAGTTTATCCCCTTGGTGAGGTACAGTCTATTTGCTTTCATCTAATTTGTTTTCCAGCCTTCTGGAATGGAATCAAAAATTGATGTTGCCTGCATAATGTTACCAGTCACACAAGCAGATCAGATGCTCCTCATATATATATATATATATATATATATATATATATATATATATATATATATATATATATATATATATATATATATATATATATATATATGGCAATAAATTACACAATTCCATTAGTAATGGCTGCAAAAAAGACATTTTAAAGAAATTTAAACAAAGCCATTTCTGTCATTGTACATATTCCATAAATGTTTTCTGTTCTTTTCCACATTTTTCTTATTTGCTCTAGATCCTATATGATAAATCTTAATGGATGTACTGCTACACTGCATGCCCAAGTATTTGTAGACATTTTATATTCTACGTAAGGCTGTTAGAGTGTAACAGCTTCTATTTATATCCCTAGGAAGGCT
This sequence comes from Hoplias malabaricus, assembly GCF_029633855.1. Lineage (NCBI taxonomy): Eukaryota > Metazoa > Chordata > Actinopteri > Characiformes > Erythrinidae > Hoplias > Hoplias malabaricus. The sequence goes on from NC_089809.1 coordinate 21,473,703, forward strand.
TTACATCATGAAACATTGCAATGATGATTGATTACATTTGGAAAATTATTCCCAATCCCATTTCACTCCTTGCCCTTACTACTTAGCCCTACTCCTCCATTTTGCCTAGGGATAGGGTGTCTCAATTCTTGTTGGGAAAGTTGGGTATTTTAGAGCGTTAGTGCTAAATAGACTTTGAAATAGTGTTATGAATGCCTTGTGAGTCACTGGCAATATGCCTGTGCATGCAACCAAAAAAATACCAGAGAAATAAGGGTTTTCACCTTTAGAAACTGCTAAATATTGTATTACCTTAATTAAATTAATTACCTTAGTTAAATGTTGTTTCAATGTATTATGGCAATTTATATAATAAAAAGCAGAAAACATCACTAGTAGTATCCTGATGTTGCTATAGTTATCTAGTTAATTTCCAAATATACCTTAAATGGTGAAGCAATTATGTTCTGGCACCTGAGGCTACTGCAACATTTAAGGTGGGGTGTGAAATAAAAATTAAGCATAGATATAAAGCTATATTCAGCTTCAAATCTCAGAAAAGTTAGGAGTGGATGATAATATATAATTCTCATACATTTCTAAACATACATGATGCTCTACATTTTAAGAAATCCAGCAGTGCTCCTCTTTTATCACTGCAGCGAATGAGTACTGTTTTTTGTGTTCTGATGAACAATAAGGCTTCTGAGGGACAGTCCCTTTTCATAGGGAAAGATTTTAACTACACCTCATAACTGCATTCCTAGGGCCAAGGTGACTTGCAAAAGAGGGGTATGTGTAAAAATAAAAAGTACTATTGGGTCTTATTGAGGTAAGGTTTATTTATGCTGAACGATTAGTTCTGGATTTCAAATGCCACTCCAATATAATTCTGAGGTATTGGATGGATCTCCACTTTTCTGGAGTATTCCACTCTTCCACAGGCAATCTTCCTGATGTTTCCCGATTACACAAGATGTGGTTGTGCAACTGAACACCTGTGTCAGCACTGGCTGCACCAAAATAGACAGCTAAATTCACTAATGAGAAGGACAGTCTGGAAAAGTTCATACACTGGCATGTTTTCTCTTTTTGAGAAAATTTGATGGGTTGGTGTCAGCCATGGAATGACAGTTTGTAATTTTTAAATAACTGCTAAAGGAACACTTTCATGAGCCTTGTACTGTTTAAAGTTTTCATAAGCAATAAATAGCTAATCAAATGCTTACTCCAGACCTTTACTTAAATCTTTTAATCTGACTTTTTAAGCTGCCTTTTACATTACATTTTGAATGTTTATTGTGTAGCTTTCTTACTATTAGTGGATAACTATTACTCACAGTATAATAAATCATGATACATCATGCATGGTATAAAGATTCATTCACATTCCAATACCAGAATTCAACAACTTTGTGCCACGACACAAAGACTGTAGATTGAAAGTGTCCAAATTTATTTTTAGAACTCCGGGTTCTTTTGAAATGACAGCAATTTCATGTTTCACATTCCATCATTAACTGCCACTTTCTGTGCATCAGACGAACTAATTGGAGAATGCTGGCAATTGTCAGCCTTATCTTAAAAAAAATAATAATTCAAATGAAGGGGTGAAAACCTCCATTTGTATCCCAGCTGTGCTATGGAAGACTTCTTTATAAAATCTGCAGTGGAGCCTTGTCAATCAGAAATGTGTGTCTGAGTGAATTCACAAGGGTGAATTGACAACTTAATCACACTTGCCCTTAACCATCTCACTTCCTCATTTAAACACGCACACATCTTTCACATTCACTAATAAATCACAGCAGATTGTTTCCTATGGTGGATGAAGAAGGTAATATATACAATAGGATTCAAATAAGCACATATCAAGCCACACCATTTTAACTCCCATCCCTGCACAGCTTCTGTTGTTAGTAAGAAGACTTGCAGTAGTTCAGTCCAAACAGACATTGTTATTCTTTTTTCAGGTAAAGAAAAAAAAATAGAAAAGTCTTACAAAAGCAGAAAACAAATTGAACTGCACATTTGAGCTCTGAGGTGGTCAAAGCAGTAGCATATTTGTTTAATATTTGTCCATAGCACTCAGTTTTCTTCTCACTGAAAGAGTGGATAGAAACACCTGCAGATTTTTGAAATGTAGTTTTCTTTCTATCTACACCTTAGGTTCTTTTACTCTTTCATTTCATTCTACATCATTTTACATCAACTGTATGCCAAAATGAATAACTGGAATTCTAAACTATTTTAGTCATAAATTTATAGTTTTATGAAAAAATTTAATTGGTGCCAATTCTGTTTCTTTCACGCAGAGATTTGGTGCTTTGCAGTTGCAAATATCATTTACGTAGTGTTATATTTCCAGAATTTTTTTTTTTTTTTTTTTTCAATTTTTCATTTAGATCCTTAAAAACCTTTATTTTAATTATGGGAATCCTGCTGAGAAGCTGCACTAGATTGCTTACTATCCCCCAATCATGCAGGCCCCTAGAGAAAACCCCCTTGGAGCTGCCCACTAAGGAGGTTTTCCTGTTGCAGTAAAGTAGCACTGGAGAGCATCGAGGTTATGGGTAATTTTATGTAGTGCTCCGAAATATGAAAGCAGTTGCTTGCTGAACACAAGTACAAATGTTTTAAATGTCTGTTATCACTAAACACATTGTTGATGCTTCGCATTAGTCCATTTTGAATTTGACTAGTCTTTCTTGAATCTCTGGAGATGGGGGTGGGCAGAATGACTGTAGTCTGCATAGATAAACACAGAGGAAGGCAAATTGAAAAAGATAGGGAGGGGGACACTATTGTGTTGCATCCTGTTTTGGTAACTCTATACCTCTGCCTGTGCCACTCTCTGCAGGGCGGGCAGGACTCATCAAATCTTGAGTGGACACCAGCATGAGACCAGCTTGACTGATTTGTGTTTCTGTATTTATTTATTTATTTATTTTCCCCCTGTGGGCGATGATGGAAAGTGAAATATTGATAGCGACTGCTACAGCAGTGTCCTGACAATATACAGGCTCTTGTGGAAAAAAAAAAAACAGTGTAGGAGCACAGCTACCTTCAAAAGTTTGGAATCACTCTTTATTTTATGTACCATTTTTATAGCATAGAGAGTGTAGATTTAAATGTTGCAAATCAGAAACATACTTATGTAATAATATAATATATTATTTTACACTTACAGTGACAGCCTTTTATACCTCTGTGTAAAAACAAAAATATGTATTTGAAACTTTTGAAGTAAACCTTTTATATTATTGTGATCAACAGCTGACCTGTCTGTGATTGAACTGATTAATTAGCTTCCAGGTTTTAGAAACTTGGCATTTTTCCCCTGCATGGAACCTACTCGAGGCTCTGCTCGGCTCTGCTCCTTTGCTTTTCCACTGGCCAGTCTGGTACCTGGTACATGGAGCCACTTAATTTTTTGGTCCCTGCTCACTTACAGTTCCAACATAGCAGAGTAGATACTAAATTGTGACTTGTAAACCATGCAGAGCACTGACTGGCCAGAGAAACCTGTCAATCACCATGAAATGTAGAGCTCCAGCACAAACTAGCTGCTTGTAAAATCTCTGAATTTACAGCACTTTTACATAGGTTTTTATCCAACTCGAAACAGCAGCTCCTAACATTTCCTTGATGTGTTTTGAAGAGGTAACAGCAAATAAACAGCACCTGACTTTTACTGCCAGCGATGTGGTGGTTTTCAAAGACTGCAGTTTCTGTTACAAGCTGGTTTTGCAACATCACCAGGTCTGTTTTGCGGGGGAGCTGTGCTAGTTGAAAAACGACCAGTGAAGTGTGAGCCGAGTTGAGTTGATCTCATGCAGTGGAAAAGCACAATTAGTAGCTCAGAGCTGAGAAAAGAAACAGCAGAAAAAGCTCGAATACACAAACATTACTCACTACTGCCCTTTAAATGTTACATCTTTTGTCAGAAATTTGAAAATGTAAAATTTTAAAACACATGGCTTGTCTTTGTGAACGTTAATTAACAGCTTAAATGTATACAATTAGCTCAAATATCTTTAATCATGTAACAAACATTTCAGGCCTTTGTGCAATTAGAAATTTTACAATATTGAAAATATTGATTCTGCAGGGTGATTGAGCTTTTAAACAGTAGTAGTATGTGGAGTCATAATGCTTTAGATGAGGGGAACTAAAAGGGAAATGTAGCAGCATCTGGAGGGCGCCTCTTGGTCTGGGGAGGGATATGAGCTCAGGTCAAAGCCAGTTCATCAGCCAGAGAGATTTAGAGCAAGGTTCTGACCCTACAGCTATCTGTACTCTCTGTGAGGACTCCTCTCACAAACTAATAGCTTTATGGCTCTCTGCTTCCTACTGTATTGATTTGTAAACTGCATGTGAAATGACTTGCAGAAGAGCAAAGGCGACCATGCTGATGAAAAGAATATGAAGACTGGTGCACTTTCCGTTCATTGACAAAAACGCTGTGGATGTCTGGGTCTTTAAAAGAGAAACACATACACGGATCAGCCACAACATTAAAACCAGACAGGTAAAAAAAAATAGTCAAGTGGTAGGATATGTTACGCAGCAAATGTACAGTCAGTTCTTGATGTTGGTGTTCTATAAGGTGGTGACCTCTTTCATCAGGATAATGTCCCCTGCCACACTGCAAATACTGATGGATCTGATGGAGCATCTGTGGGATTTACTGGAAAAACAAGTCTGATCCATAGAGGCCTCCTCCTGGCAACTTGCAGGACAGATCTGCTGCTATCGTCTTGTTGCCAGATGCCACAGGATGACACCTAGAGGTCTTGTGGAGTCCCTACCTTAACAATTCAGAGGTGTTTACAACTACAAAATATGAGATGGGTGGTTTTAGAGCTATGATCAATGTGTCTACTTACATATTCTGGTTTAGAAACATGAGAAAATATTGTGAGCAGAAAATGTATCTTGTTTTTTGTTCTTTAGATTGTTTTGTTCTGCCAATGAAGATCTGTAATTGGTGTCCTAAAGAACCTTTGGTTAATAGCTATTTTGTTCATTTGAAAATCAGTTCAGTTGAAAGTCACGAAATTAATAGATCTGAAGGGAAGGAAAAGTGATCCAGCCAATGGTGTGTTGGATGTTGAAGGCTTTGCAGAAAAGGCATATAATTTGTATGTGGCTCCAGTGTGATGTGTTTTTTTTTTTTTTTTTTTTTCTTTCTTTCATACATGAAAGATGTATGCTGATGTTCTGCCCCCAGGGTGTGCAGTGGTTATCTGCCCTGAACTCTGTTTATGCTCATGCTCACTTCTCACTAGTATGTGCTCTTTGTACTTACTGCTCACTGGTGTGTATGTCTTTCTGTGTATCACACTGGGTTAACTGTGTTGTTTTACTACGTGGTATTTTAGCTGTGCTCCAATGACCCAGTAATATTACAGCATATAACTTTACCAGAATGGTAAATGAACACTTCTATTAGATTCATTGAAAAAGAAAAAAGGCATTTTATTAACAGATTTCTTTAGGGAATGAAGAGTTCTTCTGTGACATTGCCATTGACATTTAAGCTTTTTTGAAGAGCTCAGTTGAAAGCATTCACTTGAACAATTCTTCAGAGTACTGGAATGCCTAAAGAAACCTTTCATTTGATGATTATCAGTGGTCATTTTAAACACAGAAATGTGTTTAAATCCAGTTGAACATTTCAACTGCGTGGTTTCCTCCGGGTGCTCCAGTTTCCTCCCACAGTCCAAAAACACACGTTGGTAGGTGGATTGGCGACTCAAAAGTGTCTGTAGGTGTGAGTGAGTGTGTGTCACCCTGTGAAGGACTGGCGCCCCATCCAGTGTGTGTTACCACCTTGCGCCCGGTGATTCTGGGCAGGCTCCAGACCCACCACGACCCTAAATTTGATAAGCGGTTACAGATAATGTCAATGTTGTGCTGCATATTATGTGGAATGCAGGTGCTAGAATTTTCCTATCTTCTTGACAGGGTACCATCATGCAAGGTAGAGTACACACATGCAAGGTTAAATGCAGTAAAACGAACACAGTGAGCGAGGAGTATTACGTGTATTGTTTATTAGTAAAAATTACTAAAAACAAATTGTGGTACACACTCCTGGGCTCTCATGTTGAATTTTAATATATAGGAACAGGCGCTGAAACAACTGGTTGTTCTCACCATGCTTGTTTAGACATAGGGAAAATGGTGCTGTGTTGTCTCATAGCTGTACAGTAAAGTCCCTCATCCTCGTCGCTCAGTCTGCAGCAGGGCAGCAGTTCAGTGAGGAATCCTTGACTTGAAGACAACGCAGTAAAATGTTTCATTTATTTTGTCCATAACCAAGAACATTACCTTACATCTATCAGCAAGAGTTCTCAAGATGCTCAGCAGATGTGCTCAGAAATACTGGAACACTTCTAATTCATTTCTGCTGGAGGTGTTGAAGGGGGGGGGGCTTTCTGGAACACTAAATCTTGGACAATTCCAATGTATAAAAGCTTTCAAAATTCTTGATACCCCTGCTTTTGCACCTTTAGTCTGGTGAGTCCAGTCACAGTTCTTTGTACAGTCAGGTCTTGCCAAAACTTCAGCTGCTTCTACGGTATTTCTGTGGATTTTTTTTGTTTAACTGCTTTGTCACCAGCAGTTTGTTTCCCAAGAGAATTTTAGCCATAAATGAGTTTGGTATTGCCAGAGCTGCAGGACTCCAACGAAAATCTTCTTTAATGTTTGGAGCCTTTTGGCTTTGCATTTTTAAAAGATCCTTAGTATTCTTTCTTCATTTATTCTTCTGTAGGTCTGGAACCACTTGCTTTCACTTACAGCGGATTCACTTACTCACTGCCGTCACTCTCCGTCTCTCCCATCTCGCTCTCTCCCCTCCCTCCCTCTGCCTCTCTCTCTTCCTCCCTCTCCCTCCGACCAACAGCAGCAGCAGCAGCAGCAGCTGAGAGGCACAATCACCCGTAGCTGGCGCATGGAGCACAGCTCAGCATGGAGATAACACAGTGCTTTATTTAAGGTAATCAGATTTGAGTGATCTACGACTGGTCTAGGGACTGTGCAAGGATACCTGGCCAGCATATGCAAAGCATTAGAAAGCTGTGAGAGTTAGTCAGCAGCTGTAATGTGCTTTATACACCCTCATCAGCATTGCCCACGCCACTGTGTGGTGAGTACTCTAATTTGATTGCTCTGTCTGATGGATAAAGGATAAAGAGAATAGATGATGGAAATTGTAGCGAGAAAAGTGTTTTTTGATATTGGTTGGAAAAAAGCAAGGGCATCAAGAGAGCTCAGTGCCTAGAGCCCTACTGCATGTGTTTGGTAAAGTTTGCTGTTTGCTGTAACATTTGGTGTCATGTATTGGTGGTCATTTATCCCTTTGATGTAATGTATTTGCTTTGAAATGTAACAGAAGTGATTTTACTTGTAGAACAGTTTTTTCCAATTTATCTTATCACAATGATTGTGGTGCTTATTTAAAAAAGTAACTAACGTGGAGGACATGTACAGTATCTTTTTTTTTCTCAGGTGGAATACTAAATTGCTTTCACTGATTGCTTTTTGTCAACTACTACAAACTGCAGAAATATTTCAAATTCCCAGTCATTTATGCAACAACTGTAACTTAAATATGTCGAAGCAGAAACTGTTTAAAAAGTTATTTTTAAATCCACTTATTATCCATTTCTAATTTATACATTTTTATACTACAGCATGTTAAGGTTCACTCCTGTGAAATGTATTAGTAATGTACTGTATTAGTAATGTCTGTATTGTCTGTATTAGTAATGTACTGACTTTAATAGATCAACATTGCCTTAATTTATTACATATTATTGACATATTTCTAATATTAACTTTTCTGTGTAAAGGGAATTATTTTATTCATCACATTTATTGAAAATGGGCATTTAGTACAAGGTATTTAAATTTGGGAGCTATTTTTAAATAGAATACATAAAAATACTCTACATTCTGAAGGAAGGGATAAATCTTGAAATATGAAATAGGAGAGACAATATATAAATAGAGACAACTGGATTTCAAAATATAATGCACGATTTGGTGGACCACTACAATAATACCCTAGATAAAAAAAATATATATATATATATATATATATATATATATATATATATATATATATATATATATATCTCCAATGTCCATCTTTCCATTGTAAGGTGACAGCTCATCACCTTGAGTCTGAAATGATGTGAAGATGTCCAGGAGATTGTGTTGAGAAAAGGACAAAAGCAGCATGTGTTCTGCCACATGACAAGAAAGATTCTTCCCTCTCGCAAATAAAGCCTTTTTTTAAATAGTGTTTACCACTATCAGTCAAGCACAGTGGATCAGAACTAGAATGAGTGATTTGTTTTTGATGAAATGCATCATTAATGCTAATGAGTACAAACTAATTTAATACACCATGCAATAGTCTCTACAAAAAAAAATTTAATTGGGAAGGTATTCATTAAGGAAAGTAAGTACACTGATGAGACAGTTCAGTGGACTGGCTGCCCCAGAGCCCAAACCTCAACATGACGGAATGTGGAGTTTTAACAATTTGTAAATCTGAAGTTTGGAGCTGTAGAATATAAATGCCAGTTTATTTAAAAGAGTAAAACTAAGTCTCCTGAAAAGAATATATCTCCTAATTAAGGCAAAATGTGGGCACTACATGTGGACATTTGTGTTTTATTGGGGTAATATGTGTTTTCTGCATTTCTCATTGACACCAAAAAAAAAGAGCAAGAAAATGCTGTTTTGACTGGAAATTATAATGAATGGTGGTCTCACACATATAGACCATTTTGTGTTATGTTGTGAATGTTTCTAACGGATCATTTTAACCCTATAAGCCTTCCTGGCAAGCATAATGGCTCTTAACTCATTTCAGTAATGTTTGCTAAAATTGGAAAACACTTATTGTGGTTAAGCCTTAAATCATTTCTTCAGTACAATCATTTCAAGAACTTTAATGTCCACATGTCTGTGTTCATGGTCTTCCACTAGTCTACTAAGTCAACACGTTTTTTTCAGGGCCAGGTCCAGAGATGATTTTGTTTACACAGCCGTTTCTGTGTTGGTGTTTTTGAGATGACTGGTTTATCAGCCCAACTACAGCCAAGCCTCAGTTGATTTTTGTTCACATATTCTCACACTTTGGACCCTCACTCCTCTCCTATATTTATTTAGATTTTATATTAACTAAATACAAAAGTCTTTGGATCTCAGGCAGCAGAGCAACTGCAAAGCATCTGTAACCCAACTTCACATTTGACGGAAGCTGTGAAGTGTTTTTTTATATGTTGTTCTTTTCAAGCTGCATATGCCACTGATATAGAATGCTAACAAGGTCTATTTTAATCTAATCAGGCTAATGCAGCAGGTTCCAGTCAGAAAAAATGCTGCTGAACCCCAGAGGCTTGATTTTATTGGCTGGACTCAGTGAACCTCCAAAAACTTGTTGTTATGAACAGTCCTGTTACTTTAGACTGTTTAAATTTGGCACAAACGGCTACAGTCATTTTTAAAGTGGGCAATATCTGCTCCATTCAAAGGACACATACATCTTTAAACATGCAGGAATCTTTGAGTAAACTCATTTGTTTACTTTATTGTATTCCTGTCTAACTGTAGATGTTTTACAACCTCTCTCTATAAAACTGTTTGTGATAAAAGAATTATAGAACCGACCTCGATAGCATTTAAGCAAAGGTTCTCCAAAAGCTGATAAGAATCCAAGTACATAAAGGTTTCACATGCCATGAGAGATTGTTCTTCATGTCCTGAATATAGAAGTGCAAATAATTCTAAAGCAGAGGTGAAGCAAGCCCAGGATCAAGCCCAAACATTGTGGAATTTGCAATGCGAGCTAAGTTAACTCAGTATGGACAAACTGCAGTATCGGTCTTTCAAGGCCAACAGGAAATGGAGATCCGACACACTAGCATGGGCTTGAGACATCTTTCTACTGCCCACTCTGGTTTTTTAAGTGATATGGAGAAATCATTGAATATCTCACCAGTTTTTGGCCGAATGGGTGATTTGGCTCCTCGGGAACGGGCAGTGGCTGGTGGTGGGTGCTTTGGGCGCGTGGTGGATGTGGAGTGTGGGAAGTGGCGATGGTGGAGAGGATGAGCCAAGGACGGATTGTTGCTGCGGATGCAGGAGGTCAGTCTCAAATGCCAATCACAGTGAACGAGGAGAGCCATGCATGTTTGCGGTGGGGTAAACGGAGTTTGGATATTTCTACTGGAAGAGTTCTACCAATGATGCCAGGAGCACCTGCAATTGTAAATCAGATGGCCTTGCCTAAATCTTTGCCAAAAACTGTGTGAGTCCTCTCAAACAAACTTGGAACATGGAACATTATCAAAATTAGAACATGGAGCTCATACGTCTGCAGAGATGTTTTCAGCCATGGTACTGTGCCTCTAAATCCCATTTTTAAAAACACATCGTAGGTTAAAGTTTTTTTAAACTAAATCATTCCAAAGTTGTTTGGGATCCACAAGCAAAGCCTAAGGGATTTATAGGAGGACACTTGAACATTCGTAGTGTTGTCTCAAAAAAGTTCAGCATCTTTTATTTGATTCCAATTTAGATTTTTTGGGCTTAACAGAATCATGGTTACATAAAAATTCACCAGCTGTGGCCCTAAATGTACTGGGGTATAAATTATTCAGAAGGGATAGATTTGAAGGATGAGGTGGTGGAGTAATGGTTTGCATTAAAGATCATATACAGTGTAGCCAGATAAATTTGTCTACTGTAGATTTGGGGTGTATTGGTCTACATTTGTCACTCTCATCACAGATGTCATTTGTGCTGGTTGTGTATATAATGATTTTTAGGATGAATTTAAAAAGTTACTCAAAGCATGTGATGCTACAAATGAAATTTTAGTTTTGGGTGATTTTAATATTAATTGGGAAGACAAGATAAACATGAAGTGTTTAAAAAGAATTACAAATAAGATGGATTTAATGCAACTTATTAAAGGACCTACTAGAATAACATCATCAACCCAGACACATTAAATTTCAACCCAGACACAGATTTAGTTTTTAGTAATAGGCCAGATTGAGTATAGAAAACATACAATTTTATCACTGGATTGTCTGATCATAATGTGGTATTATTCTCTAGAAAGCTTTCAAAGATTTAAGAAAAATATAAAATTTCTTGAGAACCTTAGGATCCCAAAAAATGAACTGGGGAATTTTCAAACAGAAATAAATCAAATAAATTGGAATGAAATAATATTGGGAAGAAGTGTAGGGGAAGATAGTAGTATGTTTATGAGTAGAATTAGGAGCATAGTTAATAAATTGAAAAAGTCTCCAGTAAAAAAAAACATCAACAGATTTTTTTTTTACCCTGGATAAATATAGAACATGCTTTAAAAACTTTATTGAAGTCTAAATTGTATACTGATAGACAGAGATTTATAAGATTACGGAATAGGTTTGTGAAAGAATTGAGAACGGCTAAAGCAAATTTTTTTATTAGTATTATTTGAGAGGCTAGAGGTAATACTAAAAAAATTTGGGAGCAAATTAGTAAATTAACTTGTGTTAATACCCATGGATCATCAAAACAGTTACTGCTAAAATTGAGTGGTAGTATGGTACAAGATCAGATGGAAATTGCTGAAGTTTTTAATCATCATTTGTTTGGTTCTGAGTGTGAAGTAATTAGAAATGCAAGATAAAATCAAAAGGACACTCCATTTGTTCCATTTGATTTGTTTTGCAAACACCTAGTTCATGAAAAGTGAAAAGTTTTATTTTTTCACATTTAAATTCAAGTGGTTGGTGCTAAGAAGGATTCTTTGGAGTGATGCTGTAGAAGGACCGCTTTTCATTTCATGAAGAGCCTTTTAATGAACTATACAGACCATTGAGGACCACCTAAGACATATTGAAAGGCTCTTTACCAATCATATTTCTTAATAGAAAATTACAGTCCAGGAGCAATTTTGGACCATTTACCAGTGCATCAGTGAATTGTAGTTGCACTTGGATATGCCATTGTGTATGAGGCTATTCATGTATGTGAACTTGTAGACATGATGCCCCCTGTTCTACTGTAAATATTAACTTGCACATGTGTGATTTTGTGTGCAGTTGTTCAGACGGTGGCAGCAGTGAAGTGTGTTGCTATGAGGCTTCTGCTGTGCTGTTTAGAGGGAGGCAGACTCTCTGGGTTTCTGCTGCTGCTCCTGTTTTGCTGTCATCTGAGCTCCAGCCATGCAAGATCTTTTCACACCCGAGAGGCCCACAAACACCACAAGCATGAAAACATCACTCTGGCAGTCATCCTGCCCAGGTATAACACTTCGTACCCCTGGGCCTGGCCTCGTGTAGGTCCTGCAATCGAGCGAGCTATTGCGCTGGTCAACTCAAAACCTACCGTGCTGCCTGGCTACACCCTGCGATATGTATTTGAGAGCAGCGAGAATGCAGATGGAATCTGCTCAGAGTCCATTGCCCCGCTCATGGCAGTGGACCTGAAGTTTGCCTATGAGCCATGGGCCTTCATTGGACCCGGCTGTGACTACACCTCCTCACCTGTGGGCCTTTTCACCACCCATTGGGGTCTCCCCATGATAACGGCAGGAGCACCGGCTGTGGGCTTTTCTGACCGTTCAGAAGATTACACCTCCATTACCAACACAGGACCCACGCATAAAAAACTGGGGGAGTTTGCCCTGCATATCTGCCGACACTTTGGCTGGAACCATCATGTCCTGCTGATGTTTGGAGACAGCAAAATGGGAGAAAGAGAGTGCTACTTTGCTGTGGAGGGTCTTTACTCTGAGCTGAAAGAAGTGAACATTACCACCATGGACCTCGTGTTTGAGGAGGATAGTCGGCCAGTCAACTATTCTGAAAACTTGCAGAAGATAAAGGAAGAGGGCAGGGGTGAGTTAAAAGAACTGATTACGATATACATAAACTGCAATAATAACCTAAGGCTCAGAGGTCATTTGTTAAACAAGTAAAAATTTGCTTTTTATTCCAAGTCCCTGTTTTGTGCTGATATGAACATAATTGCAGAAAAAAAGACTATAAACTATCATCATTATCACATTTTAGCATTTAACATTTTTTGCCTTGAAAAGCCAAAACGTTAGATTTGTGGCATGCTGAGGCTAAAACTGAGTACATGTAAGAAGGTATGTGGCTTTCATATCAAGACTTTTTTTTTTTTTCTGAAAAAGAAACAAGGAATTTAAAAGAATTTTCTGGCAAATCTACTCTCAAATACACACACAGTAGAAAGATATTTTTCTATGAATTTTTATGAAACCTTTGTATTTACCTTCTTGACCCTGAGGTTGGCTTGTGTGGCATTACATCAATGTCAAAAGAAGAGGGTGTAAAAAACACCAGGCGGAAAAAATAAATAATGTATAAGAGAGGACTTGTGCACACTGCATTTCTTTCTTGCTCTTTTTTTTTTTTTTAATCTTGAATAGTTTTTAACTAGTTTCCCTTGCATGCCAATCTCTTTTCCCTCACCCTCTCTGATGTTGACAGGATTTTCTGCACTCAGCTTTTGAAATGGGTGGATTTTAACAGAATGGAGGTGGGTTCAGGGTCGGTTTCTCTCAGTGAATGATCAGTGCGTGGACAATTCCTCTCTCTGTGTTTGCAGGTTTTACATTTGTGCTTGTGAGAGTAATATTTACACATGCAAAATGTTACGACTTGAACAAACTCTTCAATATGTAATAGATGTTTGTTCCTTAATATTGCTTTGAACACTACAGCAAAATGCAACAGATGTAGAACTCCAGGCAAATACTTAAATACATTATCTCAGGTATGTCAGTAGGTCTTAGTAGTAGGTTTTCAATTCACAAAGATTTTGCGAGTTATAAAAATGCACATAAAAAATATGAAACGGCCCAGAATTTGCAAAAAAAAACAAAAAACACCCAAATGTCACAAAAAAACTTTTAGAACAAGGTGAAAATGTCAGAATGTTTGCTCGACCATGGGACACCCCCACCCCAAGAAGCCATCCTCATCCTTTCCATGCTTTAAGACCACCCTGTTTTTGTACCGCTACCACCTGAACATCTTATTTTAGTTCATGTGTAGATTGCTATATGCACTACGCCACTGTGGAAATGTCAGAGACCACAAGGCATTTATTTACTTTCATGTCAAAACATTAAGCACTGGTTCTATATGACAGAAACAACACAAAAACCCCAACAAATAATCACTTAAGCTTTGGACATAAACTGCTGTTATGAAAAAAAGGTTCTGATCAGTACAAAACCCAGTTAAACCCTTGTTTCAATGCCACCTCTGATCATGGAAGCCTACGTCATCTGAGTTTTATTTATTTAGCAAAACTGTAGCGAATGGAAAGATATACTTAGCATTTCTTCTACCAATATTTCTATATTTGTGAATTTTTTGGAAGGAAACCCAGCTAGAATGTCAGTATTAATCATTTCCACTGCACTCCAGCATACATCCTTGAGGCTTATGTTAGGTTTTCTTTGGATTAATATCCCAGTAAAAATCCTGTGTAAAGGATAAATTGGTATCATGTACTTTAACTCCTCTATGAAGTCCCAAAGGGCTTTAAAACATTTAAACAGTGACATTTATTAACAGAGGTCATGAGCTTTGCTGCCGTAAATGGACGCTCAGCACATTGTATCAGATCATTTGGCATTTCCTGTGAAAACAGGCTTCGTCATTCACCAAATTCGCTTTCCTGACAAACTAGTTTGAGCTGGTCCTTCATATGATATCAAGCAAGAGATGAGAGATGCCATTGAACCTGATTGAAGAGCCTGTAAAACCAGGGTTCAGCTGGTAGTGATTTCAGAATAATTGCCATTTTTATAAGCCATCACTGTAACGTTAGTGATACACTGCTGAAATTTACATCACAGCCAAATCGACCAAAGCTCATGGTGAAAAATGCAAACAAAGAAATGAGAAGTGTTCTTTTTGTGCTGCTTGGCTTTATGAGAAACGTGATAATATTACGGAACCTCTGACACCTATTTTTTTTTTTAAACACAGCATATCAGAATATGATTATTATTAACCATAATTATTATTATTTAGTAGCTATTATGATATGTTAAGTTAGATGCAGTCTTCATTGAAATGTTTGGCAACCCACAATACACTAATGCATTTTCTAAATAATTTTCTGTCTATTTTAAAGCCAAGTTACTGTATATTTGTTTGAATTAGAAGGTTTGTCTTAGCTCTTTCCTAAGTTCAAGGAATTGCTCATGAATATGTTCTCTGTATTATTTGGATATTTGCTACAGATGCTATGGATAATGGTTAAAATGGTTGACTTGATGAAGCGTTGCTTTAAGGGGTGAAAATGCTGTGATATTGTTGAAGCAAATATGTGTTTGTGTTCCGGTTGTTAGATAAACACCTGGATTGGGGTCACCTGGGGAGTGTAACCTTTTCCTCAGGTCTCATCAGCAGACAGGAAATGTTTCTCAATGTGTACCCACCTCACCACCTCCCTCTCTCCTCTTGAGAATAATAAAAAAATATCAGCAGAAGCAGGAAGACGCAACAGGGCTGCACAGGCAGGAGATACACTGCCTTCCTGCTTTAAAATATTCTACTCCAGAATCATTCAGAGTACCACAGTCCTGTTGTTGTTTGGACTAGAACATTCCCCTGTTGAGCACCACTGTTCTGAATATAGTACTGATGTTTATCTCTTCAATATTTCCACTTCTTTTCAAACCCTTAAACCTTAATCTCAACCACAAAAAGTAAATATTTTGGTTTTTACAAAATTTTAAGCAAACATTTTAGCTAAACATGAGAATTTTAATACTTTCCTATCACTGTGTGGATGCACGTCAGCTGTTCCTGAACCAAAGCCTGATCTTCGTGTTTCCTCCTGTATTTTTAACTGCCAATTTCAATACACTTTACTTGTTCGAACAGACACTAGTGCAGTGGCCAGAATGTAACTTTGTATCACAGCTCCATTCACTGGAACTGCTAATGGCCATGAATCAGCAGTAGCTTCAACATCAATCTCTCCTTACACACACACACACACACACACACACATAAAAACACACACTTAATAGATGCTCTATTGATGGGAAATCATCATGGCTCTCTGGTTTAATCTCCTCTTATTTCGGGTCATTTTGCTCACACTTGACAGCATGCTACTCCAGCAATAGCAGCAGCAAATAGATGATGTTTTAAATAGATATTTTAAATAGATGATATAATACAAATTTATGATTGTAGCAAATCTCCTGTGTAATGTGGCATACTTGTTAACTGTGATAAAACTTTGCAACAATATAAATGTGGTCCTAAATCCTTAGAAGACAACATCAAAGCTTGAGGTACAGTGCACTTGCAGGAAATATATTGGGTATTGTTTACCAAAAAGTGATTAAAATGTGTGTATATATATATAGTGGAAAAAAAGTGATTGTCCATATAGAACTAAACTGTTCACTGAGCTTTGCTGAGCATTCCATTGCTCTCTCTGTAGGCCTGTCATATCCATCTGGCCCTGGTTAAAAATTAAGCCGAACTGTGTAAGACTGGGGAGGCAGCAAGGAGAAGACAACACATAAGTTTCCCAAAAGCCTGGTTCTCTTGCTGACAGTGGATGAAGGTGGGGGGGCGACACATGATTAGATGTGCATGAATAGTCATGCACCTTATACTACTTCCTGCTGGAAGTGGAATGTGCTGATGAGAGGACTCTGCTGATGAACTGCTTGTTCTGGACAAACCTGGTTCAAACAGTTACTTCTGTTAGTGGAAACAAAGTATCTTGGCCTCCTATACATGCTTTATCTGAAGTGGATTTCGACATGGACTTCAATGTGCCATTTTGATGTTATCTTGAAATATATTTGGAAAAATGTTCATTAAAGATCAGCATGTGTTATATGAACGATTACATTTACATAAAACTAGCATACCGTATCAACAGACTTGAGTCTGTTTACAATTATTCAACTGGCTTTAGTATACAAATATAATACAAACTTTGTAAAATATGCATTTTTCATACACAAGGCAGTATTGCACCAAAAACAACTTTATATCACATGGTGATAAAACATTTAGTAATATTTTTAAAGAACTGATTTCTTACTTTAAGTATGTGAGTAGAAATCTTTTACTCGTTGACATGATTATACTTTCAGTCACTGAAATGTATTTACAAATAGATTGGGGTTTTTGCAGTTTGTAATATTATCATATTAAATGATGTTAAAAGCTGGGTGGATGTTTTCTTAGCACTTGCACAATAAATGCCTTGTGGTCAGCACAAGTATGTCTCTACATGTACATCATTGCGTTATTTAGCATGTAAATTGTTTTATTCAATTTAAACGTGATGTTCCCGATTTAAATAAATAAGATGTGTTTAAGAAACCTTAGAGTCAGTAAATGAGTAATAACAAAGTGGCTCGATCTGACATGCTAGGCCTCCTTTCTCTTTGCTCATGACAAAGAAAGGTTAGAGACCTCCAGACATTGAGAAAGTAGGAGGATATTGATTTGTTTCTGTTCCATAAGTGGGCAATTGACTTTTTCATATTAATTAGACTGGAACTGACTCCAAATTCAGGAGAGTGCTAACTGCATGAAAGTAAACATAGCCAAAAGAGCCACGAAAGTAAACATAGCCAAAAGAGCCACAAAACTAAACAACTCAAGATACCAATGAGTTTTTGTGGTAATTCTCACAGTGAATAAAAAACGTACCTACAAGTTAAACTGGGTTTAGACCACTATGTCCCCCTCAACTTTTCTACTCATAGGCATATGTAGAAATGACTAAAATTTAGAATCTGTTCTGCTGACAGTTTCTCAGCTCCCAGAGCACCAAAAAAATATGAACGAGTATCAAACTACGTCATGCTTTTCTCCACTGACAATAACAGAGCACAATTTGTACAGTTTGTAAAAATTTATATATACGGGTGCTGGTCATAAAATTAGAATATCTCAAAAAGTTTATTTATTTCAGTAGTTATATTCAAAAAGTGAAACTTTACATTATACTCATTCATTACACACAGACTGATATATTTCAAGTATTTATTTCTTTAAATTTGATGATTATAACAGACAATTAATGAAAACCCAAAATTCAGTATCTCTGAAAATTAGAATATTACTTAAGACCAATACAAAAAATGATTTTTAGAAATGCTGGCGAACTGAAAAGTATGAACATGAAAAGTATGAGCATGTACAGCACTCAATGCTTAGTTGGGGCTCCTTTTGCCTAAATTACGGCAGCGATGTGGTGTGGCATGGAGTCAATCAGTCTGTGACACAGCTAAGGTGTTATGATAGCCCAGGTTGCTCTGATAGTGGCCTTCAGCTCTTCTGCATTGTTGGGTGTGGCATACTGCATCTTCCTCTTCACAATACCCTAAATATTGGGGTTAAGGTCAGGCGAGTTTGCTGGTCAATTAAGAACAGGGATACCATGGTCCTTAAACCAGGTACTGGTAGTAGTACACACCTGGCACTGTGTGCAGGTCCTGTTGGAAAATGAGATTTGCATCTTAATAAAGTTGGTCAGCAGCAGGAAGCATGAAGTGCTCTAAAACTTCCTGGTAGACGGCTGCTTTGACCTTGGACCTCAGAAAACACAGTGGACCAACACCAGCAGATGACATGGCACCCCAAACCATCACTGACTGTGGAAACTTTGCAATGGACCTCAAGCAACGCGGATTCTGTGCCACTCCTCTCTTCCACCAGACACTGGGACCTTGATTTCCAAAGGAAATGCAAAATTTACTTTCATCAGAGAACATAACTGTGGACCACTCAGCAGCGTCCAGTCCTTTTTGTCTTTAGTGCTGGCGAGACGCTTCTGACACTCTCTCTTGTTCAAGAGTGGCTTGACACAAGGAATGTGACAGCTGAAACCCATGTCTTGCATACGTTTGTGCGTGGTGGTTCTTTTAAGCACTGACGCCAGCTGCAGTCCAGTCTTTGTGAATCTCCCCCACATTTTTGAATGGGTTTTGTTTCACAATCCTCTCTAGGATTTTGTTTCACAATTCCTTGTTGCTTGTACCACATCTTTTCCTTCCCTTTGCCTCTCTATTAATGTGTTTGGACACAGCTCTGTGAACAGCCAGCCTCTTTAGCAATGACCTCTTGTGTGTTGCTCTGCTTGTGTAAAGTGTCAATGGCCGTCTTTTTGACAACTGTCAAGTCAGCAGTCTTCTCCATGATTGTGTAGCCTATAGAAGTAGACCGAGAGACCTTTTAAAGGTCTTTGCAGGTGTTTTGACTTAATTAGCTGTGGCACCAGGTGTCTTCAATATTGAACAATGTTCTGATTTTCTGAGATACTGAATTTGGGGTTTTCATTAGTTGTCAGTTATAATCGTCAAATTAAAAGAAATAAACACTTGAAATATATCGGACTGGGGAGGCAGCAAGGAGAAGACAACACATAAGTTTCCCAAAAGCCTGGTGCTGTTGCTGACAGTGGATGAAGGTGGGGGGGCGACACATGATTAGATGTGCATGAATAGTCATGCATCTTATATATATATATATATATATATATATATATATATATATATATATATATATATATATATATATATATATATATATATATGCGCAATTTGTTGGTGAAGCACGTTTTCACGTCACAGTGTATAATCTCATGGTTTATTTTGAAAATATGTTGTCAGTTCTGTCATATTGACATAAGTTTAAAAGATCTCGCTAGAGCTGTAGAGAGGTTTCTGGCTTTTAGTATGTTTACTCTATTATATTTGAACCCTATGAATTACATCTCTAGCCATACTGCACATCAGTCATTTACGAGATTATCTTCACCTCAAACATCTGAATGAAAGGAAGTAACTTTCATTGGGTTATATGACATCTTGACATGCTACAGTCAGCGATTAAATGTAAAGCCAGATCATCTTGATTTTCTGAGTTATAAAAGCAGGCCAGGACCTTAATTTATAGAACACAATTTCAGTTTATTTTACAAAAATTTCCCCAAATCCTTAAGCCCTACATCCAGATATGTCAGTCTTAATGCCACCTAAAGCAGAAATGAAGGACAATGGATGGCAGACAAAGCTACAGTACAGTGCAGAATTCAGAAGTCACCCTTCATTTCATTTCCACTCAAAGTCCATAAGTGCAAGTGGTTTATTTTCTCAGGATCAGAATTTATTATTATTTTTTTTATATATAAAACATTAATTAACTTATAGTTAACTGATAGTGACATTTAATGGTCTACCAGGTATTGTTTCCGGGTTTTTTTTTTTTCTTTTTTTCTTTTTTTTTTTTTTCTTTTTTTCCCCACCCTTTTGGCAACTATTTTGTGTTGATAATGTGTGATTCCAACAGAAAAAGGATGACATTTCTGTGTTATGGCTACATTCAGCCTCCTTTGTTGCAGATTGAAGCATTATCTTGTTTCATTCATGATTGCTTGTATTAGAAAAGTTTTTACAAACATTGAAATTGAATTATTATTGGGATGCCTCTGAGCAGGCTTTTTCTTTTTTTTTTTTGAACAAGAATTTGTGTAAGACAGATTTTTCAAACTGCTATTTGGTGATGCATTATTTGTACGCCTGAAGACCAGAATGTGTTTTTGACTTTGTAGACTGGCTCTGACAGAAATGCATTCAGTTTAATGTAGCAAAAATCTAAGAGGTGTCTATGAACTTTTGTACATAGTGTATTTATAACAAACAGTTGTTATTGGCCTCAACATGAGTTGGAACAGGGGCATGAGGCAAGGAAAATCTCAAGGAACGTTG
This sequence comes from Hoplias malabaricus, assembly GCF_029633855.1. NCBI lineage: Eukaryota > Metazoa > Chordata > Actinopteri > Characiformes > Erythrinidae > Hoplias > Hoplias malabaricus. The sequence goes on from NC_089809.1 coordinate 21,494,506, forward strand.
AGACAGATTTGCTCCCCAGAGTGTTTGTGTTTAGTTTTAGTTAATATTTAACTTCTGTGAAACAACAGTTCCTCCCTGACCCTTAACTCTGCTTAATGAGGGAGTCTTAAAGTCACCCTCTAGGGCTTTCCATCATAATGAGATGTGTCAGAGTGTGTTGAGAATCCAAGTAGATCCACTCCACAGTCTCACTATTTGCCTCTCAAATTCGTTCCAGCTGATCGGGACCAATTTTTTTTTTATAGCGTAATTGAACTATTCTGCCAAATGTTGTTTTAACCCCTTTTATTTTTTAAGCTTTTTTCATAGCTATACTAAAAATCCTGATTATTGTTATATCCTAAAATCGAGAGGCCATGCATTATCATTTATAGTGATAACATTAAACTTTTTTTTTTTTCAGATTAGACTTAAATGGGACAAAGTATACCAGTTTTTCTACAGGATAACACAGTCTTAAAACATCTGTGACCTGTTTGATCAAAATGCTACAAGGAAAAAAACAGCTATTTTCGTACTCTGTTCAGAGTTTCGACCCCTGCTGGAAAAGATCCTCTGTTTACTTTCAAACATGAGGCACCCAGCAGTGAGACAACAGGAGCAGATATGTGGGCTTCAGTGCACATTTCTCCATTCTTGTTGTATTTGTTTTGCTTGTTTTAAACTTGTCTTTGAGCTCTCATTTAAAAGCCAGTCCAGTGCTGTAATTAGAGAAATACACATGGGCCCTGACACAGCACAAAACCAAAAAGACTCATTTTATTCCATGTCCTCAGACCTAGTCTTCTTTATTGCAGTTGCCCTGACTACTTTACACACAGTGCTCAAGAATGCAGGAGCATGACACAACTCTGAAAAAATCTCATTTGTCTGTGACACTGTTGAAAAATATCAAATTGCTTGAAATATTGTTGTTATCACAAGCTTCAGTCAGACACGTGCAAATAGCAGCCTTGCAATATCCCCACTATTTACTAAATCAAAAATCTGTCACTAAAATCTCCTTGTCTTTAGATGTGAGAGTGTCAGACTGTAGTATTTTCAGCCTTCTAGTCTATGGTTAGTGTCGGTGTGCCAGAATTCATAGTGCTTTTAAGTGTGAAGCATATTTAAACACTCTTACCTGTGGTAAAGTAATTTAGGAATTTTTTTTTTACATTTAGTGGCTGTACATTAATTAAAATTTGCTAGGAGATTATTTATTTATTATTATTATTTATTTATTTATTTATTTATTTATTTATTTATTTTAAACACCTTGGCTTAGTCAAACAGGTCTTTAGACATGAACTGTCATCTTTAGTTAATTTTGAGATAAAAGATCAATGTAAATTTTAAGGCAATGTTAATTTAGGATTTTACAGTGAGTCCTTAAGCTGTTTAAAAAATCTTGTTTCTGTTATGTACTGCATTGGTTGCAGCAGCTGTATTTAGAGACGTGTCATTTGATACTTTTTTGCTGCTCTGGTCCTGCTGCAGCTATTTCTGCACAACTGCTGATTGTCCTCTAACTGTCTCTCGCAGTCTCTCTTTGTTGCTATTTGTCTCTCACTTTCTCCCCACCCCTTTCCCATCACTCAAACACTTGTGCTCTCTCTGACTCTCTCTCTCTGTAGCTCTAGTCTAATCTGTCCTTGCAGTAACATCACTCCTCTGTGATCACTGTGATTGATTCACATTTCACTCAGTCTAAAGCCATGGTGGAATATCTGCAGTGCGAGATATCTAGTGTTACAATTCAGTTCACACATAACCACCTACTAAAAAAACTGCTGTTTTTTTAAAATATGTTTTTAATATAGTCAGCCAATATTATTTGTTATCTGAAATTACAACATTTTTTTCTGTTTATGAGACAACAACCAAGAATAGGATGCACGTCACACACCTTGGTAAGAAAATGCAAAACATGAGGCCAACCCACTGCTTCTTTCTAATTTGCTGCTAATGCATTGCCACTGAATAGCTTAATTTTCTGGAAGAGAACACAAACTATCCAGGTTCATCATATCATTGGACGAATGTATTGCTAGTTAGGGGTAAGGAAGAGGCCACATAACCATCTCCCACTCGCTCTGTCCTCTGCTGACCCAGGTAACAACTCTCCTGTGATTCATCCTGTTTCTCTCGTATGTCACATTTTATTGTTTTGATTCTACTGCTGCTGGAACCCTACAGGCTGCAAGTCTCTAATGATCTGATGGACTCTCAGTTTTTTAGCTGTGTTAGCCAGGTGGTTATATAAGGAAAGAAATATTAACTTAACGCACTTGACACTCCTTTGCCTTGGCGCATGTAAGGGGGTAATATGGTGTGATGGTTTTTTGATGGTGTCTACAGCTTTCCAATACTCTTGGTGCTCATATCAATAACTTGTGTATCTCTGAGTTATTTGAACTGCCTTTCACGTGTTGTCCATTTTCCTTTACACCTTCGACGTGTTCACATTACAAGCCTCATTAATTTCTTTCATGTTGCACGTTTTTGAATGTGATAAATATTCAATTAACATCACATATGTAAGTGACTCAAATCTGATTTGATATATATTCATATCAAATCTGACATGTCAGTACAGCCCTGGAAAATCAGATCGGTTTCACATTAAGGCAAGAAATCAGATTTGAGTCTGATAGTGTGAATGTAGCCGTACCTTCAGAAATCACTCTCCCACGGGTCACCTTCACTTACTGCTTTGTACTTCCTTGTGGTTTGACAGCTGCAGGCAGCCACTATAGATCATTGAGTCAGTTTTATTGTCTTCTAGATTAGTGTATGGTGTGTCAATGTCTATGCCCTTGGCTCAAGATGTGCTCTACTGTTTCTACTGTAATCACAGGGAGAGTGAACAGATGAAGGTCAAAACAACAATCTCCCTTTAGTTAATCACTTAAACCATTAAAACCATCTTCTAAGCTTCTAGATTTACTCATACACTTTTAAAAACAAGACTAGGCATGCCTAGTTTTGCTCAATGGACAGTGACTGTCATACCGATGTCTTTCAGCTATGGGAAAGTAGGGTCCAGAATATATATTAATGGTCCTTGAGAAGTTTTGCTGCTTCGAATCACTATTCGGTGTACCAGCTTAGTTAAAAAACAAGACAGCTGTGATTGATAAACATTACATATCTATATTTGTATAATTCTTTCCTATATAATAATATTTGAAGTCATGGGGTGACACTGGCCAACTTGAGCATTCAGCTCTCCTATCAGGCCTTGCCTATGTGCATTTCAACTTCTCTCCTTTTTGGCCATTTAAAGAGGAATGGCTTCATTCAATAAAATACCAAGTCTCAGCTTCATCATCTTTTCAATATGGATTATGGTCGCAAGCTGTATTCAAGGTCTATTAGGACCCACTTAAAGTATGCACTTCAGTTGAGTTTGACCTAGCTACGAACTGGAGAAGGGATTTTTGTAAGGTAGCACCAGGCTAATGGAAGCTATTTTTTAGTGAAGCTTGAATGTGGTCACGAATGGGGAATTTTGCTCCAGGACAGTTTAGTCTGACAAATGCATTCATACCTCTGTGTATCTTTACACTACTTCCGTTAAAATTTGAAGCAAAGCCACACACCCACATGAAACAACAACGACTTCTGCCAAACGGAGCTTTAGCATAGCAATGGAGCAATGGCCAGATGTTAGCATGCGCATTTCAACAAAGTTCCACTGCCCCCACTATGCCCCTACTAGGCTGACCCGATAGACTTAAATTAGGGGTTCCTAAATGGATATTGGGTTATTGGATTTTATGGGGGAATGTAGTGTCACAGTCATACAGCTCCAGGGAGCCGGGTTCATGTGGGTATCCTCTGGGTGCTCCAGTTTCCTCCCACGGTCCAAAAGCATACATTGGTAGGTGGATTGGTGACCTGAGAGTGTCCATAGGTGTGAGTGTGTGTCACCCTGTGAGGGGACTGGTGCCCCCTACAGGGTATGTTCCTGGCTTGCACCAATGATTTAGAGTAGGCTCCCGAACAATGAATGAATGCATGAACAAAATATAATCTAAACTTGCTGCAAATAATGAAGCTGAACAGTAGAATGACTAAACAAAGAAAATTAACTTCAATTTATTATTGCTTTTTCATTTAATTGCTTAAAGAATGCTGCAGACATTTGCAGTTTTAGCAAAAGAAATTGTAAATATCCTGATCATATGTATGAATGTAAACAGATCAAAAGCCAAACTAAACAACTCAAGTTACAAGTGAGATTCTGTGGTAGTTCAAAAAGTGAATAAAACTCACAGACAGGTTAAATCTCAGCCACATACAAACAACAGTAATTTTTTTCCTCAGATATAACATTTACCCTTGAAAGAAGCAGGCTTTCTGAATGTAAACAAACTAGAGTGAACAGTGTTTCCGCACAATCGTAGACATCCCCTTTAATACACTTGTGTTTGTTTTTAAAAACTTGATATGCATGTTTTTTTTATCCGTAAAAACTCTGTAAAGAGTCCGTAAAGACTCTGTGAATAGGCCTTTAGTTTTCCTGTTTTGTTTGGTTCTTCATGTGTTTCATTGTTTTGTTTACTTTAGATATCTGCTTGTCTCAATTTTCGTGTCCTACATTACTAAGATTTTTCCCTTATTTTCTTGCTTTTTTTTTTTTTTTTTTTTACTTAGCTTTGTTTTCTTGGTTTATTTTCCTCCCTAAACCTTCTCTTTGCCTGCCCTAATCCTTTGGGTAATCTGGTATTTTGACCCTGGCTCAGTTTTTGACTTTGTTTCTGGTAAGTATTGACCATCTCCTGCACATGTCTGTCCTCATTCCCCATGTGCTAACAGGTATACACTTGTACACTTGTCTGTGTGTAGTTTATAATGAACATTTTGTCAGTAGGTTCAGTTACAATTCCTTAAGCCTCTTTAAAATGCACTGAAAGTCGGTGTGGATTCTACATTGATAATGATGTGCATCAGAAACCACTTCCTATGCCATGTTCCACTTTCTGGTAGTCCAGAAGAGAGTGTGATGCCTTTGATACATAGTGATGTTTTATAATAGAGGGCAGGGGCAGCAGTGAAGTGCTCTTGCCTTCCTCTCCTTGTGAGCCTGACCTTATTTTTCTTTTTGCTTCTTTTCTAGTTTCTCACCTTTTCAAGCAGTTTCTCTTATTTTGCAAGGAAAAGCCTAATTACCCTTGTTTGTACTGTAGCCCACTCAAATGTATCAAATTAACACATAAAAACCTATTGGTTTTCATATGCCAGACTTTGCCAGCTTTTGTTAAATCTGCATCAGACTAATGATATTTGTGAATTTTTTGTGACGTCATTAAACAATGTGCTCAATTTTATTCTCAGATGATTTGGTTAGTTATAAGGTTGCAAAATGTTGGGTGTTGTGTTGTGCTGTTTATGTAGACAAGCACAAACTCTCAGACACACTTGTGATACTTGAATGCAGGTCTGCAGTAATTATCCTTCTGCTGCACTTGAAATGAGATGCCAGTCAGGAGTCACTCTCATTTTTTGTTGGCAATAATTGTACCATTGCTGCTGCCACTCATTTTTTCACAATCTGCCTTTCCTGTCTTCTCCCTCTATTTCTTTTTTATGTGGTGTGCATTTTGCTTAGTCATTCAACATGCGCATTAGTGTTTGTTGCTGTATCGATTTTGTTCATTTATTGCCATAAGCTGACATGGAGGGCTGTGGACCCAAACAAAAAGCAGAGACAATTCAAAAACTAAAATGGTACAACAGAGATACATATATGTTTCACATAAAATAGCAGTGTCTCTTAAATGTTATGCAATATAAATACGTTCAGAAATTGAATACTGATTAGAACAATTAAACAATACTAGGCACTCAGTGAACCCTCAAAATGCTCCAAATTGTGAGTTTGTGTCATTTGCCAGTTTAATATCCTTGAGGAGAATCTATTTTGTGTGTCAGAGCATTTTTATGATAGGTTGTGAAAACTGATGGAAGAGACATTATTGCTACATTACTGTGCAATCTTAGCCATCTAATATTATTATTAATATTAATATTTAAAATAACTATCTTCTAAGTAAATGTGGTGCTTGTATAAAATTCTATATATTTACAATAAATACAAAAATACAGTATTTTCTGTTCCCAAGAAATGGATGATAACCTTAAGTCATACTGTACTGCCACAAGGAGAGATTTGGAATGGGTTAAACCAACACATTCACATACAGAATACCACTATTTGCTGTAATAATTGTATTCTAATGTTAGGGCTTTTTTGTTTGTATGTTTTGAGCAAATAAACTCTGTTAAATAAGTTTTAAATACCATTTCCTCAGGCGCCTAAAACCTATGCACAGTATATTACATGAATTTGAAGTTTGTAGATTTTTGCCTCTATGTCAATGGTATGTAAGGTAGGTGTTGGATGGTTGGTGAATAAATACTGTTGGATGATTTAAATATATATATATATTCTGGTATTAGAAACGTGAAAATCAAGAACTTCAATCACATTTTATTTATTTTTTTTATTTTTTTATTTTTTAGAGTTGAAGAGACAAGTCATGTTACTCAGGAAAGCAACGTGTATTTCAGAGCAGAGGCAATAGTACAGAGAAAGCCAGAACAGTACGGCATGCCTGTTTTATTCCCCTGCCCAAAGATCCTGTCTGTCTATAAGCCTGTAAGACATATGCAGAGCCAGTCTTCCGCTCTCACAGCTATAAGACCCACCACTGAAGCGTTAATAGATCCCTGACATCATACTAAATGCTCCTGGCTGCCATATCTCCATCAGCCCAGCTGTCTGAGTGTGACCAGCTGCCTCCCCGGACTCATCAGGATGAATTTGACCATCACAGCATTAGGGCTTCACTCTGACGTGCACACCTACACACACACACGCTAAAGCTGCTAATTCCTGTCTAACACTGCTGGGTTGACACTTCACTCTTGCTGTCTGCTGAGTTAATCTCATCAGTCTATTGATCGCCTGGTCAGTGCTAGGAAATTGGGGCTAATGGGTAAAGTGCAAGGTCTATATTTGGACCTGTGACTCAAACAGGGCTATGCTTTGAACATCACCTTAAAAGTACACAGAACAGGCATTTCTCTTCAGCAATGGTTGGCTTTGGTTTTCAGTGTTCTGCTGGGTTTTAACTGTGTGCTTTTATCTTTTTCTCTCCCTCTCTCTAGTGGTGTTTGTGTGCTGTTCTCCTGACATTTTCCGGCAGTTGATGGTACATTTTCAGAAAGCGGGTCTTCCTCATGATCAGTATGTCTTCATCTATATTGACGTGTTTGGACGCACCTTAGCATCCCAGCCTGCCAAGCCCTGGGCCAGAGGTGATGCTGATGATGACATTGCCAAGGAGGCCTTCCAGGTGAAAGAGTAATAAGAGAATGATGAGTTCATGACACAGATCTTTTTCATTTCATTCAAACACCTAGTTATAATCTGGCCAATATGTTAGCTGAAACTGTTCGCTGAACCTTAACATCAGATCACTGTGGTCTGACCATGGTGAGATCTACATTGGGTTAGCAGCCACAACTGACAAGAAAAATAATATGTGAAAATATAGGATATACAAGAAGTGAGCATTTATACGCATAAAAAATTCATCGGATTGGATTTTTAATTAATGGGAAAAAATAAATTAATAAAGACAATTCAGAAAGCCTGGTTTCCTTAAGTCATTAACTTACGTAACTAATCCCATCAATGTGCAGGTCAGGGCTTTGGAGCTGCAGGGGTGCAGCAAAGGTGTGAGTTGAGACAGAGGCGAGTACTAACTGCATTGTCATAGATTTCTGTGTACTAAATGGAGGCAAATCTGTAGAATTGCATCTAATACACTTTTAAGGCTCTAGGAGATTTGTTTAGAAAGTGTTTAATCAATTAGGGAGACTTTAACAAGTCTTTAATCATTTGGAGTAAGTGTGATTTAGCAGACCACATATGTAAAATGCTGAGAGTACTACGGGACTAGGGCTGTGTATTTCTATAGAATGTATATTTCTAGAAATATATATAATACATTTGGAACCATCCTAAAAATCTTTTATAATTACAAAGTATAAATCTTTGAAATAGTATGATGAGTAAAATGAAGAATTGTATCTGTTTCTTCTAAATACTTTGAACATTCTCCTTTTTAGTCAAAGAATGAAAAATAAAATGCAGTGGACTCTAGTGTTATGCTATAGATCAGTCATACTGAACATACAGCAGAAACAAAGAAAGAGATCAGACATAAAATGCTATGAGAATTGGGAGATAATATAAACATGGAAAAGAAACATCATGGTGGAGAAGAAGCAGATGAGAGAGAGCGTGATTGCAATCTGTTTTGTCTTTGAAATGTATTCGCTTCAAATGAAAATGGCTGTAGACAACAAGAGAATAAACTATAAGAGCAGAGAAAAGAGGAAAACAGGGGAAAAAAAGCACAGCAGAGAGCAGGTTCAGAGTGTTATAACCTGCAGCTCTGACTGTGATTATGATCAAATCAATCATAAAGCATGCACACAAACAGTGAACAATCAGCAGCTCCAATAACACAAGTGCCCTACAGACAGAAGCAGACAAGAAAATGCACAGCATACAATCAGAACACTGAATCAGTCCCTTTCTGAATCAGAAATTAGGCTTTGGGCTTGGCAGAAATATCATATGTACTGAAATACTCAACCGCAGTCATACTAACACTTTATACTGCATGTTTTTTCCAGAAGAGACACTCAACTGTTATTATTCTCCCTTCTAAAGTAATGAGGGGTTAATGGAAAGCAAGAATGGTTTTATTCTGAATTACCCCAGTGATTTGAGTCAATCATTTCTGTGGCCTCTACGTTATTCATTTTTCTGGCCTTGACTCTGTTTCGTTTTGGGAATTTCTCCAGCAGCCAGGCAGTCAAATACGCTCTATCTTAGTGCACCTGGACCTACACGTGTGTGTGTGTGTGTGTGTGTGTGTGTGTGTGTTTGTGTTTGTGTATTCTGACAACCAAACTGACCTTTCTGTGCTCTGCCTGCAAATGCTATGCTCTGCTAATATGCACCTTCTTTCATGTAACTACTGTTGTGATGATGCACAAGCTTTACACAATAAGCCTATTGTGTCAAGCCTGTTGTGTCACAAATCAGACACATTCTGCTCATGTATTACAGTTCTGCTCATAAGTTTACATATCCTGGCAGAATTTGTGATTTTTGTGGTTCTTTTTCTGAGAACATTAATGACAATACAACAACTTGGTTCATTCATGGTTAGTAATTGTGTGAAGCTATTTATTATTAAACAATTGTGTGTGTACTGGTGGCACGGTGGTGCAGCAGGTGGTGTAGCAGCCACATAGCTCCGGGGACCTGCAGGTTGTGGGTTCGATTCCCGCTCCGGGTGACTGTCTGTGAGGAGTTGATGTGTTCTCCCTGTGTCTGCGTGGGTTTCCTCCCATTTTCCAAAAACACATGTTGGTAGGTGGATTGGTGTCTCAAGTGACCGTAGGTGTGAATGTGTGAGTGTGTGAGTTGCCCTGTGAAGGACTGGCATGTAGTCCAGGGTGTATTCCCGCCTTGCGCCCAATGATTCCAGATAGGCTCTGGACCCACCACGACCCTGAACTGGATAAGCAGTTACAGATAATGAATGAATGTGTGTGTACTTTTTAAATCATAATGACAACAGAAACTACCCAAATGACCCTGATCAAAAGTTTACACGATAACTTACATAGAGACATACAGTTTACATGATAACTTAAATAGAGACACACAGGTTTAAATGGCTACTAAAGCTAACCATTCTCACTTGTGATCTTTTTGCTTGTAATTAAGTAAGTTATATATAATATATGCAATATAGTATAGTCAGTAACTTACTGGGCTCCTGACAGACACCTGCATGTTTCATCCTGTACTGCCACTGATTTTGTTGGCTTACCAGCCTTGGTGAAAGCAAAGTAATTATCAAAGGATCTGTGGGAGAAGATAGTTGAACTTTATAAAACAGGAAAATTATATGAAAGGATATTCAAGGAATTGAGAATGCCCGTCAGCAGTGTTCAAACTCTAATTAAGAAGTGGAAAATGGGGGATTCTGTTGAAACCAAGCCAATATCACACAAATCAACAAAAAATTCAGCCACAATTGCAGGGAAAATTGGTTGGGATGCAAAGAAAATCCCACAAATAACAATGACATTCAGGACAGCTGACATTCTCTGAAATAATAAGCGGGCTGCATGGTCAAGTCGCCAGAAGAAAGCCCAGACTTTTTGGCCATAACCATAAACAAGCACTTGAAGAGTAGTCAACAAGGGCTATGAGGAAAAGTACACCATCCCTACTGTGAAACACAAAGGTGGATCACTGATGTTTTGGGGGGGTGTGAGCTACATAGGCACAGGGAACAAAATTGATGGCAGGATGAATGCAGCATTTTATCATGAAATACAGGAGGAAAATTTGCACTCATCAGCCTGGAAGCTGCGCATGGGATTTCCTTGGATGTTACAACATGACAATGATCCAAAACACAAGGCCAAGTCAGCCTGTAATTGGCTACAGCAGAAAAAAGTGAAGGTTCCGGAGTAGACACCTCAGTCTAGTGCAAAAGCTTTAGTGCAGTTTATGGTCAATTTGAAATATACACTCTTGTTCCTCATGCCACACTAAAGGCATTGTTTGGAGCTTCGCCATTCCAGAGAGCAAAGTTTAACTGCTCCATATCTCCTCATACCATGCTGGGGGGCTTTAAACTACTCTAGTCCAAACTTGACACTTCACATGGAAATGTAAAATTTAAACTGAGCCATGGTGCTTGCCCCACTTTGTTTTATGTGTGCTCTATACTAAATGTCTGACTCCAAAATGGGTACCTAAATTCACTTGTTGTACATTTGTACAATGTTGGCAACAAATGTGCCTAATCTAATGAGACTGTAGCACACAAATCAATTTTTGTAAAAATGCATATGTTTAGAGTAAATAATTTGTAGCCAGAATGACTTTGTTTTGTAAATATAAAGGGTTTTACCATGGGTCACCAATTTATTGGCTGATAACCTCAAATAATACTGGTCTGCCATGTGGAGAAATTTGGAATGGTTTAAACCAATACATTCACGTACAGAATATTACCATTTACCGTAATAATGTTATTTGTTTTATTCAAATATTAGGGATTACTTTTTGTTGTTTTTGATCAACTAAATCCTTAGTACTCAATAAAAAACTTTTTAAATTTAATTTTCTCATATTCTTCAATCTCTGCGCAGTATTCTGTTTAGTTTAATAATAGCAACATAGTCCATATTGTTCTCAAATTTGTTGATTGAAATTTAACTCAAAACAAGAGGCAACTCTAAACTATGTTTTTATTAGTTAAATATGATTTTTGGCATTGCTATATTTAAGTTTCTTTGAAACTGGGTAGTCATGGAATGTGTGTCCTTGTGATGGTCAGTCACAGGCTTTTTTTTCACCATGTTGAAGCACTGTGGAAATGTTTGTGTCCCAAATTCTTTTTTGCGACTGGACAGGAACAGCACTTTGATTCCTTGAACAGGATTTACCTTTTGTAATAATTCAGCTCATTCAGACTGCAGTGCTGAGTTGCTTGGCTCTACTTCTTTCTATCAATCAAAGCTCAATTCCTCTCTTTCTGTACTTTAGTGGTAGATTTCTTTCTATCAGCTTGTGAACCTCAAGTGTTAGACCTATTACACAGCATTCAGTGATCAAGCTGGGGAAATAAGCCATGAGCTTAGTGATGAGTTTTACCATATTCAGACCTTGACCTGGGCAAGTTCTGATTCATGTGTTTAGATTAAGGGCTGACCTGAGTGGTGTTTTAGGAGAGTGGGCTGAACCTGCTAACTGACCCAATGATAACACAGTCCTGTTTTTTTAGAGAAGGGTTCCCAAAGAAGCCATTAAGAAAAGCAGCACTGCAGACCCCTTTAGACTTTAAAGCTGAAACAAGTGTGGGTTTTAGTTATTCATCAACCATAGTGTCTCCAACATTTGATGTGTCATATAGGGTTAGATTCTCTGCTTTCCTCCCACTATAATAAGATTTTCCACACTGGAAGAAGGGTGCTTTAATTTAATTTATGGCCTGAATTAAATGTTACATCAGAAATAAGTGAAAGACAGCAGTTGTTTTGTTGTAGACTTATGTATATTATATGCAACTGTTAACACATTTAAATACACAATATATCATAAAGTGTTTATAGACCTATGTAGTTATATTTGTGGTGCACCTTTGGACACATTACATGGTGTATGTAAAGATGGTATTATCTCCACAGAAAGATTCAGAGTGAGGATTTAAAATCTTGAACATGAGCTCCATCAGTACCTGTTGAAATGGTGACTGTGATCAATAACTAATATTCATTCATGAGTACTTGGCCTCTCTAATGTTTTTATTCCCCTGATATCTGCAGCAGAGGGGGGCAGTTAACAGTTAATACCATTTCAGAATAAATTTTTGATGAGCATGTGTCCACAATCTTGCACACAATATAGATTGAGTTCTTCATTAAAATAAGCTAACCTTACTTTGAACAGATTTGCATATCTATGTCATTGAAGATTTTTTTTTGGTATGTGATATTATTGTACAGAACTCTCAAAGGATTGAAAAACACAACTGAATATATCTCACATGATCCTATAGTAATTAAGCTTTAAACAGTGAATATTTTTTTTGTGTTGAACACGTTTTGAGTGTTCAGCAGATGATGATTTTTTTGATTGTGGGCACTGAGTATTGGGTTTTGAAATACCACTAATTGAGTTTTATGTCCTGGTCTGTTTCAGAGTGTTAAGATTCTGACATACAAAGAGCCACAGAATCCAGAGTATAAACAGTTTGTTGCTGATCTGAAAGAAGATGCAAAGAAGATGTTTAACTTCACTGTGGAGGACTCTCTGGTAGGATATCTCTTTGTGTGTTTGTGTGTGCATGCACCTATTTGCATCTTTATGCGGATTCCCAATGGATAGGGCTATTACATAATATTAGTCTCTTTGTAAATAATAGTCATGTTACAAATTCAGATTAGCTATCAAACTTTCAGGCAAATGTATATATATATATAATGCAAATAAATGCTCCAAAATTACATAGAATAAAATATTTTTATATTGATTTTCATTGAAATTTATGAAGGTTATTACCTTCTCATATTAATTTAGTGTTTTGAAGATACTTATTTTTCTTTGGACAGTGATTATATGTTTTATGGTGTTTCTCCTACTAAATTAAAAAATAACTGCTGGATGACCATTTGTATTAGTAATATTTCAATTGAGGATGCTTCCTGATTTTTGTTTTTTCTCACAGAACTTCAGGTATTTGCTTGTAGATAATAATATAGAACAGATTTAATGTAGATAGACTGTGATTCTGTTTCAGTTGCCTGTCGCTGTCTGTTGGCTGCTTCGTCAGTGTTCATTTAACTGTATGTTGAAAAAGGGCCAACTAAACGTACTGTAGACTGGGTGTAATCAATGGAACAATGCACACACTCTTGCTATGTTTTTTCTGGATCTTGGTTACAGTTGTGCATTAGGTCACTCTACCTCATCCATCATTGTGACAAACAGGTCATGACACTTAGTAAAACAAATAGAATAGGCACCCACACTGCAGGTTTAGCTTTAGCTAGGCCATAATGATCCAGACCACACTGCAAGAGTAAGCTACTATCATCTTAACTTCTGCAACTCTTAGTTAATCTCTAATCTAAGTTCTGCTAACTCTCACAGCATTACTGCATATTAGCTTTGTAGAGGTTACTGAGTAATAAATTCATAAGAATAAGATTAACTTAGGTTTCAAGAGGTCATTTGCTGAGCATTCCACAGCTGTGGCCCTTCTTAGCTTATTAGCTTTTAAGTAGTTATTGAAAAATATTTTCAGACATAAATAACTGAATGATACATTGGGAATTCAAGGGGTTAATGAGGAAATGAGAAAAAGTTTTCTGAGAGTCCCAACATTTGGATGCTCTCAGTTGAATCTTGAGCATGGAGTAGAATACTCAAAACATACACTTACATTGATGGAAGATGTTCTGTTTTGAGAGCATCTCTTTAATGTCACAACTCTCTGAATTAAGTGGCTTTCTGGCCCTCTATTTAACTACACAGACAGATAAAGTGACTTTGTACGATATATTTACATAAAAAAAATTAGTAGTTAAAAGTAGTTAAGTTTATATACCCATTTTTAATTTGATGTGTCTAATTTGGTCCGTTTAATGTGCAGATGAACATCATATCTGGAGGCTTCTATGATGGGTTGATGTTATATGTTCATGCACTGAATGAGAGTTTGGCAGAAAGCCAGGGTCGTCCCTCCAGCGAGAGCATCACGAAGAGGATGTGGAACAGAACATATTACGGTCAGAACATACATGCATGTTTACTACAGTAACTACCACTGGACAACTTGAGGTAAAAAAAAAAAAAAAGTTATACTAAAGAACTTTAGTAATATAAAATAATAATAATATTAATAATCTTCATCATCATCATCATAATGTAGCTATCAGAGTAAGGGAAAACATGCTTTATTCCAATATAAGAGTTGAATTTGTGTCTGCCTGTATAAACACTATAAGTAACACTATAAGTAATCAGATGACTGACCAAATCTGATAATGATGGTAAACTCCATATAATCTATTTAAAGAAGAAGAAATCTAGATTTGTTTGCACCTGGTTTTGTCTGACAATGTCGGCAATGAAAAACGTGCTGCACTGAATTGTCACGACTCATGTCAAGCTAGTGCACATGAATAAAATGTGTTACATCAACACACATACGGTCTTGCAGTTTATTTCTGTGAACTGTTGATGTGACATTTTATTTATATACAGATAAATAATAAATCATATGAATGTAAATCATAAAAAAGCATGTTGTTCCTTTTATATTTCAAGAATATCACCAAAAGCCTAAAGAAGATAATTTTTTAACCAAAAATGCACATACATTAAACACAGGTAGTTGAAGTATTGTATTTATCTAATGAATTTCCTGAAATGACATGTCTTATTCAGAAGCATTCCCTGTTTCCTGAAATTTTTAAATGTGTCTTTCATGCCTGTGAAATATGCCTTAAAATATTTTTTTGAATTAGCAGTTCATGAAAGATCCAGCTATCAGTTACATTATCAGTTATATATCAGGAACACTGGAGAAACAGTTTAGTTAGCAGAGATGCCATTTAAAAAAATATTAAAATAAAAAAATGACTGATTATTCTTTTCAATACATTTGTTACACTCAATTGATTCAGATCTTCAAATGGAATGTTGTACAACCTGTATGTCCAGATATTTGCAGTAATTTTCTTTATAATGAATGAATACTGCTAATTTAAGGCACAAAAGTAGTGTGTTCAAATGAGCACAAACATCTTGTATAATCTCAATAGATATGCTTGAAACAAAATGGGAAGCTCTGCAGCAGCTGCATGTAAGCCTAAGGTCACCAAGTTCAGTGCTAAGTGTACCACTAAAGGGGTATGAAACCCTCAGAATGGGTACTACATTCATTGAACTGAGAAGTACATTTTAATTCCTTTGAGATGAGTTGGAGTGCTGTTTGTGATCCCAAACCAATAATCCTTTATTAGTACCTGACCTCCCCAGTGCTCATGTGGTCAAATGCCTTCTAGTCTAAAGCCTTCTCTGCAACAAAAGGATGGATAAAATTCCCATTAACAACCTTCACCAAAGCCAGAATAAATACAAAATAGTTTATAAAATATGATGTCAATTCAAATTCCAACCACAGCTGACCAATTGTTATAATAGAAATTTACTTCTAAGTTTGTCAACTTAAAGGCAACATCTACGATTGTAATTAGAGAACTTTTTATTTAGAGATTTTCAGTTTCAGACATGCGAGGCTTTCTCTCTCTCTCTGCTCATGACAGAGAAACAGCAAAGAGACCTCCAAGTGTTGAAAATCATGAAAAGAGATGAGGATGTTGCTTTATTACTGCTCCATAGGTGGGTAATATTGATTTATTTTTGCTGTTTCAAATTATTTAGGTAGGAAACCACTGTAAATTCTAGAGACTGCTAACTGCATAAAAGTTAATAAAGTGAATAAAAATTCACAAGTTACAATTCAGCCATGTACAAACAATACAAACACCTCAAACATACCATCCTACCTTAAAGATTCTGAGCCTCTGGATGTAAATAAACCAACACTTCCCCACAATCAAAGACATCCCTTTAACCTGATTTAGTTGAATTTTGGAAATAAGTAAAACTAGACATGCCTAGGTTTGATTAATGCCAACCCTGTGAAACCTTTTTTAAATAGAACATATTCATCAATGTGCAGAGCATTCACTGCCAAAATGAAAAGATACTCAGGAAGAGTATCAGAAGCAAAAAGATGGCTATGTCATTTTTTAATGACATTCTGTACAGTTTCTTCCAAACCAAATTTATTTGACTTCATCGCAGCCTTAATGTGAATCTCTAAACATGTATCGTCATTATTCATTTTGACTTTGTATTTAATTTTTCCTCTAATATTGAGATATTTTTGTGTGGGATGATTGGCATCAGTAATTACTTGGAGTCTCACAGGCAGATTGCATCTGAGTGATCTTTTACAGCATGTTCAGTGCTGATGGGATGGAGGGTTATAATTAATATGGCAGGTATTTCTCTCCTGCTCAGTCATGTGACTGAGGGCTTCTGTAAAGCTCCAAGGATATTCTTGCCTATTGACAAATGTGGAAATTGCATTTAGTCTGATTGACTGTCTTCTCACATTCTCTTTGCAGTCTCTCTGTCACTAGCACTTTTTCTTTGTCTTGCTCTCTCTCTGTGTGGCAGGTTTTCTATCCACTTTTGCAAATTATAGAAATACACATAAAAAAACCCAAATGGTAAAGCCCATAATTTGCTAAAGCAAAAACAAATTTCAAAACTAATTATATGCTTGGACAAGGAGGAAAGGTTAAAGCACAAATGTACAAAAGAGTGATTTAAAACATTTGGTAAAACTTTGCAGTAAGAGTACATAATTCATTATACTTAAGACAGTAATAAACCTTATTAAATGTTTAGGTAAAGCCACAATTAACATACTATAATAAACAAGATATGATAATGTGATAATAAACAAGAATGAACAACATTAAGAACATGGATTTTTATAAAATCCTAAAATAATGTTTGTTCTTATTTCTTTCATGACTTAATAATTTAGGTATTTGACTGTGAGGTATTTGATTCTACATCTCCCTCGTTTCAATTCTGCCCTGATCACGGATCCGACAGATGTTTATCGCAGGAGTACAGTGGATGGAAATACGATTGAGTTTGCATTTTTTATTACGATATTCCTTTATTATGCATAACATTTGCAAATGTTTTGGATAGAAATCCAGCTTGTGTCTATAACCTTTATTTTCCTCTTCCTTTTTGTTTCTCTTTCCTACACCTTCCACCGCATTTGTCTTACCTCTTTCCTATTTTGTCTCCTTCTCCTCCCTCTGCCCTCATTCCATCAGTTTCCTGTCTTTCTTTTCATTCTCTCTGCTCTCCTGCTCTGCTTTTCTTTTTCATTCTTCTCATTCTCTCTTTCTCATCTATCTCTCTACCCCCTCTCTCTCTAGTTCTTTCTCTCTCACTCTCTCTCTCCTTTGGTGCTTTCTCTTTCACTCTCTCTCTCCTTTGGTGCTTTCTCTTTGTCACACTCTCTCCATTGCTCACTCTTGGTCTCTGTTTTCTCTTATTCTCAAAGTTAGAAGCTCATTTTAATATAAATGAGAGGGTAAAAGCGCACACATACACAAACATACATATATGCCAGGTTCCTATTTTGTCCTTTTTTGAATGGGTACCATTCTTTACTTCTGTGCAATTGATTTAGTCTGGTGTTGGATGTGGTGTTGTCCCTGCTGAGCTGAATCAATTATTGAGTGGTCAGTTGAGCGTGGGTCAGGCAGGTGCAGTGAAATCTCTCCTGCTCATATAACACTGCATTGCCACCGATCAAACACTACAGCTCGATAAGGCAAAACCTGCTCGGATGGAGAAGGAGTCCCATTAATACCCAGCTTCTTTCCTGCAGAGTGAGTTGACTGCTGAAGGACACTATCAGACTGCCCAGGGGCTTTCATTCTGTGACCGCACAAACCCTATAATCATGTTGTGAAATCTGTTATGAAACAGAGTTTGCTGTTGTGGCTGGTGATGCCCTTTGCCATACTTTGTGTGTGTATACGGAAAGCATATCCCTTAGAGTTTAAGTTCCTGTTATTACATCTAATTTTATTTATTTGAGGCTACTTCCAGTTCCAGAAGTAGATATGATGTTATAACACATGGTTTTGATAAACTTTCAACTCTTAGTTATTAGCTAGATTTTTGTTGTAATATTTAATATTTAATTACATGAGTAAATAATTGATTACATAATGAATAATACATTTATTTTATGTTGTTGGGTAAAGGATTCAAATTAAAGACATGATAACTTTGCTCTCATTTAACTTAGTGTTGCATCATTTGTGGGAGGTCTAGAACAGTTTGGAAAACTTTGTTGATTTTGTTTATATTAGAGTATATTTCACTTCACACATTGTATAATTTAAGTTTCACCTTACTGTACTCTTTCATCTCTGAATGCAATAAAAACAGGCAATGCACTATGTCTGATAAATGTAGTTTATCTTTTTTTTTTTCCCCCATCATGTTCCTCTTTTTGGGAATGTCCATGATTTATGTTTCATATCTTGTTTCTAAATGATTGGCCAGATTTGAACTTTTATTAAACCTATTAGTTATGAATATTGACTAAGATGAAAAAGCTCTACTTTTTCTACACACACGGTTGTTTTTATAGTTTGCACGAGTTCTAAAACACAATTGTGGTAATCACTCATAATCTTACACAGCAGATAGCATTAGACAAACTGAATTAATTTCAATATCCTTAAAGTTTACATTAATGGCATATGACCGTATTTCAAAGCAACTTACAGTTTAGGCACATTACAGAAGCAATAAATACAGCGTTAGGAGGCTTGCCCAAGGACTCTTTTGGTATGGTGTTTCTATCCTTAGACTTAATTTCGAATATGCCATGTGCAGGGCACCTGTGTAATTCACTTCACTACACCAACCTCCAGTAAACAGCATGCAGCCATAAAAAATAGAGGTTTAAAGAGTGTAGAGCACAGTGCATGTTAAGATTTTTTTTCTTTTAAGTACAGAGCTTCATGTAGCTTCAGCAGGTTGTGCTGTGTGTTCTCTTGTCCCTGTGGCTCACCGCCATTGGCATAGCCCAGGACTCTAATCAGTTTGGCCCAGAGCTTCTGTCTGCATCCCCGCAAAGACATTTTCTCTTTGAAATCTTCTGTCTGTTCCCCCACCTATCTCTCTCCATCCATCTGTTTCTTCCACTCCATCTCCCCTCTGCCTCTGAGCTTTATACTCTTCTTTCTCTCTCTCCTATTTTGTGCCACTATGAATCTCTATCACCCTCTGTGCTCGATATGTTGCTGGTGCTGATGGTCTAAAATCTTAAAGATGTTCTCCTGGTCATGAGTTTCTAGCAGGGAAACTCACAGGAGGGTGGCAAATCTGCATTTTGCTTCTTGTTTGCAAATAAAACCTGATTTCAAAATATATCATTAATGTATATAATGTGTACAGCAAATGTTGCAAGTTGTTTTCAATTGAGATTACAAAATATCAGCAGTGCGGTATTTTATACTAATGGAAGGACAGTGTGACACTTGCTGTGCCCAAAATGGGTCCATATTAACTATTCCCTGTATTACTTATTATAAACTGCCCTGTTAGTGTATATGGAAATGAATTCAAAAGCGTTATATTAATCCTATGTGTGTTTTTACCAACTATCACCGTGGATTATGGGTATCCGCTGTCCACAAGTGTGCAATGGTTGTACACTACTTTTTGCAGTGTACTGCAGGACAGTGTGAGTGCACTGAAAATTGTCCACCATGTTTTATTGGACGCTACTACAAAATGGTGGACCCCCTAAATAGTGCGCTCTGTAATGAATAGGGCACAGTTTCTGACAAAACAATTATGCTTTGAGAACTCATATGTTTAACAGATATCTACACTGGATAGCAAAATGTTGTATATATGTTTGCTGATAAAGTTAACCCTGCTTAAGTTATCTCTCCTTTTTGGAAACAAAAAAAAAATCTTCTAAATAACAATAACAGCATGGCTTTTACATATTAAAGCTCTATCCCAATTTGTTTTAATTGTGCTGCCAAAAAGTCAAACAGATGGTGGTGTATTGCATAAAGCCACGGAGGTTTGTCAAAAAGGGGCTGCAGAATTGTGTGGCCAAGTAATTAATGCATAATAAGTTATCTGATGCTAATTTATGATGTCCTTGGCTAAGTTAAATACGACAGGATTTTTATTGGCGCTATGCAGCAAGTTCTTTATGACATTTTCTATTCCTTACATCCATCATTCTCTCAGTGTGGCAGATCCTGTAATTTAGATAATCAGCTCCAAAGCCTGTTGCTGTCAGAGCTGTATATCTGTGTTTGGCTGGACAGACTTCAGGTATTGCTTTCCATTCAGACACCCTTATTAAACACAGTGTGGGGAAATTACAGTGTATGCCTCTTTCACATGGATGCAAGATGAAACAGATAAGTACTCTTTATTGCACCCGGCTATCATTCATGCTCCAAATGAGCCTCACTTAACCATCAGTTTAGTCAGAAGACCTGACCTCAGAAGAGCAGCGCTCTGCAGGTTTATCAAACTGTAGCTGACTCTTAGATTTTTAAACTGTGACACAAAACCTGGATATATTAGCAGTGCTTTTTTATGGAGATTTTAACTGCTGTGTGGATTCAGTTGAATACCTGAATCAACAAAAAGTGTGCTAAAATTGATGCAGTGTTAATGGATATGCCAATGAAAGATATCCAGATGGCACCAATGATAAATAATAATTACCAAGGTTTGGGTGAAAAATAGATCTACAAGTTTACAGTGTTTAAAAACTCAAGCTATACAGTGCCCAATACTATACACTTAATAAATAAGAAGTATGACACTAATAGATTAACATACTATCCATCTAAATACTCAGCAGTTATGGATATATGGACATCAAGTGAGTGCATGTATAGTAATATGGACATGATAGTCATTGATTGAGGGACTTTGATTTTGTCATGTTTTCCAAATGCCTTGGATGCTTAGTTTTTTAATTTATGTCAGTTCAGAAGGAACCAGCCTTCCATATAAATCTTCTATATATTAATTCAGACTTGAGCTGCTACTATCAATTCACTGATATTAGCTTTCCCATTTGGAGAAGAAAGAATTTTTGTTATTATTATTTGAATCATTCATGAGGCAATGCTGTTAACATCTGATCTAAGAAAAATGTAAGAGAGGCACTATCCAGATATAACTACATCAAAAGGTTGAATAATCGTAAGTTGCACCAAGCACTTCAACCAGTGCTATAAACATCAGGTGTTACACCTCGCCTCCTGTTGCTGATGACCCATCTCCATCTCCAAAATCTTTGTTGTGAGGCTGTGCAGATCCAGGTCTCTGTTTAACACAACTACACTTTAGTGGCCTAGCGCTCACTGACTCAGTCATCACTGTCAGTTCCCATTATCTGTTGAAGGAGAAATTCATCAGCAAAAATCACCCACTATTTTAAGGCGTCTTTCTGATTAGAATCAATATTACATTTGAAATTGCATCACTATTCACACAATATATGGGCAGTTGACTATAAATGTACCCTGCCTCCTTTTTCTCCTAATTAAAAAAAAAAAAAAAAAAAAAAAATATATATATATATATATATATATATATATATATATATATATATATATATATATATATATATATATATATATATATATATATGCAATATTTATTTATTTTTAAACATGTTAATTGAAACATTAAGTGTATTACAGTCTGCATCTCTACTGCAAACATTTTCATATTACTATTAAGCTTCTTCTGTTGTCTATTTCTTTTCAGTGCTCTCTCTCTTTGTTTGTTAGTTTTCCATTTTCTGTTATTTTTTTCCTGATTTTGCTTTTCCTTTTCCCCTCTTTTTCACCCTTTCTCTTTCTCTCACCCTCTCTTCTCTCTCCCTCTCTCTCTCTCTCTCTCTCTCTCTCTCCCTCTCCCTCCCCCCCTTATTCCTTCCCTCCCTCCCCTATATGGGTTTGACATTTTCAGACTGATAATAGCTAAGCTTTTCATATCTGTTTAAATGTCAGTGCTGCTTTCCCCTGAGCGTCTGCTTGTGGCAGTATAGTGCTGAAGCTGTTGGAGCAGGAAATGAGAGCCCTGCCCCACGACCCTCACACATGGCCCACAAATCATGCACATGCATCACCCAGACCACACAGGGCACGGGAACCTGAGGAAAGAGGGCACGAGACTCTGTTGTATTCCATCATTTAAACACATGCATGAGTGCACACACAGTAAACAAATATTCCTCTTTACTGACTGGATGTACTCTCTCCATTAAAACGTAGATGAATGACCCTGTACGTTGTATAGTATGTTGTAAAGCAAAACTACTGAGAGAACATAAAATATCATGTAAAAGGCAACTTGACACACACAAAAAAAGATTCTTTAGCTTTCACAAGATTTGCTTTTGTAGTCACCCATACTTAGATTAATTTTACTTACATTTGTTTGTCATTAAAAAGGAGAATCTTAGCCTATGTTAAATTCATGGCATTTGACAGAGACACACTTCTGGAATGACTCCCAGGGTAAGCATGTTACAGAGATAGCTCATGAAGCAGTAGTAGACTTCTCTATGCAACATGATGTATTTACCTGGATAGGGAACTAAACCCCACTCATAATATTGTGCCTTGCTTTTCAGTCTTCCCTTAAACATGTCCACAGTGCAGCGGTTAATCTGAGCATAGCACTTTAATCTTTCATAATCCTTCACTGTTTGTCCATTTTCTTTGCATAAAATATAAATGTACTCCTGAACACATGGTCTTGTCTCTTTACTTGAAAGATTTTTACTGTATTTATATTCACTGAGTTTACTCAAAGATCAGTTCAGTTCATGACACAAATTAGCCTCTGTATTTTATTAGGCCCATTGGATCCACTACACACAAACTATAAACACACAAACACACACTTAAGCTTGAAAGAGCTAATCTTTTGCTTGGGTTTAACTTTGATTTAAGTGCGTGTGGATTTAAATGAGTGGCTGTCTAGGTGTTAATAGCTACATTTTTATCCTGTTTTTCTCTGGGGTATTTGTGCAGGTGTGACAGGACTTGTTCAGATAGACAAGAATGGAGACAGAGAGACAGACTTCGCCCTGTGGGACATGACTGATATTAACTCCAGCATCTTTCAGGTACTGGTGGTCAATCTGAGACTCGCACACGCCCCCACGTTCACACACCCGAGCATCAGGTAGGTATTATTGTCTTAAAAATCTCACAGACAGAGGTAGCTAGTGTTCCTTCAGATACCTGCTCCCATGTTGAGAATACTGAAGATTTTATTGTGGAAACCTTGTCATTGCTAGGTTCAGCATAATTATCTTTCTGCATTCACTCCAATTCCCTCTCTGCTCTGATTGCTAGGTTGAGCAGCCAGAAGGTTAATCACCAGTTGTTTATTCAGTTAGCCCTTCTCACATGTGTCTGTGTATGAGAGAGTGGGAGTGCGTGGGAGTGAGTCTGGCGAGTGTGTGTGAAAGAGAACTGAGTGAGAGGGTGTGGGAAAGTGGGTAGATTTACAGTCATGCTGGTCAGAGTTCACTTGTCTCAGCTGGCTGATCTCAAGCATATTAAAGCCTGTCAGCCATTATAATGGTGATGCTTGCTTTCAGCACAATAGTGCCAAAGAAACCCAACAGACTCTGTGAGTTAAAAATCACAGGTTGAAGTATACTTCATATAGAGCATTTCTGTCATGCATCATATATTGGGAATGCTCATTTATATATTGGGTTTCTACTAAG
This sequence comes from Hoplias malabaricus, assembly GCF_029633855.1. Classification (NCBI taxonomy): domain Eukaryota; kingdom Metazoa; phylum Chordata; class Actinopteri; order Characiformes; family Erythrinidae; genus Hoplias; species Hoplias malabaricus. Next base: position 21,518,523 of record NC_089809.1, read on the forward strand.
CCACTGCAAATATGCTTTGCACCCCAAGAATCAGAAATGGAAAGTAGCCTTCTTATGCTTGACACTTTCATGGCCACTGCAGGATTGCCTGCTATGCATGGCCTGTTTAAAAGAATAAACTGATTAACATTGGAGCCTATTGAATTGGATGGTTACCACGTCTGGTGTAAAATGAGGATACAGTTGCAATCAAAATTATTGAACCACTCTTCAGCTGTTTTAATAAACTTACTTAAGAACAATTTAAATAGCTCAACACAACTAATATATCATGGTTTCTCCAATTTCGACTACTGTAGTCTCAGAATTATTCAACCCTTTCATGACAAGCATTTTTAGTACTTAGTAGAGTACCCATTTGCTGTTATGACTGGATGCAACGTGATGCATAGCCAAAACCAAGTTCTGGCAGCCTTTCTGAATAATGCTAGCCCATTGCCTCATTCTTCATCCTCCAGATATACTGCTGATCCAAAAGCCTGGCAATTTCCTGTTTTGTTTAACCACTTCGTAGTGAATGCACCTCTATGACATATTAATATGGTTTTGAGCATGTTAGAGCCAGATTTACTTGTGCATTTGCGTCAAAAGAAATGTACATATTGAAGTTTGGGCATGGAGACTTTACTGTGCTAACTCAGTGTCTGCTGCCACCAAATCTTGTTGCATGTATTTTGCGGTCACAAGCCTACTAAGTATCCTAAGGCTTCCTTTAATTTTGAACTCTCCTGAGACTATTCAGTACCTTTGCTATAATTTTGTATTCTTTTCCTTGTTTGTGCAAGGCACTGATATCTTCTCTTACATTTTTGGACAACTCTCTTGACTTAACCATATTTCTAACATGCAGTCAAATGTCTCAGACAACAAATCCCTGGCAAGTCCAGATATTTGAAAAGTTTTTTTGTCTTTTTAAGGACAAAAAAGTGTTTAATTTGGAGAAAATACTACACTGTCATTTTCTTCTTCTTTGCCTCTTAATCCATTTTAGGGCTGCACTGAGAAAATACTTGCTGTACTTAATTATAAAACCTTTTCTAAGTGTCCTGACCAGAGGTGGAAGGGGCCCCAATTGTAGGTCTTGGTCCCTCCTAAGGTTACATCTTCCAGCTTTGAAGGACTGTTTTCTAGCTACCCTTGCCTCTGTCTTGCTCACATGTGGTTATTTAATTCTAGATTTCTGTTAAATTGTTTTGCAACAGTATCAAATGTGGCTTGACTTTCCTATATTAGTTATGCTGAGATATTTAATTTTCTTTTGTTTGATTGGTTATTTGCAAATAGTCTTTCCCCCAGAAATGGTGGTGTGATATGTATTTATTTTTATGTATGAAAACCAGGACCTATGAGCCCGAAATGTATGCTTGCTCTTGAAATCATGTAAAGTGTGCATAATGTCCGAAAGGCACAGAAAGTGTCATTTGATATGACTGCACTTTAATTAAAATAATAATTAATTAAAATGTGTGAATATATTTTAAAATAAATAATGTTTTAAAATAAGTAATATCAAACAGAATTTGGATATAAATTGATTAATGTAGTGGTTGTTAATTGTAAAGAAGCATACATGTCCTCACAATTTCATGAATGAGGCCCAATGTGATTTTGGTTGTTATACTATATTTAATTAATACCCTGATGCCCTAGTGGCCTTGCATGATGTGTCATTCAAAAAGGTGTCCAGGTTGATAACAGTACCTTCATGGTCTCATATGTCTGTGCAACAACAGGAGCAATCATTTTTGTAGTTTCTCATTTAATTTATATTAACATTTGCAGTCAGGTCTTAGACCACTTAATCTATTTGATAATATTATTGTTGTATATTTTAAAAAAACTATTTTATTATACATTTTTTTGTACTCCTAAAATTCATTGTCTCTGTAGAGACAATGCTGGCATATTACTGTCATTTGATTTCTGTTTTTCCTTGAGCAGATTGTAGCAGTATACAATGGCACAGAGAAGCAAATGAAGACTCTGCCTGGCATGGCCTTCCAGTGGCCAGGTGGTTACATACCAGTTGACATGCCCTTCTGTGGCTTTAAGAATGAAAATATAGCCTGTATTGCACGTGAGTCAATCATTCTAAAACTATTTTAATATACCTACCCTTAACATTTCACATGTTTCAAATTTGTGTTAAATTTTTTTAAAGGATGGGCCAACGGAAACATTGCAAAATTACTTATATATTTATTACTTATGTCTTCCATAAAAAGTCAAGAAAGGTTTTTTTTTTTCTTCTCTTGTCAAGTGACAGTTTATTTATTTATTTATTTTTTAAGTTTTCAACACCCTTGGCATTCTCTTAAACGGCTTAATGAGGCATCACGTGGAATCTTTTGTACTGTAATTATTTTTGTCAGAAGTTTGTTCAGTTCTTTCAGCCATATTCTGTCACTTTCTGCTTTCAGGGACAATAACAATGCATCAGATGGTTTCTATTGTAATGTTCTTCATCCTCATCATCATCTTCACCATCACTGTCTTCATATATAGGTGAGTGCATATGGAGTTGGATGAGTGCAAATTAAATAAGGATGCTCCTTTTGTTGGCATTAGTATATTTCTTCATAGGGAAAATCACTTCCTTTCCGTTTGTTTCCTCACATATACAACTATGGATCCTGTCCTGTTTCTTTCTCTCACATGCATATAAAAGGAAACTGAAGCTGGAGAAAGAACTGGCTGCCCAGCTGTGGAGGATCTCCTGGGAGGATATGCAGATGAGCAATCTGGAGAAAGTGTTGCGAAGTGTGGGCAGCAAACTCACCCTCTCTCTGGTGAGAGCCAAATTATTTTCTGTTTGGTAAACCTTGTACATATACATATGTAATTATATATATTATATATATCATTTTTTTCTTTCTATGTTAAAAATTTCAGTCTCCTGATTATAGAGCCAAAGATTAGGACATGGTGTCATTAGTAGCTCATGTTTTTAATATTGTCACGATTCACAGGGCGGACTGACGGAGGCGGACGCACTTGCTAAAACACTGATACTTTATTAACAAAACCAAGAAACTGTAACAGAAAGATAACACACAGGGAGCTAACAGAGACAGACAAAGGGAGGTAAGCAGACTAAACTAAAATACAAAGAGCTAGACAGACTAAACCTAAAACGAAGAACTAAAGCAAACAGGAAAGACAGACAGACTAAAGACCTTGACAGAGATACTTAACAGAGACCTAGACAGAGATACTTCACAAAGACCTAGAAAGCTATGTAAACACAGAGAGCTGAAGCTAAACCTAAACACAGAGCTAAATATGAAACTTAACACAGAGGGCTAGAGAAAACACAACAGACAGACTTACTAACATGACACAGGAAATGACTGAGACAGACAGACCAGACAGGGAAACATGACACAGCAACAATGGAAGAGGAACGTGACTAGAGGAAAGAAACGAAACAACATGACTAGGAAACACAATGAAATGACATGACTTGGAATGGAAAAGAAACAAAACGACATGACTAGGAATGAGAAGTAAACAAAACGACATGACTTGGAAACAAAACGACATGACTAGGAATGAGAAGGAAACAAAACGACATGACTTGGAAACAAAACAACTTGACTTGGAGTGGGAAAGAAACAACACGAATGACCGATACACGGAAGTGACACAAGGGAGCTTATATACATGAACAGACACACCTGAAACAAATAACGAGGCTTAAGGACAAGGAGGCGGAACAAAGGCGGGACAAGGGCGGAGACATGGACAATAACAGACAGAGCCATGTGCAGAGAGAGCACATGGCGAGGAAAACAGGCATGACAGGACGAGTGCGTGACAAATATATTATACTGTCATCCTTTTACATTTTTATATTTGTAGGTTTTAAATGTGTTTTAACTGCTTTATCATATGTTGCAGATCTTTTTCTATGTAGCGTGAATGTGTGAATCAGTACCTTTTAAATGGCTTAAAATGTGCCAGAGCAATGTACCAGACCAATAGGAAAGCTTTAGCTGGACCAATTAGATCACGAGGTTTGTTTAACCAATCTGAACATGGATTTGTTGCTGTCAGCCATAGCGTTTTTCCGCCAAAAGAACTCTGGTTCTTGAACTGGTTCCATTCCTGATTCTTGGAACCTTGGTTCTTTCCAGTGAACCGCCACATTTCTACACATTTAGAGGGGAACCAGGAATACGTCTACAGTGGGGGTCGTTGCTGTGGCTGAGTACAGCGTCAGAGCCACAGCTTAGAGGCATGATAGGGTCATTGTTTATTTTTTATTTTTTTTTACCATGGAGTCAAATCAGAGTGAGATATAACACTATGCCATCCTGCTGAGCTTGTGAACAGCAGAGAAACATAACCAAGAGCTTAGAGTTTCAAATACAGCATTATCGCCCAGTGGTGCTGGACGGGTCATATAAATAAACATTTCATATAAATAAATAATTGGAAATAAAACAGGAACACACCCTGTTTTTATGTGATCCTTGTGCTGTTAGGCGCAATGCCATGTGCATTGGTTAGAGCCGCGGCTCTTCTCCGCTGTTCACAAGCTCAACAGGACGCCTCTGAACTCAACATTTGCAATGTTATATCTCACTGGTCTGACTCTATCATGACTATAAAAGTGAACGGGAAGAAACTGAGAATCAGAGTTCTTTTGGTGGAAATGTGCTATGGTTGAGAGCAACAAATCAGTGTTCTGATTTGTTAAACAAACCTTGTGATCTGATTGGTCCAGCTAAAGCTTTCCTATTGATCCATCAATTGGCTGTCAAAATAGGGTCATAAATCCACAGCTGCAAAAAGAGTTTCACACAAGCAGCAGAGAAGGTGAATGTGTGGATTTTTTCCACCTCATTCAAAAACTCCCACTGTTACATTTGGAACCTCAAAAATGTTTGCTCTGGCACATTTTAAGCCATTTGAGAGGTACAGATTCACACTTTCAAAACTTTTGATTTAATGCAAATTTTTTTTACACATTTAAAAAGAATTTTCTAAAAATTACAAATTTTGTTCCACATTTGTGATTTTAAATTATTATTGTTGCTGTTGTTTTAAGTTTAGGTTTAACTTTAAGTTTGGCAACCATTTTTTGTGGCAGTTGCAGCTGTTATTTACACTTTATTAACTCAAGTTTTAATTGAGGTCTTTAGTTTTATTATTTTCAGCTGCTGGCTAATTTAATAGTATAACGTCAACAGAAATTACATTCTCTGACTCCATGGCAGAGTTATCTATATAAAGGTACACAGTTCAGGCTTCAAAGTGAACTAATTAGCTGTGCGGAGTACATTTTCACTGTTTTTATAAATGTTTGTCCTGTGTTGTCAGGAACAAAATAAGTCTTTTTGAGACTAACTGAAGCTGATGCAATTTGTTTTGATGTTTTCTTTCTAATTGATGATGTATACGTTTCCATTATTTAACATCATTAGCTTTATAAGGTGCAATGTAATGGTAACTAAGCAAAATTAAAAACAGCTTACTGGGTAAAGGTAGAAACTGTATCAGCTAAATATTTGACTAAAACTCTTGGGAATGACTAAGATCTTCTTTGTTTCATTATCCCTGTTCAGCGAGGCTCTAACTATGGCTCTCTCCTGACGGCTGAAGGAAACTTCCAGGTGTTTGCTAAGACTGCATACTTCAAGGTACGCTCTTCCACTCACACACTTGGTTGCCTGCTAAACAGCCCTGCTGAAGTTTACCTCTGATTGTTTGATCATCACATATCAGATCATACACTGCAGTCGTAATATTATGTTTTTTTTTTCTTTTACATTTCATCTTCAATATATTTATCTGACCTCCAGGGAAATATTGTGGCCATCAAATATGTCAACAGGAAACGCATTGAACTGACCAGGAAAGTGCTGTTTGAACTGAAGCATGTGAGTCTATGAGTTGACAAGGGATTTTTGATTCGGTATATTACATCTGAAATTTACATTCTTCTTTCTAGAAAGATTTCTAGAAATTTGTCAGCACTCACTGACTAATAGATAATGATCTCATTTCTGGTAAATGTTTCTAAATATTAGAAAAAAATCTTTATCTATAATTGTTTGTATAGAAAACACATTAATATAATTTTCAGAATCCTAAATCCTAGAAAAAAAAGATTTGTTACGTTTAAAATAAATTATAACTTAAATTAATGGTAATTGATTACATTGTCAGCATCCTCCACAAGGGGGAGCTGTATGTGCTCAGATAACTTGATTAATTAAGTCTCAATTATTTAATGAATTACCTTATCAATCAAAAATAATCAGTCATTCGCATAATGTCTAATATAAATTATAGTGATAGCCCAAATTTGAAGATGATATATGCAACACCCCAGATTCAATTTTCCATGTGTTTATGTGCATTATTCTGTCTCTGCTGTTTTTCAGATGAGGGATGTACAGAATGATCATTTGACTCGCTTTATTGGAGCATGTATTGATCCTCCTAATATCTGCATTGTGACAGAATACTGTCCCAGAGGCAGTCTGCAGGTACCCCCAACCCCCTCTTACTTACTATATAGCCCACAGTTCAGGAAAAAATCTAAATCTGCATTCATGTGTTCCCCACCTTCCACCACCCACATGCCTTTCAAGCCATTAATGATAGGAACTTATTCAGTGGTAACCACAATATTTGCACACAATACCAGTATATTGCATCATTTTATAACTCTGTGTTTACTGTGTTTATTTACTTTAAGGTGCGCTAATTGTGGACACAGATGTTCAGTTACGCACATTTAGCATAGTCCCCACATGAAAACATTAATTGAGTAGGGATGCTCTGGAAGAGATGGATGAGCCTATAATCACCATGCCCAATGCCAAGGGTCCTACAGAGAGGTATAAAGCCCTCCAAAATTACAACCCTATTTCCAAAAACACTGGGCCATTTTATGAATTGCAATAAAATCTGTGATTAGTTCATTCAATTGAAAGAATGTACAAGATGAAAAATGTTTTCACAGACCAACTTAATTTTATTTTTGAAAATATAAACAAATATAAAATTGATGCCTGCAACACAATGTTGGGACAGAGGCAGTTTTCTGCTGTTACATCAGCTTTCTTTTATATACATTTTTTAATTGTATGAAAAATAAGGATATTTATTTCAGTTGTAGTTTTGTAAGGGTTTTTGTACATTCTTGCTTCTGCTTCTCAATAGTCCAAGGTTGCACCATCTGATTCTCTTTTATGATCTGTGATAGGAAATCAATTGGGACCGCAGGCATGCCAGTCAAGTACATATATTCTGTGTCTACGAAGTCATGCTGTAATAGCATATGGTGAATGAGGCTTGGAAATATCTTGATGAAATTACCATGGATATTAAGAGAGAAGTCTTTGATGGCTACATTTGTCTCTATAAAAACTAATATTTGCCTGCAAATCAGTGGTACCTTGACACCGTGACAGATGTTGGCTTTTGCGCCTGTTGCTAATAAGTCTGGATGGTCCCTTTCATCTTTGGCAAAGAGAATTGACATCCATTTAAAAAAAATAAAATAAAAAATTTAAATGTCAGCTCAAACCACAGCACATGTTCCCATCCATTGTCATTTTTTTTACTTTTTCTGTTCTGCAATTTGTTGTGCTATCTGGTGTTGACCAGAGGGGGATGAGTTCCACCTTATAAGTCTTGTTTCCTTCCAAGGTTTCTTCCTCGTGTGCTGAAGGAATTTTTTCCTTGCCACTGTTGACCTTGGCTTGCTCATAGGAAGCTTGGAACCAGATCTCTTTAAAGCTGCTGTGTGACAACTTTTGTTTTTTGATTAATTGATTGATCTTTCAGACAATCTAAGATGAGCTCAGGCCCAGAGAAACTGGTAGTGTTTCTGCAAATAATTGATGTGTATGGTTTTCTCCTCCTATCATAATTTCCAATTGCATTTCTTGATGCAGTGTCAGACTGTATTTTTTGAAGTGCCCCCTAGCCTGTGGTTATATTTATCATGTTAGCAGTCTAAGGCTCAAAGTTCATTAGAGAGGCTCAGAGGTTATACATATTCAAACAGCAGTTTCTGTAATTATTATTATTATTTTTTTAACCATTTTTGACTTCGTTTTTAATGTATAATTTCACCTGGTAGCTAAGACTGCCCCAGTCACACCAAGCTACCGAGCTGGGAGCATGTGAGAAGTACATTCTTCCTCCAAATAATGTGATGAAAGACAAAGCCATTTTGAAACTGCTGCAAACACAAGTCTGTGGGACAGCTCAATGCACTTACTGGGATTAAGCTGGCAATTTCTTGATGATAGAGACAACACTTTTTGTGAAAATTGTGCAGGAATGCTCCCTATGCAGAGGGATCTACAAACCCAATTCCAATGAAGATTCCAACTTTATTGTTTTTTTGCAAATATTCACTCATTTTGAATTTGAGGCCTGCAACACTTTCTAAAAGAGTTGGAACAGGGGCAACAAGAGACTGGGAAAGTTGAGGAATTCTCAAAAAAAAACAAATAGGAATCTTCTACAGGTGAACAGGTTAATTGGGAACAGGTGAGTGTCATGATTGTGTATAAAGGGATTATCCCTGAAGGGCTCAGTCATTCACAAGCAAGGATGGGGTGAGGTTCACCACTTTGTGAACAACTGCGTGAGCAAATTGTCCAACAGTTTTAGAGCAACCTTTCTCAACATACAGTTGCAAGGAATTTAGGGATTTCATCATCTACAGTCCATAATATCATCAAAAGATTCAGAGAATCTGAAGAAATCTCTGCAAGTAAGCAGCAAGGCTGAAAACCAACACTGTATGCCCGTGACCTTCGATCCCTCAGGCAGCACTGCATTAAAAACCGACATTGTATGGCCCATCAGTGAAGGCACCATTAATGCTGAAAGGTACATACAGGTTTTGTAGGTTTATGCTGACATCATTTTCAGGGACATCCCTGTTTATTTCAGCAAGACAAGTTACAAAAGCGTGGCTTCATAGTAAAAGAGTGCGGGTACTAGACTGGCTGCCTGCAGTCCAGACCTGACTCCCATTGAAAATGTGTGGTGTATTATGAAGCGCAAAATGACAACGGAGACCCCAGACTGTTGAGCAACTGAAGTTGTAAATCAAGCAAAAATGGAAAAGAATTCCACCTACAAAGCTTCAACAATTAGTCCTCAGTTCCCAAACACTTACTGAGCGTTGTTAAAAGGAAAGGTAATGTAACACAGTGGTAAACATGCCCCTGTCCCAACTCTTTTGGAACGTTTTGCACGCCTCAAATTCAAAATGAGTGAATATATGCAAACCAGTTAATATTTGCACTCCAGTGCCATGTCTTAATAAAAAATGAGATGTGGTTTGAGGGAAGTATTTGTGTTTCTTTATTTGCTGATTATATACTGATTATATAATGACATCCAAACAGAATGCTGAGATTTATTTATAAGGAGTAATATTTAGCCCTGCTGATGGATATGTGTTTTTGTTTGTATTTAGGACATTCTGGAGAATGAGAGTATCACTCTGGACTGGATGTTTAAATATTCACTTATCAATGATATTGTGAAGGTATGTGCTGATGTGGTTTGTGATTTGCTGTATGAATTCACACATTTCTGCTCTTGTTGTTTGTCTCTACCTAACTGAAAAGATCCAATGCGTACTCTGAGTTTTGATGTTAGATTTTAGACTCAATATGTACCTTAATTTTGGATTTAAGACTCTGGTGGGTTTTTGTAAAATACTTGCATTGTATTCTGATTATTCTTTTTAGATTTAGATTTTAGATTCACTCAGTGTCTTGATTTTAGATTGTAAACTCAATGGGTATGCTGATATTTTTTTCAAAATACTTGTTTTTGTATCCTGATTTTTAATTTTTGAGTCACTAGGCATCCCGATGTTTCATTTTAGATTCACTGTGTAGAATACTGGTCTGGTAGCTTGATATCTTTGTTATGCTGAATCATACTCTTATACTTAATATCCACTTTTGTCAGTAACAAAAGTTTAGGAAGTTAGCTCATTGGCTTTTGTGCTTTTGGCTTCTCAGTCTGAATCCCTTTCTGCTTTCTTAACCTGTTCTCCTCTTCTGTATTGTCCTCTACCCCTTAGCCTTAGGTCTGATTTTTTTTTCCTTCTTTATCCTCACAGGGTATGGCCTTCCTTCACAATAGTATGATTGTATCCCACGGCAACCTGAAGTCCTCAAACTGTGTGGTGGATAACCGCTTTGTATTGAAGATCACTGATTATGGACTTTCCAGCTTCAGGACTGAATCTGACCCTGAAGATGCCCACTCATATTATGCACGTGAGTCATAGAACCTGGTGATCACTATCATTACGAATTGTTTGTTTGATTTTATGTATGAGCTCTGGTTTCCTGGTTCTGCATTCATAGACATTTTTCAGAAAATAGAGCCAATAAAACGTTAAAAGAAACACTGAATGGTGAATGATTGAAATAATATGAGCCCCCTCCAGGGTGTGTTCCCGCCTTGCGCCCAATGATTCCAGGTAGGCTCTGGACACACCGCGACCCTGAACTGGATAAGCGGTTACAGATAATGAATGAATGAGGGAATGAATGAATAATATGAATCAAATGAAATAGGAGAAATAGAATCTTACAAACCATAATCAACACAGTGCTGCAGGAATATGTTCTTAGGGTTCCTATTCCTCTGAGGTATTGGAGTTAAAACCTTGAGTTCTTTGTCATGGAAGCACGACTTAAGCAGCCTGTTGTGGAACTCATATTGCCATTTGTTTTTTTAATGGAACTAAATTCACTGCTTTGGAAACTGCAATAAATTTTGATTGGAATAAAAGCTAATGGCACCAAAACAACAAGTTATGCAGAGCATACTGATGATCTGAAAGAGAACAGTGACAAAATGTAGTGAAGGTTTTTGAAAGAAACTTTTTAAAGAATAACTTCTTGATTTTATTGTAATGGAAAAGTGGCTTTTTGAATATTTGTCAATTCATGTATCTCAATTGAATTAGAGGTAAACTTTGAAAAAGCCCATCCCTAAAGTATTCTAAAGTGCTTTGCCTTCTCTTGCAAAAACAATAAATTAGTGATTATTTTGTAATAGACTGCTGGCATTTTTAGAAGACAATGTGTAATGCATTAATTGGTAATTGACTTTATGGACTTTGATATCTGCAGTTAGTTATATACAGGGAAAGGCTGCAATTAAAGTTTTTTAATCTATTGTATGCTCACAGCAGCAGAATAAATCTTTGTAAATTATAATAGCATAAGATTTTAGAAATGTATAGGATTTTGTGAAGCCAATAACAGTGTTTTCTGAAACGGTGCTGTGCTTAATTTAGGGAAACTATGGATGGCTCCAGAGTTGCTGAGGATGGGCAGCCTCCCCGTCTGCAGCATGCAGAAGGCCGACATCTACAGTTTTGGGATAATCCTACAGGAGGTGGCCCTCCGCAGAGGGGTCTTCTACTTAGAGGGGGACTCACTTAGCCCCAAAGGTCAGACAGACATGCCTGTGCACACTCTGAATAACTTCATATTTAGGCTAACCCTAAACCTCAGCTTCAGCAATAGACAGACCTCTGCAGCAGTGGTTCCAATAGTCTGCACACTGCATTGAGATGTTCCCACAAATAGTGAGACGGCTCTTTTGGACTCCTGGCCTTGGACCTTATATTGAGCCTACTGTTTAAACCTAAACCTCAACTTTAGCCTTAGGCTCTTGCAGGATTGAAGGATGACTTCTTAGAGGAAATTCCAAGCCAGTTTCCTCTGCTAAGATTACAAAACACATGGTCAGTAATAGCCTGAGCTGTCTTATTGAAATTTTGAAATAGAAATTTTGATCAGAATTTAATGCTGTTGTTTGTTGATTCCTCCTCCCCTTCTAGAAATGCATTTTCAAAGTACCATGGTTTTCATCGTTGAAATAATTCTAGTCTTCTCAAAGATTGGGTTTTCGAGTGTGAGCTCTGTTTCAGTTTGGGTACAGGATAAAAGAGATTGAAGTGGAGCTTCCACTTCAGTGTGCTTGTGTGACATTGTGACATTAGTAGTTGACTCCATCTCCAACAAAGTACCTATACCTCTTTTCTTCTAACTCTGTGCTGATGTAGAAGAACTGAATGGAATTTAGACGTCAGGCAGCATTGTTGGAGAAACTGTCATACTATTTTGTTGGACATAGCCACATAGCCTCTGCTGTCCACCCTGGATAAATGCATTCAATCTGAAACTGTATTATGCAAAAATGCCACTTGCAAAACTTCAACAATTAATATCTACCAAAAGATTAAATAGTATAAGGGCAGCACTGTGGTGCAGCAGGTAATGACGCTGTTACACAGATCCAGGGACCTAGGGTTGTGGGTTTGAACCCCGCTCCAATGAGGGCCTGTGCCTCTGTTCCAGCTATTTTGAGTGAGTTGCAGGTACCCATTTCTGAATTTGTTCATGTCTAAAAATAATTAATTTAATAATTTAAAGCACTATTAAATAAAGGTTCATGTGAGTTAACAAGTTACAGATTTCCCAACTTGTCGCAACAGTGTCCCAACTTTTCTGGAAATAGTGTTTGAAATTTTAAAGGACATATTGGATGATTTATTCTGGTCAGCAGCACCACTCCAGATAGGCAACACAGTTCTTAGTGTGAACAAGTATATTACACAGTTTGAAAATAATCCTAGACTTTTTTACTCAAACTACTCATCGGAATAAGTGCATATGTATGTGACAACATGAAACTAAAGGGGTGACTCTAGTCTTTTAATCCTTTTTTTTTTAACATTCTGCCAAGCTCTACAGTGCTTTTAAAATTTTTTAACAATTTTCCTCTCTTATATAAATCTTTTACAAAGTAATGTTGACTGTAAACTCTTTCACTAGTTCTTCACTTATGTTTTATATCAGAAACTGGATGAGAATGTTATGATGATGCATTAGTGGGTAACATTACAAATGAAACCTTCAAACTGCCTTGATGCAAAAAATCAGGGTACGAGTAAAACAGTAAGTTCCCTCTTGTGGCTGTCAGCAGTGAGAGTGGACAGAGATAGAGGCAGGTGTTGAGTCAGTGCAGCAACATGTGCTATTTCTGGCCTCCAGAACCATTAGCCCTGGTCAGCCTCTCCACTCTGTGCACTTTACTGATGCTATCAAGCAGTGAGAAAAAGCCATGAGTTTATATCCTACACACACACACACACACCTGCTCTTCAAATAGATGTTATACGCATGTCATACACTAAGTATTATTACTAAAAGAACAAAGATAATGATTTTGCTTGATTTTTAAAGGCCAGTGTCCACAGTGCCATTAGACTCACCTCAGAGTCTCACCTTAGACATTTCATTCTAATTCCCTCCATTAGGCTGACCTGCAGAATCACATGGTCAACATAGTAATGAGATACAGTAATGAAATGTCAGGTACGCTAAGGCATAAACAAGACAGGGACCCAAGGTGAGGTTTGAACCCACAACACATGTAGCCTCATTTATAAAACTGTGAGGACTCTGGAGTGAAAATATGTGTACCCACAAAAAATAAATAAATAAATAAACTAAATAAATAAATTAAGAAAAGTCACGTTTATAAAACCCTGTGTTTGCACAACTGAATGTGGTTTCCTCTTTAAAAATCATTGTTTTTCAAAATGGTTCATACACATTTACCCATAAATGGTCCCTTCAGTTCACCTCAGTAGTGGCATTATCAGCAAAGGCGACATGTGGCTGCAGCCGTAGAATGTTAAATAAGGTCATTGATCGGTCATCATTGTACACAAAACTATCTTCATGATTTCTGAAAATATGTTGTTGCCTTATTTGTTTGTTAACTAGGTCTTCAAGTAATGCACAAAAAGTCATTATGCCAGACAATGCACCAGCATCTCTTGCCAATTTATAGACAACTATTCAGGCTTGTAATTATCTGCAAAAATTAACAGGCCATAACATTGTATTATTAATATGCATTAGTATGAGTTTACTTGGTGGTTATAATATATAAATTATTGTTATAACCACTAAGTAAACTCATACTAATGCATATTAATAGTACATTTATTATTACTATTAATATTATTGTTATTATTAATCCTAAACCTACCAACCTACTGATACCTAGAAGCTTAGAGAGTTTTTAAAATAACTACATTGAGCTTCATGTTGGTTTCGTATGGGAAGCCAAAAACCCTTAAAAGCCACCTACTCAGCAGAACCATGTGGAGAGGACCAATCACCTGCGCAACTCTGTGAAAAGCCAAGAAAGAGGTCAAAGATGGGCATTTATGAAATTAATAACACGCCTACAAATACAACATTTTGGCTAGCTTTATGCCGAAAATTACTCTCAGAAAACCTGAACATTACTGTGTTTTTCACCATTATAGTCATTGGCAAAGAACTGTAAAAAAAAGAGATAATTTTTAATGCATTAAGATGCAGTATTATACACCACTGGAGCAACTCTGACACTGTTAAAAAAGGCAAAAATCTTAATCTCATATCATAGCCCAAAAGCCTTATTCACTGATTGATTCATTGACCAATTCACTAACAAGTTAAGTATGCTTCACTGATTTACCAATTCAGTAACCAATTCATTAGTGTGATTCACTGACTGATTCACTAAAGTGATTAATTTACTGGGCTAGGTTTCCCAACAGCATTGTAGAAAAAAGAAGGTTCTTAAGTGGTAGAGTGAGCATCAATCACACTGAACACACCCTCTCCTTGTTAAGATATTCTTAACACTGATGGTGCTTTTCCACTTCATGGAACCTACACGACTCTGCTTTTTTGCTTTTCCACTAGCCAAATATGTTACCTTGCCCCTGGAACCAGGTACTTTTATATTCCGTTTGCTTACAGTTCCAACCAAGCAGAGTAGCTACTAAATCGTGACGTGTAAACCCTGCAGAGTGCTGATTGGCATATGTTCCTTAGAATGCTGCCTTATTTTAAAAATTACACTGATTAAATTAATTACTTGTAGAATTAAAGTAACCTTATCCTAACTACTGCGTACAACATAAGTACTACATGCCGAACGATTACCCTAACCCTAACTCTAATCTTGGCCTTGGGTCAGGTAATTTGTGAAATGATTTTAGTAAGGCCACATCATCACAGAGAAGGCAAATGACTAGTTTTGTTTGCAAGCAGGAAGAGGAGGCATGGTGTGCAACAGCAGTATCACAGGAAAACAAGGCCAGTGGTTTTGTTGAGAGAATCTGGGGTACTCATGGACTGGGTTCAATGAGTAACACAAGTGGTTAAGGCTAGCAGATTGTTGATTGAATCACAAACAGCCACAGGAACCTTGGTGGGTAGGTGTAGGATTCTAATTAATTTAAAGGTTGCTAGATATAGCCAAGTGCTGATCGGATCAAGCAAATTTAGTGGTTAGGTGTAGGATTTAATCGATTTTGTGGCTGCAGGTAGGAAGAAAATGGGTTGGGCCTTATGTGTTGCTCTAATGGATTGGCATAGGACATTTTACATCATTATTACTGTATGATTATAATTACCCTAACCTTAAGACACATCTTCACGTCTGTGTTTAATGATGTACTTTCGGAGACCAACCTTTGGTCCCCACAAGGAAAATGATCTTCCACAATGTGAGCTTGTGAACAAATTTTGGTCCCCACTACGTGAGTGAAACCTGGCATAAACACATGTATACCCTTTTCAAATGAGGGCTCCTAAAACCTATATGGAGGAAGATGAGAAATGTTAAAGAGAGCTGAGAATTATGAGATCATTAAAAGAAGGTGACTAAAAGGAGAGGAGAGTGCTACAGTTTTGTGTGCAAATTCACTGATTTGTGGGCAGACCATGAAAGACTGTCCATTGTCTGTAATTTGTCTATTTGAAACTAAGAAGTGAAGTGGACATAAGGAATGGAATTCTGGATTAATTGTGTTTCACTTTTCGTCACTGTCTCTTTCTTTAGTTAACATTCTTTTTCCTGTTTCTGCTTTTTCTTGTTTCTTCTCTCTCTATATCTATTCTTTTTTTCTTTATTTCATTTTCATCCTTATTTCTTCTCTACTTTTTACAATCTCTCTGTTTTCTCTCCTTTTATACTTCCTCTCTTTTTATTCATTATCCCACATTTTTCTCTTGCCACTCTTTTTCTCTGTCTCTGTCTGTAGAGATAGTGGACCGTGTGGCTCTGGGAGAGTGGCCATATTTGCGTCCGTCATGTAACTCTCAGGTCCATAGTGAGGAGCTGGGGCTGCTGATGCAACGCTGCTGGGCAGAGGAGCCTGCAGAGAGACCAGAGTTCAGCCACATTAAACTCCTTCTGCGAAAACAGAACAGGTTTAAGTCTCACTTTCAACATAACACTCCAAGAGAATTGGGAGAAATTTGTGCTTTATTATTCTGTTTTCCACAGTGAGCAAGTTCTTTCAAGCACGTTCAAACATGATTTCCTTATCCTCTTGTTTTCTCTTTTAAATTATCCTGACTCTATTTATATAAACATACAAACCTCACTCCAGCACTCAGTGTGGTCTCTGTCTCTCCTTGTTGTTTTCAGAGAGGTTAGCAGGGATATCCTGGACAATCTGCTGTCTCGTATGGAGCAATACGCTAATAACCTGGAGGAGCTGGTGGAGGAGAGGACTCAGGCCTACCTGGAAGAGAAGCGCAAAGCAGAGGCCTTACTGTACCAGATACTGCCCCAGTTAGTCTTTATTATATCACCTAACCTCTATATATCATACCTAACCTCATATTAATCCTCCTATACTTGATACAGCCATACAGCCAGTACCTGTCAGAATATGCACCTTAATCCTGCAGTGCCTGCAATTATAAATACCTAATCAGGTTTTTCAACTTTAGCTGAAAGTATGCAGATGTTATTTCATAAGTAATGGAGACTTTTTCTGCTGAATATCAGCAGAATATGTAGCTGGCTTTATTAGCATGCATCTAGACCTTTATTATTTCCTCACTAATTTCTTACAGTTCCTTTAATCACCTCTTGTACAGTGTGTTTACATATATATTAATGTGTGTGAGATAATGTGTGTTAACATGTTCTGGCACTGGAAGATGTATTTAATCTGTAGGTTCCTGTGTATAAGGGTATGTTTTGTTCTGCAGTTCAGTAGCGGAGCAGCTGAAGAGGGGGGAGACTGTTCAGGCTGAGGCTTTTGACTCCGTCACTATTTACTTCAGTGACATTGTGGGCTTCACGGCTCTGTCTGCAGAGAGCACACCCATGCAGGTTCAGACTTTCTCCAGCCTGTGTTCTACACGCGCTGTGATTTTAGTGTTATTTAATATAAGTCTTTTTGTTGTTTTATTATTTTGGTAAAATGTTTGTGTATGCTGTAGGATCAGTTATAATTAATTATTATTAATTAGTTTATTAATTAGGGTGGCACAGCAGGTAGTGTCAAAGTCACACAGCTCCAGGAGCCTGGAGGTTGTGGGTTCGATTCCCGCTCTAGGTGACTGTCTGTGAGGAGTTGGTGTGTTCTCCCTGTGTCCGCGTGGGTTTCCTCCGGGTGCTCCGGTATCCTCCCACAGTCCAAAAACACACGTTGGTAGGTGGATAGGTGACTCAAAATTGTCCGTAGGTGTGAGTGTGTGAGTGAATGTGTGTGTGTGTGTGTGTGTGTGTGTGTTGCCCTGTGAAGGACTGGCGCCCCCTCCAGGGTGTATTCCCGCCTTGCGCCCAATGATTCCAGGTAGGCTCTGGACCCACCGCAACCCTGAACTGGATAAGCGGTTACAGATAATGAATGAATGAATGAGTTTATTAATTATTTGATGATTTTTTATTATGATTGCTGAAGGGTTCTTGGCCCCAAAATTGAATCTGACCAGAAAGTTAGAATTCTGTACAAAAATAGTGCACACACAGATATAAATATTGATTATATTTTGGATTAATCCAAAGCAATCCTAAGCATTAATCTGTGAGGTTGAATTTGCATAAAATTTAATAGAGCTTTTATAAAAATGTAGCTTCTCATTTTTAGGCTTTTACAAACTTGAGTAAATCTGGTTATACCAACATTTATAATATCTGGCTCAAATCTAACCTGCAAGGCCACAAGCTTATCTTAGTCAAGCACAAAGTGTCTCTGAAGTATTTTCAAATGATTATATATGATCATATATTCAAATGAAGAACACAAGGTTAAATTAGCTCGCTGGCTCTTATACTGTTCCTGAACCATATACTGAACCAAATCCAGTGTTGCATATGGCTGTTAATCCAGCACTTATTCATTCATTCATTCATTTTCTGTAACCGCTTTTCCAGTTCAGGGTCGCGGTGGGTCTAGAGCCTACCTGGAATCATTGGGCGCAAGGCAGGAACACACCCTGGGGGGGGCACCAGTCCTTCACAGAGCAACACACACACTCACTCATTCACTCACACACTCCTATGAGTGTTTTTGGATTGTGGGAGGAAACCGGAGCACCCAGAGGAAACCCGCGCGGACACGGGGAGAACACACCAAACTCCTCACAGACAGTCACCCCGAGCGGGAATTGAACCCACAACCTCCAGGTCCCTGGAGCTGTGTGACTGCGACACTACCTGCTGCGCCACCGTGCCGCCTAATCCAGCGCTTAATTCATCTAAATTTTTTCATTTAATCTGTCACTGAATATATGAGAAATCCTGAAGAGCAAATTACATAATTTGAGAAAATACAAATCTAAAGAAAAAATTTTCTTCATTTTATATAATTGTATATAAACACCTTCTTAACACCAGATTCACTGACGAAAAAACACATTAAATGTAGCTGTTAATTGCTGAATATTCTGATATTGTCATTGATCCATCATAACCTTTTTCAACACAGAGAAACACAGGACATGTCAACATTTAGTCAGTGTCATTTAACACCATTCTGTCTACATCAAGTCTGAGAGATCTGGACCAGTGTTTTCCTCTTCCCTCAAGAAGGCATTTGTATTTAGTTTATTAATTTAATCAGACATACAAAATGAGGTACAGATATAATAAATGAGGTACAATTCTAATTAATGCAGTGCAGATGGCAAATTTTTCATTGTAATATTTTGTTGTAGGTTGTGACTCTCCTCAATGACCTCTACACTTGTTTTGATGCCATCATAGATAACTTCGACGTTTACAAGGTATCTCTGCAAACTGTAGCGTTTATCAATACATTTTTGTTTAGTTTTGCTAACATGTCCATGATTATTTACAGTAGAAATGCTTTTGTCACATATCCCAATTTTCTGTGGATTAATTTTATTGGTGTGTGAATATATGGAGTTTCTTGTAAAGGGGTTGTGTTCTAAAAAAACAGATGTAATATTATCATATGTTATTGATGTATAAAATTTTGACTCTGCTATCATGTATCTATTTAAATGTTTGTTTGTGTGGATGTGTGGCATAGGTGGAGACAATTGGTGATGCGTACATGGTTGTGTCCGGTTTGCCAGTACGCAATGGGAAACTACACGCTCGTGAAATTGCCCGTATGTCCCTCGCTCTGCTAGAGGCTGTCAAAACTTTTAGGATCCGTCACCGACCAGACCAGCAGCTCAAATTGCGGATTGGCATCCACAGCGGTGAGCACAGCCTTCTCTGTGTGGTCAGGAATTAGCCACTGGTTAGGAACTGGCTGCTGGTCTTTTTGAGTGTGTAAGATTGTGCTAAACACTCCCTACGGCACTGTTAAGTCTTAGGGTACCCTGGACAAAACCTGAAGAAGCTGTACACTAACACAGTCACAGCTGTGTTTTTATTGCATTAATGATGAAGTCTGCTCATCATTTATAATCACACATAGCAGCTCAGGACAGCTAATATTCTCTAAGCCTGTTCAGTTTTCAGTGGTTTTGTGTTAGCAGATGTTTGAAAAGGAGCGGTGGCTTGCCTCACATGTTTCCAAAGGTGTATATTCTAACCTTTACTGCCCAAGCTTGGGGCACTGTATGTACCTGGTGGAGTTTTAGGTAACAGGTGGAATTGTCAGTGGCCCTTTTAGAAGAAATCTGGGTTAAAATTGTCATGGTTAATATCTTTTACATAGTTTTACATCCAGAAGGTGCAGAAAAAGCAGCAGTTAGCTTAATTAGTCGTCAGCAAATTAAGCTAAGCACAATTAAAATTTGTGAAGGCAACATTTCAATTCGGTGTGAGTGTGAAAACAGCAAACCTGTCCTTAATGAATATCTCTGTGTGTGTTTTGTTTATGCCAGGTCCTGTATGTGCTGGTGTGGTAGGGCTTAAAATGCCTAGGTACTGTTTATTTGGAGATACAGTGAACACATCATCGCGCATGGAGTCAAATGGGGAATGTAAGTAGCTCTAGACATCCAAATGCAAATTCTATGCGCTTGTTTAGATTATCATTATTATGAGGCTACCATACTGAGTTTTTGAAGTACTGATTGTGTTCAGCTCAGTCTCAGCCAACAAGTTTGTTCCTGCTGGAGGCATTTTTGATGCTGGATTTAATGCTGAAGTTTTCCATAATGGTTAATGCGTTTTGGAAAACAGATTCATTGTATATTCTTGCTGTTATAAAGATTCTTCCTAATGCAAAGTGCCAGACATCCAATTACAAAATACTGATTATATAATGGAAGTTGGTGATATGATTTTATTTAGAGAAGAATGCAATTAACTCTCTTTCCAGGCTGAGCAAAGGGAACATGAAAGAAAAATGCTAATTAAAATCAGTGCTCCAAATTAATGTTTGAGGAATCTTAAATCATTCTCTAAGGTGACAAGCATAAATGTATTGTTATTGGCCCTCATATGATGTAAGGCCACTCTGCTCGCAAAGCTAATATTCACCGTATTAATTACACACATCCTGGAATGCAGTAGGTCAGTGACATTACATTACGAAATTGACCTATGAGCTTCAGAGTGATCCGAAATCTGGTGGCTGCAAAAGATAAAGCTTACAAATGAATGAAATCTGGTGCAGGGAGAGAGAAAAAAATATCATATATATATATGTATGTTCAAAATCCATCCATTTACAAAATGTTGTGTGAAAACACTGGCTATATTTTCTTTGTGGGTTTTTTGTGTTTGTTTGTTTTATATAAATAACCTTCCCAGAGAATGAACAAATTAATGATTTTTTTAAATTGCATATTTCAAAATGTCTGAACATTTCTGTGAATGGGTTTTGTACATAGTAGTAGTATACTATAATTTGTTAATTTTTAGGGTAGCTATCATTTACAGTTGGCTTTATTATGGGTTTTTATTTTAGAAAAATGTGATTACTTGATTAACTGTAAAAATAACCAATGGATTTTAATGAGAACAATGCATATTTCTGGCAGCCCTGAAGATCCATGTGTCTTCAGCCACACGGGACATTTTGCAGGAGTTTAACTGCTTTCAGCTGGAGCTGAGAGGAGATGTGGAGATGAAGGGCAAGGGCAAGTTGAGGACCTATTGGCTGCTAGGAGAGACCAAGAGCAGCGAGTGAAAGGAGCCAGGAGCTGAGTAGGACCCACACAGTGCACTAATGAACCACATGAAAACTGACGAAGGCCATCATGGCTGCAGAATTCTGTCCTCCTTGGCACACTCCCTCCCTTGCATTCCAGCGCAACATGATACTGGACTTGAGCTCTGGCTTTTCATGTTGACGGAGAAGTTAAAATATCCTGAATGCCATGAATGCCACTGGCTGTCATTTTTGCTTTTATGTAGACCAAACAAAGAAGAGGTGGCCATTGTAAATGAATATACACACACTTATTGGTCCCAATAAGTTGGCTGCAATGGATACATAATCCTGCTGATTCAGAGGATGGTGACAAACAAGTCAAGCTAAGCCGACTGATTTTTATTAGGAAAATTGCCTAATTAGTTTTTGTGAACAAAAATAATGACCACATCCTTTTTCATAACAAGGAATAGTAATTTTAAACATGTCCTTACACAGTAGTTTTCACTAATTGTGACACCACACTGCATCTATCTATTAAGACTTTCCTTGTGGTACAAAATTATAATTTTGTAGGTAAATCAGAAGCATTCCTCATAATACCAGCCACTCCACTGCAGGATCTACATATATACGCAACCCTAGGGCTCTTAATTTGTGAATTTATTCTTAGTAACATAGGATTTGGAGAGACAGAGCTGTTAGCTGTTTGTAAGAAATGTGCACCAGCTTCAGACATACTCTAGGGCCTGAAAATGTGCTCTTATGCATAATATTAATTTTAATATAATAGGTCTTATTGAAGGTCAGGTTATGATTAATCTTTACAAAAGACTGAACCTGGACAAGAGTGCAGCTGAATTTGTTTTTTTTCTTTTTGAGAATCGTGTGGCAATACTGAAAAGTAGAAGAGTGGAGGTTCATTATGTGACTTGCCTTGCCATGTTTTTATTCCTTTATTTGTTAATCCACACTTTAAATCGTAATTGTAGTCATTTGGTTTAGATGTATTTCTGAATGATCTGAAACACTTTGTTTTGAGAATTGTAATTTGTTTTAGAAAACGTAAAATGCCTTTGAGCAATGTATATTTTACCTGTGTGAATTAAGTTGATCTTCAAATGTGGAATCTACTCTGGACCTTTATAGCATTATAGCAATTCACTTTAATTCATATGTACACTGTGTAACCAAATGTTTGTTGACATCCCCTATAATAAATGGGTGCACACATCGAGGACACATGTAATGGGATTAAATGGGATGTTTTGGAGTTGCAGCTTCAGGTCACCCTGCTCATTGCCGACCATAGGCTAAACCAACACGACTTAGTGGGGTTAAATTGTGTTCTCTGTAATGACATAGCACAATCCAGTACCTCTGGGTTAAACCCCATCCTGACACAACCAATGATTAGAGGCAACATCTACGATTGTGGGGAAATGCTGTTCTCTTATCAGAAGCTTTGTCCATGTGTTTTAAAGTGGAATGGTATGTCTGGGGGTGAGGGGAATTTTTGTATGTGGTTGAAGTATAACTTTTTTTTTTTAGTTACAGTTTAAATTACCACAGAAACTCATTTGTAAGTTCAATTGTTTATTTTTGTAGCTCTGTAGTGCTTTTCAAAATACAGCAAAAATAAATAAATATTACACACGTATGGAGGGGGAATAGCGCAATATCCTCATTTAGGTTCATGCTTCTAAATGTTTGGAGGTCTATTCCTTGTCTAAAAACCTCCATATGTGCACCTTTCTCTACTTTGAGCAGAGATAAATTCTATCATATGGGACAGTGACCCTTTATTTCTTTACCCCTTTACTGACATTAGTAATAAACACATTAAACTTCATAAACACATTAGACCGGTTTCAGGCGCACAGACTGAAGAGTTGGCAAATGGTGTGGAAACATATTAAAAAAAATGTTTTTTGATTAAAATTGTGAATGTCACACTTTAAAGCCATCATATTAGTCAAAACATGTTCCAGTAAGACCTTTTAAACTATTCACAAACTATTTTTGTCCACAAACATTTGGATATATAGTGTATATAGCTTTTAATAAAGGCACAAAGCAGCTCAACAGAAATCTAGGTCAAAGCTGTTTTGGAGAGTGACAAAGAAAATCACAGAGGAACCACAAGGAGGACTCCTCAAGAAATGAGAGTAATGGATGTAGAATGAGGTGAGCCTTATTTAAATGTCATAACTACAAATCTACTTAAGCTCCCCAAAAAATCCTGAGGTAAATCTGATGATTTAGCAGTCAAGTTGAATATCATCAGTATCCAAATGAAAAACACCTATCTCCATTTTTATAAAATTGTAATCTACAACATCATTTGAAAACATCAGCTGTCCTTCACATTGTGTCAGAAAAGTCACGATGAATGGACCTATAGAAATGCTCCAAAATAAAATCTGGAATATAATTTTTTACATAGACTTATGTAAATATTTAAGGTTTTTACTTTTCCTGGTAAATATATTTTGGAAATATGTGTATTTTATTGGACAGTGATGAGAATAAATGTTATTTAATAATTAGTAAATACATAGAGTTAAATATACCAATTAGATAAATATTCATGTCATTAGAAGTTTCAAGATATGTACTATTACATAAAATAACCCTATTGGCCATTGTAGTATCTTTCCCAAATGAACTTGTGAATTTGTAAAAGTGAATCAGGGCACATTGTCTCTAGTGACTGTGTTTAAATTAATTAATATGACCAAGTCCTTGATTATTCTACATACATTAATAATTACATGTAAGAAATTCATGACAAATATTTTAAATAATATTTTTATAAACATCTCCAAAAAAATGATATATTACAGTGAGGCCTTTCATCACAGTAAAAATGTATATGCAATGAAGTTTTTTGAGAAGAGAAGCCTTCATTTCTGTTTCCACTCATATCGCTAGTTCATGCTGCAGTTTCTGGCTCTTCATTTTGATGCAGTGTCCTCTAGAAGTTATCTGTGGAACTTTGTTTTGGAGAAGGATGCTGGAAGTGAAAATGCTGTTATGCTGCAAAGCGCTTCTTTAGGAAATACTTGAGCCTTTTTTTCCTTGATGAACTGCTGGACCGAGGTGTACATTTATGGACTTTTGAACAGCCACATGAATCTTCTGATGGGAGAGCTGTACAACAATGAACTGCTGCATCATAAGACTTCAGGGAAGACTTGATCCTTGATTCCATACACTGAAAATATAATGCAAATTTACAGTTAAAAGCTGCAAACCCACTCATATGTAGCTCATTTAGGTATATATATATATATATATATATATATATATATATATATGTGTGTGTGTGTTCATTTAGGTCCAGCTGGACTAAATTTTTATAGGATATTATCAGTATAAAACTAGAACCAAACAAATTTCAGATTTTTATATTTATGTAGTTATTTTTAAGTACTAAATTAAAAAGAGTAATAATTTAATTACATAGTCATTTTTATATATTGCAGCCAAACTCTGAAACATAATGCAAAATGCCATTTCTAGGTGGAAACACAATCATTTGACAAGTCATATTTACTGTAGGCATATACAGCATATATATTGCTATCCTTAAATTACAGGAATGAAAATGTATTCCAACAAATCCCAGACAAATGTAATATGTAAACAAATGTGACCTTATGTTTTTCACTTAAAATACACCTGTGCTTTTTCAAAACTCAAACTCACTACACATAAAATTAATTATATGAAATGTGCATGTTTTATTGATTTGTTAAGTGAAAGTAAGCTAACACATCCTCTCAAAGAAAACATATTTTTAAAAGCCAATATTATATTTAACCCAAGAAACATTTTTAGAGAATAATGTGTTTTACGTTTTGTCTCATGTAACATATTTAGGTTCTCGCAAACATATTTCTGTAAGCGAATAGTAACAAAATGTGCAGAATTTAAGAGGCTGTGTTACATGTTTTATTTAAACAAGGTAGTCCAAAATTTTCATAAGACTACTCACAGCCGGTTACTGGAAATGATATTTGTTGATTTCCTTAGTGATAATGTTAGTATATTCTTTAAACTGAAATAAAATGTGCCATATGATTTACCCAGACTGCAATTATTTTTCCTCATTTTTATTAGTTACTCAGGCATATATTTAAATTTTAGAGTTAATAAGTGTGTAGTCCATTTTCTGTTGGAAAATTAACATCTAATTTATCTAGAATTGCCCAAACTTCTGTACACAGTTTCCCACCCTCTTGTGAGACAGAGACATGACTTTGTGGAAGCCCACCTGCTGCTGGTCCGCTCTGAGTCCAGTCAGTGGAGGGTGGTCCTGGAAAAAAAGCGACTCTCGGCGCCGGACGCAGGGGCTTTCCCCAAGAGTGATGAAGCCGTAGGGAGTGGTTATTTTGACCAGGTGCGGCAGGGACATCGCGGCTTTGTCTGATGAGGAACACGGGAGAGAGTTTGAGCCAGAGCCACGGCGGCTGAGCACTCTGCTCGCCCGCGGACAGTGAGTTGTAGCCGGCAGCGTGTAGCGGCGGGAACCGCGTCCTGGAAACAGCGGCGGTATGAAGAAAGGAGGCACACGGGCAGGTGTCAGCGCCATATCCCTCAGAGAAAAGCGCCTCACCGCCGAGGTGTGCATGTCCCGGTTTTTCTCTCTCCTGGAGACATCCAATACAATGGGGGACTGAGAGCTCTGGGTCCTTGTAACACTTAGCCCTTTTCCTGACATTTCTTGATGTTGGTGAAATATTTTCCAAATAGTTCTGTGACAATCGGATATAGACTACTCTCGGTTGGTAGTCATTGTACCTGGATTAACACACCTGAGACGTTTACAAATGCAATTTCTGGACAGTTCCAACTCTTTTGCCGAAGGGCGTGATACAGCAGCTCAAGTACACTTTTACAAATGACGCAAGTACGAAAGCCCCGCCCCCAAGGTATAACTCCACCTGTTAAGAATGACAGAACTCACGAATATTCTCTCGCGCTCCCTCTTTATATATATATATATATACACACACACACACACTCTCCAGTCCTGTGTCCACTGTGAAAGGGTTGGCCAACACAAACTATGCAGCAACAGATGAGTTACTGTCAGTGACTTTACATCAGCAATGTGGACCAACGAGGTAGGAGTAGACCGTGTTCAAAAACTCAAAGCACGTTGCTGTGTCTGATCCACTCATATTAGTGCTACACTGCACCACCGCGAATGATCCGCCAAACAGATCATACCAGTTCTGTGGTGGTCCTGTGGGGTTCCTGACCATAGAAGAACAGGAGCAACAGATGGACTACAGTTTGTAATTGGAGATGTAACTGTACATTCAGCTTACAGTCCTATGACAACTGTAAAAAGAGGGAAAAATAGAGAAATGGGATGAACAAAGACTTGTCCTCAGATTCTAGTGTTCAAGTATGTCCTCAGATTCTCCAGGGCGTGGGGGATATGTTAGTGGTGATCCTCCAGGGGGCGTTATTATTGGGGGTCATGGTAGTAGTGGTTCTCCAGGGGGCGGTAGTGCTCGTGTTGGTGACGCTCTGAGGGAAATGATCATCACCCGCGAAACGTCAGCTTGTTGTGGACTGGCTGGAGCTAGTGCTGAGCTAGCCGGCTACTGATGGATACAAACAGCTGCTTCACGGTGAGCGCTTTTTCTTTATGAAATTAAGGTTTTCTTATATCACGTTTAACTGCTGCACAGGTTGTTCAGTCTCCGAGGAACGGCTCCGTGGAATAGAAAATGTCTTCTCTGCTCCTTTAGCTGGCTAGCTGTGTTATTAGCCGTAACTGCTAACTAAATGAATGTGCCTGCCTTTTCTCCACACAAAACCAAACCTGGCTTTTTGGTCATGACTTAACATACGTCCATCTTTTTTAGTGTCAGAATATTATATAAACTGCTGCCCAATTAAAAAAGTTAACAGTCCTGGCTAGGCTGTGTTTACCTTTAGACTGAAAGGGAGAGTAGCATGTTGACATTTTGTTCAGTAGAAGAAAAAAAACTGTTAATTCATGTGCTTCATTATTGTCACAGGCAGTTCAAGCAGCTAAACACTTATTGTCAGACAATATAAACACAGTAAATATTAATATTTTATATAGTAGTGGATAGCATTTGCCTAAAAGTTAGAAAAGCAGGCTTGGGATGAAAGTCACCAGTTCGGTCCTAATGGACAGCAGGAAAAATCTACAGCTAACTTTCATGAGAAAGTACCATGAGAACACTGATGTCCTGGTGAGCTAAAGGCCAAAAAAAAAGTCGAATGGAAGTAAGAACTGAATAAGTGATATAAAGTTAGAGTATATAAAATATGGTTGATATATCATTAAGTATGATAGTGTGCTTAAGGTGCCTTCCTGGCAGCTACAATTAAACATGTGATAAGGCCAGTTTTCACTTTTGTTTAGACAGACTGTTGATGTATATTTTGGTGTTATTTTTCATTAGTATATTTAAGGTAACAGAGCTCTGGGCACTGTGGACTCATCCTCTGCGTTCTGAACACTTTAGGTATAGACCTAGATTTAAAATGACACCTAAAATTTAATCTGCATTTTCACAATATTCCTTTCACTCATTTCACACTTAAACATTAGATTGACCCAAAAATATTGTTTTAAAGTGAATGCAGGTCTATGGGAGGTTTCTCTTATTTGTCAAAAGTTTTGTTGTCCATAGTGTTATAAAATCTTTCACTAATATATGAAACCTGTACTTTGCATTGCTCTAATAAAATATGTTGCTTTTAAATATGCTTATGAAACAAAAAAAAGCATTCATTGCTTCACATTTCCAATACAGGACATGTCTCTTTTACAGTATCTTATATGAGTAATAAACCAAGCACCAATATTCTGTTTTATATTATCCCCAGAAGCGAGATGAAAACAGACAGAAGGCGCAAGTCCAGCTCTCCAGAGCCTCAAACTCTTCCATCAAAAGTTGTCCGGAAAGATTCTGTCTCTGGATCCCATGGTGACTACAAACTGACTCTCACTCCAGGGGAGAAGATCTCCACTCCTACTAAAAGAAAGACCCCAAACACTTCTTCTCCTAGAAGGCACTCCCCAAGATTTAAATGTCATGGCCAGAAACCAGGTACAATACAAATGAAATTCTGAAGTTCTGCCTATTTGCACTTGTCTGTCAGCTATAGCCATCTGCATATGTACATGAAGAATATTAGTATGATGGCAATTTTTTGCAAGCCAAATTAGATTCTACTACAATTTTGAAATTTGTTTTTAGGTTGTTCTGAGCATGGAAATGACAGTGTACACTCATCGAGCAGCCCTGAGTCACCCACATCTCACTCAGAGGAGGACACAGAGCTGGGACTGGTCATCACATTGGGTGTGTTTATATTTTCAACATTGACCTTACATTTGAAATTGCCTGACATGCCTGGTGTCCAAATTCAGGTTGTTTGGTTTTAAATCTCATGTGCCATTGTTGATTGATTACATGAAAAGTGAGATTGTTTTAATTAGATTTTTTTTGTCTGAGCTATTTCTTTAAAATGGGTATTTGTGCATAGAGGGAATAATTGAATAATATTTTTATCAAATTGCAATTTTCAGATCTGAGCGACTATTTAAATTCTAGCTTGCATTATTGAAAACACAGACTGATCTAATTTCAAATAGGTTTTGGGTATTTAGCATACATTTAACAGAGATACCGATCAGAAGCAGCCAAACATTTCTGTTTAAAAGAGAATAACCAAAACTAAATAACATTCTGACATTTTACATAGAGTTTTCAAAATGAAAGCAAGATCTTCTTGGTCATCTTGCTTATACAAACCAAGACCTCATTTTACAGGAGCAATTAACAAATCTTTCAGCCCTAGTTTTTACTCTTTTCTGTAGATGAAGAGAGGGATGAGAAACCAGACCCACTGAGAAGAAAGAGTGGTGGGAAACCGAAGAAAGGAATACTAACCAACAATGATATATCAAAAGCAGATAAAGAGAGTGCAGATGAGGGGGAAGACAGTGAAGAAGAGTTCAAAAAACTGGACAGAGATTTGGCCGTCAAGTCCAAACAACATAACCTGACCTCAGTTAATGTGCGCAACATCATTCATGTAAGTTTGCCTAAGCTCCTAACACCAGACCTGACTCACACTGAATAGTCATGATTAGCTTTACATTGTGATTATTATCTTTGTGAAAAGTCATCTTTATTTTTAGTGGAGATGTAATCACTTGCTTTTTCCTCTCTGCTTTTGCTTGGCTACAGGAGGTGATCACTAATGAGCATGTAGTGGCCATGATGAAAGCAGCCATCAGAGAGACACAGGATATGCCCATGTTTGTGTGTATCATTTCACAGTTTATGAGGCTTTAGAAGTTTCCTATTTGAGTTTATAAGTTTTATGTAATTTTTCTGAAATTACTCTTTTATAATTTCAACCAAGGAACCCAAGATGACACGTTCAAAGCTCAAAGAAGTTTTTGAGAAGGGAGAGGTGAGTTTGCTGCCCTTTTGTTTTTTTTAATAATCAGTTTAGTATATGTAGATACTGGATTAACAGATATTTAAAATTTTTGCACATCAAGCATTTTTTGGCTTTGCTTTACTTTGCTTTATCTTTCAGGGAATTCCCACCTGGAACATCTCACCCATAAAGAAATCAAATGAGATAAAGGTATAATCATATGTAGTTTTCTGTACTTAAAGAAGTATTGTAAAGCAGTATTTAAAGTTGCTACTTTACGTAATGCTAATTCTCTATATATTCTTTAGCCTCCTCAGTTTGTAGACATTCCTCTTGAGGATGAGGAAGACTCCTCAGACGAAGAGTATCATCCTGATGAGGATGAAGAAGATGAAACTGCAGAGGAGGTGCTTAAACCTTGATCACTTGGCCATGACAATACTAGGAATAAACGCATCCTTTTGAGAGCTTATATATGCAATTAAATGTTAATTTATGACACACAGACTATTCTGGAAAGTGACATGGACAGCATAGCATCTTCCCCACGCATCAGTAGACGAGGCCGCTCTCGTACACCCATAGAGTTCTCGGAGTGTGATGAAGAAAGGAGCAGCAGTCCACGGCTGGTAACTTTTAGCGCTTTAAACCTACATTTAAAACACTAGGATTTGAGGACTCCACACATTTTTTGCTGATTATTTATGCATATTTCAACATTTAGTTTTAAGGCTAAAAGTCCAGGTAAACATTTGAAACAACAAAAATGGAAAAGATAATCAGGGGTACATGATATTTTGTATTTTTTTTCCAAGCTGTTTTAATGTCATTGCTTTGATGCTTTTTACTATTTTTATCAGAGCTGTAATGAAGCAGTAATAAATAATAGTTTTTTTCAGGTTTTATCTAGCCCCTAAATATATGTACATCCTTTACTACAGAAATCCAGGCTTTCAAGGCACCTGAGAGTAGAAGCAGTACCAATGGGCCCTCCTGCTCCTCCTTCTCAGTCCTCTGGATCCTCCAGGCCCCAAAAAGTCCTTGACTCATTTATGGAGAAACTGCATGCTGTGGATGAAGAGTTGGAGCTTAACCCCCTCAGCATGGAACCTTACCAGGTACACAGACAGCTACACATTCTTCCTGAGGGTGTACTCTAAAGTGCTCTTTCTACATTATCTGTAACCTTATCTAAGAGAAGTCCATGTGATGATAGTTGCTAAATATCAATATTGCTAATATTAATATCTTTATCAACTTTCTCTGCACAGCTTCCCTTCTCTACAGCTTTTAAGTTGAGCTGAAATAAACAATAAAAAACCCACACTTTTTACCTTAGAAATTAGAAATATCACTTTCATGCTAAACCTACAGAACAAAAAAAAAACAACTTAAAACTCTTGACATCTTGCTTAAACCTATTTATTTCTACAAGATGTTAAATTAAATGCATATAAAGCTAAGTATTGGAACTACATTCTAGTCAATTGTTTTTAATTTGTTTATTTAGATCAACTATATTTGTTGTAATTAGCCAACCAGAGCCAAAAATTAGCCAATTTTTCAGAATGTATAAGGACTTATCTACACACTGTTTCTTGCCGTCTGTCAGACTCTGACCAGTAGTGAGAATGCAGGGGAAAGCCTAGTAGCATGCCGGACACGGTCAAAGCGTCCACTGAGGGACATCCCGCTTAACCAGTTGGAGGCCGAACTGCGTGCTCCTGATATTACACCAGACATGTACAAATGTGTCTCTGCACAAGAGGACAAAGAATGGAGCCATTGGCTACAGGGACTCATGACCTCACACCTGGAAAATGAAGGTTAGAGTTCACAGGGCGAGTCAAATATTTTTAAGCTGAAATGGGGATCTTTTAGAGGTGGCTTTTAAAATCTGTATTTAAGCATCTTCTGGTTGGCAGTAGGGTAAAGGTTAGAGTGGTAGCATGGAGAATTCACTAATGGGAATGTTGTCAAGGACACACGCAGATGCTTTGCAACGTCTTAATGGCTCACTCCAGGTGTAGCTTCTGTCTGTACCTAGTTTAATGTGCATGTGTTTTTGTGTCCTAGTGGTTTAATGGAGGAGTCTGTTTGCGCTGTCCTGTTTTTTTTCCCTTCACCTTTCCCCTACACTTCTTCTTTTATACTGTTGTGCATTTATATGTATTTTAGCTTCTATTTTGCATGGTGTCAATAGGCTTTGTTTTCTGTGGCATTGATAGATAATTATGAAGATCCTATTTGCATAAATTATCTTGTTTCCTGTGATTTAAAGTTTGTTTAAATTTTTAACATTATCTCATTGATGATTGGTCAGGAACCTTAATGTCATGACTTCATGTTGATTTTTGGAGATAGCAGAATAAATTAAGCTTTCAAAATTTCCAAGACAATGATATAATTTTTTCTATGAAAAACTGCAATGTCATTTTAAGGAAAAATGTATAACAATTCCAGTGTGCACAATTTCCTTGTGGATAGTGATATCCAAAAATAATATGAGGCTGTTTTATGCACTTTGTAAGCTGTGTGTCAGCATCTGGAAATGCAGCAGACTTCTTTGCTCAAGCTCTTCTGAAATAGGCTGATGCACAGTGGAGACGTGTTATGGATTATTGATTACATTTTTCCCATTGTTTATAGAAATATTGGCCATTGTGTTAATTAAGATCTAAATGTTATATAAATAAACTCCCCTCTGACCAGGACTCTGTACGTGCTCTGTGGTTTCTAAATTATTATTTTTGTCCCCTCCCCCAGAAGAGTGTGATGATGAGGATGATCCTGAATATAACTTTCTTGATGATCTTGATGAGCCAGATTTGGAGGACTACCGCAATGATCGAGCAGTTCGCATTACTAGTGAGTTAAGCCAGACTGTCACAAGATTCTGTCAATTCTGATGATATGACAATATTTTCACCAGTGTCTGTTTACATTAAAGCACTTTCTCTTCTGCTGTAACATTTTTTCCTCCTTTAATTCTTCCTGCAGAGAAGGAAGTTAATGAACTTATGGATGAGCTGTTTGAAACAGTAAGAGGATTTAAAGTGATGAATAATAATAATCAGCAAGACGTCTTGTTAATTTTTAATTCACTCTTTTATCTTTTCCTAGTTCCAGGATGAGTTGAGTGTAAATGAGCAGGATGAAGAGGACCATGAGGAGAGATCACCACAGGGCTCTGCTAAATTCAATGTCCCGCAAGCAATTCGGTACGGCACACTTTACCTGTGCAATACATATTTTGTAGACATATGTAGTG
The DNA here is from genome assembly GCF_029633855.1 of Hoplias malabaricus. Taxonomy (NCBI): domain Eukaryota; kingdom Metazoa; phylum Chordata; class Actinopteri; order Characiformes; family Erythrinidae; genus Hoplias; species Hoplias malabaricus. Next base: position 21,551,651 of record NC_089809.1, read on the forward strand.
GTAGGTCAGTGAACAGTTAATGTTAAGTATGTGTGTGTGATTGATTAGCTAATATCCTGGCGCATATGGTGTACTGTGAAAATGTAGTAATGTGATGAGATTTATTATGTAAACTTCTTAAATGTTATTTAGATATATTTAAAAATAATAATAATATAGCTTTCCACATTTTAGTTTTTTTTCCCCAATTTAACAAATCTGGCTTTTTTCCCCAAAGTTTAATGTAAATTAGAGTTCTCCCACTTATTAAATGCATGGGTGTTGTTCTCTTTGAATGTTTATTTTTAGTCTCCTTTCTCTCTCTCTCTCTCTCTCTCTCTCTCTCTCGTTGACACAGCCTGTTTTGTAGCATCTGCTACTGTGACTATGAGTCCAGTAGTGTGCCTCTGGGCACGTATTCTCTAAGTACAGTGCATCACCGCTCTAAGAGTTGCGCAAACCATTACAACCACTAATCTTGCACATATGGCTGTCAGTATAATCAGTTTTTTAGACAATTATAGACTGCATACAATATAATTTATAGTGTGTGTGATTTTATATATATATATATATATATATATATATAAAAGAGAGTTTTGTTACATTTTAAGGTTCAAGCACACAGTGCCCTGTTGGAATTGTTCAGATTTTTCTAATAATATTTTGATATTAATGTGTCATGTAGCTAGATCAGTCAAACATGGCCTTGATGAGCCTCTGATCTGCACATGTATGTTAGAGAGATTCATCTTTTCCCAGCACACCCGGTGCAATTAATGAGCTAATTAACAGCTTATTCCCAAATTGAAGTGGGTGTGATGGAGTGAGGAGAAATCTACAACATGCATCAGGACCAGGATTGATCAGTTTTGAACAACCCACAATATTTGAAGACCCTGATAAATTGTTACACAAACATTCAAATGGCTACCTAGCAACAATGACCACTCAGTGTATGTATATGTCTACATCATAAAAAGTTACTGAATTTTGCTACACCTTCATTGCTTACACACTGATTGTATTATCCCCAAAGAAACACATTTGCAACAAGCATACAGTCACAGTCCTCCCTTTGGGACAGAGCAGCAGAGGGGTGCTGTGTCTGTTTGGGTTGGGAGGTAGATTGAAGATTGATTTGCTCGTGGTGTCACCTGACTGACAGCAGAGTGAAAGTACAGCGTGAACACTTTAGAGCTACAACGCACGCGTGCACACGTACACACATCGTCTCTCTGCCTAGAGTATACAGGTGTGTGTGGTGTGTATTTCTGAGAGTGTTTGAGGTGTTAATTCTATCTCCTGTTGAAAGACGTGTTTGTGAGATGTGCAGGTTTCCGATGTGACAGGAATAGAGCTCACTTGCTGGAAATGATAGCAGCTGTGTCCCCAGACTCACTTACACGTTTGCATGCTCCCATCCGTAATTGGACATATATACTTTTAAATACACAGAGATCAGAAAGAAGGAATTAAACACAAACACCTAACCCTGGCTCAGTATACTTTAAATGTAAATGTAATGTAAAATAATGGAGATGAGCAAAGCGTTCATTCTGTCTCCTGATGAAAGGTGTTTTGTGTATGTATCTGTGCATGTGATCGTGTCTGTGTAATTTGTGAGTCCAAGCACAGCATGCAAGACTAGATCTCATTTACTAGATTAGATGGCAGCTGTGTGCCTGGCCCACACACATGCACCTTTGTTCCCCACCTTTTATCTCTGTTGCCACTTTTTGACCTATCACTTACTTATTTTTTTTTAACAGTAATCGTGGCAGGACTGGCAATTTTAACCAAAAAGCCATTATGGTTATTATTGCGAAAATATGTACATTTCTTCTGAACTTATTCTTTAGAGTAAGACAAACATAAGGGGCAATAAATGAAATAATATTTTAAATTATATAAACTGTTTCTGAACTTAATCTTTAGTATAGGGGTAACATCGTAGGTAATAATCTTTATATAATAAATCTTTCGATAATAGCCAGTGTTTTGGCTAATGGATTGTTCATGTTTCTTAAATTGCTCAAGATCAGATTTGTCTCAAGATTAGGTCCAAATTTAAAACATCTCTACAGTGTCTAGAGGCAAGTGCAGTGTTTGTGTGTGAAAGTGTGCGTATGCATACAAGCGTCATGCAGCTCTGGCAACAGTCACCTTCAGCATGATGTGAGGCTCAAAATGTTAACGAGCAACAGTGACGTCTTTCTGGCCTTTTTTTTCCACATTGACATTAAGCCGTGTGTGTCTGTGAAAAACACTGAACAGTAATTTGTTTGATCATTAAACAATAATATTATAATTAGAATTTGGTTATAATGCAAATTTCATCAAAATACTTTAGAATTTCCAAAGTACACAGTATGCATCTGGATAATTTAACAGACATAAGACAGTACAATGCTTTTTTTTTTTTTGCTTTTTTTTTAATACCCTTTTCAGATTATCTAGTAGACCTACTACTATCTAGCAGATCGTTTTAACACTGAAGCTGTTAGTTAAATTCATGATGAATGAACCAAAAGAAATGCTTCAGAATTACTTGGAATAACACATATAGCTGTTCAGTTTATAACAGTATGCCCCACCAAAAAGTCTGAAAGGCTCACATAGTTAACTCCTTTATGTATATGTGAAGATTTGAGGAACCACTGGCCCACATGCTGACCGCATGCAGGCGTACCGTCCGAGAGCAGCTGGATGCTCTCCAGCAGAGGAAAGAACAGCAGAACCGTCCAAACCAGGCCACATCAAGGCCCACTGTGGTGCTCATCCCACCCCCTTGCACGTTGGTGTTGACACCCACTCAGAAATGGCAACTGCAGCAGCAGATTCAACAGGTAAAAATAAAGGAACCTGATAGAAGTTTAATGTATATGGTGTGTGTGTCTGTTTCAGGCCATGATTCATTTTTTTTGCTTACCAATGCAAATGTACCATCTTAAATCCTTGAACCCTAGAATGGTCCCGTTCATTTTAAGATTAACAACTAGGTACTTAACTAGTAAAGTCAAATTACTGGCTGTTAAGTTAGAATGAAGTGATGACTTCAGTGCTGTTCTAGCGGTGCTCTGATGTGGAAAACTTGTCCAAGATCTTTCTTTATGCTGCATTAATGATTAGTTTCCTACCAAATAATTGCTGGAATTATTTGAAAAAGCAGTTTTAACAATCCTAAATGTGTCTTTCTGTTACAGCATGTCCAGCTCTTGACACAGGTGAACATGCTGTGTAGCTCTGTGGAGACATTGCAGAGCCAGGCCAGTACAACCAAGCTTTTCCTGGTGAATTTCTCCTTTTTTCCTTATAGCTGAAATGAAAAAGGGTGGGGAAAGGCAGGTCTCAGCCTAAAAGGGTATATCCTTGTCCATCGTAATGAGTTCTAGATGTTTACATATTTTTTAATTCTGGGGGCAAGCCATGGGCTTGGTACTAGAAGGTCACCTATTGGATTCCCAGGACTAACAGGAAAAAATGGCATTTGTGAAAGTGAAGGGGGGGACTGTCTTGGTTAATTTTTTGTTTTAACCTTATTAAACAAAATATACATTGGCTGAGTATTTACCATACATTTCCCAGTCTTATGCTTTTTAACAATTGCAGAATTATGTTTATTATAAAAACGACAGTAAAAAAAAAGAGATTAAATCACAAACTGCAGTTTTAATTACCGTATTTTCTGCACTATAAGGCGCACCGGATTATAAGGCGCACCTTCATTGAATGACCTATTTTAAAACTTTGTCCATATATAAGGCGCACCGGATTATAAGGCGCATACAATAGACGCTACAGTAGAGGCCGGGGGTTACGTTATGCATCAATTAGATGGAGCTGCGCTAAAGGGAATGTCAACAAAACAGTCAGATAGGTCAGTTCAACTTTATTAATAGATTACAACCCAGCGTAGTTTAAGGTAAAACATGTAGTGCAATGTTAATTTACCCCACATAGTGGGGGGAGGGGAACTTCTCCTCGATTCAATAATAATAATAATCACAATATAGTAACACTCGAAATAGTGCAAAGCGATAACAATATATCAATAACTCAACGTTGCTCAAACGTTAAAATCACACAACACACAAAATAAACACGTAAAGCTCACTTTACTAAGTTATTCCTCTATTCCCGTGTTCTTCTGCGTGACTGATCGCCTTGAGTTTAAACTCTGCGTCATATGCGTGTCTCTTAATAGGAGCCATTTTGGGGTCTTTACATAAAAAACAAATGGAAATGAAATATATATACCGGTATATATCCAGCATGCACCGCGCGCGGAAGAAAATGAAGTAGGCGGCTGCTTACCGTAGTTGCGAGACCTGGTGTGGCTCAATATTGTTCCATATATAAGGCGCACCGGATTATAAGGCGCACTGTCGACTTTTGAGATAATTTGAGTTTTTTAGGTGCGCCTTATAGTGCGGAAAATACGGTACATCTCAAGAAATGTATTAAATGTAATGAAGTTTTTATTAATTGGCAGTTTGGCATATTACATTCAGTGTTCAAATATAAGGTCTGAAAAAATGGATGTGTTAGTGTTTTTGGTGGGGGATATATTCCTAGTGTTGAATTCACTAAATTTATACACATTTAACTCAGTATTTGTCAGAAAATAATATTTTCTAGTTTAATTTCATCTGAGAGAATAACTTGCTGCATGGAAATAGTGCTGTATTGATTTTTCTGTGCTGTTTCAGACCGAGTTGCAGTCATTTGCAGAGCGTGCAGAGCAAGTGAGAGCAGAGGTTAACCCTGGATTTAGGAGTATGTTCAGAGTGTGTAACCTTCAGCCATCTCTGCACCTGCTGGAAGAGCTAAAGCATATGCTTTTAACCCACAAAACAGCAACCAAAGTCACAAAATCACATGCTGGTAAGACACAGAGATAAAATTGTGTCATGTTTAAGGTGTACCTCAATTTCTTACAGATTTTTTCAGTGTAAATTTAAATTTAATGGTAATGTTGTCGACACTATCATTTGGTGTTTTATTGTCTTTGTAGTTCGCCCCTACCCACTGCTCCCTGCTCCTCTGGCCTGGCTATTTGCCACTCGATCTGTGTTCCTCTACCCAGAGTTATTACCACACTGCAGCTTGGACCCAGCTATCCAACCCCCACGCTGCAAGAACTTGTACACTAAGGGAGAGGATGGGTATGTCATTTAGTTATTCATCGATTTGTTTACTGAAACTATAAAGAGGTTATTTCAGCGTTTACAGTCCTGCCTTTAACTAATGCAAATAATTGCTGTGATAGTGATTGTGTGTATTTGATGCAGTAAACATTATTATTAGTAGTAATATTAGTATTATTATTAATCATATATACTTCACATTTACTTTTCCTCCATACAGTCTGATTGTTCTGGGGCTGAAGCATTTCAGTGAGACAGAGTTCCCCTACCATCTAATGAGTCAGTATCTCATTTGGCCAAAGACAATGGAGCAGCTGCGAGTTCGTGTGAAAGACATGTGCTCAAGCAGGGCTGCAGACAATGTTATCAAGGTGCATCCCCTATTTACATGTAGTTAAATTGTACCAAATTGTCAGAATTTTTTTGAAATAACATTTGTTTCTTCTGATAATACATTTCATGTCATTTCTACAGTTTATGATGCATTCGTAATAGAATGTCTAGTTATTATGAGTGTATCGGAATATTGAAACTGTCCTCGTATGCTTATTTTTTTCTCTCCTCTTCCCCTACCTAGAGGTACAGCCAGAACCATGTCGTGCCTCTTCTACCAGTGTTCTGCAAACCAGTTGTCCCTGGAGAAGAGCGCCCTCCTGTGGAGAGAGAGAAGAACATCATGCCGAATTGGCTTCGGGTAATTCTAAACTCCTCATTAATGTTATTTAAAAATATTGTATTTACAACGTAAATGGTCAAGGATATATTTCTGTAGAATCAGAAGGCTCTAAATAAATGTGTTTCTCATATTAGAATTATTATACTGTTAAAAACATTACTACTACAATCTCAAAATACAATAATTATAGAATTGTTGTTATAATGGCCAATCAAAAAAAAAAAAGAACTTTAACTTCAAGTCTAAGTAGAAATTTGACATAAATTGTCCTAATGTTGTGTTCTTTTAACAGAAAAGTTTGCCAAATATACATAAAGCAGTGTTTGGGAGTCAGTCTGAAGAGAGATCCGAATCTGATAATCAGAACCTTAATGATTCGCCTCCCCTCATCTTTCCAGAAGGAACACCATACCCTCAATGCCTCCCTAAAGGTGTGACACTACAGCTATATCCCTCGGCCAGAAGGCAAAGTTCTGCTCGACCACACAAACCCCGTCCTCTGCATGGTTTTGCACAACCTGCTCTTACGCCATTGGCAAAAGCCCCTCCTTGTCCTTCAGGCACAGTGAGTCTGTTGACAAATGTCCCAGCACCTCTTTCTTCTCAAGGAGTAATTCTTTTGTCCCAAGCACCTTGTATCCAAGTGAATGGGACTGTTCCAGTGAGCCAGGTAGCCTCTACTCCTGCTCATGGAACTGTGCCATTAAGCAGTGTTGGTCCCGTTAACTTCCAGTACGTTGTTCCACAGCCAGGGTGTGTAAACCCTGTAGAGTCTCTTGCTAGTTTGCCTCCTGCTGTAGCCTGTAATACCCCTGTCACCAGCAATAAAGTAGTTACCACACGTGTAATACAGTCTGTCCTGAAGAAAGCAGAGATGCCTAAGAAAAGATACGTGCCTCGAAAGGTGCTTCCTATTCAGCCCCCTCCATTAAATCCTGGTCCACAGCTGACTCGGCTTGTACCCCTCACTCCTGGGGCTGCAGTGAGTGCTAATCTGGGTGCCACAGCACAAGCTGTGAAACAGGCAACAGATGCAAATTTTGCTGAAAACATCACAAATGCATCTCCATCTATGGTTGTCATTCAGTCTTCTTCGCTCCTGGACGTTGCTGCTGTCCATCCGGCAGTTACCACACAGGGATGGGTCAAGTCCACAAACACCCCTTCCCTTAAGGATTCAACCACTCAAGCAATAAGCAGCCATACTCAATTAGCAACATTATCCACACACAGTGTTAGAATGCAAAGCCAAGACTGTCCTAAAGAATCAGCAGAAAATGAGATTAAATGGAATACCAATCCTGTGATTTTCACGCACATGACATGTCCTCCTCTTGAAGCTCTTGAAAATATTAACTCAAGCCCAGCATTGCAAGCCATGGACCAACAGAAACACCCCTGGCACAATCCTGTCTTAAACAGGGTAAATGGAGAAGTTGTATGTGATAAACAAGTGATGCATCACCACTGCACTCTGGATAATAAACCAAGTACCACAAATATTGTCTCCATTTCTAAACTGCCTCAGAACAGCAGCACAGGGGTTTCTCCATCAGCTTCCAGCCTTTACAACATCTCCAGCTGTACTGGTCTGTCAGCAGTTAATTCTCAATATGTGCTGGTTCAAGCAGCTTTGCAAGCAGATACACCACAGTTTCTTCTTGTGCCCAAAAACAGTTTGATCCCAAGTCACCCTGTGCTAAATGCCACTGAGGGAGAAAACAGTATGTCTCAGCAACACACTACATTCTCTGATGCTGTTCACACCTCAGATGTGCCAAGGAATTTGCCAACCAATGTTGCACTGCCTTCAGAAGGTGAGGCGGCCCATGTCACATCTTCACCATGTGCAGACAATGTTAGTAGTGAGGTGTGGAAAGAGGAGATGGAGGTGGGTGCAGAGGTAGGTGGAGAGGAGATGGCAGGAGCTCTGTTCGGAAGCCCATTCCTTACACTGTCAGAGTCCTCCAGTGTCTCAGACTCCTGCCTAAACAGCAGCAGTGTGGACAGTCGCACAAATGTGATGTTGAAGGACAGCAAGTATGGCCCCAGTCCTAAGGAAGGTGATAATGAACTTGGCAAAAATTATGAGAAGGGCAGTACTGCAGTACCAGGAATGTTTACTCTCACTTCTGGAGCTGAGAACCAGAAACCTGCAGGGAAAGAGGGACATAGTGACGGGGCAAAAAGAGAAGAGGATGAGAGAGAAGGGCAACAGAATGGAGAGAAAGGAGGAGGTGAGGAGAGAGATGGTGGTGAAGAAGGAGAAAAGAGAGGAGGTGGTGATGGAAGGAGGCAGGGAAATGGAGGAGGGGGAGATAAGAATGATGAAGAGAAGGATGGGGATGGTGAACGTGAAGAAGAGGAGGAGGACTTTGATGAGCTTACACAAGATGAAGATGAAGAGGAGGTGATGTCATCAGCATCAGAGGAATCTGTGCTCTCAGTACCTGAACTGCAGGTTAGTGTTGGGTTGGTGACCCCTGGGTAAAAACAACAAAGCAGAAGTGAGATATCCTCCATTTGCTGTGTTGCCCATGGCCAGTAGTGCTGTTGACTACTTTATTTCCAGAGGTGCCATCCTCTCTCTTAGTGTACAAGAGTATATTGTTGTATATTATCTTATCCTGCCTTCCTTGTGTCACAACTTAGGAAGGTATTTACAAAAAAAAAATTATTATTATTATTTTTTTTTTATTTTTTTTTTTTGGGTTGTTGTTTCTACAGGAGACCATGGAAAAGTTGACGTGGTTAGCATCAGAGCGGAGACTATGTGGGGAAGGTGATTCAGAAGAAGACAACTCCCCAAACTCACCTACCTCGCAGACCTCCCCAACTTCACCCATCTCTCAAAACTCCCAGGAAGAAAATTCCGAGGATGAAGAGGATGGGGCAATTAAAGGTGAGGAGCTGGAACCCACAGAAGGAGAGGGAGGAAAACTGCCTGAAGGGGATACGCCACAGGAGGACGACCCTCCGCAGACCAGTGGAAAAGGAGCAGGACGTGGTAGAGGTCAGAGCTCAAATGATGGGTTTCTCTTTGTTTTTGAAGGGTTTGAATTTTGAAAACTTTGTTGATCTCAACACATTCAGGCTATTAGTACTGTGAACGCTAATGACAGGAATGTATAATGATAGATTCATTAATGACTTTTTTGTAGGCCGTGGCCGCCCTCCACCCCGGAGTCTGAAGCGAAGCAGGCGGCAGGAACGATGCAGCAAGGATACCTCTAAACTTCTCCTTCTTTATGATGACCACATTCTGGAAAATGATCCAATGAGAGAAAGCAAGGATATTGCATTTGCCCAGGCCTACCTAAACAGGGTCAGTGGCTTATTAACTGCATACAATTTTCTTCGTTTTTAAGCATGAAAGTCTGCTGCATCTGTATCATAATATCAATTACCTGAGACTGTATTTTTGTCTGCCAACTGGTTTCTTTTACGAGTTTATTATTAGTTTTTACTGATTTTCTTTTCTGAGTACAGGAAGCATATCTAAATTAATTTCCAGAATAAATTACTATATGCTGAGATGAGTTGGAATTAGGGAGACGACTTAAATTTCACACACTGAGAAGGAATCAATTGATCAAATGATTAAATTGATGTGAAGGATTTCCCTTTGTCTCCCTGTCATTCCTCTGTTTCACAGGTGCGGGAGGCTATGCAGGATACTCCTGGGAAAATGGAAGAGTTTTTGAGTCTGCTGTATGAATTTGAGCAGGGTGGGGAGACCTGTAGTGTAGTGGAACTCTTTTCTCAGTTAAAACCACTCCTCAAAGACTGGCCTGAGCTTCTAAGCGACTTTGCTGCTTTTCTCTTACCAGAGCAGGCTCTGGAGTGTGGACTGGTACGTATTGTTCACATATTGCTGTGCTCAGTTTGTCACAGTAGTATTAATTTACCCCGATTCTAGGTTATAGAGAGAAACTGCTGTAAAGTCTTCATCCTTTTTTTATGCAAAAATATCAACATTATGCGAATGTTATGCAAAAATATCAACATCACATATTGTAACAAGAATGATCTTTATTTTATCCAAAAAAATAGCTATAATTAATACTATTTTTATTTTTATTCTTGTCCCCCCACTAGTTTGAAGAACAGCAGGCATTTGAGCGCAGCAGGAGGTTCTTAAGGCAGCTGGAAATAAGTTTTGGGGAAAATCCCTCTCACTACCAGAAGATTGTGAGAGCACTGCAGGCTGGGTCAGCTCTCACAGCTGCAGGCATAGATGAGGTAAGAGGAATATATAAATCTAACAAAAATATTTTCTACGCTCAAATAAAAAAAATAGTACTGGTCTCTTTGTTTTTAGTTTAAAACCACACAGAATGCAGTGTGCTAATTGATTTGAACTAAAAGTCTTCCTTTTTGGGGGTGGGGTTTCAGCTCAAGGCACAGATGGCCACCCTCCTCAAAGGTCATACACACCTGCAGGGAGAATTCTCTATATTTTTTGATGAGCTTCGTCCGCCACCAGCACGCCCAGGGCAGTTTGAGGAGGCTATTTGGCCTGAGGACACAGGGAGTGGGCCAGAGGGAGGTGATGGAGCTGTGAGCTTGGTGATTGGTGGGGGGATGAGTGGAGGTTTTGAAGAAGTCACACTCCCTGATTTGGAAGAAGAAGACGAAACAAACAAAATTCCCCAGATAACAGGCAGAAGCAAGAGAAGAAAAGAGCTGAGCACACACAGGAACTATAAGGTTAGCAAACTTATGGGAATGTAACATTCCATCCACATTTGAATGGCATTTATAATCATTTCTTAAAACCACTTGTTCTGTTGCATTCATTCGTTTATTTGTTCTTTTGATGGAATATTTACAGCAGGATTGTGATTGGCCAGAAAAGGACTGTCCCTGCCATTGCCATGAGTCCAGACATGAAGCTAAGCATCGGCGACACAAAAGGAAAGTCTGCCAGAGCTGCCATGGCAACAAGGTGTTTTTTTTTTTTGTTTTCCCAAACTAAGTATGTTTATCCATTGTCTAATGTAATCGTTATAACTGTAAACTATCTTATTTTTTTATTTTAAAAACAAGCAATTATCGTCATCACCATTATTATGTGCATCTTTTATTTTCAAAAATATAAAATAAAATGTTCAACATTTGATTTAATTTTCAGTAGTTTATTTTAATGTTTACACTAAATTTGTTCTTTTAGAGGCATAGAACAAGAAAGTGTTTTCTTACGTTTTAGGGCACTGATGGCTCCAAGGCACTGAAGAGTGGTGATTCCTCATTCCCTACAGCAGACCCTTTACCTGAGAGAGGAGAAGAAAGAGGAGGAGAGGAAGAGAAAGACACAGAAATGGGGGTTAAAGATGAGTCTGGTAGTCTGGCAAACAGTCCACATCACGGTACACACAATTGCTTTCACTTACAATAACTACAAACATCACTTTATATTGTTATTGTATTGTATTTCGTGTTTGTGTGAAGCCGTAGTTGTTAACATTAATTAAAATGAGCTATATGGCATTTGCAGAACAGTGGCATTTGTAACCATATTTGATGGTTTCCATATTTCTTTCTTAACCAGACCCAGAAGGACAAACATGGGAGGGCAGTGAAGGAGAACATCCTCCCAATCCTGAAGAAAGAGATGATGAAGAAGAAGAGGAGGAGGAGGAGGAGGAGTGGAAGGAGAGTGATGGGAAACATTGTTCTTCTCCAAGCAAGCTTAGTAGAGATGAAGAGGGGGCTGCAGCTGAACAGTCTGATCCCTCTCCTATTCCTATCTCAGGAGAAAGAGATATGCTACAGCAGAGCCCCTCCTCTGACACAACTGTCTGTGCTAAGAACATTTCCCTCACCCCCAGCGGAGAGAGGGTTGTCCTTTGGACCAGGTCTGTTACGGTTTTACTGTTCACACATAGATTACAGAATTGTTTTGTTTTTGTCAACAAAATTGCTGTAGAATTATTTCTTAAAATATAAACAAGTATTTTTTCAAACTAGTCATAATGGAAACCAGAGCACTCAGCCACATAATGCCTCTGAACGTTATTTTGCAGTAGCTTTCTTTTATATATTTATATAAACCTGTCAAAATAAAGCCCTAAATTGAGGCTGAAAACCTACTCTTCAATCACATCTTGATTGTTATTGTTCAATCCACTGTGGGGGTGTACAGATTCTAAATTATGTCAGTGTCCATATATAGATAAGGTTTTCTAAAATATTTTGAGGTCAAGTGACTGACACATCCATGGAAGAATATTCAAATTCTTTGCTTTAAGAAGTGCTTAGTTTGCATTATTTGTATGTTTTGGGTCATTGTCCACTTATACACTGAAGTGCCATCTTATAATTATTAATTCTACTACTAATCAGGAGTCGTATCAATAAACACCACTTCGTGCACATTGCTTATACAATATTTTTTACCCTTTGAATTAAGCTGAAAGTCTATGCACTATGTCTATGAAGGGCGGCTAAATTGTGAAAATGTGTCACATTGCAACTTTTTTTTTACTTGACTGAACAATGTGCTTTACACACTTGTAATAACTAACAATATTTTTAACATGATTTACTGTTTGCAATAGTGCAGGTAGTTGATAGAGCATATAGTTCACATGGAACTGGTGGCACTGAGCATAAATTAACAGTGCCAGTAGGGCTAGGTACAGCATCACTGAAGGGTGGAAGTGCCTACCTGATGACCCCTGTGAAGAGCTAGCAATACAATTGGCTGAGTTTGGAACACAAGAGCTGGGCCCAGTGAGTACGCTTTAGTGTTAGGTGTAGCTGATTGCTGATCGGATCATAAACGGCCACAGCCATACATTGGTTTGGGTTAGGATTTAAATGGCCAAAGATAACAGAAATGTTGTGGCTGCAGGTAGGAAGAGAGTTGGGTGGGCCCTATGTGAAGCTCTAATGGATTAGCATAGGATATTTTACATATTATCATGTGTATTATTATTATTATTATTATTATTATTACTCTGCTTTAAATTAAACTTTTTTTTCCCCCAGAGAGGCTGATCGGGTTATTCTAACTGCCTGTCAACAACAAGGAGCCAATCAGAGCACCTTTCAAGCTGTGTCAGTTCAACTTGGCAACAAAACTCCCAGTGAGGTATTAAACACACTGCTGAGCATGATATATTTAATAAAGACAGTTCATAAATTACCTCAGGGTTTGAGTTTTGGTTTAGAACCACATAATACTTCTCCATTCCCATAAACATGCTGTGACATTGCTTTACAGGTGTAGCATTTTCTCCCAGAAGACAGTATTGTAATGTTCTCCTCTTACTGTGCTCTGAAGGTTTCAAAGAGGTTTCGGGACCTCATGCGTTTATTCCACACCTCGGCTCGTCAAGCCAGCTCAGAGGATGAGGGTGCTGAACACCAATCAGCCACTGATGAGGAGCAGGACTAACATGACCGTGGACTGAGAAACACCCACACACCAAATCTAAAGCTACAGATGGACCACAGAGAACTGACAGTCCCCATAATACTGTTACTGAATTGACAAAAACGGAACCAGTTCATCACCAGCAAGCTACATGATAATGGCAGCTGCTTGCTCCAAAAGACTGGAGAGGGATTGTATAGGATAAAATACTGCAAAGCATGCAACATAAAGGTACCACCAAACAATGCCAGCTTAAAAACTTTCTGTGCTTGTCTCACTGTGGACAAGTGAGTTGTGTACATAATGGACTACAAGTCAGAGCAACTCCCAATTATGTACAGTATTTTTATATTAGGAGTTGATAGGGTTTGTTTATGTTAGTTTCTTCTGTGATGCTTGTACATTTTTAAAAAGAGGAAATTACATGCTTGAGGACTCATCTGGAGAACAAGCATTGAATAAAAGGCTATTTTGTACGTATATATTTACCGTATGTTATACTAGATTGTAGGTGGCACAAGGGCACAACAGGGAGTGCCGCTGTCACACAGGTCTAGAGCTGGGGTTGTGGTTTCAAACCCTGCAGTATGACACCAAGAGGATTTGGGTGTTTTCTCCCTGTGTCTGCATAAGTTTCCAAAAACACATGATGGTAGGTGCATTGGCTATTAATATTATCCCATAGGCATGAGTGTGTGATGTCCAGTTTTGAACTGGATCCCCATTCAGTGTGTTCCTGATTGGGGCCCAGTGATTCTAGGTAGGATCCCGATCAACTGCGACCCTAAACTGGATCAAACTGTTACAGGATATGAATGAATGACTGTACTTTACTGTGCCAATTGAAACATTTGCATTCATAAATTTCCAGTGCTTCATTTTCACACAGACCTGAATTCTGTGTTAATACTGTAAGTTTATTTTATTTTATTATTTTTGTTTTTTTTTCCTTTCATTCTTTAACAAGGTGCTGAATATTGGGATTGTAATATGAAGTCCTGTGAGTGTAACCTATTTATTTATTAATTTATTTTATTTTTCCTAGGACAACCTCTATATATATTTTACGCAGCTATTCTGTTCAGAAAGGTAGCACATAAATTTACATACATGGAATTTAAGCTGCAAAAATCAAGCTGTTTTGGATTCACAAAAGCCCAATAATTGCATGTATTTGATTTCTCAGTAGGGCGGCACGGTGGCGCAGCAGGTAGTGTCGCAGTGTCTGTGAGGAGTTGGTGTGTTCTCCCCGTGTCCACGTGGGTTTCCTCCCACAGTCCAAAAACACACGTTGGTAGGTGGATTGACGACTCAAAAGTGTGTGTTTGTGTTGCCCTGTGAAGGACTGGCGCCCCCTCCAGGGTGTATTCCCGCCTTGCGCCCAATGATTCCAGGTAGGCTCTGGACACACCGTGACCCTGAATTGGATAAGCGGTTACAGATAATGAATGAATGAATGAATGAATGATTTCTCAGCCTACCAGTCCTTTATTCCAATCTAAACAAGTCATTTTCTTATTTCCCTGTTAAAGGCACAGCAGGAACGGCAGTATACATCTTCCTTTGAAAAAATGAGAGGTATAAAAATGTAGGTAAAAATACAAAAAGACACGTCACAGGACAAAACCTCAAATGATCCCTGGTCATCTATGAATCCCCTAAATCTCATATCTTTTAATTAAGGTGCCGTATTTAGAAGATGTGTCTAATTTTTAAACAATTCCTTAGAAACGTATATGTAACTCTGCACCTTTGCCTTTATTTAGTATGCATGATTTAATAGCTATAGTCCCTACATCTACACGTATCCCTCAGCCACTCACCTGAAGCCCAGCCCCATAAATGACAGCATTGGTTCCTTTGGTTTATGACATAAAAACTCCTGGCTGTCTGAATCTGCTTATTTTTTTAAAACAGCAGAATAAAAGCTGAAATGCTCAGCCATAAAACTGATTTTTAACTTCACTTATGTTATGCCTTATAGTGTATAAACCACCACAGGAGTTGTTAACAAGGTACAACGCTAGATTTTCCACTGGATGGGGTCTTAAAATGGGGATGCTTGGGTGAGGCTTACCGAAGATGGCTATGGCGAGTAAGTCGCGTCAGCCAATCAGCGAGCGCCTCCCAAAGCTCAACTTTAACTGGAGTCACTGAAGTTGGGTTGAAAAGAGCAGTTCAGTTAAAGCTCGGGGTTCACAGACCTATTCATTGTCCCGTCGTCAGTCCGCGCTGTTGACATGTATTTTCTGTCAGTTGTTGTTTCTTTGGGGCTGGTGCTCTCTGTGAAGGGCAGCGATGTGCTGGAGCTTGGAGACGCGGATTTTGAGCTCCGAGCGGCCGCGCACGACACACTGCTGGTGGAGTTCTTCGCTCCGTGGTAAGAGACCCCTCAGTACTTTGGCTCAGTCTCAAATAGCTCCCTACTGGCCACATAGTGCACTTAATTTGTCATGAAACTACGACTTATACACCTAAGAGCAAATCATTTTTGCTAACTTGAGTTTAGAATGATTCACTGCTGAAAATGTATGCCTTTAAACCATGACTTTGATACACTCTCCGGGGGCAGATTTGTAATGGTAGTACACTACATAGGCAGCGTGTAGCCGTTTGTGATTGAGCCACGGTTAGCCGGTAGCTGCGCTGTGTAAATAAATGCATTTTGCCATGTTGAGCTTGACGTTTTAGCACGCTGAGTGGAGCAGTGTTACCATAGAGATGAACTAGGAGGAAACGCTTGCTGGACCAGGCAACATCAAGAGTATAGTGTGAACTGGAATTATACAACAGCTCATTTCGAACTACTCTGTAACACATCAAATTCACATGATCGCGATTAGCCTAAAATTTCACAACAGGCAGCGCCATTCACTCACGTTTGGGAACTGCTCCAGATGGGGTTATTTATTTAATAAGCCTTAAAAGAACACCACGTGATATTTTACATTAACACTGCAGCTCCAAATCATTGCCATGCTTCACCGACATGTATTAGGGAGAATAGCACCTCAGTTACTGCTACTCAGGGCTCAGCACTGCAGAAACTGCATTATGTAACTTTTGGAGGAGGATAGAAAAACACTACCCCTCACCAATGATTTCAATACAGTGCTGTTAATATGAATTACACTATAGGCATGACCTAGTGTTACATTTAAAGCCAATTTCATTTTCTAATGTTTTGCAAGATGGTGCAATACAGTGTCACTGTCACCTGGTCACTGAATCCCAGGGTTGTGGGGTCAAACCCTGCCTCAGTTCATTGTCTGTGAGGGGAGTGGTGTGTTCTCCCTGTGTCTGCATGGCTTTCCTCTCAAGGTCCAAATACACATGCTGTTACTCGGATTAGCTGTATAATTGTCCATGGGTGTGAGTGTATGTGCAAATGTGTGATTGACCTATCCAGTGTGTATCTACCTTGGGCCCAATGATTTCTGGCAGGCTGCACACTCACCACAACCCTGTACATTTGTATAGATTCACTAAATAGGGATTAGTGCAGTTAACATGGCTTCATATTCTTACATTTTACGGTTTAGGTATATAACTGTTTGTTTCATTTCTGCCTTCCTTTAGGTGTGGTCACTGTCAGAAGTTAGCACCTGAATATGAAGCTGCTGCCACAAGGCTGAAGGGGACAGTGTCTCTAGCAAAGGTAAGAACAAAAACAAATTTACAGCCCCTAAAACATCCCACAGCTCACTTAAGCATGATTAACATAATCATACAATCATATCATAATCATAGAACCATAATGGACAGACATTGCATATATCTAGACATTTTCCCCTATTTTAAGCTACTTCAAGGAGCATCTATGTTTGACATTCGAATAGGAAGCTGCTGCATGCAAGCCATTGTCAGAAGACTAAATGTGAAACATTGTCTGAAGGGGTATATATCCCCACAGTGCTGTGCTCTCTAGATGGAGCACCCTCCCATTTAAGATGATTTGGAGAACGATAATGATCCAGAATCAACTTTACTACCTGACTTCACTAATGATCTTGTACCTGAATCCAATCACATTAATACCCTTGTGTTCTAACATTGCGTTCTATGAAGAGTAGAGGCAGCTGCTTCTTCCTGTGGAGAGCATAATGTTTTTAAATGTTGAAAACATTAAACAATTGTGTTTTGTGAAACATCAGTTTGAAAATTAAATGCTGTTTATTATGGTCAGGTTGATTGTACTGTGAACTCTGACACATGTGGGAAGTTTGGGGTTAATGGATACCCCACACTGAAAATCTTCCGTAATGGGGAGGAAGCCTCTTCATATGATGGACCCCGGACAGCAGGTGTGTGTTTCATCTGTATAAAGAGCTTCCATTGGGCTATGTGTTTGTCATTGTGTGTGATTAATATTTGGTATGTTTTTTATCTATATAGATGGAATTGTGAGCTATATGAAGAAGCAGGCTGGACCAAGCTCGTTACTTCTGCGTAGTGAGGCTGACTTGGATTCTTTTATAAACACTTTTGAAGCCAGTATTGTGGGTGAGTCATGATGAAAATACAGGATTCTTACAAAACTACTCAATAATGGAGACAGTGATATTTTAACCGATATACTCAGGACACCGAACACAAATTGCTGATATCTAGGCAATAGAGTTTTACAGTAATGTATTGTTAATTTAATCAACTGACCAATAAGTGAAGTATGCAATAAGAATGATAATCTTTTGATATTTTTCTATGGAATATAAAATCACTAGTCTGAAAAGGCCTGTGTGACAATGATTAGAAATTAGTAGTTTGAACTTCTAGCCATTTTCTAAGAGTCACACACTTTTACTTCAAAGTAGAAAAGCTATTCAGCTTTGCAAGAAAAAGAAAGAAAGAGGGGAACAAACAGAGATTGTGACTCCATCTTCATCCCCTCAATCAGTGTTTATTTTTAGTTTTAGTATTTTGACTAAAATGTGCATTTGTTTTAGACTCATTTTAGTAATTTAATTATTTTTTCGTCTACGTTTATTATTTATTATTGACTGTCATAAACAATAGCTTAAAATTTGTTACATTTAATATAGTTTTTCTTGAAATATATTTTGCATTTAATGAATATTAACATTTTAAGTTTAAAGTGCACTGCAAACTGAGTCGGCTCTAAGAGTTTCAACTCTATGAATCATTGGCCAATTAAAAACGACTCCCAGATGCTCAAATAAAGGAATTTTTTTTAAAGTCGACTCCTCTTCACTATTTCGCTGCCCTCTCTCATTGCCCTGACAATATTAAACAGACGGAACATTTTCTTGTTTTTATTTCTTTGCTTTTTTTTTAAATAATGAATCTTTTATCAGTCTTTCACATTTTCTTTAAGTTGTTGATTTTTGATGACGTGTCGTAATAGTTCTGGTCTAGTTTTCATACTTCTGAGGGTGTTTAAAAGATGAAACCTAGGCTTCAGCTTTTCAACACTCGTTTATCTTTTCAACAGTAAAGCCAAGCAGATCATGCTGCCATATTAGTCACTTAGATGTACAAGCAGTAGAATTCATAGCACATAGTTTACAGTTTTGAATCCTGCTTTAATGACAAATGTTGCCTACTTCTGTGTCCTTTCTCTGTGCATCAGGCCTTTTTTCAGGAGCTGACAGTGGGCATCTTGCAGAATTTCTGAAGACGGCCAGTGCTTTGAGGGACAACTACAGATTTGCCCATGCAATAGATTTGGGAATAGGGCTGAAACACAGTGTGGACGCAGAGTATGTACAAGTTAGCTGTACATGATTTATAAAGAACTAATGATATGCAAATATACAGAAATTATACAAGTTAAGCCTGAACGATGAATCATTTTAATATTGAATGTATAATATTATTAATGATCAATAAAAAAAGTGCATGAAATTATAAATGAAGCTATTAATGTATAAATTGAATTAGACCAGTCACAGGCAATTTATCCAAGGGGTCTGCATATACTGTCATTAAAGCTTTTTACCTAATGCTTTCTTCACTTTTCTAAATTCCTCCAGGTGTGTCCTACTGTTTCGGCCTCCACACCTGAACAGCAAGTTTGAGGAGAGTGTTGTGAAGTTTATAGGACCTGCCTCTTCGCTTCGCAGCTTTATCAGGGACAACATGTATGCATCTGTTCTTAGTCTCTGTTTCTTATATTTGGATTCAACTTACTTCTATAAAATCAGACATTGGCCAAAGTCATTTGTTATTCACATTGTGTATTTATATATTTATTTTTTCATGTAAACCTCATTCCCTTATCCAGTGTTGTGTGCAAATGTGGAACTACTGTGATTTGTGCTTTTCGTTCTCTTTCCTCAGTTATGGCTTGTGCCCTCATCTGAACCCTGAGAACAGAGACAGCTTTAGGACGAAGGATCTGCTTACAGCTTATTATGATGTTGATTACTTGCGTAATCCAAAGGGCACAAATTACTGGAGAAACAGGTGACTCCTTTCACTGCAAACTGTTCACTTTATTGAATTTGGCTTTTTATTTTTTATTTTGCGTGTACATCTGTTGAATACTGACCTGCTCTGATTTAAATGTGCTTGGATTAGGTATTGATTTCTATGCACTGTGCTGTTATTCTAATTGCTGTCAGGGTGATGAAGGTGGCGACTCAGTTCCAGTCTCGTGGGCTGAGTTTTGCTATCGCAAACAGAGAGGAGTTCCAGGAGGAGCTAGAGGAGGAGTTTGGTCTGGGGCTTTCTGATGGAGGGGAACTGCCTGTTATTACTATCAGGACAGGAGCAGGAGACAAGTACTACATGCAGGAAGAGTTCACGTATGTACATATATGCACAGTTTAGCTACTGAGACTCTAAAGTCAGCTTATTGACAGTGTCATGTTAAGATGATATTTCTATTTTTTTTTCTTTCATCACAGGAGAGATGGTAAATCTCTGGAGAAGTTCCTTGAAGATTATTTTGCTGGCCGGTTAAAGAGATACATCAAATCAGAGCCAGTTCCAGAGTCAAACGATGGCCCTGTCACAGTATGTACACACAGAGAAATACAATTTGATGAGTGGTGCTCAACTAATGTCCATATGATTGACATTAAGTACAGTAAAGAGGGGCCTTTGGTTTTTGGTATGTTTGATTGCACTTGACAGGTGGTGGTAGCAGACACATTTGAGGAGATTGTGAACAACCCAGAGAAAGACGTGCTGGTGGAATTTTATGCTCCCTGGTGTGGTCACTGTAAAAATTTGGAGCCTAAATATACTGAGCTTGGAGAGAAGGTAAGTGGAATGTTGTATTGACGTATTTGATTTGATTTGATTTGTGGGAAAAGTTTAATACTTGTCTCATGTCTCAGCTGTTTCGTGATCCTAACATAGTTATTGCAAAGATGGACGCCACTGTCAATGATGTTCCTCCAGGCTATGATGTACAAGGGTAAAGATGTAGTCTTTTGACATGCTAATGCTTTATTTATTTTTTTTTCATTTATGCTCTTGCCTCATACTGATTGTTTTATTTATTTATTTAGTTTTCCAACTATTTACCTTGCACCTGCTGGACAAAAAGACCAGCCAAGGCGATATGAGGTATGATGATAATAGGTATATTAGACCCTGTGATAAGTTAAACAGAGGTCATTAAAAAGGGTTTAACATTGCAGTGACATGGTTAGTTTAAACGTGAATTTCATTTGCTGGTTATAAAACATGATTACAAGTTTTAATGTACAATTAAAAACATTATTTAAAAAATAGATCAGGTAGCACATAAAGATGCAATTAGCATTCATGCACTTGATTTATTGCTTTCTTTGATCTTATTTCTTCTCAAAGGGTGGACGTGAGGTTAACGACTTCATTAACTACTTGAAGAGAGAGGCTACAAACCCTTTGGTCTTGAGCACGTCAAGGGATGACCTGTGAATATGACCCAAATTACCATGAAAACTATAAGACACCTAAAAGAATGAGATGTTTACTTATAATCCGCATTTTACTGAGTTCTGCACACAGTGACAACACAAGGATGTAATGGTGATCTGGAACCAGCACTTAATACAGTACTTCAGCCTGAACTAAATTATGTGGGTTCATCCAGCAGCAGCTCATCATATTTTTATTTTTGTAAAAGTATCATTTTAGGTAATAAGGTAAACCTATTTTTGAACCAGGAGTCTTCAGTTCCTACACCAGTAATCTTGTTCATAGGACTCAGACACACACTTTTTTTATTATTATTATTTGCATAATTAAATGTTTGCAGTCCTAGCAAGTCTTTCAGAAGGTCTTGATGTAAAATGATTCATTGTAGAGAATATTAGATTAAAGGCTAAGCACCACTTAATGGACCTCCATGAATATTTCACATTATCTTAGTTACTGACATATATAATTATGAATTAAAATGGCTTGCTTAATTTGCTTTAAAACTGACAATTTTATTAAATTGACGGAAAAACCCGAGCTCACTACGGAAATTCTTGAACGCAACCGTGACGTCACTGGTGGACAACAGCTGAAAAACACCGTTATGACTGACTGTTATGACAGTATCTAGCTAGCTAAATAACCAACATAACCAATAGCCTAGCAATAAGCTAAACTCAAATTTAGAGGTACCGTTATTCTTGTAAATGTGATCGAAGTCGACAGTCTTTTAAACCTTATTCCTTGAATTAGTAAGAAATAACATGTTTTCTGACTATCAATAAACACAAGTTAGGAACTCAAATTACACTGTATTTTTGTTTGACACTTTCATAGAGCTGGTGCTTAGCCTTTAACTGTGTTTACAGTGGTGGTGAAAGGAAACACAAGTTTGTATTGGAAGCAAATATAGAAATTTTATTTATTTTCCAACACTACTAGTACATCTACACATGTATTCCTTTTATAAGAGGTTGTAATGTTGACAGTGGTACTGTGGTGGTAAACATGAGGGGAAAAAAAAGTAAGGTTCTTGCTGCAACTGTTGTGAAGAAAGCGGAGTTGATACATTTCTGTACAATTGTACATTTCACACCAATCTACAATACTTTGAATCACTGCTAATGGTTCAGAAATATTGAAAAATTGGTGACATCCCATTTAAATCTACTAAATATTTCAAATCATATTATCCTGTGTTCCCATTAAAGAAAAAAGGAAGTTAAAAGAATTTTCTCAATGTTATTAGTACACTTTTCTATACAGTTTTAATGAACCAGATTTTAGATCATATAATGATTTTAGATCATGGTAGCAGTATGTGCATTACTTTAAAGCCATTCTAGAGGGTGTTTTTAATTTTTATACTGTAGAATATTGAGTATTACAGCAGGTCATTTAGAGAGAGTGATTACACTGAACATATGTTTTGCCTTTTATTTTGGGGATTCTGTTTACTGTTTTACACTTTGTAAAAATAAAATTTAAAAACTAATTTGGACAATAAGATACAAACCTAATGGTGTTCTGTGATCGACATAATTATTCACGTTTAATAAAATTATTTAAACAGCATTGAATCAGCAGGGTTTTTAAACTGTTTAAATTAATGTTAATTTAAAATACTTGCTGAATTATTCACCCCAGCTAAACTTCACTACCTCAGTTTTCAAAAGTATGTTGTACTTTTCAGGGTTCTTATATGTTCAAAAAATAAAATATAAATTAAATCACACTAGTTATATACTATCTCATTTTTTCATTCTTCATTAAATATTTAAGCCTGCCCCTGATCTATGGAGAGAGATTAGTCTCAAAATACTTTACAAATGCGTAAATGTTAAGCCACAAATTAAACACAAGTCACATATGTTTCACTGTTCACAAATGAACACATCCCAATCTGTGTCTCACAGTCTGCAGTTTGTACAAATACATTCATAAATACATGTTTGTTTTTCATAGATATATCACAAATTTATGCGAAAATAAATACATTTGTTTAAATTTACATTGCAAATATTTGTAAAGTCGAAATCTCGAAAGTAAATTTTATTTGTAAATTGTAAAATCTGCAATTGTGGATCAAGTCATTCACGTGTGTTTCGTGACGTGATTTGTTCATTTCCTCTCGGCTTTTTGGATTTTGAGACTTTCCTGTCGCATTTCACCCGATCCAAAAACAAATGCAACCTGATCCACAAATGTGGCCAGCAGGCGAACAAGCCACCGCTAGGTGACACTGTTGTTTTAGGACGTGGGGGCCAACTTAAAACCGTGTTGCTTGTTGGACTGATATGGGACGTAATTTTGAGATTGGATTGTTAAAACGGGAGATTTGTTTCAGACAGATGCTCTCCCTCTGCCAGACTCCGAAACAGAATATGCGCTTCTCATTGGTCATCACTTTTATTTGGTCAATCAGCAGCCAGAGTTAGCTGTCTATCATTTACTGCGACAGCCAATGGAGTCATAGTCCCACCTACAGGGGGTCAGTCCTGAGACACTGAGGAAAACAACAGTGTCACCTAGCGGTGGCTTGTTCGCCTGCTGGCCACATTTGTGGATCAGGCTGCGTTTGTATTTGTATTTATTTTCGCAAAAAATTCTATATCTATGAAAATCAAAAACATGTATTTATGAATGTAACTGTATTTGTACAAATTGCAGACTGTGAGACACATATTGGGATGTGTTCATTTGTGAAGAAACATATTTGTGACTTGTGTTTAATTTGTGGATTAACATTTACGCATTTGTAAAGTATTTTGAGACTAATCTGTCCATAGTTGTTTAACATTTGTTGAACATAAATGGGTAATATATTTTTACCCAATACTGTAGGGAAAAGTTTCAAATGGCTTTAAGTTCCCTACATAGGGCATTTATATAGAAGCTGTCTAAACTGAAGTGTCACAAACTTTAGAAACGCCGGTTATAGGCGATTATGAATGGCTTTACATTTGACATGGCGTGCACCAGTCGGGTCTAGTTCCATAATCGACCTAGTGCCCTACAAAGTGAGTAGGGGGACATTACGGCACTTGCCTTTTCTGTTTAACCGTTAATCATCTTCCCGAAGTGCATCAGAGGGAACGTTCTGGTACGTTCATCTTAACCCCGCCCCCATTGAGTTTTACTCACTATGTCCCGCATAGAGACGCCTAAAGAGATAATATGATTGGTGAAGAGAGATGTATGTGAAAGCATCCTCGTCGCTGATTGGTGCAGACCGTAGCCGAGTCTCGGGCACCGCCCGCCGGTTCTCTCTTCTTCCCCTTGTGTGCGGGTCTGGTGGCGGCTAACAAAACCACGCTGCAAAGATGATGGGCCGCCCGGTTCTCGTTCTCAGTGAGCAACCCTGTTGTTATCTATTGAAATGTGCTTTGCTATAGGTGTAATTCTAGCGAGAGACCAGCCCTATTCGCTTCACCGTTTTTTCGACAATTTACTTTGTAACTGCGAGGCTAACAGGCTAACATGGGCATGGCATGGTCACCGGCTAGCGGCGCTTAGCTTAGTTAAGCTTACTTGTCACTTTCTGATATTATCTGCTTTGATATATGTTAGATGTCTCACTGTTTAAATTTCTGGACTTGGTTGTGTCTGCTGGCTGCACAAGCCTGAGATTGGTGTCTGTTTCACCAACCAGAATTTGCCCTTCCACCTTAAGTGGTTTAGCGAAATCATTCACCATTTAAGGTGAAACAGAAAAAGCGATTAAGAAGCAAGCATCACGTTCATATTTGTCAGCTGGTAGCCAAACGTGACGTTACCCTGAATAAATAAGAAGTGTCCATTGACCATTCTCCAACCCGTTTTATGACTATGCTTTTAAGATCGGTATATGTAAATGAGCTGTGTTCTGATTGGGTGTCCTATTAATTGCAGCCCAGACTGACACAAAATGGGTGGAGCTTTATTTTTTACGTTGAACCCATGTCCATGTCATGGATGTGACATAAATGCAATGAATACAAAAACGTCTGCAAATTGGAGCAAATTGTATTTTGTGTGATCGTTTAAATAAAATATATTAGAATGTCATTGAAAATATTACTATATTAATTTACCATTGTGTGACTTCTTCAAAACAAGTTGTTTTCCTAATTTTTCAGATGAACATAGTTAGAAAATAACACGATTCATTTAAATTTGTATATTAGATATTTGACAATGCATAGTTTACTGTTTGGTATGTCTTCAAAATACTACAGCATCTCATAAGCTAACATTTCACTACTATAAGTAACTCTTTTATTTATTTATTTTAATATCAAGGCCAGAATATGAAGAGAGAGTCTGGCCGAAAAGTCCAGACTGGAAATATCAATGCTGCTAAGGTAGGTGATTGATGTTTGTAAAGTCAGCCACTTGTATAAGACTTTAGTGATTGCAGTTAATGTGTAATGTTATACAATATTCTTAATTTGACTTTGTGTTTCAGACCATAGCAGATGTAATCAGGACATGTCTGGGACCAAGAGCTATGATGAAGGTGACTAAAAGCCACACCCTTTCTCATTCTGCATCCTTCATCATCTGCATCGTCCCTATATTTACTATGGCCATTTCAGTGTGTTTCAGTGACTAGACTGATTTGAGGTTGATTACTCGTGATCTAAAGGATATTTTTCTTTTGCTCAGATGCTGCTCGACCCTATGGGAGGTATTGTCATGACCAATGATGGCAACGCCATTCTGAGAGAGGTATTTCAGGACTGCTTTTTGTCCAGTAATGTTTTTTTGACAGAAATATGTTTCTGACATTTATTATAACTGCCTGTAGATCCAAGTGCAGCATCCTGCTGCAAAGTCCATGATCGAGATCAGCCGCACTCAGGATGAGGAGGTGGGAGATGGTACAACCTCAGTAATTATCCTGGGTGAGTGTGCATTTGCTGCTGTCTTGTTTTGTTATCGCTAAATGCTAGTCTTTTTAGAAGAGGATATTTACACTTTCCATGTGTGGGGAAAAAAAAGAACTTTGAAGCCAGTTCTCAAACAATGCAACAATAAACTTATGTTTATATGTAGCTGGAGAGATGCTGTCAGTAGCAGAGCAGTTTCTGGAACAGCAGATGCATCCTACGGTAGTGATAAGTGCCTACAGGCAGGCTCTGGACGACATGCTCAGCATGCTTAAGGATATCAGGTAGTGTATATTTTAACATTTTGTCTATTTTGAGTGTGATTGTGAATCAAAACAAATTAGTAATGTCAAAGGTCGGTAACATGGTCAAACAGCATTATTTTACTGAACTGTATCAGCTTTATTGGGCTCAATTTTTAGTCCGACCCTCTGTATATTCTCAGTGGCAGGCTCACACTCCCTCCTCCTCTTCCTGTAGCACGCTTCGTAAATGTTGTTGTGATCTTATTCTGCTGGCCACCGTAGCAGGGACACTTCTTTCTGACTGTTCCATGATGAGACTTGATTAGAGTTGCCAACCGTCCCGTTTTTGGACACTGAATGCTGTGTTGTGATTTTGGACCAATAAGTAGGTCTGGGCAATATGACCAAAAAATTTGATATCTCGATATGCCTAAAAGAAATGGTGATATACCATATGATATGGTTTTAATAATATCGTAACAAAAAATAATGTTAAAGTAGTGTCTATTTTTAACATGAACATGCTGCATTATCTAACTAATTATCAACTGTATGTCTAAATAGTGATGTCCTGGTCAAGTTATTATTTATTTAATTTTTATTTTTTTTGCCCCAGATTCAAATCTTTTTAATATTGAGTATCTGCCGATACAGATTCCCGATCTGATACTTACATTTTCCTAGATAGTTTTGTTACACACAGTGCACACTTAAAGTAAACTCAGCCCAGTGTATCTGTTTGACACTGAATATCTGCAGCACTAAACGATGGACAGCTAAGTCTGGCTGCTGATTTGCTAAATAAAAGTGATGACCAATGAGAAGTGCATTCTCTGTTAAGGAGCCATGGAGTATCTGCCCCTCCAGCTGAAGGAGAGCAGCATGTCTCAAACAATTCATGGTCTTAAAAGCTTCACCACTGGTTTCATTTTTGTTCATTGTTGACTTACTCACAGTTATCAGAGAGGTAAACTGAGAACTGCTCGAGAAGCAGATAGTCCATGGCTACTAAACAGCAGAGAATGCACGTCTCATAGGTCGTCGCTTTTATTAAGCCAATTAGCTGCCAGACTTGGCTTTCCATCATTTAGTGCTGCAGCCAATGGAGTCACAATCCTGCCTACAGGGGTCTGTTTTATGGCGGCACTAAGAGAAACTGGTTTGTGCTGAAGAGAGAGAGAACTTATTTTAGCACCGTGTCTTGAAGAAACTACATTTAATTACGTCCTCAAAACATCAGTGATGACAATAAAGCTGATTGACTTTTAGAATCTGTGTAATTATTTATACATAAAAATCACATTAAGTAATTTCATATAAGTTTACTTGAAGTGTACACTGTGTAACAGTACTATCAAGGAAAATCAAAGTATCTGGCTAGGTATCAGCAGATACTCAAAATTAAAAGACTTGGACTGTGATCGTGGGCAAAAAAACCTTATCGGGATATCACTAAAACAAATTTAATGAAATTCCACCATGCTCCATGGGGGTCAGGTTGTATGACTAATAAGTGAATGCAGGCTCTTCATAACAGATGAAATTATCTGAGATCTTTAATGTCCGGCAGCACTCCAGTTGACCCAAACGACAGGGAAATGATGTTGAAGATCATAAACTCAGCCATCAACACCAAGGCACTGAGTCGCTGGTCAAGCCTGGCATGCAACATTGCTTTGGACGCAGTGCGCACCGTAGAGCTTGAGGAGAATGGACGCAAAGAGATTGACATTAAGAAATATGCCAAGGTGGAAAAGGTAGGGCTCACCATGGTTTGTGTTCATCAGCCCAAATGCAGGGTTGCTCATAATGTTTTTGAGAAAATCAAACATAAAACAGTAAATACTGTCAGTGTTTGTGTGTGACATCTTCAACAGTTTCTGAGTTACACGTGATTCTTGCGTATGTCTCTCCATTCTGTGTTGTTGATATAAAATTATATGCTCTAACACAAAGTTTCATTCACTAAAGAGAATAACAAGGGGTAATATTCATTCATGCATTGTCTATAACTGCTTATCCAGTTCAGGGTTATGATGGGTTCGGAGCCTACCCAGAATCACAGGAGTTTGGAATGTGTATGTTGAACATTTGTATAGTCACACATATTGAAAGACAGATCTGGTGAATCCTGAGCAAGCTTGCAAGAAAAAAAAATCAATTCTGGTGTATCCATTAGTTCTGAGTAGTTTTTCATCAGTGATCAGGGTCTAATTTTCACAGATCGCTGAATCACTCAGTATTCCATAGAAAAGTTTCATTAAAGGCTGACAATTGGAGATGATCTACTGAACATAGAAGTATGATTTCAGATGTTTTGTCCACTGCATCTTCTCCTAAAGGGGAGAGTTTGCTTCATAAATTTGTTTAAGAATAAATCAGATTATATTCACTTGTGTGTAGGTACCTGGTGGAATCATTGAAGACTCCTGTGTACTGAAGGGAGTGATGGTAAATAAGGACGTAACACATCCACGCATGCGCCGTCTCATCAAGAACCCTCGAATTGTGCTTCTAGACTGCTCCCTAGAGTACAAGAAGGGTGAGAGCCAGGTAAGATGGAAGGGAAATAGAGATGCACAAAGATCGTCTTGACATAACTCCCAAAAATGTGTTCACAAATATCACAAAAAAGACTGCAATATTTGGTATTGGATTATTAATTTGACTGTGCAGTGTGCAAGATCTACAATAGCCGACAACAGTATTTATCCAATCTGGGCATACATGCCTCAGTCCAAAGAGTCTCTTCATTGAAATAGTTTGTTTTCAATGTTTTAATCTTAGACGGATATAGAAATCACTCGTGAGGAGGACTTTGCCAAAATCCTCCAGATGGAGGAAGAGTATATCCAGCAGATTTGTGAAGATATCATCCGCCTTAAGCCTGACCTGATTTTTACTGAAAAAGGAATCTCAGGTAGACATTTGCATGCACACAGCAACAATGCATATGTTATATATTCCTTCACTGTTATTTTACATACTGTGCTTTTTTTCCCACTTTCTAAAGCTGTGACATTTTTATTTCTAGCATAATTTATATTTACCATTCATATACCTTAATATATAACAGGAGTAGAAGGTGTTATTCGTCATAAATAAATGTTCATTTAACTTGAAATTACTTTCACCAGATCTTGCTCAGCACTATCTGATGAAAGCCAACATCACTGCAATTCGTCGCGTCAGAAAGACTGACAACAACCGTATTGCCAGGTGAGGATTTTTTTTTCTTTCCCTCTTCAGCCAGTTATCCATTTACCCCTTAAAACTTTACGTGAGACTTTGAGTATTTGCCCTCTCACTTTCACAGAGCTTGTGGTGCTCGGATTGCCAGTAGGACAGATGAGTTGCGTGAGGAAGATGTGGGAACTGGAGCAGGCTTGTTTGAAGTGAAGAAAATTGGTGACGAGTATTTCACTTTTGTCACAGAGTGTAAAGACCCCAAAGCCTGCACCATCTTGCTTAGAGGAGCCAGCAAGGAAATCCTAGCGGTAAGAGACAAGATGAGTCTCAGGAGATCATTTGTGCTTTAGCCTTTTTTATTTTTATTATTATTATTAAAGTCCCCCACTGTCAGTTAACTTGGAAATAACACTTCTACTTGGAAACAGGCAGAAGATAATCATCATTATGGAATACACTGCCACTTTGTCATTAAAGGAACACTACGTAATATTTTTACCTTAGTTACAGTTTCAAAATTAATGTGATGCTCCACTGACCTAAAATGTGGAGAATAGGGCCTCTATCATTGCTACTCTGGGCTCAGCACTGCAGAGACTGCACTATGTAATTTTTGGTGCCATAAATAGGTATGACACTAGGGGGTGCCACCTGGAGCAAAAAAAGCCCAATCTTAGATGGTGTTCCTTTTTTAAGCTACAGCAGAATTAATTATTACACAACTATTTTACAGAAACACAGAATTATCAAGCTTATGCTTTTTAAATGTGTGTGTTTTATTATTATTATTATAATTTTTTATATATTTTTTTTTATACCCTCTTAGGAAGTAGAACGTAACCTACAGGATGCAATGCAGGTGTGTCGTAATGTGCTGCTGGACCCATATCTGCTGCCAGGTGGTGGTGCTGTAGAGATGGCTGTGTCCCACAGGCTGACGGAGCACTCTCGAGCTCTGACTGGTGTGGAGCAGTGGCCTTACCGAGCAGTTGCTCAAGCCCTGGAGGTCATCCCTCGCACTCTCATCCAAAACTGTGGTGCTTCTACCATCCGTTTGCTCACGTCTCTTAGGGTCAGTATGTTCATATATGTTATGACACAAGCATCAAATACGTTTCTACATTAGCCTTTCAAGATAGGAAATGTGGCTAATGGCATTGTATGTCCTAACAGCAGGTCTTGTGAGGTGTTCATGGGCACTAAAGCCTCGATGTGTAAAAGAGCCAGACAAGCTAGCCTTTACCCCCTGCCAAACAGATCAAAGCTTGGGTGCCCATGAATCTGTTGCTGATTCACATATTTCCTGCCTTGGACAACATTTGTGATATTAACTAACCACTGCATACTAGGAACGCGACAATAGATTTTATTAACTTTCCTTATGAAGTGGTTCTAATCTTGTAGCTGATCTGTGTTCTCTGCTTAAAAGTTCATAATCACATTATTCTCAACAATACACCAGTAAATTTTATGTAAAAGTCACGTACTAAAAATATATTTTACAATATTTTTATCTATTTCAAGCATTTGCTGAGAATTTATTGAATATACTGTTTACTTTTTTTTGTAAAATCATATCTTTGGTTGAGTCACTATGCAGGATTCAAGATGCCCAACTTTTAGCAGATACCTAACTAAAGTATATCCTCACATGGGCAGTAGTGAATTGGACTAAGGCGCTTTTAAGGCAGTTTTTTGAAGGCATATTAAAAAATTTGCTAATATGAAATAAAATGTCAAAGTTAAACTTTATTATAGCACAGTTTGGACAACAGTACATTCAACTTTTAATTTTTGTTTAATTTGACTATGAACTAGAATGTAACAGCTTCACGTCTTAACGGTGCAATGTGTATTCTGGGGAATTCAATGTCATTGTTAAAAAGAAAGAAATGGTTACATGCTGGTGGAGATGCCACGTTTTCAAATCATGTAATGGAGATGATCTTGGTTTTCACCAAAAATCATGACCATTATATAAGTGCATCCGTATTTTAAACATCATTTTATGATTCTGGTTGCCTTTTCTGTCAAAATAACTACATAGTCCTTGTGTGTGCTTTTGCAGGCGAAGCACACCCAGGAGGGCAGCACCTCATGGGGAGTGAATGGAGAGACAGGCGCTTTAGCAGACATGGTGGAGCTGGGCATCTGGGAGCCACTGGCTGTCAAAGCTCAGACATACAAGACTGCAGTAGAGGTACAGACTCAGAACTCATCTGTCTCTTCTTTCATGTTCTGTCTCTAGCCTCTGTTCCCTTGTGATTATGGAATAATTTTTGCTGGTTCCCACTGCCTCACATGCTCTATATAATTGACATTATAGTTCACTCTTTATTTGCTGCATTTTAGAAACTGCTGTATATTGTGTGAGGATTATTCTCCAGATATTTCCTAAACGGGTAGATAATGACAATTTTTGTTAATTTTTTATTTTTATTTATTTAAATTTTTTTTTTTGCAAATGTGTCTCCTGCAGATTCTCACCTGAACATGTGACTCAGTGTTTTTTTTTTTTTAAAGTGTAATATTGTCAGTGTATTGATCACATGCACGAATGTTACTGCAGACTGTCCACGACCCTTCAAAACCACACCCATGTCAAAACTTGAGCACAGAGCAGCTGTAACTGGTATGCAAAGGCAAATATCAAATGTTTATAGAAAGGTTATCCATCATTAAAAGTGGTCATACTGTGTAAAAGGTTATGCATCACTAGTTTAAACCATTATACTTACTCTCCATTTTCTTTTTCATAAAAGCTTTTGCAAGCGTACACTTATATTTCGTTCATCCATAAGAGCAAATCTTGAATTTAATAATCCCTGGATACTCCTACAGTATGAATTCTGAAGTCTCTCTCCTCCTATTGTTGCAGCGGTTAAAGTTCTTTGGTAATTACCTAGCTTTCCAGTCTAACAAGATGGTTTTCTTTATCTTTAGACGGCCATCCTGCTCCTGCGTATTGATGACATTGTGTCTGGGCACAAGAAGAAGGGGGATAAAGGAGAAGAGACAGGAGGACAGGGAGCTGAGTAGATGAACAGGAAGAAAACATGGAGGTGTTAAAACATGGGAGTGAACAACAAGATCAAAAAGGTGGCTGTCTAGAATCGATAACCGTGGCTTCTGATAGACTGTTCTCCTCAAACAACAATTTATGGCGTTTATTCATTTATTAGGCCTCACTTAAGCTGTACTTGTCTCCTTTGTTTTCTAGCCCTTTTAAAAGCATTTAAAGACATTAAATGTTTAGGTTCTTTTGTTAACACACCTCTGAATGTGTAAATCCAATTCATGCTTTACTTCATACCTGTCTACAGGGGTTGTTACCTTTTTATTTGCTACTTATGATAAATTTCAATATCCAAACATGTGTCAGGGTTGTCATTGAGAAAGCAATCTGTTATATCCAGTGTCATGTTCTGCTAGTCTTGTTTATTTATTAGAAGTATCCACTTCATTCCTGATCTAAAGCAGTATTCAGTAAGAATAGGTAGTGTGTAGAGGAATATTTCTCCGTTTAAAAAATAAAATCCTCCACAGATGGTTCAGAAAAAGTAATTGCACATTAAATGATGGAGTTAGCATGGATGCTCCTTTAATTTTGCCTTATTGTATTTATTTAAAATTCCATTGTTAATGAATGCAAGAGGCTACTATTATTTTTAAATAAGAAACTTGAAATTTTACAACATGCACCACTAATTTTCTAATACTTAGTTATGTACTGCTTCAGCCTTAACATTAACATCAGTCCTGTTCAGAAAAGATAACACCGTTCTTTTGGATAGTTTTTGTCTGTGTGAGAACTGGCTGCCTATTTTAGTGTGAGCTTATATTTATTAGCCGTGTGCATGCATTATGTATTGAGGGCATGACGTGTAGAAAGAAGCCGTCTTTGTTTCACATCGGACCAGTAACGGCCACGATGCACGGAAGTGCGTATATGCAGATGTACAGATAGCCAGCAGAGACAGCTGTGGCTGAAACATTTAAGCACACTTACTCATTGTGTTTTGTTTTTGGGACAACACTGCTTGCTGCACACCTGTTCAAAGATCTGATTTTTTTTTTTTTTTTTTTTCCATTCCTTGTTGCACTGTCTAGATCTCACAGTAGTCTTTTGTTGGCCAAAAAGCCAAGGAGCGTATGAACACTCCAAAAGACCACAGCATAATTTTACGAGTTGCTACTGAGTCTGATTAAAACAACTGTGATCTCTCTTGTAGCTTGGAGATTTTACAAACTGCTAGTTTGTGCTGGATGTCTGCATTTCTTTGATTATGTAATACCTGGTTCCAGATATCAAATTTGCATAATGGAAAGTGGAAAAGCACTGTTAGAGAAGAAATTAAGAGGCTGGATTTTTGTCAAGAGAACAATTTTAATGTTGAGATTACAGCATCCAGAGTGTTGTTTATCATACAGTTTTATGTATTCTCAAATAACAAAAACCCACACAGCGACATTTACAGTATTTACAAATCTATTCTTTTGCACCCTGATTTTTATAAACAGTGCCCTAGTGGAGCTTACTGGACTGATATATGCTCTTTCCTTACCCAATAGCCAGCCGTACTCTTGGTTTTCAATTAAATGTGCCTTTCTATTGATCTCCAGTGAAATAACATCAGTGTCATGTCAGAATACTGGCTTTCCAACAGTTGTAATCCATGAAGTGAGATCCAGTGCATTGCTGTGTCACAGATGTCCAAACAGGTCCACAAGTGTTTCTGAGACATTTATGAATTTATCCTTGAGCTCTCTCGCCAGTCTCTGGGTCTATGCCACTGTCCAGCTCTGAAAAATGCACAGAGCATGAAAGGACTACACAAAGACTAATACATTCAAGCATTAAAAATTGTTTTCTTATTCAGTTTGAAAGGTTAAGGCTACATTTACATTACAAGCCTCATTAAGCAGTTAGGGTTTTTTGCTCAGGCCAGTTCAGTCTGCCTTGGTGCTTTGCATGAATAAATGCAAGTGACCTGTATCTGTAGTATGAACCAATCTGTGCGGGAAATTACCTGCATGTGCCCAATGATAGAATTATGCACCCAATGTCAAGCAAATCAACATTATTGACGTGCCATGCACATAAATTAGCAACAAGAAAGACTAATGAAAACAGATCTGATGGTTCACATTCCTGTTAAATGCCCATGAAATGGATGCATATCTGTTCTAGGACCACATATTTAACGGCCTCAACTGATGAGGAAAAAACTGGATTTTACATGTCCACGCAGCCTTGAAAAAAATATGAAGGTGAAGGTAGTCTACAAGTGAGGTCAAAAAATGATACAGGGTGGTAATTCGTGGTCCCCTTATACACCTCTAGCAAGTGCATGTTATTTTACATCGTGATCTTGAGTTCTGTTGTTGCTATTCCACAGTGCCTCAGTGTGATTTTATATGCAGATTATACAAGCTGTGTGTGTTTTTATCTTGTCACACGGAGGGCACCTAAAAGTAGCTGACATTAGTGCTCATTAATCATGTCTGGATTGGACACAGTGCATGCTGACTCACCCATACTGGGATCACTTGTGGACAGGATGCTTTGATGGAGTCTCAGGAGGTTGGATGGTGAAGATACTGGCCCTGTGCATGAGGCCCCTGCTGAAAGATTTGAGAAGGAGGCTTCCGCCTCACAGGGAGCTGCTGCCTCTGCGTCCATAGCTGTAAAAGACAAGTGGAAGCTTAAAATCAGCACGACAGTTTGAGCTTGAGGCCTGTGTGAAGCTGCTTGGCTTGTGAGTGTACCTGAATATGCCCCCTGCTGCTCCTGCAGCTGATGGTAGGGAGCGCCCAGGCCCTGTGCATAAGCCTTAGCGCAGTTCGCATGACAGTTGCCCCACCGCCTTCCTACAGCCTCTGAGCAACTGCTGGAACCTACACACGACGAGTGAAAACAGCTGGTTACGTAACGCAGGATGACGTAGCAGTTCCCTAATCGTGTAAGGTGAAATAAGTGTAAAGTGCGTTCAATTTCCTCACAAAAAAACATGTCCTAAATTAGTTAAAGATGTTACAGACTGCTGCTAGGAACAATAAGAATTTAGAAACCTCCCTTTTATTACCGTTTACAATAAAAGGTTTCTGTCCAACTTCCTACCTATAAACTGTAGCCATTTCTTACTTTCCCCTTGCTGACAGAAATGAAAGCACCAGTGTGGCCTACGTATAAACTTTCAAGCCATGGCTCGTATTATTTTTCCCGAAATCTAAAGCCAAATCCCCGCGTGCTGGTCAACATCCGTTTTCCATGAACTTGTCTTACCGCTGCACTTGATTTTCCTCAGTTTTCTAAAGGGGCAGCTCTCGCGGATCCTCAGCAGACAGGCGCTGTGTTTCCGTCTGGTCGTGGAGCCAAACATGCTCTCTTCAGCTCTCCTCCTTACTTCGAAATGTAATGTAATGGACAAGTTTAGCCTCGGCTCTTCTCTGAGGGTTAAACTCGACAATGTTTTGTCGAGAATAAGTTAATGCTGCATTTTTGCCCTCCGACCGAACTGCGACCTGTAACCCGTTTAACAGGTTCAGAGCGCTGCCAAGGTTCAGCACAACTCAGGAACTACCAAACACAGCAGTGAGAGAACTGGGACGAGTGGTAAAGTCTTTATTTCATGTCAGCATGTCGGTTAAAAAAGTTCCATTCATGCACTAAAACACAAGCTTTTACATTCACAGTGACAAGTTTCATACTTATGCATTGGGTTTAATTAAATAATTTGAACACTTGGTTCTATGAGTTTAGAGAAGAAAGCCAAAACAACGATAAGAAAAACAGCCCCACATTTATACATTTCCATCTCTCCTTTACAGCATCTGTAGGTTTATTGTAGTCGGAATTCTATCCCAAACGTTCCCCACACAATCTACCAAGATTTTGTCATTACACTAAAAGCATTTCGCTCTAAAACAAATTTTAACATTGTAACTAAATGTAACTGAAGGAAGCCAATAAAATTAAAAGCTCGATTTCTTAGTGTGTCAAAGCATATTTTGGAGCCAGTGATTTCTGTAAATGTAACTAACAGTAAAAAAAAGAAAAGCTTTGCATAATAAAGCCAGTGTGTGCGGTTAGTGGTAGGTGTGCATTTTCAGACAGAAGATTTTGTGTCTGCGTAGGAGGACAGGGAGCCTAAAAGATGCACAAGCTCTTATAGACTACATAGCCTTGTTTTCTATAACTGATACTTTAGCATTCTTACTGACAGAAAGCAAGAGAGATAAAAGAACATTAAAGTATAATCTCAGTCTCCTCTGAAATGTAACACCTTTGTTCTCGAGTTCTGGCAGTTTGGCAATTAAACCATTCTTTCTACCCACACCAAGTCTGATAAATTCATCAGTGCCAAGTCTCCAATGAGGGTGAGAGAGAGAGAGAAAAAAAATGATATGGTGAAACGAGTACTGGAAAAATGAGGACATCTGCAGCATCCTCAGTTCTTTCTCTGTGCACAGTCAAAGAGGATTATCTTTGCATACAGCACTGGCAATAAGTTATTTATTTATTTTTGATATTTTATATATTACCACAATCTCTTTACTTTTAAATCATTTGCTAGCAGGTAGTTAAACGGTTTTCTAATTACGACCTGTTTCGTACAGGAGATTTGAAGAGGTTAATCATCAGCGTTAAATGATGCAGCCCATCTGCAGCTTCTGACTATTTGATTGTTTGTTTAATTATTGTTGTGCAGTTATTCATAATGAATTTCAAAACTCAATATTGGCCTTCACAGAAGAAAAAGGTACTGCACTGTGTAATACAAAGGAAAAACAAAATAGCTGTAATAACAATCGAAGCATTAACAGCGCAGTGTTCAAATATATGGGCGCTACGGTGTCATGCTGTTCTGTATCTCACACAGTACAAAATAAATCAAGAAAAATAAACATCTTACAACGTTTTCAAACTACACACACACAAAAACAGACATGATTGTTATAGAGAGAAAAAAAGATTACACATCAGAATATACCAGCAATTAAACTTTTAATTAGAAATCTCTTTTGTACTCTGTAACATCTATTTAATGTTAATGCAGGTTAATTTGAGAAACTCTACAGAAGATTATACTCCAGTAATTAATTACTATTAACTTTACTGTTGATAGCATTACTGTCATAAAATCTAATACTAAGTCTTAGAGCCATCTTAGTAGATTACCAATTGGCTTAGTTTAAGCAGCCAGTCTCATTTTACCTAGGAATCCACCTAGCCTCAAAATCTAGAAAAATCTAAAAATTGATTTGTTCATTCTACTGTTAGCTAATAGCTTTAGACTTCTCTCCTTCATAAACAGATAGTTTATCATCCTGTTTCTTCCCCATTATAGGGCTGTGCTTCTTTGGGCAATTTTTGTAGCACGTCTTGTACCAAAATTTCCTGCTCAGAAGTGAACAGCCAGACCCCTGTGAGCAGGCACTATATATAAATAATCTGACTCTTAAGTGCTTCTATAAAGAGCAGCATTTGTAATTTTTGGTGAACAAATTGTAACATAAATTAAAATGTAAACCTAAGCTCAATGTCCAAAATGCTGACTGAGGGACAAACATGAAATCTCTCAGAATTCCTTGCTTTTTTAAATGCTTTTAATGAGGGTGTAAACCTTGCCTAAGGAAAACTGAACTGGGCATCGTAGAGTTAACTACTCTACTCTTTTAGTTGTTCCTCTAACCCCAGAACCTCTGCCTCTGCCCTGGAGGAACTTCAGATGCATCCAACTCATCTGGGCCAAAGACTGAGCCAGCAGAGTCAGCCATGAAGATGAAGTAAAGGTTGGCCACAAGCATGGTCATCATTGGCAAAAACGAGAAGCCGAAGCCGAAAGCCCTTATGCTACTACCCCAAGCAGCTGCAATCCAGTACACCAGCCTGTGGGGTGCATAAATAGTGAGTGAATATCTACCGTGTCTAGGTACATATGGTAAGTAAAAACTTACAAAATATAAAAGATGAGTGTTTACTGAGCTACTATATATATCCCTTTTCTAAATAGAAAAATATTTGTAACTTTAAATGAGCCCCTACACAATGTACTATAACATTTTAATATAAAGGTATTATAACATTATAAGGAACCACCACCCCAAACCAAGATTTTTTTTTTTCATCCAGGGTTTAACTTTCCACGGTTTGGATAACTAGTAATCAGTAGGAAATCTAGATTGTGTTACCTGCCAAAGGCAAAAATGATGGTAAGTAGGGGCACCAGTTTGAGGAGGTTCTGGTTCAGATAGGCAGCCATCACACCCAACTGCAGGAAGTACAGGAGGAAGAGGGAGATCGAGTCATCCACAAAGCGGCGATGGACATTCACCCGTTCAACATCAGTCACTCCATCACACTGAGGTTTAAAAGAACGATACTTCAGACGGGACACACCCAGCACCAGCACACCTGGTCAGAGAAGAGTAACATCAAAGGGCAATGTTAATAGAAATCTTGTTTGAGCCGGATTAATTTCCCCTCTGTAGATTTTAAATGTCTCACGAATTTAAGTTGAGCTAGTGGTTTTCTGTAGTTGACTGAACCTGGAACTTTCTCAGTAAACATAACCCTGTTCATATAGAGCTCATACAATAAACACAACAAACTTGCTAATAAAAAAACTGTTTTAATCAGTAAGCAGTTCACTACCCATCCTCCTTACCCAGTACAATTGGGATGACAGCAAAAACTGAGCAGCGGAGTGTGTAGACCAGCCTTAGAGGGGCACTGTCCAGCAGAGGAGCATCAAAGGGCAGGAAGGTGTGACCTCCCCATACCAGGACTGGGAAAATCAGAGCTGACATCAATAATGATACTCCCATTTTCAGCACATCCCGGTTTGTTCCAGTACATCCACCTTGAAAGAGGAAAATAATATTTAGATATGTTGGCTTTCTTCAAAAGTGTAGCCTTCTACTTAATGATTATTAGGTTAAATGTTAACAAGAACAGAGAATAATGTCATTGCTGTTGTTACAAATCTTGGTTCTCCTTTTTGTTGTGTGTAATTTTAAACTAATTCCCCATTAATCATGTTAGTTAATCAATAATTATTCAAATATTGTAAAATTATTTTGTCCATTAAATCATGCAAATGTTCACACATTCATAACAATAAAAAAACTTAACAAAATAGCGCAGGAATAAACTACAGAGTCAAAGTAGCCCAGACACCCTCTCCCCATCTCAATTGTTTGGTTTGTTTGATTGTTTAGTTTAGTTTCTTCTGCACATGTAGGATCTTATGCAAATGAGAAAATGTGAAAAAATAAAATAAATACAAAATGTCCCCAGCAACTTACAGCACTGTCGCTTGCCCTTGGAGTAGTCATGATAGTACACATCTGGGGGCGTTCCTTGAATCCCAAGAAAGGGGCTTTTCTCTGTGTTTTCTGGGTCCTCCCAGAGGTCTTTGTTCTGTCTGGGTGGGTCAGGCATGCTGACTGAGCGCAGGACAGTCACACTGGGGCCAAAGACCCCTGCAGCCTTCTCTGGCAAGGAGTTCAAATCCTCCACCTCAATCTCCAAATGTGCCTCCTTTGCTTTCTGCTCGAGACGCTCTTTTTCCTCCAGCTCTCTCTCACTCTCCGTCCTGCTCACTCCACCACGGACTGATGTGCAATCTGATCTTACACTTGCTTCCTCTGCTGCAACATCTGATTCACTTCTGTCTAGTTTCAGATCAGAACCTGCTTTGTCTCCCATGCTGTCTGGCTGATTAGTCTTATCTCCAGGCCACTGCAGAGTGCTCGGTTCCACACGAGCACTGCTGACCATTCCATCCTCTCCTTCCATTCCATTCACGTCCTTCTTCATCTTATTTTCCTCCGCTGCCCAACCAGGGGTGTCACACCCAGCTGTCAGTCCTGGAGGGGCCTCGACCACTGGATCTGATTCCGAAGAAACGTTCTCAGACATCTTGGTGAATTAAGATGTGGTTCACTATGCTGGCTCTCAATTCTTGTTAAATCATTAAATAACTGCAGGCCATCTCTCAAAACAAGGCCCCTGTGATTACATTTGGCCACTTTGTATTTCCTTCTAAAAAGAAAAAGAAAGAAAGAAAACAAATTGCAGAACGGTGAGTATTTCACATATACATACATAGATACTTTTTTTTTTTAGCCAAAATAATTGTTTGAAATATTGGTGCTATTTTTAGACATATTGTTCTTTTAAGGAACAGGTACAACTACTAATTATTTAATAAGGCAAAGAAATGTATGTATTTTTACAGTTGCATCACTTTATGTAAAGACACTCTGAAGAAAGGTTTTGGCTTTACTAATATCGGATCTTAATATTGCCATCTTCGCTTTTGATAAAGATGGCTACTCAAATGTTCTGAATTAAAGATAACAGTTGTATTTAGAACCATGAATTCGATAAAGAACCACTTGTGTCCTTAAATCAATATTTGAGAAATTGTTCTTCAGATGATGGATAACGTGTTCTATATAGAATCGTTTTAAAAATATTTGTATAAAGCGCTAAAATGTGTTCTCCTGTTGTTATTAAGTGGATACCCCACGCTAAAAATCATTTACGCACACACACGTTTCGTAAAACCCCTCTATCGTTTAAGCTCTGTTCTAAACACACGTTGGACACACATTGTCTTTAATCAATAATGTCTTTAATACCAGGGCATTTTAAAGAGTGTACGCCAACTGAATGGCACATGGACTCTGTCTAGTCTGACATCCTAAACCAACAAGAGTCTTTGTAAACCGCACAGAAACTGTATCCTCGGAGCAAACAGCTGAGGACTGAGTGTTCAACAGCGGTAAGTCAACTTTTAGAAAATATACACTTTTGATTTTTAACATTTTTAAAAAACATTTATAAATTGAACATTCCTTCAGTAAAAAAAAGTTGCCGACTGGTAACAGGCCTCCTGTAAATTAAGGTAATAACACGGAAGTAACGTTAGAGGCACGGCCTGTTTGTATCAACATCGACAGGTCTGAACACCACATTTAGTGTAAATATCTCCATTACACTCACCCAAATCTCCACAAGAGACAATAACGTTCTTCTCGAAGTTTACTCGGTTTTCTTCAAAAGTGTTCTTCGTGTAAGTGGTGTTTTGGGTCTTTCCTGTAGGTGGGGGTTCAGGTGCGTTCAGGTGAAGTTAAGCAACTCTTAAAGGGGAGGTTTACTTTAGTTTATTTTAGGCTTAGTCTCAAATTGCTCCCTTTTCCCTACATAGTGCACTACACTGGTCAGGGAATGATGACATCACACTTTTGATACCAAAACGTTTGATAAATATCCATATGCTACATCTGGGGATTTGGTCATAGGCCTCGCTTCTCCAGGGTGTACATTTATTTTGTATTTGACTGTGAAAGCCACTTATGTAATGCACAGTATACGTCGTAGAATGGCATTTGAGACACAGCTTTATGGGACTCAAGTGTTTAAATTAACCTGAAACAACAATAAATTACAAATACTGTTACAGTGGTGAAATCATGAATCTCGAATTTCATGTACAGTATCAAGCAGCATATTGTGTTGATTTTTAATGTACTATTATTGAACACGGGTGGATTTTCCTGATGCATCAACCTTTTTATTTCTTCCTAGTAGTAATTTATAATGAAATGTAAACGTGTACTATGAATTGATAGAAAGAGTTACAGTAGAACATTTAATGCCCGATGTTGCAAAAAATTTGTTTCTTTTTGTTCCAAAAAGATCTTCTGTGATGCCTCAGCCATCCAAAGCCTGCAGCAGTAAAAGCCGTAAGTGTTGTGTTCTATGACGTTTTGCGTGCCACTGGCCTGGCCAATACTGTACACCTACCACTGTAAAGACTCACGTACCGCTAGAGGGCGCTTTCCTCACTGTCTCAGACAAATGTCATGTAGGCCAGGCCAGTGGCATGTTAAGAAAAAAAACGTCACTGTACAAGTGTGGGTACATTACTCAACGCACAACTCATCACACAACTGTGATGTTTAAATTCTTTAACTGTTTCTGCCAACACTTTATTCCTTATTTAGGTGTTAATATTGAAGTAATATAATGCACAATTCTTTGCTAACATATGGTACTAAGGAGAAAAAAAAGGACATGGCAAAAACGGAGCCTCAGAAGGTTTTTTTCATGTACTACAATTAACCCTGTAAAGTGTAAAATAATTGCTTATTTTTTCTGTATACATTTAATCAAAAGATTTCATTGGCATATTACAATACAATAGCTAGCATACATTTTATTTAGTGTTTTTTTTATTATTATTATTGAATAAGTTTTACACCGCAACTGCAAGAGTCAATACATTCCTGATGACGTTACGACGCAACACCCTTAGGCTGTTCCAGATGGAGTCTTCAAAGGACTGTCCTACCAAGCACATGTGCTACCTCGGTTGCAGCCGGTTGTATCACAGCTAATGAATCATATAGGACATCAACAAATAAATAATTTGGGCAACAAGTATATAAATCATTCAGGGCATTCAGTGGTACATGAAGTAGCAAGAGATATTATACCTAAAAAATATTATACCTAATTAATAAATGTATTCATAACTGAAAATCTGACGTTTTAATGTGTGAATTACATAATGTTTCACAATGTACATAATTATTCCCCAGTAAAATTTGTTTGTGCTAAAAAAAAAAAAAAAAATACTACTTATACACTGTATTTGATTACGTAAGGGAACGGTGGGCTGCATTTTTCCAAGGGATGGAACACAATTCCCACTTACTTGAGAAATGTGTGCCCAGTTTCAGCTGCTTATTAGACTTAAGCAAAGGCTAGAGACAGACATAAGCAATTTGGACTTTATTACAAAATTAGAAACAAGAAAAACATATCATTGCCAAATCTGTCAAAAGGCAAGCAAAAATAGAGTGAAATAACGCGAGAATTCTTTACATGTGATCATTTAGGGAATCACCAAGTGAATCATATACGGAATCACCAATAATTTAGGGAATGAAACAAATGAATTATTTAAGGAATCATCAAATGAATCTAGGGAATATAGGGATTCACCCTGTGAATCATTTAGGGAATCGTTAGAGAATCCTTAGTGAATCGTTTAAGGAATCTTTAAGGAACACTTATTGAATCATTTAGGGAAAGTGTAATTTTATTATTTATGAAATCAACAAAATGAACATTTAGAGAACAAGTAAACTTGCAATTTAGGGAATTTGTACATTTATCAATTAAGAAACAAAATAATCAGTTAGGGAGTCAATGAGTAAATAATTTAGGAAACGAAACAAGTGAATCATTCAAATAATCTTATAAGGAAAGTATGAATCATTAAGGGAATCACCAAGTGAATCATTTAGGGAAACAAAACAAGGGAATAATTTAAAGAATCACCAAGTGACTCATTTACAGAACGAGTACATGAGTAATTTAGGAAACGAGTAAATGAATCATTAATTAAATCAACAAATGGACCTTTTATGGGATCATCAAGTGAATCATTTAGGGAAACACCAATTAAATCGTTTAGGGAACGAATGAAATGAATAATATATATATATATATATATATATATATATATATATATATATATATATATATATATATATATATATATATCACTAAGTGAATCATTTAAGCAATCATAAAATGATTAATTTTCAGAATGAGTAAATTAATCATTTAGATAACAATAAATTAATAATTTAGGGAATTACATAGTGAAACCAGTAATAATGTCAAAAAAATGTAAAGTTAAAGTTGAATGTCCGGATATGCCAAAACACCTATCATGAATCAAATTTGTCTTTTAAATTGTTATGTAGCTGATGTTAGGTGGATTAGCTATCTTGTTGTAGGTGTTCTTG
Source organism: Hoplias malabaricus (assembly GCF_029633855.1). Classification (NCBI taxonomy): domain Eukaryota; kingdom Metazoa; phylum Chordata; class Actinopteri; order Characiformes; family Erythrinidae; genus Hoplias; species Hoplias malabaricus. Next base: position 21,595,852 of record NC_089809.1, read on the forward strand.
GGTTGCAACCCATCAAATATTATGTTTTTTTTTATATATATAAATGCTTAATTCTAAATTTGACACTTGAATGTACACTTACCATTTGATACATTTTGGGAAATGCCAAAGATATATATGTAAATTTATAAGCTTACATAATAGATCATATGTAGAATTGTGTATCATTAGATTCAAGAGTATTAGTATATAATACTTATGTAGTCTACAGAACACATTTCTTCACTGAATAAATGACATTTGCAATTAAAAAAATATCTGCTTGGAAGTAAAGGAAAATAAAAATGATAAAAAATCTGATACAGAACATTACTTTTAAATATCTATATCTACTAAATATGCTCAGAATGTTAAATAACATAATGTATAATTTAATGAAGTGCCTCTCCTCTTTAAACATTATACGAGTCATTAAACTCTCTGTCATGATGGGCTAAATAAACTGGCTCGACAACATTGACATTAGTGTTATATGTCCCACTGGTCTGTGGCTCAGTAAAATGACGCTGTCTCTACTGGTCTAAACGAGAGTGAAAGCACATCTGTAAATGTTGACATTCAGGGATGAAGATGGATCTGTTAGGTTTGGTACCTCTGTGGCTTTGCTACAGTCTGTTTCTACAACAGCACTGCTGATATTACTTATTAATAGAGGTAGGATTAGTTCTCGTATCTATAGAGGGAGAAATGAAAGAATATAACTTTGAAAGTCTTCCATTTTTATGCTTTTGGAATATGTTTTTATTATGCTCTTAACCGAATTAGAATCTTTGCTCTGAATGTATAATAAATCAGGAAAACAAAATACAACATAATTTTATACATTTGAAAGGATTCTAGAAAATTAGACTTATTCTATGTAACTTTACCCAGTCCATGAAACAGAACTAATGTGGTATTGATTGGTATTGTCCATTTGATCAGCTCCAATAACAATATAGCTACACTTCATAGATAAAACTGTAATTCAAACTGTAGACCATCGGTTGCTCTGCATACGTTTTTGCCCCCTTACACCCTGTTCTTCAATGGACAGGATCTCCACCGGGCCAAAGCAGGTATGATTTGGCTGATGGATCATTCCTTGTGCTGCAGAACCACTGGGTGTGTTGTGGATCGGACAACAGCTCAGAGCACAGCACCATGTCAGTGGCAGTACAATGCTAAATATGATTCACTGCTAAAAAGAAATATCTAATCTTTGGGGATCCTATGGAGGTCCTGACCATTGAGGAACAGGGAGAATGAGTGCTTATAATGTATGCAGAGCAACAGGGGTACATTATGTAATCATAAGACTACATAGTGCCCCTATATGATAAGTGGAGATATTCAAATGGCTGTAGAAACAAAGAAATAATTTTAAAGATATCAATGTTTGGTAGATATCTGGTATAGAATATATATGTATTATTGTAAATAAGTTATAATCTCAATGAAAAGGCTCTCTTTTAAAAACTCACATTTCATTTAAATGTGGCACTTCTTAAAAATGGCAGTCCAGAAGCTGTGACAAATGTTTGAGAAATTGAATTCCCAAAGTGTATTTGTAAGCTGTGGAATTTTCCATGAATGTAATGAATTTTTATTTCAAGGCTTCTGTCATAATTAGTATTACTAATACATTAATAGTATTTATAAAAACTTGTTAATTTTTCTATTTTAAAAAATAAATAAATAAAAAAAAGAATCCTGAAGTCATTCAGAGTCCACTTGAGAGAAATACATTTATCTTTATTTGGAAACAAATATAAAAAGCACAACAAATGCCAGACCCACTTGTGAACCACATGGCACATGGTCTTTCTGAAAAACTAGCGTCTGTCAGCATTATGTATCTAATAGATCACTCTTACGCAGACACACAAACACACACCCAGCCACACACACACACATACACACCCAGCCACACACACACACACCCAGCCACACACACACACACACCCAGCCACACACACACACACACACACACACACACACACACACACACATAAACCACTCAGCTAAAACACAATGTGCATTGTAATGACGACCGTCACTCCCAACACTAAAGCTTAGTGTGCTGTGGCAATAACTGTCCTCAGTAAGGACAAGTTTAAAATAGAGCAGTCTCACCTTAACACATTGTAAAGCAATATCTAGTAGTAAAATGAAATAGAAACAGGCACCAAAATGGCAAATACTGATCTGGTCTGCACATTAAAGACACATTTCTTGCTTATGTGAGTTTCAATATTTTTTTAAACATGGATTTAAGCTAACCACAGCTTTTCACCAGAGAGTTTGCGCAAACACTAATGCACGGATAGGCTGTGCACATCGGTAAAATTCACACCAGTCCGTTTCTGAATCAGCAAAAATTGTTGAATGATATGCACAACATCAGACACACCCTATTAAAGCACATTGCATTTAGAGAGACAGAGTGAGAGATAGATAGAGAGAGAGAGAAACTCGTCAAAGTGCTCGTTCAGATGCCCAAGGAGGGTGGTTGGTAGTTACACTGATTGACATTTAGCTTAATAACAGCGAGGCCAGTTTTGTTTTTTAACTGGCAGCTCTGTAAACACACTGAATCATAAGGCTGAAAGCTCAGGTTCTTGCTCAAAAAGAACTCTGAAGGTTCCACAGTCCATAAACCAAAGCACTTTTTAATCCCACCAAGGTAGTATACTAATAAATTCAGTTAATGAATAAAAAGATTGAAAGAAATGAAAAATAATAATGATAGTAGTGGACATGACATGACATGGACATGAGATAAGTCAGCCAAACAGCTCACTCAAACAGCCTGTCTCGGGTAACTGACTAGTTTAGTTATTGATGTGTCATCGCTAATACTTAGAAGAGCTAGATATGACATCACTTATCAGCTGTGGAGAAATGTGAGGTATTGTGCTGGCAGTGAAACATTCTTTAAAAAACGGATGGAAGAAATGAGAGGTGGGATTTTTAAAAAGGACACATCATGCCACCAAACACACAATGCCAGTGCGGTAAAGCAGTACCACAGTCTCCTCTGTGTTGAAGAGGGTGAAGTAGGCATTGCATGGCACCGTGGCCGAGGTTTGGTCTCTCAGGCGATGCGGTAGTCAAAAGTGTCTTTCTCCATATAGTCTGTCCATGTGGAGGAAGGCATGCTGCTGTAGGGGTCCAGCAGGATGCGAAAGCAACGCACGATCAGCAGGCCCAGGAAGATGAAGAGGAGCAACACAAAGACGAAAGCTGCCTTCTGCTCCAGGGTTAGGAAAGGGATGGGCTGATTGGCCCCAGACGCAGACAGCGTGCTGCTGTGGAGATGCTCTGCCATCCTCAGCCTCGCACTGGCAACTCCACAACCACCAGCCTCCCTCAGCACGGGCTCATCACGCTGAGCCTCAGATTCAACAAGTCTCCTGTTTACAGCAATGTTACATTCTATTAGCTTGAGTTCATTTAAGATGAAACAAAATAATATTGCAAAAACAGTGCCAAATATGGAAGGGTTCCCATTTTTGAGGATGAAAATTCTAGAACAATGGTATAATTAAGAGCAAAGCATTTATAAAGATTTATACTATATTTCATCAGCTTGACAGAAGAAGTTAGACCTAAACAACATCTGCTATAGATGCAATTATATTTTTTAGATCCTTTTTTTTTTAAACTGAACACACATGGCTTCTTAGTCAATGTAAAATAGCTGCTTATATAATTTCAAAATTCACCATGCGCTTCAGGTGGTCATTAACATGGACCCTATGAATTACCAGCATTCATAATAAACACATATGACAGTAATGGGATTTTTATCCATGAATAATTTGACCATATCGCCATCGTTCTTATATATCTATAAAGCATTCCGACCATTTCAAACTGCCTGATTTCAGTGGAATGGCTTGAAAAGAGCAACATGCGATTTTGGTGTCATTCTGTTGAAATATTCATTCCCTGCTCGTCAGTGACCCTGCAATGGTACAATTCTTTGATGTGAGTCCCCAGTAACAAAAATAACAGACATGGCACTCCCTGTCATATTTCGTGTTATCGTTATTTAGGAACATTTAGAATGTGCTACATATGTAACTCTCAAACTCATTGACATCCCCTATCACAGGATCAAGAGTCTCAATGTAATGCCACATGCAGTCATGACTATACATGTTTACACAGCACAAAATTAAAGTGTAAATGACACCCATGTGTCTTCATGTCTGTGTTGAGAGAATTTAATGCAACATGCTTTAACATGCGGCTCCCTTCTGTACACCTTCTGACCAAATAAATGTGCTTTACTATATATTCTGTCAGCTATGAGCTTGAATTAGACTTAAAAATATATAGAGCTGTATGGATGTGAGCTCCATGTTCTATTCCACTAGCAGTTTGGAGTGCGAACGTAAGAATCACTCACTTACCTGTTGTGGAGGAGCAGCTAAAAAAGATCCGTCAGATGCAGGCAGCAGATGGACACTGAAAATAAACGAAGAGATGCTGTTTTTCCATTATGGCTGCCTCCCTGAAGCCATACGTCTTCTCAACTTTTTAACCCCAACCCTCGATTCATTCAGGAATCAAAATAATAGCTTCTCTTCCTTGCATGCACCCCTGGCTTTTGTTGTCCAACTCCCTCTCCCCTAGCAGATGAGTATGTGGTGGTGTCACATCACCCATAGCAACCAGTTGCCATAGCAATTCCTCCAAGTGTGTTCAGCGAATGCTGGGCGAGCGAGAGCGATGTGTGATCCAACTGAGGCTCTCTGCAAATCACTGTTTCACTGGAGCATGAAGATTCAATAAGGGCTTAGAGATGTGTCATATCAACATGTGCTAAATATAGTCATTTTCAACTTTAGCCTTGACCACATTAATTATACATTTCTGTTTGGTCTCTGGCACACGTTTGTAGCAGTAGTACTCAGAGGGAATCTCATCTCTTTCACTCTTGGCCAAAATTGGAAACTGCTACATGGTTCACGAATTTGCAACATTTAAGCATCTGATGCATAGAATTACATGCATGTCTAAACACCCCGGTCTCCTGTATCACAGCATCAATGGCCTGTCTGCCTTTTTTTGCCAAATCAAAATCAATCGGAATATTGGCCAAATAAACCCAGCATGACTCTTCTTGAAGAAATTCTTTTAAGCACTATCCTTCATCTTCAGTTTTGTTAACACCAGCATGAAAGTTAAAGCTGCCTTATTCAAACACCTGCACCGATTAGTGTCTTGAGCAGACGTAACTCCAGCCAGGACTGCACATTTTCTGTTCACCTCTCCTTTTCAGTTTGTCATTGCCTATGTACAGAGTATGTGTCGAATTTTAATGCCTTGAGGATTCTTGAGAGGATTTTTAATAGTTTTGTAAATTTTTCAGTAAGGAGGGAACATGATGGATATTGTGGTGCCCAAGCCTTTATATCCACACCACAGGAAGCTTGCATGCATCGACTAAAGAGTAGGGAGCAAGGTATTTACCCATTTGCCCTTTATCTGTCAACGGGGGCATAAAATTGCTAATACATTATCTTGCAACCTGAACAGGATTCTATTGCATCTTAACATAATAATACAGTTTGTTATGTTAATCAGTCATTTGCACATTATAATAAGACATTAGGCAACTAAAAATTAGATGTAACAAGATAGGTGTACCTTATAAAGTGGGCAAGTATTTCTTGCTATATCATCCACATTAATATGAGTCATTCATATTAATGCGGAAAAGCTATGAAGGCAAAATTTCTTTTTCAAGATAATATGGAATTTATTTTTTGATGTCTCATCCATTTAGTTCTTATGTTCAGAATTCTGTTCCATACTACAACTGGGAATTTACACCCTCACAGAATCTATGGCAGGGAATCCCTTAAGAGTCTGTTCTCTCAGCTGAAGGGAGGGCTGATAGAATCCCTCTCTTTCTCATCACTATGCAACATATTAACTAGTCAGGCATCAGAATTTTAATGTTGCTCCTGCTTTCTTTGTGCATTCATCCTTTTCATTATGGATTCCAGTTTAGTAAAAATACTTTATCAGGTCTAAATAGTGTGCCATGCTGAAAAACAGCTAACAATGATACATTTTAAATCTAACTCAACAGAAACTCACTTTGAACAAAGGGACAACAATGGAAGAATACTGTTCATATATTTCACTCAAGCATTCATAGGCATCATAGCTTAAAAAATATTTATGCAGCACAGAATACTAGCCCATGACAACAGGATGGAAATGAGTCCTAAATATATTAAAGTTTTTTTTAATGCCTAAAATGTAGACCAGGAAAGAAGTACCCAATCAATCCCAATCTATAAGACCCAATCAACAACATTCAGAGTGGTTTGATAAGAATAGTTATCTAAAACAGAAATGTAGACTCTTTATTTCAAAATGATCAGTGTAAGTGTGTTTGGAGTTTATTTGACACTGAAAATGCTAGATCAGTTTCCAATCAGTTGTTTTTCTTTCTTTCTTTCTTTCTTTCTTTCTTTCTTTCTTTCTTTCTTTCTTTCTTTCTTTCTTTCTTTCTTTCTTTCTTCCATATTTCCTCAACAACCACACATAAACACATACAACATAACTGACTACAATATGAATAACAATGGTGCCCCCCACCCCACCACATGCAGACCTTATAGACAATAAATAAATAAATAAATAAATAAATAAATAAAAACCCCAATTAAACCCTCAGGCCCCAATCAAAATAACTGTAATGGTTTTGTGTAATACTTCTAGGCTTCTAGGGCGGCACGGTGGCGCAGCAGGTAGTGTTGCAGTCACACAGCTCCAGGGGCCTGTAGGTTGTGGGTTTGATTCCTGCTCCGGGTGACTGTCTGTGAGGAGTTGGTGTGTTCTCCCTTTGTCCGCGTGGGTTTCCTCCGGGTGCTCCAGTTTCCTCCCACAGTCCAAAAACACACGTTGGTAGGTGGATTGCTGACCCCCTTCAGGGTGTATTCCTGCCTTGTGCCCAATGATTCCAGGTAGGCTCTGGACCCACCGTGACCCTGAACTGGATAAGCGGTTAAAGATAATGAATGAATGAATAAATGGGCTTCTGTATGCAGTCTGGTTTGTAGCCCCTCTGATATAAGCAATACTAATGTTCCATGTTTCCCTACAATATTCTTGCCAAAACCATTTTAATGTTTTTATTTACAAATTAAAGATATGTGCAGATTTTTAAACAGTTTTTAGAATTCTAGCTAGGAGACACCATTTCCACAACATGCTGCTCTACACCATGTGTTGCACAGCATGACTCAAACTACTTCATCAAGACCTCTGCTGAGACCTGTACAGTTGTGGGCCTCTTGCCCAACAGCCGTGTACTGATGAGGTATAACTCCTCGCAGCATGATGCATGCATAACAATCTCTCCCTCAATGTTGACAAAGCAATACAGAAAAGGATTTGATTGTTGACTTCAGGGGAGCAAGTAGTGGGTACATTTGTCTAATCATCAACAGGATCAGAAGGAAAAAGAATTGCACAATATAGAGGATCTCATCTGCAGAATTTGTTTTTCAAAAGAAGTAACTTGGGGTCTTTCAGTCATATATTGCTTGTGTAATTCATTAAAACAGCAGAAAGATATTATTTGAAGACATTGATGAGCAAACATTGTCCCACATTTGTAGTTTTATTCATTCATTAATTCATTGTCTGTAACCGCTTATACAGTTCAGGGTCTCTGTGGGTCCCTGGAGGGGGCGCCCATCCTTTGCAGTACAACATATACATATACAGACACACACACACACACACACAAACACACACACACACATACACACCTATGGACACTTTTGAGTTGCCAATCCACCTAGTAACGTGTGTTTTTTGGACTGCAGGAGGAAACCAGGGCACCCGGAGGAAACCCACACAGACACGGGGAGAACACACCAAACTCCTCACAGACAATCACCTGGAGTGGGACCCGACCCCACAACCCAGGACTCTGGAGCTTTGTGAAAGCAAACTACCTGCTACTGCCCTGCTCAGTGCTGCTCTGCATTTTTATAAATATTAAACAAAAAATATTGCACACAATTTTTTTTTTCAAGAATGTATATTTTGATTAATGTATGCGTGATTTAAAATCAGAAGATAATTTTTGTTTGTGTAGGTGACTGAATTTCTTAAGGTTTTCATTAATTTTCATTTATCTTCTGTAACCTATTCTTCCCGATTGTATTCCCAGTGGGTCTGGAGCCTACACAGAATAACTGAGTGCAAGGCAATAACGCACCTTGTACATGTTGCCAGTCCATTATATTGTATCACACACTCACCCAGTCACTTGCACACTCACACCAGTGGATAATTTCACACCGTGTATCAATCTAAAAATATGTGTATTTTGATTGTGGGAGGAAAACAAAGCACCCAAAGAAAACCCATGCAGACAGTAATAGAAAACTCTTTTTACAGACAGTGACCCAAGGGGGATCAAACCCAGGAGCTTTTGAGGTAGAGAGGTGTGGCAGAGTAGCATTACCATGTCAAACACTCATTGTTATTGTTGTTTTTAATACTTTTAATATTATGGCAATAGTACAAGATTTTTGTATATCATGAAATATATAAATCATTTATTTTAGCACAGTTGTCTGTGGAGATATTTCTGCAGTATTCTTAACCATTCATTTGTCTCTCAAATTGGTCACTGGCAGCTCAATATAGAGGCACAACATTTTACACACTGAGAGACAACAGTGTCCTAGTTACGTATTATGATTTTTATTTGTTTATATTCATTAGAAAATACAAAAATGCTATTTAGAGTATCCAACACCCATTTAATATATTTTTTGCATGACAGCTCAATTGCAAGGAATGTTACTTTTATACAATCTATATTCTTTATGAGGCCATTGAGAACATCCTGAGCAGCTAGTTTGGAAATTGTACCGCTTTGTATCACAAGTCCTTGAAGCAGATAGTGAGGACAGCTGTGATGATCATTTTTGTCTCTATCCCTTCCATCACTGACATTTACAACACACACTGCATCCAGCAAGCAGCTTTGTGGATGATCACACACACACACACACACACACACACACACACCTTTCACATACACTCCTACCACTGGAAAAATTTACTGAGGCACTCTTAAATCCAGAAAGTGCAACAGCTTCTTCCCCCAAGCTATCAGATTCCTCAACAACCAGTGAATGGAAAAAAACACACACACACGCATCCTGCTGAACATTGAACTATTCCCATTTATAAATTTTAAATATACATGATGTTAAATGATAGACGATTAAAACAAACAATCACTGCTATCCATCTGCTGCTAATTGATTTACTATTTTTACAATAGTAATTGTAAAAATAGTTTTACATTTCTCAATGTTTATATTTCTGTTGCCTCCACCAACTTCTTTATAGTATACTGCATATTATTTCACTTACATTACTCAATCATAGAACTGTGACTGATCAAAATGCACAGTGTCCCCTCCCTAGTATTTATGGTTTACTGCTATTGTATATGTCTTGCATTTGTTGCACATTTGCACTCATGCACATTATGTAGTCTTTTGTGAGTCATTTTATGTAGCACCTGGATCCCAGAAGAGAATTTTTCATTTTACTGTATACTGTACACTGGTATAAATGAAAAAAAAAACATCCACTAGAATATAAACTTGAAGTTGATGTTATGTAAATAAATAAATGAATTGCTCAGTGTGTGATGTGAAAAATCAAACAACACCTACCTGCATCCTAAAATCTATCTTTATTTATATACATTTTTATTAAAGACCATTAATGACCTCATACTATTTTTTTTCAAGGAAATAAGGAGAGTTTTCTGTTTTGAAATAAACAAATCGTACATAAATAAATGATACACTCACATAAATAACTTAAATCAGGTTTAATTTTGACCTCACAGAACAGCACATGGACTTGCTGCACCATCTGGTATGGGAATCTCACTACTGCTGACCACATGACACTAGAACAGCAGGTGGTAAAAACAGACCAGTTGATTGCCAGAGCTTCACTAGCACATGCAGGACATGTATGATAAGAGTCTCTGCACACCCCACCAAAGGAATGTTTGTTTCCCTTGCCATCTGGTATGCAGTTCCAGTATCCAGACCCATATTACCTGACTAAAAACAGTTTCTACTTTCCAGCTGTCAAAACTACAGTACTTGGTGAAAGTCATTCTTAGAGCAATGACCAAAGTCATTCTTATAGCAATTCTGGGTCATATACTCCTAATTCATGAGAGGTAAACTGGTTGAAACAAACTAGCTTATTTTTCCTATATCTACAAATATATACACTGACACTGTGTAGTCATAATATTATGACCACCTCCTTGTTTCTGTACCTATTGTCCACTCTCTCAGCTCCCTTGACCATGCTTGAGCACTTTGTAGGAAAACAATAAGACTGTAGTCCTTCTGTTGCTCCGTTGCTAATGTTGTTATCACTAGCTGCCTTTCACCCTGTTCTTCAGTGCTTAGGACCCCCACAGAGCATGTATGATTTGGCTGGTGGATCATCCTCAGTGCTGCAGTGACACTGACATGGTTTTGGTGTGAGTTGTGCTAGTATGATTTGTATTAGGACTCAAAAACAAGTGCAAAAAAACAAGATATATCTAGCTTACAGCGTCCTGATTTCACTGATGAAGGAACCATGCAGCAACAGATCAGCTATTGTCTCTGAATTTATTTATGAACAAACACACAAATACACAGTCCAGTCATGATATTAAGACCTCCACTGAGCAGGTATGATTTGGGTGGTGGATCATTCTCAGCGCTGCAGTTACAGTGATGAGATGGTGGTATGTTTTTGGTGCTGGTACGAGTGGATCAGACACAGCAGTGCTGCTTGAGGTTTTAAACAGTGTCCACTCTATTAGACACACTTCCTCATTGTTATATCTCTCAGATGTAAATTCAGTGACAATAGCTGATCTGTTGCCACATGGTTCCTTTATCAGTGGACTCAGGACACTGTGGGCAAGATATATCTTGTTTTTTGCGCATATATATATATATATATATATATATATATATATATATATATATATATATATATATATATAAAATGATTAAAATTAAAGTTGTTTTTAAGGTTAGGTTAGTGTAATGTTTAAAGTAGTCTTCAAAAGGAATGGAGGACTATTTAATGGCCCCACACTGTATGAAAACAAACCTGTCTGTTTGTTTGGAATTGGCTTCATGATTTTAGTTTAATAAGATTTTTTACAAATGTAAAACCTTGTAGAAAGCACGTTGTAGGTCCACAATTCAACCCTTAATATTACATTAATTAAGTTACAGTGTAGTCAGGTTTTAAGCGAGCGTCAGAATTCGTGTGTGGGTCACGTGAGCCGTGCGTGTGACGCGGCGGCTGCGGCGTGCGCCTGTTAAAGATGTCTGTGAACTGAAGAGTGAAGAGAGAGGAGCTCAGTGGGAACTGAACCGATACAGCGCTCAATGAATTCGCAAAGGTAAACCCCTGGGCTCTGGGTCTGGACAGTGTAGGGAGAATTTCACACTCAGACAGAGTTCATAGCTGTAGCCGTTTAACAGATCGAGCTGAACTGTCGCGTTATTGTTTGGAAACATTACTTTTATTTCCTCGTAGAAGAACTGACGAGCAGAGGTCCGATCAGCTGCTACAGTTGCAGCTTACTGTAAACGAAGAACGGCCCAGAAGAACAGCTGCGCGTTTCAGCATGAATTGTAATGATTTTAAAGGGTTATTAAAATAGCACTTGTTATCAAAAGCGAAGTGTCTGTACATATTCAGTTCTCCCAAAACAGAAGAAATTGCCTGAACCGCTACCGTTAGCTCCTGTTAGCTGCCTAGCTGCAAGTTCAATGAAAATACGACTGGCCAGCCAGCTAACACTGACACAAACTGGGTCAAACGCATTTATTTTGTCTCGGTGATCAGGAGGAAATCAAAAACGCACTCAAGCACCCCCGATAAAGTGAAATATGCTAGGCTCCTTTGCAGTAGCAGTAAATGAAATAAAAATGCTGTAGTCAGTGTTATTACTGCTGTGTATCGTTAGCAGCTTATGCTAACCCTTTTATCTAGCTCAGCAGCTCGCTAACTTTCCTGCAATTGGCTTCTAATATTAAGTAAAAACACTCGTTCGATAAAGTTTAGGTCTGTCCCATGTGCTCTTTAAATCTAGTCTTCCATCTAATATATTGAAAAACGATTGTCTCAATGTAAAATCTTGTTTCTGAGTAAAATATGAGTTTTTCTCTTTACTTTTTAAAGATAGGCCAATCAGAGTTCAGGGTTCTTATCGCTTTTTGGTCGTTTCCCTCAGGGTTCTTTTCCGTTCTGGTATAAGACCACACCATAACAGACTGTTAACGTAATCTCTAATATCACCCGCAAAGAATCAAAAGCTAAAACTGAACTTTGAGCGAAGAAAATGATCATGCAGAGATCAAACATAGAACTGCAGCCTGCCTGCCTGCGTGTGTTGTTGTTGTTGTTGTTGTTGTTTTGCCTCCCCGGTTTTGACCAATAAACTTGGTCAAAATCTAGATCAATTGGTTTGGTGTATGAGTAAAATGTAAATGTCATGCTGGGTTCAGCTCTCTGTTCTCCAAACCACTGCATCTTTTACGTGAATAATAATACATGTGATAATTCACAGGCTAAAAGAACATCCGTGTCTTGAGAAAGACCTGAACATATAGCCTTGAAGATGAGTAAGAAACCCCCTAATCGGCCTGGGATTACGTTTGAGGTTGGAGCCAGAGTGGAAGCTCAAGACTATTTAAAAAAATGGTAACTTTTATTTTCACTTTTTAAAATCCCTTTCAAGCACATTTTCCTATTATTTCTTTATCTTATTATTTCAGTAACTTATTTTCCCTGTTTGAAAAAACTTCAACCATATAGGTATCCTTCACGCATTGAGAAGATTGATTATGATGAAGGGAAGATGCTTGTCCACTTTGACCGCTGGAGCCATCGATATGATGAGTGGATTCTATGGGACAGCAATAGACTCCGTCCACTAGATAGACCAGCACTCCGTAAAGAGGGACTCAAAGAAGAGGAAGAGGTTTTTGTGTATTTTTAATACTGTAAATTATGTACGCAAACGTCTTTTTGTTAGAAGTAATTTTCCAAAGGTTAGACAGAATTTGATCCAGAGATTATTTCTGCATTTTTTTCTTTTAGTGTAAATACTTAGTTACCAGCATCACAAAAATCTTCTAGTGAAAATAATAACACTATGTAGATGAGAGAATTTGTTCATTACTCTCATTAACCAAATGTTAATGAGATGGTTAATTAAAATATTTTTTTCTTGCAAACATCTTTACCAGGAGAGACTCGGCGAGATGAGAGCATCTCGCTTGCGTGAGCTTCCTGGATGTACAGAGAACACTGAGGACCAAACAGACTTGCAGCAACAGAGACAAGTACATAAACCATCCGTCTATCTGCCCTGATCTGGCTCTCTGTTAACTGCTTGTCTCATAATTACTTGTTTTTTTTTCTTGCATTGATTACTGCAAAATGCGTTAAGATTTATCTAAGCTCTCATCCATTTCTGAAGAATGTACATGGTAAACTTGCCTCAGCTTATTTGTAGAAGTAAATGAGTCTGTAGGGTTATTTTCACAGTATTTCATATTCATTCTCTTTTATTTAGAGTGCTACTCTGTGTTTTGAAATGTCAAATCCCTTAATTATGGTGTAAGGAGATATGAAAGCTGATTAAATTAATTTCCCATAATTTCTAAAAGGCAGTGCAGTCATGATTTTTCATTTGTTAGCATTTGTGCCAGAAGTAATTTATAGATTTTTAAAAACAGTTTATTATAAGACAAAGTCCACATGAGTAAGCACAAAATAGTTTTAAATGATTTTACAGATTCCCAAATAAAATAAATGGATCAAAATGGAATTGCTTTACTTGATATGTAAATGACTTTCACAGTATTTGACCTGATCACTGGAGATTACAGGTTTGAATCCAGGTAAATTGACCTATGCTCAGACCCTGCAGATTCGACTCCAGTTGGTGCTTCTTGGAAGTCCTAGAGAGCACAATCTGTGGCTAGGATCTAGTTAACACAGGCATTTTTTAAACTGATGTGACACATCTGGACAGTTGGTGTTCTTATCTGATTTGTTAATATGATTAGTGTAATTTCATCTGCTGCATTTTGAAAAGATACTGTGGGTTGGCCTTGTTTCTTGGAACTGCATCTACCTTGTTCGTTTTTACCAATGGCTTCCAGAAGCTGGTAGCACTGTGATTAGCTGAATAAAAACAGTTCGGGAAATGGAGTGGGCTGTGATATTGGACTGTAAACTGTTCCCATTATTGTAAGTTTTATAGTTTATTTACGTACAACCAGATAATTTTTTAGGAGGCAATAATTTAATTTATTTGTTTGTGATGCAGTTGTTGTTGTTTTTTTTTTTGTTTTTTTTCTTCAGTAACTGAGATGATAAATGTGTTAGTTTGCTCAAGTTCTCCTTGTCCTTTTGTACAATTTCAATGACAAAAGTGTGACAAAAGCAGAGATTAAGAAGGGGATAAATGTTTTTCACAGAATTGTTTAAGGTAGTGAGAAATATTATAATAATTATAATAGTAATGTTTTGTATTATATTTTATATTAACTTCTTTGTTGTTCTGTTTACATATTTAAAGCATTTCACTGATTAATGTAATGTTAAAATAGAACTTGTTACTTTATTTATGCTAGGTAATGCATTGTCAGCTCAATAATAAATAATATATATTTTTTCTTTGTAGGAATTAAGGGATGGTGAGGAGGTCCTTGCTCGTTGGACAGATTGTCGTTACTACCCTGCAAAGATCGAAAGTGTCAACAAAGAGGGCAAGTGAAATCTCTTGTCTGTGTCATATAAACTTTATCTGACTTAGGTTATCAAAAACCTGTCCAATTGGAAATAAATAGTAATTATAGTGGTTTGTTCTACAATATCTCTTTATTCTTAGGAACCTACACAGTCCTGTTTTATGATGGGGTTGTCCGATGTGTAAAAAGAATTCATATAAAATCCATGCCAGAAGATGCCAAAGGACAAGTAAGTTAACCACTCTATCAGTCCCTCTCATAATTGCAAGGGGATGCTTTCCAGTGCTTTCAGAGTCCCTTTTACAGCTTTACTTTTAATTGAAAGAACTCAAAAAGCATCTTTTTTTTTTTTTTTAATCTTGTGTCCAGTGATTGTTGAGTTTAGTGGAAGTGTACCTAGTATGCACCTTATTTACATACAACGTATACTAACATTTAAAAGCTTTGATTCATTTGCCATATTAACATTTCTTGCTTTGTGTAAACCTGCAGTCAATAACCACTCGTGAATTTAAGCAGCAAATGAACAGTCAGTTCTCAAAGTTGAGGCATTTAAAACAGGAAACATGGGCAAGCATTTTTGACAGTAACCAAAATATTAGACACATCAAACATATGCTAAAGTACCTACAAAATATCAGGCCTTTTGGTATGTTCCTGGTATGTAGGTTTTAGCTAGCAAAGATGGTTCAAGGAAGACTAATGAAATCATATCGGTGCTGGCTGTATTAGAAGGATACATCACAGTTTACTGCAAATAGGACTGGTCAATGTGTCCATTCTGACCCACTGAGCATGCTTTTTTTTGGGCATTTGAGTATCAGACCTGGACCATGGAGCAATGGAATAAGTTTTCTTGTATGTCACATGGCAGTGTGTGTGCTTCACTTACCTGGAAAAGTGATGGCACCAAGATGCACTACAGGAAGAAGGCAAGTGTGATGCTGTCTGAGTAATGTTCTGCTGTAAAACCTTCAGTCCTGGCAATACCTTTGCCAAATACAGGTGCATCTAAATAAATTAGAATATCATCAGAAATTTAATTTATTTCAGTAATCCAATTCAAAAAGTGAAACTCATAGATTTATTATAACAGAATTATCTATTTCAGATGTTTGTTTCTTTTAATGTTGATGGCTTGCAGCCAATCAAAATCCAATTGTTTTTGTCACAGAAAAGAAGAATATTATATATGACCAATTTAAAAAATGATTTTTAATACAGAAGTGTTGGCCAACTTTAAAACTGTGTACACTATATGCACTCAATACTTCCTTGGGGCTCCTTTTGTATGAATTACTGCATCAATATGGCGTGGCATGGAGGCACTGGTGAGGTGTTATGGAAGCCCAGGTTTCTTTGGTAATGGCCTTCAGCTCATCTGCATTGTTGGGTCTGGTGTCTCTCATCTTTCTCTTGATTGTGGCCCATAGATTCTCTATGGAATTTAAGTCAAACAAATTTTCTGGCCAACCAAGCACAGTGATACTCTGGTTATTAAACCAGGTATTGGTACTTTTTGCAGTGTGGACAGGTGCGCTAAGTCCTGCTACAAAATGAAATCCGTATCGCATTAAGCTTGTCATCAGAGGGAAGCTTGAATAAATTCCCTGGCTGACTTTGGACTTGACCTAACACAGTGGACCAATTCCAGCAGATGACATGGCTCCCCAAACCTTCACTGATTGTGGAAACATCACACGACTCAAACAGCTTGGATGGTGTGCCTCGTCACTCTTCTTCCAGACTCTAGGACCTTAATTTCCAAATGAAATGCAAAATTCACTTTCCTCTGAAAAATGAGAAATTTGGGCCACTAAGCATCACAGTCTTTTTTCTCCTTGGCCCAGGTAAGATGCTTCTGGCATTATCTCTGGGTCATGAGTGGTTTGACACAAAAGATTGTGACAGTTGTTGCCCATGTCCTGGATACGTCTGTGTGGTGGCTCTTGAAGCACTGACTCCAGCAGCAGTCCACAACTTGTGAATCTCCCACAAATTTTTGAATGTCCTTTTCTTGACAATCCTTTCAAGGCTGAGTTTAGCCCTGTTGCTTGTGCACCCTTTTCTACCACACTTTTTCCTTCCACTCAACTTTACATTAATATGCTTGGATACAACAGGAGGGTGTCGGTGCCTGTCTTCTGGACATCTGTCAAGTCAGCAGTGTTCCCCATGATTGTGTAGCCTACTGAACCAGACTAAGGGACCATTTCAAAGGCTTAGGAAACGTTTGCAGGTGTTTTTGAAGGCTCTAAGCCATAATTATCAACATAAAAAAAAAAACACTTAAAAATAGATCACTCTGTAATGCATCTATAGGATGTAGTTTCACTTTTTTAACTGACATTGTGATGATATTCTAATTTATGGAGATGCACCTGTAAGTCATACCTAAACTAAAATGCAGACCAAGTCTACCTCATCTTGGCATCACTATTCCCTAATAATAGTGGCCCCTTTTGTCAGGATAATGTACCCTGCCACGTTGGAAAAAAATAGTTTAAGCTGTTGACTTGAACTTCATTTTCCCCAGATTTTGGTGTGATTGATCATCTGTAGGATGTACAAGTCAGATACATGGATGCCCCATCTTGAAACTTACAGGACTTAAATAATCTTCTGCTAATGTCTTGGTGCCAAATATCACAAGACACCTTCTGAGGTCTTGTGGAATTTGTGCCTCAGTTGTTTAATGCTGTTATAATTGCATGAGGGGTACCTACACAATGTGATTTGTGATTGGTGTATAATCTAATTCTTAGTGGTAACTGGGCATTTGAGCATTTTCTTCCCATCTTACCATTTTTTTAAACGTGTAATATAACAAACTTCAATACAATAATACAACAAATAAAATCATTTTGATCAGGAACCAAAGAATTGCTAGTGACAACTTCAGAATGCTGAGAGACATTGCATCCTGTTATGTTGTCTTGTTTTCTTTTTTTCTCTCTCTTTGTTGTTAAATATAAATGTATAATCTATGAATGTTGCTTTAAAATGTATTACGAGTATATTTGTTTGTATGAATTAAATTCGATTTGTTTTGCCTAGCTTTAGTTGTTCTCTGGCAGTATTTTAGTAACTATTAAAGCATGCTATTTTCTTAACTCTCAAAGTGTGTGTGTATATGTATGTATGTGTTTTTCAAATGTAGTATTTGTTATAACCTTAAGTGTTATATATTCCTAGATAAGTCTTCTTTGCTGTATCTGTTATTCTTGTTGGCCATGACAAGTGACCTGTTCTGTGTGTTGAAGCAGGACTGGATTTCCCTTGTGAAGGCTGCGACAGCTGCTGCCAAGTATAAGGGAGGGTGTAGGCCTCGCACTAGTGCCAACAGCAACAAAGACAGAGAGGACAGAACAGAGCTTGATGAACTTGAACATGAGGATGATAACGATGATTCGGACAGACTTGGTACTAAGAGTTTCCTAGTCTAATCACTGCTTAATCAATGCTCTCTTATTGGTGATTTATGGTAGACTGTTTTTGATTATATGTAATATTATTGTAAAGGGGGAATGGGATCTAAAAAAAATTCCTTCCTATTGCAGAGGATTATGGCATCATAAGATCTTCGTTCTAATCATGTGTCTGTCTCCTTGCCCTATTAAGCCTCTTCTGATGAGGAAGACTGTAAGCCGTCCTCTGAGGAGCTTGAAATGGCTAAAACAAAAAGAAGAAGCAGACAAGGCAACTTTTGTAATGCGAAAAGAGCTCGCCTCAACAAAGTTGCAGGTAAACTTTAAATTGTTAAAATATATTTTACCCAGTCAGTCAATATTGACCTTGAATGTGTTTTTTCTGCATGGTTTTGCCAGTACATTGTTTATGCTAGTTGATATATTAAAAATATTATTTATTTATTTATATTCGTTTTCTGGGTTTAGGATGTTTAAAGAATGAGAGTGATTGCAAAGAAGATCTTCTCATGTCTTCGCAAATGGTGAATTGGCCTATATTTAACATTATATTAAATGTTCCTTTTGTGCATTCTTGACAGCAGTGTAATTTTCTGTATTTCTTTTCATTGTGTGGCAGATTTCCTCCTCACAGATTGCTCCGGCAGCCAGTACCAGCCCAGGGGAGGAAGGAGCACAGTCTTTCATTGCACAGAAGCACCCTGTGCCTCTCACCAATGCTTCCCCAGGCTCTTCTCGCTCGAGAAGACTAAAACATGATTCTGGAGAGTCCAGTGTCAGTAGTGCAAGCACAGCAGCAGAGCCTAACCCCTCTCCTAGCTCCATTCACACAATCTCAGATATGCACACAGGTAGGTGTGTTTGTATATTAACATTTATTGTCAAAGCTTGGTTCAGAATTTGAAGTACAATGAAATTTGTAACCTCCACACACACACACACACACACACACACACAAACATAAAATAATGATTAGGAGCAGCGAACACTCTTCACACACACTCACTGTAGTGACTATGGGCAGTGAACAAACACCCACACTAGTGATCGTTGTAGTGAACACACACATTCACTAGTGATTAGGGGTAGTGAACAGAGGCACAAAGCAGTAGGCAGCCACTCTCTGCACTCTACTCTACTTGACTTGGCTCAGCTCACTTAAAGCTTGTTGCTTTTCCACTAGCACAGCTGCCCTGTGAAATGGAGCCAGAGATGCTGCAAAACCCATTCTCTAACAGAAATTGCAGGCATGGAAGACCACAACAACAGCGTATAAGCACTGTTTACCCATTGTGTATTTGCATGTTGTTTTTGTTTTTTGGACTGAATATGGCTCTGTGCCCCAGTTCTCACAGATCGGTTTTCCTTGCTGCATGTTCGGCTTTAGCTGGAGATTTTCGTCTGCCATAGGCCCAATGGGCATTTGAACCTCTTCAAAACACCTTGAGGTAGTGTTATGAGGTACCATTGTGTGTCCAATTTAAAAACAAATGTGAAAGCTACTGTAACTGAAGAGATTTTACAAGTAGCATGTTTGTGCTGGAGCTCTGAATTTCATGGTGATTGACATGTCTCTCTGGTCAGTCAGTAGACTGCAGTGTTAACATGTCACAATGTAGTACCTACTCAGCACAGTTGGACCCCGGCATGAGCAGGGACTAAAAGAGTACCCGGTTCCAGATTTGGCCAGTGGAAAAGCAAAAGAGCCTAAAAAGAGTCTACTAGAGTTGTGTAGAATCCATGCAGTGGAAAAGCACCATATAATTTTTTTTTAAATTAATTAAATAAAGTATATTGTTTTATCTCAGTAATCATGTCTTTTTAGCACCTCCAGGCTCTCCTCAAAGGCGGAGAAGATCTCAACGCCTGGCAACAACCTTTGACTCCACCTGCCCCACTTCACCACATAACCGGGATTCCATACACAACCCACCTCAAACAGACAACACTCAGAGAGGTAGGACAAACACTTTGCAGTACACATACCTGCTATATGCTGTACTTCTCATTTTTACATAGATTTCTTAAGGCTGTCTCTGAAGATTGTGATCAGCAGGATGTGGTGTTTGTTCTTTTAAGACGGTTATGCAGTAATATTACATGGAACAACTTTCTTTTAAAAACTTTGTCATGAATATTCATAACACTTGACTACAAAAATCCAGTCAAATTACTAGAAGAAACATGCTTTCATTATATAAGACTAAAATTTCCTATAATAAAAATAAAATTGCACATACTTTGCATCATAACATTAGTGACCCACCTATTTTACAGTTGTTACCAGCTTGTACTTTCCTGGTTTAGAATTTGAATGTTGAACCCCTCAACACAGATCCAGGGACCTGGAGGTTGTGGGTTCAAGTCCCGCTCCAGGCGACTGTATGTGAAGAGTTTGGTGTGTTCTCCCTGTGTCGCTGTGGGGTTGCTCCGGTTTTCTCCCACAGTCCAAAACACACATTGGTAGGTTGATTGGAAACTCAAAAGTATCTGTAGGTGTGAGTGAATGTGTGAGTGTGTGTTGCCCTGCGAAGGACTGGCGTCCTGAACAGGATAAGCAGTTACAGATAATGAATGAACCCCTCAAGGTGGCCTTTGGCTGACTAGCCAACTGCAGTAGCCATCACAACAACTGCAGTTGCTAATGCTCTCTAAAATAATATTGATTTGGGCACTGCAGTCTAAAGCAGTACAGGGTGAATTTAGAGATTTACTCTGTATATTAATGCAAAGAATAGGAAATGTATACAATTGTATGTTATAGTGTAAAAATATTTGAGATATTCAGAAATGTACTTTATTTCAAGGTTTCACACAGCTGGAGGAAAATTACAGATTTAGTTTTAAGGTAGAGTCCCAGGGGCACAAATAAAACACTTAATGCAGAAGACAATGATTACTGTTAAGACCTGGTTATGCATGCTTGATTAGTTAACCTTGTTTTCTACATGGAGGGATACAACTTTACACGTTTTTTGTAGTTAAAAACATGGATGGGAGTTATGGCTAGGCCATGGTGAGTCTTTTCGTGTCACTGTATTTAAACACTTATATGAAACATTTTTTAAAAAATTTCAGATAGTGATTGCAGCTCTGTGGCAAAGATTGAGTCCGCATCAAACAAGCCAAGTACTGTAACTCCTACCATGCATACCTCTTCAGTTCCTCTCCCTCAAACTGCTCAGTCTCCATCCACTGAGAAGGAAAGGACAGCTGACTTGTTGCCAACCATTCATTCAGCAGTGGCTGAGAAATCACCTGTTGTAACAGGTAGGGTGTTAAAACAGGTCAATAACTATAATCTAAATTTGGTGGCTGTTATTTGTTTAATGGTTTAGTGGAAGCATAAATGTGTTAATTTTTAATCCTCTGGGGGGGTCTCTATTTTTAACTCATCCATTGTAGTGGACAAACACGCACACATACATGCACAACTGGAGAAGCAGGTAGCCAGCCATAGCCCCCAGGGAGCAGTTGGGGTTAGGTGACTTGCTTAAGGGCAGTTCAGCCATGGAGATTGTCAGATTTGTCAGTGTTAATCAGATGTATTTTATTACAAATTTCAAATTTAACACATTTTTGTCTTTTTTTCGCCTCTTTCTCCTTCCCACTGCCTCTTTCTGTCTCATTCTCTACCTAGCTGCAGGTCTGAAGTCTGCCTCCAGGACCCCTAAAGCCAACAAGCATGCCAGGGAACCTAGTATGTACATTTTTTTTTTAAAGTAGAACTGTTCAGCTCAATGAGACAATATTATGTGAAATACAGAGTTTAAAAGCTTATTTGTACAAAAAACTTATAAACATGTTTGACTTTTCATATGAATGTTTGCTGAAATTTTAAGAAAGAGAAAGAACAGTAAACATAGGCCACATCTGCTTCTTTTTCAGTCATAAACACCAAAAGATCTGATGACCCCACATCATCCAGTGAGCCTCTGGTTGACCTGGACCACAATAAGTTCAAGTGTCAAATTCCTGGCTGTTCTAAAGCCTTCCGGAAAGCCAAACTTCTGGACTACCATCTGAAGTATTACCACAATACTGATAAGGAACTGGAAAGTGAAGTGTGCTCGCCTGAGAGAGGGGGTCGCACTAGAGCTACATCTGCTTCTGTACCCACCAGCACCCTAGTGGAGATACCTGACAGCAAGAGGCGTAGGACAGTCTCCACTTCTTCCTGTATGTGTACTTGTAGTGAAATTTAGGGATATATGCATGAGATGAATTAATGTTGGTTTTTGTAGTTGGATGTTATTGTTACTTTTTTATAAGCAAAATTTGATTTGTTCAGTTTTATAAATACGCTCTTAGCCATTGTCTTTTCCTCTCATCTGGTTTTGTCTCATTTTTAATGGATGAGTAAATTTTGAGTTATTTCTCAATTAAAAATAAATATGTAAAATAAACTTTACACTACTTACAAGAACAGACCTTACAGCTAAGTTGCCCAGTAGGTTGACAGTGCTGCTTTCCTTTTACAGCTGTGTCTCCACAAGGCCATATGTTACAGCTGGACTTTGCTGGATCTTGGCCAAAACCTCCTAAGTTCTGTAAAAAGAAGCGATCCTCTGCCTCTGTCAGTTCAGACAGCACAGAAGTCTCACTGCCTCCACCTCCTAAAGAGAAGACATTCGAGAACTTCCATGATAAGATTAAGAAGGTTGTTGATAAGGACAAACATCTAGATACAGGTACGTGACCCAAAGTTACTAAGCTGGATGGTTTGAAAGAACTTCATATCCATATTTTTACATGAAAGTTAGTGAGTTTTATTTGTATTTCTTAGACAGCAATATCACACTATGGAAAACTTCACGCACATCACTTTCTGTCATTACTTGGTTATCAAGAAGTGCTAGCCATAGATAGAAGTCTATAAAGTTACCCTATAAATGTGTAAATCAATTTTTTTTTCAGGACTGTGTGTCAAACCTGAAAGGAAGTTCAAAATTGAAGAAAAATGCCAGCTCATAGGTATCATTTATATATTGATAAATTTGTAGATTGATATTGTTTTTTTTTCCATTTTTAGAATACATAGAATGTATTATTGCTATGTAACGATTTGTCATTTTTTTTTATCAGGGAAAAAGAGGGATAAAGAACGCAGAGACAGAAAAGAAAAGGACCCTTTCAAATTAAAACAGAAGAAAAAGAAAAAGAAGAAGAAGAAATCTAAACAGCACTGTGAGATTTTATTTTTGTAATATAAATATATAAATTCAAACTTGTCTTTTTTAGTATTAGAAAAGTGTATGTGGTGCTCAGTTATTCTAAAAAGACCATTTTACTTGTCAAACTTTAAATAATTTTGGCTGAACAGAGATAAAGATGAAGTTGACTGCACTAGATATTTAGGCAGATACTTTATTGATCCCAAAGTAAATTTAACAGAAAGTAGCAAGAAAAACAATTCGCATGAGGAAAAATTTTATAGACTATAAAAATATAAGGGAATCTATAAATGCAAATCAGAGCTTCTTGAAAGGCTGCCACACACAGCAGTGCCAGAAGTCATTAAATGTTGTCCAAATGTTTAATTACTTTTAAATTCAGTTTGTTTTGGTTCATGCTGCTCTTGTTTAAGAAAACCATACAAAGTGTTAAATATATCAAAAGGGGTTCCTAAATGATTAAGGGGTGCCCACAATTATTAATTTACTCCTTGCCTAAATGATTTATCTTCCCTTTCTCTAAAAGATTCTCTAAGATTTCCAAAATAATTGCTAATTTTCTAAATGATTCACTAGGGGATTCCCTGAATGATTAATTTACTCGTTCCTTAAATGATTAATTAAGGGGTTCCCTCAATTCTTCACTTGGTAATTCCATAAGGGATTCATTAACTTATTGCCAATATGTGCTCCATCAGGTTATTCTGACTTGGAAGAGATGTCTCTCTCTTACTTGGAGAGATCATACCCTCTTCATCGCTCTTCCTCAAACTCTTTCTCCAAACACTCAGCCTTCCAATACCCCCGTGCCATACTGTCGGTTGATCTCACTGGAGAGAGTAAGTATTTAGTTCTGAAAGTTATTTTTTATCCCTTGTTATTGTAGAACTCTCTTCATCCCATGCTCTGTTACGTTGAATCTTTTTTAAACCAGACTTGTCAGATATAGACTTCTTGGAAGATTCTACCACAGAATCCTTGTTGTTCAGTGGAGATGAGTACAACCAGGATCTTGACTCTCTCACCATGGAAGACTTCCAGGATGAGGAGGATGAATCTACTAATGAGATTGTCCGATGCATCTGTGAAATGGATGAAGAAAATGGCTTCATGATTCAGGTAGGAGACTAGAATCACTGAACATGATGTCAAGTTCCTGTTTCTGTAAAGTGAATTACAGTTGCCATAGTGGTGATTCATATCCAGGAACCAGAAGTTCAAGTGGCCTCAGAATTCAGACTGTTTATTCTTTTAAGTTAGTGTGTCTAATGCAGAATACAACATTATTTGGCAGCTCCAATGTTTTAATGGATTGGATCATTTGTTTGTTGTTTTTGGATCTGAAAAAAACCTGAAGTGGCTTCAGCTGTACTTCTGTATTGGATGTAATACTCTAAGGAAGAGCTGTCCAGTCATGTTTGATTAGATTTCTGCTTCTGCCGCCAGCAATTACATTTGTCAGTAAGGGCTAGAGTTTTACCGGAAATTGCTAGAATATTCTAAGACCAGAGCATACTCCAAAGGCAAATGGAATAGAAACAACTTTTCACCTGTTGGTAGTATTCTTATGCATGAGGTAATGAAGCAGCCACACACTTCAATAAATAAGTCATTATCTAGTCAAAAACTTGGTTACCTTAAAAAAAAAAATTGGGTTAGAAGGTAACTCGTACATATTTACAGAGTGCACACTTGTGCTAGTTTGGATCCAATTTTAGTTAAACCTCCTTGATATCAGCAATCAAAATTAGCATTAGCCCAGCATTAAAAAATTATCTAGTCGCTAAACTACAGAGGACAACAGACCTCTAGTATTCAGGATCAGAGGGAGCTGAAAGTTGTTTTCCTGGTGCTGCATGTAGTAAACAGTTGTGTGTTTTTTAATTCTCCCTTTCTGTGATTGTGTTTTTCTCTTACAGTGTGAGGAGTGCATGTGTTGGCAGCACAGTGTATGTATGGGTCTCCTTGAGGACAGCATCCCTGAACATTATATCTGTTATATCTGCAGAGATCCTCCAGGTCATTAATATCCACAAATCACATCAGAAATTTTCCAGTGCATTTTGCCTACATCTTCATAATGTACCAACTTGTAAAAAAAGTCATTAAAATTGGTTTGAAATGGTCCATTTATTATCATGTGTCTTTAGAGTTTAGTATTTAACAGTCAAAATAAAACAATGGGTTTAAATCTGGAGATGTATACAATATTATTTTACAATCAGATGCTCTCATGTAAATTACAAACAATGCCTAAAACTGTATGTCTTGGGAATAAAAAATAAATATATACTTTAATATCTTTTTGTGAGAGACATTTTAAGTGTTGAATATTAGTCTGTATGTCCTACCACCATGTGTTCTGACAATTTTTTTTTACTTTTTAAGACATTAGCAAGATAGAAGTTGTGAATAAAGCTAGCAGTTATCTGCATAACTTTTATATTAATTTCTAATCTAATACATGAACTGTTTAATTCACCAGGGCAGAGATGGAGTGCGAAATATCGACATGATAAAGATTGGCTATATAAAGGCCATATGTATGGCTTATCCTTCCTGGCAGAAAACTACTCTCATCAAAATGCCAAGAAGATTGTCTCTACCCATCAGTTATTGGCTGATGTTTACAGTGTTAAAAAGGTGCTTCATGGCCTACAGCTGAAGATGGACATTTTACAGTAAGAACATTCCTGCTTGATTGTGTGTTTGTGGTAGAGGGAAACAGAAAAAATAACTGCTTTTTGTACTCCTTTAGTACTACATATTTTCTAAATATCATACTAAGTCTTTTCTTTTGTGTATGATTTGAGATGTGGGCATGATTTTTAAAATATTTATTTCTTCCAAGGAACAAACACAATCCCAGTTTGCACTTGTGGGCTCGTTCCTGGGTAAACTCGGATGAGGACCAGCCTATGGGTGGAGTTCCTGACTGCATCCTGTTTCAGGAACACTTCAATCAGAACTCGAACCCTGACACTTATATTACCAGCGAGCACAGCTACCAGAAGCCTTCTAGCACAGGCCACCAACAAACACATGAGCAGGGGTCCCAGACTACCTCTCAAGCACTGTTATTTGTACCAAAGGAGGAAGAGGTACCTGGTTTCTGCTTTGTTAGATTTTAAAACTGATATTTAAAACTGATGTGCCATATTGCAGATAGAGTAGGATTGTTTGGGCAGGCAGTTATTCCGAATGTAACCTCAGTAATTCAGATATATATTTTAGTTTTAAGGATCAATATACATAAACCAGCCATAACCATCTCCTTGTTTCTACACTCACTGTCCATTCTCTCAACTCCACTGACCCTACAGGGGCACTTTGTAATTCTACAATTCTAGATGGTAGTCGATCTCTTGCTCTACATACATTATTTGCCCCTTTCACCCTTTCATTTCTTCAATGGTCAGGGCCCTCACGGTGTAGGTAAGAGGGTGGTCCTGTAGGGGTCCTGACTATTTGAAGAAAAGTGTGAAACGGGGCAAATAAAATGTACAGCAGGAGACAACGGGTGGGACATAATTCCCATATGGTCTATTTATTTATTTATTTATTTACCCTATTTCTTTATGGTCTATGGTCCACACTATATGATTGGTTTATAAACTTGTCAGCTATTTTTGGTGCTAAGAGTTCTGATTGTGATGTCTGATGCTTATTGTGGTCATTTTGTGTGTGGACACAGGTGAGTAGTGCTATTTCACTGTCTGGCTGCATGAGAGACAGCAGTTTGGGGCAGATGGAGCAGGGCAGAAATTGTCTGCAGTGGCAGATGAACCTGCTCACACACATAGAGGATGTTCAGAACCAGCTGGCTGGCCGCATGGATCTCATTGAAAAAGAGCTTGACGGTGAGGTTTTGTACTCATTTTCAGTATATGTTCAATGTAGTAAATATAATTTCATCATTAAATAGATTTTATTATTCATTTGCACCTATTCATATTTTACTTTTGAAACTTTACTTTGTGCCATTTTGCTACAGACCATTGTGAATGTGTTAGTCATCGGTTTACCATTGCTTATGACTTCCAAATACTTTACGATATTTTTTTTCCTTAAAGTCAATTTATATCTGTGTGTGTGTGTATATGTATATATTTTCCTCTTTATTTCTGCTCCTTTTCTGGCTTCAGTGTTGGAAAGCTGGTTCGATTTTACTGGAGAGTTGGAGCCTCCAGATCCTCTGGCCAGACTGCCTCAGCTCAAGTGCCGAATCAAACAGCTACTGACAGACTTGGGAAAAGTGCAACAGATGAGCACGCTGTGTTCAGTCTAAGCATGCTCACAGAAGCGAGGCAATCACGTAAGGGCTATATGTGTTTGTCTGGTCCTTTGGACACCACGGCACATATGCGCTGAACTTCAAACATGCATCGTACTGTTGAAGGGACAATGACTCTATGGAGTCTATGGCATGTTCCTTTGTCTTCACTAAGCAGTAGCAGTATCAGAAGAGAAAGAGCTGTGCTCTGTGAACTTCTAAACCATTGGCACCTTAAAAGTGTGCTCTGTTACAGTTTCAACAAAGCATGAAGTAGATGAAATTCTGTCCAGTTGAACACAGTGAGTCCACTTGCACTCTTTGCAATTAGCAGAGCCTAAACAAGTATACCATAGCGGTAGCTGGTGTTCCCTTTCTCATCTCTTGTTAGAAATGCTTATCATATAGTTAATTACACTGCAGAGCACAGAAAATTTGCTGAATCAGAAGAGAAACATCACTCTAAAAATTGTTGTCCTGTTGAAGAAATTAATGAAAGCTTATATATTTTTTTTTTTTAATTAAAATTAGTTTAGTGTTATTGGAAGACGCATTTTCAACTGTCCTGTCAGTGGTTGTATTTTAGAAAACATCCTATCAATGCTGATTTGACTGCATTGCATGCAGTCGTGGGAATAAAAATTGTGATCGGGTGGAAAAACATGGAACTTAAATAGCTCCATTCACATGTTTCATTAGAATAGTAAGACAGAACAAATTCCTTAAAAGAAGGATAATTTCTAAAAGGTACACAGGCATTTTGATATTCCTGGGACAAGATTATTCTTGATTGGAGAAAAAAAAAATAGGATCTTTTCCCACATGTGGATTAAGCCTTGTTCTGGACTATATAGAATTCTGAAAGCAGTTACACCATTTAAAATAAAATGTAGTGTAGGACTAGGTTTCATCCCTATATACATTACATCCCTTAAATTTTAAGGCTAGGCTCAGTCTGTGCCAGCAAGCCATCCCCTAAGCTGGGGCTGAGGTTTGTTGCTTCTGGAAAAGCTACAGTGCTCTAGTCTAGGTGTTGACTCCTTTCTCTTAGTCTTGTTTGCTAAGGTCCTCAATGCCAGTTGATTTGCAATTCATCTGAGCGTTACCCAAATAATTTTAAATAGGGGGCATCTGATGTTGTCGCTGTCAGATTGGCTGTCTGCAGAACTCACTGACCCTGTGATGTGCTGCAGATCATTTCATTTTAACAGTGAATAACAAGAAGCCCAGGCAGCTTGTCCAAGATGGGTGGACTTCACATCATCTTAGCTAGTCTGTAGCTGGATGTAAATGCATTTTATAAGCTTGTTAGTGCTGTTTTTTTTTTGTTGTTTTTTTTTAGGGGTAGGGTGGGCTGTATATACTGTTTGTATGTACTGTAAAGAAGAGTAAAGAGAAAACTAAGGTATAGCAGGACAACATACTTGAAATGACTGCTCATTCAACATTTCTATTAATCTGTATAAAAGTGTTTAGAACTGAAGTTGATTTTGATGATACCAGCTGTACACTAAAGAGTTTATTTAAAAAAAAACGTAATGCAATTAACTTTATGTACTTCAATAAAGGATATTCTGACTAATAACTGTAAAGCCTTCATCATTGCCCATCAGCTTTGAATTATCTGTATTTCTGAATCAATGTCTTCTAAAACATTATTTTTACATATCTTTGGTTTATTTGTTCATTAAGTGAAATTGATTTTTTAAGCATATTGTTCAAGATTTTATCACCCTTGTGAAATATCACTGTTTAGTTTATTCTTTCTTACGGCTGCCAAAAAACATCAAAATGACCTTTTTATATGCTCATTGTCCCTTTTATCAGCTCCACTTAACATAGAGGTGCATTTTGTAGTTCTGAAATTGCAGACTATTCTGTCTGTTGCTCTGCATATGTTTGTAGTGCTTTTTCACTCTGTTTTACAAAGATGTGGACACCTGCAAGACCATCACAGTAGACACTATGTGAATGATTGATCACTGGTGTGTTGTGCTTGTACAAGTGGATCAGACACAGCAGTGCAGCTGGAGGTTTTTTTTTAAATAATAAACCTTTCAGCAGTATCCCTGCTGGACTGAAGACAATCCACCAAACAGAAACAAACACCCAACAAGTCCTTTAACCAATAATAGACATGAGGATGGCTAACCAATACTGCAGCAACAGATGAGCTACTGCCTCTGTCTTTATATCTAAAAGGTGGACCAAGAAATGTGTCTGACAGTGAACAGTAGCTTTGCTGTGTGATCCTCTCATACCAGTGCAACACACACTACCAAGCCAAAAGTACTTCAGTGTAACTGCAGTGCTGGGAATAATTCACTACCCAAGTAATACCTGCCCTGTGGGGGTCTTAACTACAAAAGAAGAAAATCATTGCTTATGACATTTCAGATGTAGTGAAAGGTTCTGTTTGAAAGATCTCTCAGAATCAAAAAGTTACATTTGATCCCATGTTACATAAATGGTACAAATTGCGTATATGTGTGTGTGTGTGTGTATATATATATATATATATATATATATATATATATATATATATATATATATATATAAATAAATTTTATTTATTTATTTTTTTTACAAATTAGCACAATTCTCTGGTGCCTTATTAAAACATCTGTGCCTTGCTTTGGTCAAAATAGCACAAGGATCACACCACCACTTTTTTCCTGTCTACACAGGCCAGTTCTTTTAAACGATAAGTGTTCTAGTTGTTTTTTGCTCAGTGATCTCATCTTGGGTGGTACAGTTTTAAAGTCTCAGCACTCAGTAAGAAACTGAGCAAAATCAGAATGGATCATGTTGTGCCTTTTTCTGACAACCAAAAGGAAAAAAAAAAAAAAAGACTTGTTTTACGAGGCTGATTAGGCAGTAGAAAAAATGGTACTTTTCCAAAAACTAATTAAGGATATATAGCTTAAAAATGTTTTATTCCATGCTGGCACCTATGAACAATCTGAAATCATTGTGTCGGGTTTAAGGTGATGTTATGTTCAACTCTAGAAGTTGTTTGTGAAGTTCTTTTTTCCTTTGATAAAAAGTACTTACCTATTTACCAAGTAAAAGACCATGGATATACCACAAGGTGCAGTATTACAAATGTTCAAAATGTGCAGTCTTGGAGCTGCTCGTAGTCATCTATTGTCCGTCTCTGACTTTCCCATGATGTAAGTCTTACTAAAAGCTCTTCAGGTGTGAGTGGCCACCTTGTTCAATGTACTCAAAGCTCCGAGCTTGGCTGCTCACATATTAATGCTCTGCAATCTTTTACATTCACATGAATGCTGACTCAAGAACCTGATGTTTTGAAGGGGCCAGACACTCCAGAAGTGCTATAGCAGTATGACAATGCAGAACTACACTGTATTTAAGACTTTGCTCTTGCTGCAGGGGCTGGGTGTTCTTGCATTGAAGAGAGAGTGCAGGACACAAGTGAAGCGAAGATGAATCTCTTTTGTGCTTTGGCTTTACTGCTCAGCAGCTGCTGTATCACTCAGTGCAAGATTTCAGGTAAGACTTTCTGCTTGAAGTTCCATGCGGTTTTCCTCTGTGGTAATTCACTCCAGAACAACTGTTGCTTGCTGTGTGTGTCAGTTTGCTCAGAGACTATTAGTGATCCTGAAGTGTGCATCTCAGGGGTTTTATTACCATCTTTCCTCTAGAGTATCAGTTGGAGTCCGAGATCCGCAGTTCATGTGAACTGCTGAGAAGTGTTGGGTCAGCACAGCAGAATGACCACATTCCCCAGTGCTCAGAGGATGGCCGATACAGGTTTTATAAACTGAGCTAATGGATCTCATTCCTGTTCTTTAACTGTATTTGTATTTTGTCATATGCTCTGTTTTTCACTCTCTCTCCCTCAGCATTTTTTTTTTTGCTTTCTTTCTTCATTTATTTACCAAAAAAAAAAAAAGGAAAGTTAAAAATACCTTTTCACTGAACTTTAGTCCTAGTGGCTGTTTGTATTTTCTGCTTCTCTGAAACCATTTAATCCCAATTACAAAAACAAGACCCATTGGTCCACCTATCAGCCGCAAGATTAAAACCATTGATATGTTCATTAAGTGATCAGCAGGTGCAGCAGGTAGTGTTGCAGTCGCACAGCTCCAGGGACCTGGAGGTTGTGGGTTTGATTCCCGCTCCGGGTGACTGTCTGTGAGGAGTTGGTGTGTTGTCTGCGTGGGTTTCCTCCGGGTGCTCCGGTTTCTTCCCATGGTCCAAAAGCACACATTGGTAGGTAGATTGGCAACTCAAAAGTGTCCATAGGTGTGAATGAATGTGTGTGTTGTCCTGTGAAGGACTGGTGCCCCCTCCAGGGTGTAATCCCGCCTTACAGATAATGAATGAATGAATGAAGTGATCAGTCATTTTTTGAGGATGTGTTGAAAGCAGGAAAAATTGGTAAGGAAAAGGATCTAAGCCACTTTAACAAGGCCCTTATCAAAATGTTTCAGATATTTTTCAAATTTCCAACACAAACATCAGGAACTGACTGTTCACTTGTTGCTTTATATATCTTTGACAGTTGCCATAGTTAAGAGATAATAAAGGTTTTCATTTCACCGCTCAGAACAACACACCTGTAAAGTGCTTGTTATATTAATCTCTTCATGTCTTTATCACATTATTTCAGAAAATAACATTTATTTTTATGTATTTAATCACTCTGCTTATCTGATTGGTCTAATCTCTGTCCCTAATCTGTCTAATCAATCTGAATGTGTATGTTTGTGTGTGTGTGTGTGTTTGTTTGTGTAGACATGTTCAATGTAATAGTGGAAGGGAATGCTGGTGTGTGAACGCTGATGGAACTGAAATCCCCGGAAGCCGACAGAATGGTTCTGTGGTTCATTGTAAGTAGTTAAATGTTTAATTTACTGTTGTGACATTTCTGAGTAACTATTTGGTGTCAACAGCCTTACACTGAGGGAAAATATTAATATGGTTTTCTAAAAACAAGATGCCTCCAGCAGCAGGGCAGTCTGCTTGGTTAATCTTGTTTACACTTGTAAGATAATACCTTGTTAGACATATTTTATTTGGCCCTTATGTGGCCCTTATTTTCCCTGTTTTCCACTGTATATTGGTGTGATCTCTAAGATGCACTCTGCTGTCCCCAGGCCTGACACCCTGTCAGCTGCAGAGACAGAGGACACTGATAAGACGGGATGATGCTCTGGTTCCTCGTTGCTTAGACTCAGGAGAGTTTGAGCGTGTGCAGTGTGATGTGACTGTAGGTCAGTGCTGGTGTGTGGACCTGGAGGGCATGGAGATCTATGGCACACGACAGAATGGAAGACCGTCCCAATGTGAGTGTTTTTTTTTTCTTCTAAGGAGAGAAAAAAGCTAGTACAAAATATACATGGAAGTACATTTTTCCTATAAATTGCTGTTTACTAAAAGTAAAAAAGAAATTACTTTGTTTTCCCAGTGAAACTATGAACTAGCTTGTACTCCATAGAGTGGGACCTCCAAATGGATCAGACTTGTTTAAAATGTATTTTCTACAGAATCTCTGATACCTCAGGCCATTAGGCAACTATACAATTATTGCTTCATTAAATTATTGGCAAAATAACTGATTGCTTCTTTTAATATTTTCGTGTGTATGCCGCCGTGTCTGTTTGCAGTAGTCACAACTCTATTGTTTTTAACCTGGCCAGATCTTACTCAGATGTGGGAGGAAAATACATTTATGTTCTTCAGTGTTTACAAGCCATAATAATATTTCCTCTGTTCAGCAATTTCAGATCTAGTTTTTTTTTTAGAATTAAATCTGTTACATTTTTTGTTACATTCAGTTTACATTATTTTGTGTTGTTCAATTCATCAGTAGATCCTGGGTATGTTAAGATGTATAATAAACTAAATTTTCAAAATAATAAAATAAACATCCAACATTGCAGAATCAATTACTGCTATTGCCTCAGCCATTCACTGTTAGTGAATCACCTTCTCACCTTCTCCCGTCATCACAAGCACCATGCTACCCCAGTGAGGGCATCCATTAGCTTAACAGAGGAATTTAGAGTTCTCCTCAAAGCATGCCAAGCTTTCCCTTGGTGTTGCATTAGCAAAAGTTCGAACAGTACTTGCCTTCATGGGCCTTGAAGGAAGCAATGGCTCACCCTCACCCTACCAGACAGGTGTCTTTGTGTATGATTGGGGCAGATAAAACTACTGGGTGAAGCTGGTGAAAATTAAATTGGGGAGACAACTGAAAGCTTAATAGTATTAATAATAATAATATAAACCAAAGCAAGTTTTCTTGTTATTAACTTTTATCAGTGACATTGCTGTTTTAATGAGGAAATGATACACACATGTATATCTATTTATGATTATTTTTAATCCTCAGGTCCTGGTGTGTGTGAGGTGAGACAGCGTCGAATACTTCATGGTGTGGGACAGGCATCTCCTCCTCAGTGCTCAGACGATGGCACTTTCCTTCTTGTACAGTGCAAGTTCATCAACACCACCAACATGATGACCTTTGATCTGTTACATGGCTTCAACAGGTGAGATGCCCCCTGCAGCCGCAAATGTAACTTTACCTGTAATAGGATTACTCAGGGTTAAACCAAGCCATTCAGAGCCATTGTGTTGTTCTGTGAAAGTTATGATCTTTTCAGTCATAACCATTTACAATAACTTTGTTAACATCTTAAATATTTGATTATGATTAAACACTTGAAACTTCAGTGGAGTTCCACATGGTATATAGCAATCATATTAGCACACAGTGTTTCTGTTTGAAGCACACAATTCATAGTTTTCCTTTAAGCCTTTAACTGCAGATTCAGTTGTTAATGTGAAGAATTTGTATCCTGTAACATTACTTTACAGGAGAACTAATACCTAGCTCATGTGTAACAAATCTTTGCTTGGAAAAGAGCTAAGAATCTTCAAATCTGTAAAAATTAAACCTAAGAGATTTAAATCACATTGGACCATTTTTGGATCATACATGATATTAACAGCAACTCTGCATTTGCCTGTCTAGATTTAAACAGATATTGTGTATGGATATTGTTTTCCAATTCAAAATACCTATAAATGTTAAATTCCTAAACATAAGAAACCAGAGATTAGCAGTTTTTGAGAACAGTGTGTCCTTTCATATAGGGGATTTTCCACTTAAACTCCCTAGACATGAAGGGGATGTTTTTTTCAGATACATTACTTTCCCACTAGACAGCAGCAGAGTATCACATTAAAAAGACTCTATCAGCTATCAGTGTGTCCTGACAGTTGCACGAACAACGTTTTACTCATTGCTCAATCAACTTTTTTGTCAAAGAACATAAAAACATTATAGCAAAATGTATCTCTCTGTAGCGTAAGGAAGTCAGACATAGCATGGTGAGGACATTAAAATGGTCTGATTATTAGGGAATACAGGCAGAGAGGGAAGCTAGGATTCAAGTGAAAGTTAATGTTAGATGTAAGTTTAAACATGATTTATGATGGCATTTAATTTTGTTGTATGAATTATTTATATTTATATTTTGTTTTTAATCAGTGCTCTCTCTTATACATTATAGCACATACATATTTATTATATATACTTCCATGTAATGCAGATATCCTGGCTGCCGATATATCTGTTATTTAGGCTTATGATTACAGTCATGCTAACCTTGTTTACAGCTATATAAGAAGCACTGTGCTGGTGTTTGCTGTTGGTATGTTAGTTTTTGTTAGTCTCTATTGCTTTTTGCTGTTTCCAACTCGTTAAGCTGGTCACCCAGGAGGATCATGCTTGTTGACCTGTGAAAAGTAGATTTTAATATAATATAACATTTTAATATAATATATTGTAAATACGAATGAGCTACAATTATTTTATTTTAGTGAGTTTATATTGAATGGATGCACTGAGAGAGTCTCTCCAAAACATTTGATTCTTATCAAGTTCATCATCGTTACTGAGATGCTAAAGAGTTTAGAGTCTGTAAGACACTAGTCAGAGAGGAGAACCCTGGCAAATGTACACTGAATATGCAAACCGGGAACTGATGAGTTCTATCTCAGCTCTTCCCTATGCTTCTTCAATTCTTCATGTTGTTTTCTTCTCTACCCTTCTCTCAATCCACACCCTCCATTTGACCCTCCCAAGCCTGATTCCAAGTTACTCAGGTTCTTACACTCTGCTATTTTATCTGCTTCCAACATTAACATCAAAGGGGACGTATTATACCCCTATTTTTTACAAGTCTTAATAAAATGTCTGTGTCATACTTTGGTCAAAATACCACAAGGATCAAACAGTACATTATTTCTTATCCTGTATAAACAGCATTGTTCAGAGCGACTTGTTTTAGCACACTGTTGAAAACGAGTCTCTTTTTAAACCAGATGTGAGGTACTCATTACTTAAGCTTTGCTTTCTTTCTTCTCCATTCTTATTTTTTCGCCTTATTTAATCAATACATCTATCTCTTTGCACTTGATGTGTTTTTTTTTTTGTTTATTCTGTTTTAACCTTGTCTTGGCACTCTCACATAAACAGTGACTTGGAGAGACTTGGACAAGGAGACAGGACAACTGTGACGAACGACTCATTTGTTTGGGTTGTATGGGTTGTTGTATTTTATAGTTAGGGGGTTGGCAGGAGCTTCAGATTCCCTAAAATGATTTGTTCTAATGCCGTCAAAAAGTATTTTTTTAGTAATCTATTCACTTTCAAGAACTGACACTTTCACTTGTCACTGGTAAGTGTTGTGGTCAGTTGAGGGTATATGTTATTTATACTTCTCAGGAAACAAGTTGCAGGGTGTTACAAAGATGACCAATGGTTCTCCAACTTCAGAAACAGCTTAAATCAGTTTTTGATTTGCTGCTACTGTTCAAACTTTTTTATTCCCTTTTTAATTCCTTCTCTCTTTTGTCTACATCCATGTTTCTCTTCTCTTTCTCATGTTTACCTCCCACTGCTTTCTTCTTTTCATCGGTTACTCTCCTCTGGTTCTCATTCCTCTAGCTCTCAGACTCTCTTTCTCACCATTGATTCAAATTTGCAGGCTTCTCTCTCTCTCTCTCTCTGAAGGCTGTATGATCCTTCACTTTCACACTCGTTTCAAAGCCTCTTCTCTTTCAGTTTCACCTCTCCACCTCTCTCAGGCTAATGACACATTATCCTTGGTTCTCTCCACCTTTCATTTGAGCATTTCCATTTTCTCTGTGTACCTCTTCAACTCAATTTCGTTCTCTCTCATTTTCTGTTCCAATCCTCTGCTCTTTACGTCTTTAATCTGGCCCTATCATACACTTTAGAGGAACACACAATAGACACAAACCGTGAAGAGCACTTCCCACACTGAGGCCATAAATTAGCGTTAATTAATGTATATTTAGAGTTTTATATGTTTAAAAATCATGAATTAAGCATATATTATTCACGTTATTATAATTACCATTCACTCATTAAGGCACATATCATTAAAGACAAATATTTTATATCTTGTTGGAGATTAGTGGAAGCATTATTAAAATTTTCCAATCAAATAATTTAACAATCCAGTGGAGATTTTAAACACTGTCCACACACTGCCCATGCTATTAGACACACCTTTTATTTGTCACCTTTTAGATGTAAAGTCAGAGACAGTAGCTTTTCTGTTACTCCACAGTTTGTGTTAATCAGTGTCTAGTCCATCATCAATTGTCACAGGACCAAGGATGTTGTTGGCTGGATATTTTTTTGCTTGGTGGACGATTCTCATAAGTGTTAAAAAATTCAGCTGCACTGCATTGTCTGAACCACTCATACCAACACACCACACACTAATACACCACTACTATATCAGTATCATTGCAGTACTGAGAATGATCCACTGAAATAATAAAATTTTGTTTTGTTTTGTAGACCATCTGTGATATTGTCATGTATACAAAATGGTACTTTGAGACTTTTTTTCATTGAGTAGTCTATGCAGTCTCAGGTTTTTGTGTTTAAACTGTACTTTCTGTTAGTATTCTCATTTGTTATCCTTTATTTACAAATAAACTGCATGAAATATTTTAGGTTTTGTTACCAAATTATTTACTGTATGATCGAAAATTTAATGTAGCGTCTGTTCATTGTAGACTTCCAAAGGTGTTCCAGACATTCAGTGCATTTAGAAAGGCCTTTCCTGAAGTCTCCAGCTACTGCTACTGTGCTGACACTCGAGGCAGAGAGCTCCCCAGCACTGGTGAGGGCTTTGTTCATTTAGTGGTGGGGCTCTAATAATATTCTTAAGTTTTTATGTCATTCATTTGTGCCAGAATGTATCTATTCAGCTAAATTTAAAACCATTTCTTTAAGCCAGACCTTGTTAACATTTTTATATAGTGTTATTGCCAGGTGACATTTTTAGATTATGTAAAAATGGAAATAATGGCTTTTGACAGTGATGATATACTCTTGCAGAAAGAAGTGTATATGATTGCACTGAATCTGAAATGTCTCTGTTGTTCAGGACTGGATCTGCTGCTGGATGAAGTGTATGACACAGCTTTCTCAGACCAGGACATTGGACGCTCTTTTTCTGGGACGAACATGTATCGCATCTTGCAAAGGAGATACCTTGCTGTCCAGCTGGCTTTGACTGGACATTTTAGATGTGAGTTTATGTGCGTTATATACTGTGTCATGTTTATACACATCTGCTCATGCAACATTTCTGAAGTAGTTGCAATACAGTCATTTAGAAAGTCACTCTTTTGAAAAGACTTTACACTAGATAATGGAACTGTGAGGATTTGATTACACTCAGCAACATAGTCATTAAAGAGGTCAGATTTTACTGGTGGATGATTAGTTCTCTGTCACCAATGCTACTCAAAATAATACCATAGGTATCGGTTGACGTTCCATCATTGTAGAGATCACCATTTCACTGCTTTCAAGCTCAGTGCTGTGGGACATCACACGTGGTTCCAAAGTGTCCAATTGCAAATTATTTTCAAATGTAGTTCCAGAGGTGTAGTTGTACAGCAAAACACCTTTGTTAGCAAAGAATGCACCCTAAAGTAGCTGACTCCACTAATTAGTAGATATGTACTATTGTTGGGGATGCTGTGTATCCATCACTCAGCATGACAATTAGTATATGTATCTCAAAGAGTGCCTTATAAATCTGCATTAGTAGAATCCAGCAAGATTTAAGTTAATTAAAGTTGCTATTAATTTTCTTATATGACAGATTAAGTGTGGACAGCGTTACTTCATTTACACAATAAATTACAAAATTGAACAATATGCCTTTTTGACCATAGTGTAATTATTTATAAAAAAGTTATCAAGACAGACAATATGCTCAGAAATCAATTATCATTCATTCATTATCTGTAAAAGCTTATCCAGTTCAGGGCCGCAGTGGGTCCAGAGCCTACCCAGAATCACTGGGCTCAAGGCAGGAACACACCCTGTAGGGGGTGCCAGTCATTCACAGGGCAACACACACACATTGACTCACACAGGACACTTGAGTCGCCAGTCAACCTACCAATGTGTGTTTTTGGACCATGGGAGGAAACCCATGCAGACACGGGGAGAACACACCAAACTCCTCGCAGACAGTCACCCGGAGCGGGACTTGAACACACAACTTCCAGGTCCCTGGAGCTTTGTGACTGCGACACTACCTGCTGTGCCAACGTGCCGCCCAAAATAATTAGCAATTGTATTTTAATATAGTGCAGTCAGTAAGCTGTTGTTAAAATAATTGTTTTCATGTGCAATTGTTCTAAAATATGTGATGATAGATGATACATATCATGTATCAAGTTGTCTTGAAAAATTTTTATGCGTATTTTGCCATATCAGCCACCCCTATTGAAAATACTTGTGTGTGATGCTATAGGTCCAACCCCATGCGAAAGTGAGAGATCTGCAAGCTCCCAGGCTGGTAACTTGTTTGTGCCTTCATGTGATTCTCATGGACAATACCTGGCAACCCAATGCCAGACTGGTGGGCAGTGCTGGTGTGTGGACTCTGATGGCAAGGAAATCTTTGGGACTCGTCAGAATGGAGCTCCAGTCTGTGGTGAGTTGGACGGAAACAGAATTTTGATTTATCCTGAGTGTGTTGAATTCTTATGTAGTGCAATGTCTGTTGAAATCTGAACAGCCATAAAAGGAACATTTGATTGTTAACACACTGCTCACTGTTTGTCAGTGTTCACACTGTTTATTGGAGCCCTTCTATCAAAGATAAACAAAATAATGTGTTAGGAATTATAAATTATATAACCTATTTACAGAGTTGCAAAAGTTGGCTTAAGTGAATTTAACATATCAGCAAACAAACTCTGACCAGAATCTAAACAAAAACCTTTAGCTAAACTAAACCCTGAAGTCAAATTAACTTCCAAAACACAGCACACGTCTACTTGAAATTGACCAAATGTGCTACTCATTTTTATTTGGACTAACACAAATCTGACAAACACCAGTTTTATTACTGGCCAAATTCAAATAAACCAAGAAAACTTATTGGACATTTCAAGTGTTTTTTTTTGGACGTTTCAAGCTTTATTGTTATGAATTGCTGTGTATCTTAACTGCTCATTTTTGCAGGCACAATAGGAAAACACTGTGGCTCTGAGAGAAGGAAAGCACTGTCCAGACTTTTTTATGGCCCAGTTGGACACTTCAGCCAGAACAACGTGTTCTCAGCCTCTCAGTCCAACACACAAAGAGACGCCTCTTCTCTTGCTCCATGCAGCCCACAATTCCAAGAGCTCTTGTCCAAGTCTGGTCTGGCCAGGTCATTGCCAGAGCGCTCAGACATTGGTGAAATAATGGCTGAGCTTCTTCAGGGAATGTTCACCACTGGGGCTCTTGCTCTAAAAGCACTGTCCCT
This sequence comes from Hoplias malabaricus, assembly GCF_029633855.1. Lineage (NCBI taxonomy): Eukaryota > Metazoa > Chordata > Actinopteri > Characiformes > Erythrinidae > Hoplias > Hoplias malabaricus. The sequence continues at coordinate 21,636,427 of NC_089809.1, forward strand.
GACCACAAACCCAAAGAGACTCCAAGAGAATCTCTTTGGAGGCAAGTTCTTAAAGAATGCAGGAAATTTCAACTTCACTGGCACTGTTGGGACCAGAGGCACTTTGAGTTTCAGTCAAGCATTTGGTCAGATTGGTTTGAACCTGAGCAGTGGTGACTTACTGGAGCTGGCCAAGATATTTTCAGCTGACTCTGTTAGTCTAAATCTGGACCAGGAGACCTCAGATGCATATGGCCGCCCAGTGAACCTACAGCACAACAGAGACTTGATCAGACTTATAGCAAGTACGCTAGAAAGCGAGCAGTTTTTCACCACAATACGAGAGGCCATCACTTTGCTAAAGGTCGAAGACAGCACCCAGTTAGGCCTGCTTTTCCAGGCAGTGTTTCAAAATGTTGATGAGGTTTGCAAGACATCTTCTTCCTCTTCCTCTCTATATATACCCCAGTGCACTGAAGATGGCCAGTATCAAGCAATCCAATGCCAGGGCTCTGAGTGCTGGTGTGTCAATTCCCAGGGCCTGGAGGTTATAGGTTATCGCACCAGTGGCTATAGACCAAGATGCCCTTCTCAGTGTGAGAAGGAACGAATGATGGCCATAGCAGTTAAAGCCAGCAGCTCAGCAGGTTCTGAGATATTCATCCCTAAATGTAAGGAAGATGGAGAGTATGTGCCTTTGCAGTGTCTTGGAAAGGGCTGCTTTTGCATGGATCTCACTGGAGCTAGACACAGCACATTAGGTTCTGGAGCCACTGTGCAATGTGAGTAGGAACTCTACATATAGGCATAAAAAATGTTGTGGTTTGGCCTAATATTCTGATAATGATGTCCAGTAATAATGCTATTATAAGTAAATATAATGTACTTAGAGACAGTAAGTGTTGGAAGAGAGCTATTTTTCCTGTACCCTCATTTGGACTGATGTGATTTCATTGTTTCTTTTTTTAATCCCAAGGCACTAATCCACAATATAAGCTGTATATGAAATTTTACCTAAGCATGAACTTACACACAAGGCTGTTTTAAATAATAGAAATATGTTTTACAACCATAATGCTTAATATATTTAAAAACTTAATACAAATGATAATGTATTATTTTTCCTAAAGTCTAGATACAGTTACTTTACCATCAAAGACAAAAATAAATACTTCCTAGTATACTGTTATATTATTGCCAGTAACTATAGCTTATGGTATGATTCTGATTACGTTGCAGGTCCAACACATTGCCAGATTTCTGCAGCCCAGTATTTCCTTAACACAGTCAATTCCATACTGGCTGGTCCTTCACAGCTTTCTAATGTTTATATCCCCCGCTGTGGTTTGGATGGCAGCTGGCACCATATCCAATGTGACGGGCCTCCAGAACAAGCTTTTGATTTCTACCGTGAGTGGAAGGAAGTCAACCATGGTGGAAAAGAGCTGTCTGTATCAGATCTTCTTGGAATTCTGCAAGAATATTCAAAAAATACAGAGGCAATGGCAACGTTCAGGGGCTTCCTTTCTGCCTTATTCCAAGCAAGACAACAAAAGGTTTTTCCAGTTCTAGCTAAATTTGAATCTTTCACAGAAATTCCACCAAAAATCCTAGATGGGGATGTTCAAGCTGTGTATGGACCATCTGTTTTGCTGAATCCTCTATCCCTATGGAGTCTGCTCAGAGGGGACATTGCTCAGTATCCAGGCTCCCTCTCTGACTTTAGTGCTCCTTTGGGTCACTTTAACCTTCGGCAGTGCTGGTGTGTTGACCAGAATGGAGAAATGATAGCTGACTCCAAAGCTCCAGTCAACCAAGTCCCAAAATGTGAGTGACAATCTTGTTGTTTTTCATCTGTACTATTTTTGTGAGTTCTTCCCCACAATGAGTTGGCAGTTATCATTGATTTGCTTGTCCACTTGTTTGTAGCACTGTGTTGTGTACAGTGGGATGTTAGTTATATGTCGTCTCTAATGTTTTGCAGGTCCAGGACCTTGTTCCCTGGTAAAAGATCAGGTTGATAATTTTATAACAGAAACAAAGAGACTGATGTCTTTCTCAAACAGCTCTCACATACCCGTAGGTTATAGTTTTCTCCTGGCTCAAAGTGTGAATCTGAGCCATGAAGCCATGCCACAGATTTTCAGCTCTGGGTTTCAGATTTCTGAGGACTTTCTGAGCAATACCAACTCTGCATTGCGCCTCGCAGCACACTCCAGTATGAAACATTTGTTTTTTTAACCCTCTTCCATCTTACTCTATTACAGTTCTTATTCCTTGATAATTCTTAATGCTAACAGTATTCTAGTAACAATGTGATTCATTGGTTGGCCACTCATTGTTTATACACATGAACTCTTTAGCTTAACATAGTCAGTTTTATGTTCTTATTGATTCCTTTATTATGTACAAGTATGTTTTATGTGTCAGAAAACCGGGAAACATATTTAACCAACAATAACACAGAAGCCTCTGGACTTTGATGTTCAATACTGTTTATGGGTTTACTGGTCAGTGATAATAATAGAGAAATATGGCTAAATCATATTCATAAATACATTTAGTCTTAAATCTTCATCACTTAATCAAATAAGAGTCATCACTAGAGGACTGTAGATGTATGCTTCTATAGCTACATGTGAAGTAAGTAATGATATACTGTGATTACGAGTGATGAATGCTTTCAATCTCCTGCAGCCCTTCATTTCTACTGGCAGAGAAAACTAATGGCCACTGAGAGAGACCAGCAGAGCCTAATTCTTGGCTACCAACCCTATAGTCCACAGTGTGATGCCTATGGCCAATGGCAGCCCACTCAGTGTCATTACAGCACAGGTAAAATACAACCTGTGGGCTTACAGTTGGATGTTACTCCATGGACTTGACTGTATTACTTGGATGTCATTCATAACCAATTGAAACATTTAATGCCATAAAGTTCTGTTCATCATGCCTATAATTTACAATATTTTAGTGATTTAGCATTTTGCTTAGCCTTGGGGCATGAACATTTAGGGATCAGCATCTTATTTACATTCTTACATTTAGCCTTTACAATTGTACCAACACTTTGCTTGTATTATATTCTTTTAAGACCACATAACTTTTCCAATATTTGAGGAAATAACACATTTGCAGAAGACAAAGATGAATTCCTCTTTAATAGTTATTTTATTCGACATAATACTATTGGTTGAAATGTTTGTTTCATCAGATGAAGACATCCATTTCATTAAGAGATCTTTTCAACTGTTCCCTGTAGGTCACTGTTGGTGTGTGGATGAAGAAGGAGGATACATTTCTGGATCACTGACTGCTCGCTCTCTTCAACCTCCTCACTGTAAAAGTCTATTACTATCAACCTTTAAACATTTAAAAGACACACACACACACACACACACACACACACACATTTATTTATTTATTTTACTGTTCTACATCATTTGTACACCGGTAAGGTATTTTGCATTAAATAAAACTTGTGAAAAATAGAATATATCAAGAATAGAATAGTTCTCCAAAATTACTTGTCTATAAAGTCTTAGATGAGTTATGAGTATTTTTTTCTCAGTGATGTTTTGTGCTTGGGATAACTAGGTTTTTTCCTCCTATGAAGCCTTCAAAATATTGATGAATAGTGTACGTCACTGGGGTAACTGACATTTTAACTGTGTTTTTGCTTTAGTTTGATTTTGTTTTATTTATGATTACATTACATACAATTGCTATGTTACACATAAGTAACAAAGAAATATAATATATAAATATAATTATAAATATAATAACTCTCTTATTGTGGTATTGTATTTTCCAGGCCAAACTACTTGCCAAAGATTGCAAGCTCTTTTCATTATGTCTGATTGGACAAAGTCAGCCTCTGACATGTCTTTCTCCAACAGTCCATCATGTGAGCAGGTGTGTTTGTTTTCATCTAGGTGGATGTTTTAAAATGTGTATAATACATTGATTTGTTATTACAGGCCTGTGTTAAGAGAGTGATCACTGTGTATTTGTGTGTTTGCAGGATGGTGACTTTTCTGTTCTCCAGAAGAATGGTGTGATTAGCTCTGGGGCCTCATGTGTCAGTCCTGTTACTGGAAAGATGATCCAACCAGCCACCCTTAACCCCAGTGGAGGCCTACAATGTAAACTGTTTGTTCTTCCATTCATTCATCCTTCTTTCTGTCCAGATATCTGTCCATGCCTCCATCTGGCTGTCCATGCCTCCATCTGGCTGTCCATGCATCCACCTATCTATCTATCCTGCCATTCATAGGTTTAGTTTTCATGGAGTTTAAAGGGCTTACAGAATTCACAGTAATTACTCATGTAACTGGTTTCCTGAAATATTGTAGATAAGCCAAATAATTAAATTATTCTGAATGATTAAACCCCATACAGTACTACTGATACAGTATGTAATGTAAAATGAAATTAAATATATTTAAATGTTTAAAAAACCAAACAAATAAATAAGTGTCAATAGGCGTGTGTATGAGTGTACATGTGTGTGTTACCCTGTGAAGGACTGGCATGTGTTCCTGCCTTGCGCCTGGTTATTCTGGGTGGGCTACAGACCCAGCGGTTGCAGACAATGAATGAATGAATGAATATTTAAATGTTTCTACCAATTTGTACGGCCAATTCATTCATTCATTCATTCATTATCTGTAACCGCTTATCCAGTTCAGGGTCGCGGTGGGTCCAGAGCTCTGGACTTATTGGGTGCAAGGCGGGAATACACCCTGGAGGGGGCGCCGGTCCTTCACAGGGCAACACAGACACACACACACATACATCTACGGACACTTTTGAGTCACCAATCCACCTACCAACTTTTCGGGAGCACCCAGAGGAAACCCATGCGGACACGGGGAGAACACACTAACTTCTCACAGTCACCCAGAGCGGGAATCGAACCCACAACCTCCAGGTCCCTGGAGCTGTGTGACTGTGACACTACCTGCTGCGCGACCGTGCCACCCCTGTACGGCCAATTCTTAAAACCTTATTTCTGCCTACAGTGGGAAAAGCTTAAGCATTCTCTGATTTCACACTGAATTTTTCTTTTGTAGCTTGGCTTTCAAAATTTTATTTGGATAATACTGCATAATGCAATTTCAATCTTACTATAAAAATAAACATTCCTTACATTGTCAGAATCCAAATTTTTTTATGTTAAAGCCACTGTGCATTTATTGCAGTAAATTTTACTTTTAAGCAGTAGATATGCTTTTTTTATGCCCTTTTCTGTATGCAATTTCATGACTGAGTGGGTGTTGTTTGTGGTTTTGTGAAGGTCCTGGTTGGTGCACTCTTCAGCAGAAACTTGTAGCTGAACGTGAGGCTGGTATTGGCTATGAACCAGTGTGTGCGAACAATGGAGAGCTGTTTATTCCTCGGCAGTGTGATGAATCTTACTGCTGGTGTGTTTCTAAAAGTGGCCAGGAGCTCCCATCTACACGTGTTGCCCGAAGCTCAGGAAAAAACCCATCTTGCGACAGTAAGCACAGTGCAGTTGAACATATTGATTTACTCAGAATGAGTATTTTCTAAGTAGTGATTTCCGTAAAGTTATTAGTGCCCTTTCTTACTTGTCTCTGCTTAGCTCCTCAGTGTCCTCTCACCTATGGCGATTCCCTGTTTCATGGAGCCGTTATCTGTGGCAATGAAAGTTTGGCAGGTGAACAGAGGCAGAGCTGTCGGGTTTACTGTCAGCAGGGTTATATTAATGCTCTACCTGTGGAAAGCTTCCTATGTGATCCTGTGTCCAAAACCTGGCTGAGCGATGCTCCTCTGTCTTACTCCTGCCAAAGTAATTACCATACTCAAACTCAGGGAACATAAGGGGGGTTATAATGCAAAATACCTCATGCAGCTGACTTGTAACTCACATACACAAATACGCAATCACTCACTATTTCACCCACTCATTCACACAGTCACTCACGCAAACAAACTTAAACATATTTTAATAAATGCCTCACAGTAGTCAGCCAGTGCTACATATCAACGACACTGTGTTTATAGAAAGTAATTAAAAATAATTGTCATTGGATATATTTTTCACGTATATTCATTTTCAGTTTTCTTTATACATGTAGATATTTTATAGCCTTTTTTCTCAGAAATATTTTCTGAATAATGCATTGAACATAATAGCTGCTGGGTGGCACAGTTGCACAGCAGCTAATGTCGCAGTCACACAGCTCCAGGGACCTAAAGTTTGTGGGTTCGATTCCCTCTCCGGGTGACTGTCTGTGAAGAGTTTGGTGTGTTCTCCCTGTGTCCACGTGGTACACACGTTGGTATGTGGATTGACGACTCAAAAGTGTCCATGGGTGTGAGTGAATATATATATATATATGTGTGTGTGTGTGTGTGTGTGTCGCCCTGTGAAGGACTGGCGCCCACTCTAGGGAGTGTTCCTGCCTTGTGCCCAATGATGCAATAAATTAATGAATAATAGCTGCTGGAATTTAAGTAAATAAAATGTGACCTCTTTTTTTATGGCAATGAATATGTAATATGTAAACATCAGTATTTCTTGATTATATTAAGACATCTAAAAAATTATTGAAGATGTAGTAGCCTGAAAGTTTGTGTTTATTTGTTAGGAGTCCAGCCACTGCAAACAGTACAGGTGGCCTCAGTTCTGCAGCTGTCTATGGCAGAAGGTCAGCAGGCCTGCAGTGGTCAGCGCTCTGCTCTTCAGGACACTCTCCTCTATGACATGAGAGCAGCAGGTCTCTGCAGTTTACTGGTACTGTCCCCTAAAGTTATTAAACATTTGGCTAGTCTGTTATAGTCTGCATAATTTTCTCAGTCATCTTAATGTGTTTTTTGGTTTAATGTTTTTTGTAGCTGCCTTCGGGTCAGTATGGTCCTGTGTCAATGTGTGATGAGTCAGCGGTCGCTCTGGAGTGTGTGAGTGAAAAGGACCTTAAAGTGACCATTCGTCTCAAGGCTCGTCTCTCTGATTTGCCAGTCAGTGTCCTGCCAGATCTTCATGACATTGGTAAAAGCATCATCATCTGTAAAGACAGGAAAAATGTGAATATTACACACAATAGTTGGACTAAACAATTTTACTATACCACATGGGTTCTTAACCTATTTGTCCTATAACAACATATATTAACACCGATCAGTCATAACATTATGACAATTTTCTTGTTTCTACAATCATTGTCCATTCTCTCAGGTCCACTGAATGCACAAGAGCACTTTAATCTATCTGTTGCTCTGCATTCTTGGTCATCTTTTACTCTGCTGTTCAATGGTCAGGCCTTCCACATAACAGGTATGATTTGGGCAGTGGATCCTTTTCAGTGCTGCAGTGACACCGACATGGTGGCAGTGTCTCAGTGTGTGTGGTGCTGATACGAGTGCATCTGATACAGCAATGCTGCTGGAGTTTTTAAACCCCTCAGTTTCACTGCTGGACAAAACTCCAACAGCACTGTAGTGTCTGATCCACTTGTACTAGCACAACACACATTCCCACACCACCACCACATCAGTGCTAAGAATGATTCACAGTCAAAATCACATTGGCTCTCTGGATGTCCTGTGACGGTCCTGACCATCAAAGAACAGGGCGAAAGGAGGCAAACAAAGTATGAACAGCAACAGATGGACTATAGTGTGTAATTATAGAACTAAAAAGTGCTCTGGTGTGGTAAGTAGAGCTGAGAGAGTTCATAAGTTTTGTGTATTCATCATATCTTTTTCTTGGTTTTTGCGTCCAGTGTGTTTAATATGATCAGTTTATTAATTTTAGACTTCTTTCTCTTGTTCACTTAAATTTTTCTTCAGCTGATAGCACCTACATGCACTTAAAAGGCTGTACAGAGGAAAATACATGCCTTAATATATTTTACAGTTACATTGCCCCAAATCATACATGTCTTTTCCTTGTGGGTAATTGTGTTGCAAAATATTTTTAACCCTAGGAAATAAAAGGTTAAGATCCTCTGTTCTTCACTGTTGATGTTTCTAATGCTGTTCCCGTCATGAGGTCAATGTAATGCTTGACCAGAATGGTTGTGTGTGTGTGTGTGTGTGTGTTGTGTTCAGATACTGCATTCAGTAATGAGAAGATTGTGGACGGTGTGATGGAGATGATCAGAAGTAAATTGTATCAGTTCATCTTTTTCGCAGAGAGTGCTGTGGCCATCTCCTCTCCGGCCTCTTTCGGCTGCTCGGCCGGATATCTGATGCTTCCAAACTCCTCTGGGTGTGGTACGCTTCCCCCACTGCCCAGTTCTCTCTAATCATAGCCCTGCGCTGTGTAATGAATGGGACAGGAGTGATTTGGCTTGGTTTTGCCAGTATTCTATTTGCATAAATGCCCTCCGGGAACTTTAGTTTAGTCTACTGACAGAAAAAAAAACAGGGCAAGTAGAATTAGGGGTTTTTGTTTTGTTTTTTTGTTTTTTTTTTGGTAACTTCCCACTCTGCATATATCAGTGAAAGCAGGACATGAAGTGTGTATATTCAGTTTCACTTAAGAGAATTAAAATGATTCAATAAATGTATTTATTTTATATACATACATTAATACATGTTGTAAATACAGGACGGTTCTAATCTTTAGGCACCAGAGATTGAGATTTAAAAAGCTATTTATCTGAGTAGTGTTTATTTGCTAAAAACAAACAAATAAATAACGATTTCTCCTTGTGGCAGTCCGTATTATTTGAGCTTATCATACTATACCTAGTTTTACTGGTTAATAAATAATGATTTTAAATAATGTGTGCTGTTGATTTAACAAATTCATGCAACCAAGGAGAATATGAACAAAACATTGTTCTTCAAATCTTCAAAAAAATAAATAAATCTTATATTTCTTAATTGTTTTATATTATTAATTTTTTACATTTATTGTGATTATATATAACTTTATATAAGCACCACACTTACAGAGAATATATATATTTAGGCAGAAGTCTGCCTAAGACCTCTGTGCAGTATTGTATATACTTATATATAATAAGTACTTATTATATATATATATATATATATATATATATATATATATATATATATATATATATATATATATATATGCATATAACACACACACAATGTTTCTCTCTATCTTTCTGTCTCTCACAGTGGTCTGTCCAGTAGGATCGTTTTATGCTGGTGGTAAGTGTGTTGTTTGTCCTCGTGGTTGGTATCAGGCTGAGACTGGGAGAGAGTTCTGTTCTCCATGTCCTTCAGGAATGTCCACCTTAGTGCCAGGAGCCTCCAGCCATTCACATTGTGAGTGATTAATAAATCGTGCTAATAAAATAGTAGAGGGTGATACCTGCAATATTGCAAAATGCATTTGCTCCCCAGAGAGCACATTCTTTTTTTCTGTAATGTGTATCACAATGGATAGATGTCCAAATAAATATAAACTAGTTATGTAAAAAACACTGAAGAGGCCATTTAAAACATTAAAAAAAAACCCCACCAAGTCCTATTTTAGGTTGTGTGAATTTTAAATGATGAATAGACATGTAAAAATGGTCCTAATTAATCAAAAGCACCTTTCTTTCCATACACATTTAAGACCATACTTCACAATCTATATGAAATTATAGTGAAATGATAATTTTGTAGGCCTATCTTATTCATTTGGACCTTTGTGAAATGGATTGGGACTAGAGTTCATGCAAAATGTTTCCAGTTAATATGAAGTTTTTTGATCTCTGAAATGTTTTCTCTGAAATTACATTTTGATATATAGAAATGTTGATTAACTATTCACATGGTACACATATGACCTGGATATTATCTTTGTGTTGTGAAGGTGTTTCAGAGTGTCAACAAAGTAAGTTGAGCTGTACAGAGAGAGGAGACTTTCTGTCAGCTCAGAAGCACTTGCTCTCCGGCAAGTATCTCTGCATCAGTTCACAAGGAGAGGAAGTGTCTTGGACATCAGCAGATGAGCCAATCAGTGTGGAGCAATGCAAAGGTATGAAGTTCAATGTGGATTTAAAGACTGATCATTTTGCTCAGTGTGATTTCTAGCTAAGCAGTATATTCACTTCTTTTAAAGTAGTACATTCATATTAATGACATCTCCTCTGATGTGTGTGTGTGTGTGTGTGTGTGTGTGTGTGTGTGTGTGTGTGTGTGTGTGTGTGTGCGCTCATGTACGAGCAGTACTAGAGACATTTGAAGTTGTTCCAGTTTCATTCTTGCTGTTGGGTTCTGTGGAAGCTGAGGTATTGCGCTCTGAATCCTCGCCACAGCCACTAGATACTGAGCTCAGAAAGTGTGTCTTTGGTGAGTGTGTTTCTTTTCAAAAGAAAATTCAGAGACTAATCTTTAAAATATATTATTTTTCTATCTCTTATGGTCCACTAATTACTGTTTGAGCAGTGATTATTTTTTCATGAATGACAGAAATAAGTAAACATATATTGTAGCTATAACCATTAAAATTGGTTCCAGACTGCTCAGTCATTGGCTGCACTCACTAAGCTCAACCATGACTACATTAATTATTGTGAAAGCTATATTTGTGCCAACTCCTGAATGTTGCAAATGTCTAAGCATTGGACCTATCAGAAGATTGCAAAAGAGCATAATTCGCCTTTCTGGGGCTGTAGGATTTCTTTCAATATTTCAGCAAAAAATATAAAAATGACATTTTCTCATGTTTATTTATCTATTTCTCTTTTCTAGAATGTTCAAAAGATGACTCGTGCCAACATCTTGCTGTTTACAATGAAGGAGAGCAAACTCTCTGTGAATTTTACAGTACGAGTGCAGCTAACACAGAATGCAGAACCTCTCAGCAAGTAAGAAGGGGGCACTACACTGTACTAGTGTACTAATTGTGATGCACTTTTCTGCATAATATTGAGAGACACATTGTCGAAACATTTGCAGCCCACTTGATCTATTATTTAAACTGTAAGCACTGGAAAAAATAGGGGAAGAAAACAATCGAGAAGATGAATCTGAATCTGAAAAAGCATTGCATATATTTCATCTTCAAACAGCCCATGGCTACAAATGTTCTGTGTAATACTGCAGCAAATTGTCATGTTTTTTTAAACACAAACATATAATAAGCTCTTATGTTACCATTGGACTTATTTTGAACTTGTGCATTGTTTAAACACAAGAAAAAATGTTTGATGAATAGAGGCTAGAATCGTCCAAGTATGAGAGTGATTTTGGAAGCATTTAGAGTTAATGAAACATTTGGACACTGACTTTGGGTTGAATATTTATACTGATTTCTCTAAGCAACTGCTGGACATTCAGAATATTACGATGCACATTTAACTCATGAGGGCCCGGGTGACTCACCGACTGTGAGGCTTGGAGTGCACTAAAGATCTGATAGAGAATAAACTGTTTATTGACTTGAACATTAATTAACTGGGAATTTTGTTATTGTAGAACATAGGATTTCTGGGAAATGAAGGAGCTGAAACTTTTCAGAATCTGAGCTGCGTGCTTAAAGTGAAAGTTGGAGACAAACCTAATCTCACAGTGCTCAGAAAGAAAGGTACAGTATGAGACCTGGCCGTTTGTGTAAGATATTTATTTATATTTAACTTATTTAGTGAAGAAGTCATTAATGTAAGCAACACATAATAGAGGAGACAGGACCAAAGTATGTGTAAGTATCAAGAAAATATATAGCATGAAATTAAAGCAGCCCTTTTTATACCTGTGAAATTATTTAGCTAACATTTAATTATGATTGTTTTAATTAATTATATATGTTTTAATTTGTATTCAAATCGTAAGAACAGATTAGACTTGACCCCACAGACTAGAGATTGGTATCATCAACAAGTTCTCTTCTCAGCAGATTACTGTTGTCTGGAATCTAACTTTTAAAAAAAAAAACATTAAGCTGTTTTTTTGGCCCAGTCTAAGAAGCATTACACACTGACCAAAAAATTGTTGGGTAAGACAAATGTCTTTCTCTCTTCTTTCATGTATTTTTCTCATTAAAAGGTCATAAGTTCAGCATGGCAGGCCAGAAGAGTTTTGAGCAGCTGAGTTTTCACAAGGCAAGTTCTGGAGTCTACAGGACCCTGGTGTTTGAGGCACAAGAGGCATCTCTGACTGATGTGCACCGCTACTGTGTGGATGCCTGCAGCCAGAAGAGCTGCTGTGATGGCTTCATTCTCAACCAGAACATCCTCAATGGAGGTCAGGTTTTACCTTAAGCTACAGCAATTGTGACATGCATTATTTGAGTCCATACTTTTCTTTTGAACATCCTGTGACACAACAGTACTGATAAAAAAAATTTTAACAAATATAACAGATCTAAAAATTTACACTTGAATGCTTGGAAAAAGACAAGTAGTGAAGTTCAAACTGATACTATATCCAGGAGTATTCTAATAGCGTATTTAGTTATATTCAAGTTGCAATACCTTCAGCTGCACACTTGTTGTAGATTGGAAATTTTGGAAATGTGTTCAGACAATTTGTTTAATCTTCATAGAAAAGCATTACTAATAAAATGTTACATGAGTCTAAAGTCACCAAAGCCAACTTCCAAGTGTTGGCTAGTGGAATAAATTACCCTAGCACATGGCTGTGTAACAGTGGACATGTGTTTTCTTGAGTAATGGAGCATTATCCCATGCCTCTGAACCGAGTGTAAGTGCTGTATTTTATCTTTTCAACATTATTACATGACCTCACTACTGGTCTTGTTATTTGTCATAATCAAATCTTCACAAAAATGCTCCATCATGAAGTGCAAAGCTTTCGCAGGAGAGTAGTGGATGGTAATATAGCAAAGGGTGCACTCTTCTTATTTATATAATAAATATTTAAGAGGGCGACTTTATACACATGAACAAGTCCTTTTCATTAGACAAGTGCTCACCATAAATGCAGCTTCTGGCTATCTGTAGGAAAAAACTTCTCTGGTGTCTCCTGGAGAGAATAAAAAACAGTATGTAAAGCTGTATAAGTGTAAAAGGAGGCCCCTTTGTAGAAGCCAACTGGAACAAATCTTTTTATGTCAAATATGAGATAACTTTGATTTAATGTTCTTTTTAATTTAATAATTAATTTATTAATGTGTTTATTTTAGATACAGCATAATTCCACATGTCCTACTTCATAGGTTTGCTGTCTTTCATTGTATGGAAAAAGAAGAAAAAATGTAACTTTTCTGTATCAAACTTTTGACTGATATTGTAGATGGACTAAATCAGTGGCTCTGTGTGCTGAATGGCAGGTTCTATCATGTGTGGTCTGCTGAGTTTCCCTACTGTGATGCAGTGCAGTGAAGAAGACTGGGATGTGAGTGCTGTGGCCTCCTCTAACCGGATATGTGGAGCTGGACTCAAATACAACAAACAGCAAAAACGCTTCACTTTTGAGTTTGGTGGACAGAGCTTCACTATCAGTAAGACACCAGACATACACTGCACACAGAATATTAATATGAACAACTGGAAATATTTGTGGTGGTTGTTAATGTTCTGTGTTTTTCAAGCCTGGACTTGTTTATTTAAAGCCCCTTATGTAAGTGACACACTCATTCACTCACTATAATACTCAAATACTCCACTAAGTGGGCTTTTTGGTGTTTACACTATATATCCTTGTTTAATCATAAACTCTTTGATGAAACTGGATACAAGTCAGTGTCACATGCCCAGTTTAATTAAATCCATTCATCACTCTCATTCTTCTAGCTGATGCAGCTTTGCCAACATCAAGCAAAAATAAAACTGATTACCAAGCAACTATTATTGGCTTCCAACGTGTCTATATCTGGAAAGGTAATGTCACAAAATATGAGAATTTCTATATGTGCCAAACAGTGCTGTAATAACTGGAAACACTGGAGAGACTAAATAATTGACAACTGGAAGAAAAACATCTTGTATTCATGGGTGTTTTATTAGTAACAGCCACATTCTTTTCTGTAGAGTCGGATATGAACACTCGGCAGAAGTCTGATGTAGCCTGTGGAGGATCAGCTCTTCTGGAAGCTCCCACACTGGCCCTCTCTGGTATTTTCCCCTTCGTCTCATGTTTGAAGTGCATCAGTGTCAATATTTGCCACTGAACCAACCCTGAGACTGTGGGGAGATATTGTTATTCTATTAGATCACACTTTATTTGAATAGCTCTAATTATTATTATTATTATTACTATTATTATTATTATTACCAAGAAAAAAATCTCCCAATACTTTGAAAGTGGCTTTTATGTAACTCCACATGTGTGCCTTCATTCATTGAATGGGTGGAATCAATATTAAATCAACCCATTCCTCACCTCTCGTCTATAGTTTGGGCTTCCCAGCATAGTCCCAACATGCAAGTTGATGGTAGTATTAATTAGTAAGTTAGTAATGTTAGAAACCCTGGCTGTCTGAGCCCACCTGCTTGAGATTGTCTTTAGAACAGTGCAGTTTCAAAGCTGAAATGCTCATCCATTACGGTGACTGCTTATTTCTTGCATTTTCACTGCATGGGGTTTTTGAGGAAGAATTATGGTAATGTTATGTATCAGTGTGATTGACTTATTTTGAATATTTAAAGAGCACTAAATCCCCTAGAGTGGACTGCCCAAATGAAATGTTGTTTTGTATTATACAGTACATTCCCTGGTATGTAAACTGGCAGAGACTAATAAAACTTTACTGGCACTGGCCACTAAACTCATGCCAAGATATTTAATCTTATGCCCAAAATTAATAACATTTATGTCTGAGCATTTATATCTGATTGAAAAAGAATCAATTTCATTTGGGTTTTTTACAGTTCAGACTGCTGAAAATCTTAATACCAAAGTGTTAGAGGTCAAATCTGCATTTGGGTTAGTTCAAAGTTTTAATGATGACATTTTTAACATATTTGGTATTGACATTGCAGATTCCATCAGGGAAACCTTTGATGTCCTAGTGGGCAGTGACGTAAAAACAGACCCAGACAAGAAGATACCCAGTCAGCTGTACTGGGTCTTCAAACACCAGTTCACCGCAGAAAAGGCACAGCTCTGGTGTCTAAAGCGTAAGAGTTAATTTTAACTCTAAATGAATAAAGTATGCTCTTGTGCAGAATATAATTGTGAGTGTGTGTGTGAGCATGTACATATATGTGGGCGGACATGTATTCTATGTGTATCCACTGCAGGCTGTATGGAGGAGGAGTTATGTCATGTGGTTGACATTCGAGATGAAAGCTCTGTGTATTTTGCCTGTGTGCTGTATCCTGACACACGAGTGTGTGGAGCCTATGATAAGCCTCTGAGACAGGCCTGCAGTCTGGTGCTGCCCCAGGACACACACACTGCTCACCAGAAAAAGGGTGAGTTCAGCATACATTTTTACTTCCTGTTGCTGAAATGTGCTAAAGCTACAACATGTATACAGCTATATATATATATATATATATATATATATATATATATAAACAACATATACAGCATATATACAGCACTGTGCAAAAATCAGAAACCTCCTTGATTCTACTTAATTTCTAGTCCGAACATCCACTAAGCCCTAGCCATTATTCAGCATCAAGAAAATGCATTAAACATATATTTATTACACAGTTTATTACAAAGCAGCTGAAGTTCATTCTTAGATGTTGGTTATGACTTGTTTTCTCAAGTAAACCAAATAATCCTAAATACTGTTTTAGACACATTGGCCCCAATAAAATTCAGAACCACCTCAATGACAGATAGCAGTGTATGGCCCAGGTGGTAGTGAATAAAAAATGTTTTCAAATAATTAAAGGTGTCTCATAAGGTTACATTTTAGGCACTGATTTATTCTCAAATTATATTAATGATACTGCATCCATAGTAGATTGCTACATACATACATGAGAACTGAAGATATTATTTTATACTCTTCTGCAAAGGCAGCCCTTGAGAAATTGCAGTGTACATTTTATGTGCTTCAAACTACTAAATTGATTTAATTTGTATAAAAAAAAAGAGAGACCCATGTAATAGCTAACACTGTGTATTAATTATATGGCAGTATTGGACTTCTTTATCAGTGGGAAGCTTCTTTATAAATCTCTTATTGGCCAAATGGAATCATGTATTTCATCCAATCATACCATACCATCAAACCATCTCAAGGGATTAATTACAATCCAAGTTTTTCCTGAGATAGGTGAATTTGCTGGAATAAAATACAGAAGATAAACAGAAGCTTGATTCCTTTATTCTTCCTAGGGTTTTCATTGTTTTACTTCATTTTTTTTTCTTCTGTTTTTATATAAATATTTCAGCTAATTTTGTGTTATTAGATGTAATGTTGTCTTAAATTACTTAATTGTGTTGTTTCTGTTTTATAAATTTTGTTTTCAGACTATTTTGATGATTTAATATTACTATCTAGTTATGTTTATTTTGTTGCTTCTTTTTCCCCTCTGACTCTTGACTGCATTAAAAATGAGGTAGCCCCACCCACGTAAATCCTAGCTTAAATATAGAATATGGTAGTGCTAATGATATCTCTGTTATAATACCGAAACTCTACCATCTAAACCAGACGAATACAATGAATGCTCTCCTCTAATTCTGGAACTTTAGATTAGAATTATTTTGTGTTATAACAGCTGTCTGCTCCTTTACCTCTCGAACTCTGTTTCTGGCAATATTTATACCTTCCATTAAAAACTCAATTACCATGAACTCTCAATACAAAACCCCTTCCAGTAATAACATTTTTTACATTGAATTCTAAATCACCATTAATATGATGGCATTTTATGCCATTCAGTGTTATATTCAGGATCTCTGCTGCTTGGTCTTTGTGAAGAGCTGTATAGTCATAGATGCTTGCAGATGATCAGTCAGTTTCCTGTATTTTGATTAGCTTGTTTTGGGGCATGTTGATCTTAGCAACAATCCCAGAGTTTAGATGATTCTAAAGTTTATACAGCTGTCTGTGTATTGCTTTATGTTTAAACAGTCAGAATGGGGTTAGGATGTGGTTTGATGAGATGATGTAAGCTTTACTTATTTATTCATGGCCTGTATGAGCAAGCTCGGATTAATGTGAAGGCCTGATCAGTGATTCTGCTGTTATGTGAGTGAGTGTTTGTTTTGGCAAACATAACAAATCATGTGCATGTTCAATATCAACAGCTTTAATAAGGATAGTCCCTGTTTTAATTTCTTAAAATAATGAAAAAGACAACAAAAATGTTAAGTACACTGTAGATAATATAAACACACACAAAAAAACTGTACTGAATTGAAATTATGGACTATATCAAAAATATACACTCTAAATATTTGACTCATACATACTCATACTTTTTATTTAAACATACTATTTAATTTCATATTTTGAATATGTTTAAATGCAGAAACATAGTCTTTTTGAAAGGCATTTAATGTGGTTACCAGCAGTAACCACATAAATCCTCCTCAACAGTCCTCCTGTCTTTGAGCATTTTACTCTGTTCTTTAAATGAAAAATGTTAAGATGCATTTATTAAAATATATGAAAAAATAATTAAAGTAAAATTGGTAATATTTTATTTTTTGTTAAACCTGAAAAAGTACAGTACGTTATAGTTTACATCCCTCAAAAAATTAATAATTAATATAAATTTATTAGATACAATAATGTAATTAATATATAGTTATAAATGGGTATTTCCTGCCCTTTCATGTAATAAACACCATATATATCCCTTAATATAAATCATTAGTGTTTCTCTGTCTACGTCAGATGACCACATCTAATGTAACTTCCAGTGTCACTGCTCTTGCTCAGTTTAACTTCTCTCTTTTTGTTGATGTGTTTGATATAAAGAGAGGTGAATGCATACAATTTTAACTGTAATTCTGTTCAGTCAGGTATGACTCATAAATGTGTAATGTATTTGCTTTAGAGTTAAGCCATTTAATTCCAACATCTGCTGCTCTCTTCAGTCTCAAGTAGAACTTCTAGCCATTTTCCACTTAGAATTTTGGAATTGTCACGTTTCATAAATGCCTGGGCATCTGTTGTCATTTAAAAGGCCTGTCAAGAAGGTCATACCATTGTAAGCAGTTTAACAATTTATTATATAAATAAAATTATTCAGATGTCAGCAATTAGTTATTTGAACATAGATTTTAAGCATGCTACTGTTGCACTATAACAGATTTTGATGTTTGAGCAATAGTTTTTGTTTGTATTTATTTTATTTGACATTAATCCTTGAATTATATTTAAAATATATTTAAATTTTTGTCTGTTGTAGATTTTTAAAGAAAGCAAAATATCACATTAGAATCATTTTCCACATAAAGAACAATTTTATGTTTGTGAAGAAACGCTTTTAGTAAAATAACAGAGTTAATTTAATTGATTTGGTCGTATCAGCATGGATATTCCTGATCCCTCCAGTAGCTGTTCCCTTCTGTTTCTGTGATATTTTAAGTTTGTCTGCTTGGGAAGTAGTCAGTATTATGTAATGGTGTACAGGCAACTGGACAGCTCTTGGACAGCAGAGAATATTTCTGCCCATCTGCTGTAGTTCTGCACACCTGGTGTTTTGAAGACCTGTGCTGATGGACTGGTGTGCACCTGATTTATAGTGTCTGCACTAAACTGTTAAGCTCCCTCAGGTTACTGTCTGGTTCTCCATCTGACTTCAGCCCTGTGCCAATCTACAAATCTAGTAACAGTGAAGGTAATTAGGAGCAGATTCCCTTTTGAACTTAGACAGGCATTAAGATCAACCTTCTTTTAGTAGATTCTTAGAATAATTTTGTGTTGGTTAGGCATAATTCCTTGGAGCTGTATGTAAATCTGAGCACGAAGAATATCCCACCTTTATATCAAGATTATACAAAATAATAATAATAAAAAATAAAAAAATAATACTCAGCCATTTTTCTGTCTTTTCCAGTGCAGGCATTATATGTTTTACTGGCCTGTTAAATAATCCACAACAGAAAGCAGCTAGCATAAACTCTTCACATGTGGTCTGTCTGCTGTTTACTTTGATAGGTGGAAAATGATGCTTCCTGTGAGCAGAGTCACCACAGGGGCCTTTTGGCGAATTGCTGAGCCAGTGTTATGCCTTTTTCCTCACAGAAAATCAAAGACTCTTTTCACAATTTTGTGAACACTTTTGCTCCCTCATAGGTTTACTGAGAGATTTATCCCTGTTGGAAAGCACATTCTGTTGTCAGGTCAGGAGCCAAATGTTGGAAGGCTTTGTTACCAAAGTGCTGGGATAGGGACTTCATTCAAGGACTGTTTATAGAGGTTGTATTTGGGTCTTATTTCCATCTTTGCAGTTAAAACAGTTCTTAAGTTGTGATTTGGCAACAATCTCTGCTGAGCTTTTCTGTTACAATCCTCTGTTTTTTGTTTCTGTATTTGTAAGTCTTAACTTACAGTCATTAAAGGCTTTCCTCCTGATGCAGATAAAACATAGCATATCTCTAAATTGTTCTCTTTATAGAGAATGTGCTTCAGAATAGTTTCCAGTCTAGGCTTGGCAATGCTAATATAGCCATGAGCTCTGTTACATTATGCCATTTCAATGGTCTAATGTACAAGACCTCATGGAAAGCTCTGTGGTTTAGTATCACTGTATGCAGCCATATTTAAAAACATGTATTCATACCCAGCTCACCAGCTGCCATTTTCCACCCTTACTTTTTTTTTCTGTAGGAAATTGATAGTTTAAATCAATGCCTGCAGTAACCAAGTATTCTAAACTCTTCATTTTTATTAATATGGTATGACAGAAAAGCCTCAATGATTATTATCTAGAAATATTTGTTGGAACAGATTTTAAAGTCCTTGGCATGTAGTATATATCATGTAATGAATTATTATTGGCGGTAGGAAAAGAAGCTCTATTATTTGCACTTTCTCTCTGCAGTTGATCTAAGTGGCAGTGTGAAGAGCTTCTATAGCCGTGTACCATTTAAGAAGATGGTGTCCTATTCTGTCCGAAGCAGAGTCAGTGTGTCCAGCAAACCCATTAC
Organism: Hoplias malabaricus; assembly: GCF_029633855.1. Classification (NCBI taxonomy): domain Eukaryota; kingdom Metazoa; phylum Chordata; class Actinopteri; order Characiformes; family Erythrinidae; genus Hoplias; species Hoplias malabaricus. The sequence continues at coordinate 21,656,374 of NC_089809.1, forward strand.
TGAAGGGTGAGTGAGTATCCAGTATCACCTGAGGGTTGGAAACTTGCACTGTGGGTTATTGTGCTTTTGAAAATTACAGTGATAACCTTTCTTTTTTCTGACGTGCTTAACAGTGCAGTATGTCATGGGCTTGCACTTGAAAACATTTCTTAATCATTTAATCTGTCAGAATCTCAACCAGCAGTCTTAAAGGCCTTCTGTACCCTGACCACATATCCTCTCTTGTGGTTGTTTAAGGGAAGTGTTTGATGATAATTTCCTCTGCTGTCTGTTTCTGTCTCTGAGCAGATTTTTTGAGTGTGAGAGACGCTGTGATGAGGACCCTTGCTGTAGAGGAATCGGATATGTCAGAGATACAGAAGCTGATGGTATGAGTATGTGTTATGATGTGTTTGAACACATCCCATAAAATGAGTGAATTCGGTACCTTTTTGTGCTTGCACCGCGTGTATAATAGAAAAGCATGAATTTTTCCCCATAGAAAAGCATGAAATGAATTATGATACTCTGTATCGGCTCCACATGAGCCTAAGGCCACCATTCTCATTTCAATGCATTAGTTAATGGTGTGTAATGCCAGTAGGTTATGGAACTGTTCTCTGGAGTGATGGAACACCATCCAATAACTTGTGTGATGAGCTGAAGTGGGGCTTGTGATCCAAAACATCATGTAATGACAATACCAGATTTCACTAATGTTGTTCTTGCTGAACATCATTAGAGGATGACAGTGAAATAGCAAAAGCTGTAAAATGCTGTAAAGGGCAGAGTGGAATGGAGAGCTTATTAACAACACCCTTCATGTCAGAAGAAATGTTGAATGATTAGGTCTCCAGAAACTTTTAGCCATCTATTATACTCTATTAGCCTATAGATCATTCATTTATTAACCGCAATTACTATAGGTTCTACATACTTCTCTCTCTCTCTCTCTCTCTCTCTCTCCACTTTCTATCTCTGGTCAGATGTATTATGTCTGAATCTGAACAGCCTGGGGATTCAAACATGTGGTGAAGATGAGGTCAGTGAGTGGAGAGTGCAGGACTGCACTCCCTCTAAGGTCCAGACTGGGCTCTATCCGTTTGGCTGGTATGAGAAACCAGGTATGTGTGTGTTATTTACTCAAGGAATGACAGCGGTCAGACGGATGCACTTATGTCTTGTTCCTTAAATATTAGCTGTTGGGTGAAGAGACTACTTTTTTTCCAATGTAAACATACACCACCATTCAAAAGTATTACATCTTGTGTCATTTCTCCCAACTGTTGTTTTTTTCCACATTAACTTATCCATTGTGAATGTAAATTCAGGTTCTTGATCTGCTTTGTGCAGTCCTTTTTTTCTGCAAGGCATCTTTGAAAGTAGTCTGTGTATTCTGCATTCTGTTTAAATAGACATGCATTGCCTTGTCTTGCTTTGCCAACAGATTCCACCAAATTATTTGAAACACATGTTAAATTGGGCTGATCTCAGTAACATTTTCTACTTAATTTAGCAACCTGATGCATTCAAATAATCAAGCACAGCTAATATGGTCCTATATCCCTGCCTTCCTGTATTACAGGAAAGCATATAGTCTGTTAAGCCATATCCATTACTCTGAAAAATATTTTTCTATGTTTCTAGTGAATCAGTGGACAAAAAGCACTGGTATTTGTCCTCCATTCAGCCTTCGCTCTCCTTCGAATGCTGGTAGGAAGAATATTATTATTTATTTACGTTATATGAGTAAATGCAGTTGCATTGTGTGATTATCTAGTATGTTGTTAATATGTTCCTCTTGAGCCCCCTTTTCTGATGTTAACCATTTAATGCACAACTTGCATTATCACCCTGACATGACATATAGCTCGTACAGAATCATACCTTGTAACATATTCCTATTAAATTTAACAAAAATGTATGGTGCTGTTTCTTTACAGTTGATATGAATGAGTGGACTCTGTTGGGTGCAGCCTCTGTCCTGGTGGACTCATCTGTCTCCATGTTTGATGTAGTACACATAAGCAAAGACATTGCTGAAGAACTGGAGAGAGCACGGGACTGGTGCCTGGCTTGTAAGTTTTCTACTTTTCTTTTACATCTTGCCATGCAAATGCAATAGTCTCCACTTAGCTGTGAAAAATAATGTAAGTATGGTGCATCTATGTCTAAATATGGTGTAGTGAAGAGACATTTTCTTGTGTGTGTTTGTTCTCAGAACAGCCAAATAATATGACCTAGTGAAGTGAAATTTTACAAAAGCAGAGCATGATACATTAACATTAGATACTGGGGGTCAGTGTAGGGTATAGTTTTAGGCTCATATTACATAACTCACTTTACCGCTCAATACATTTTCTTTGAATTCAAGTCTAAGTGTTTCTCCATACCTCTAGGAAGATTTAACCTATTATGGAACACTTTTCCCATGATCTGATAACTTTCACCCATTTAGTTCTGGACAATGCTAGCTCATCCCAAAAACACATGGTGGAGCTCCATCGTGCCATAATGCCGACACTTGGCATTGGACATTGTGACTTTCCCAGAATCCACTGTGATTTAATGCTTTTCTATGGAAATTGTAAAGCTGTGTGCACAGTGGGTGTAGTGGTTGAATATCTATGTGCACAGTGGGTGCCAAATAGGAAATATGTGTGACGACATGTTTTTCTGACCAAGCATCTGTTTTGTACTCCCCAGCCTGTAAGGAGAAAGAGTCGTGTTCTGCTGTGTCAGTGGCAAGTAGAGAGTCTGCAGTGAGGTGTGTGATGTATCCAGACACACATATCTGTCTCCCTTCATCTAGCGGACAGCACTGCCTCTTCCTCATTAAGGAACCTGCTCAATATGTTTACCTTAAAACAGGTGAGAGAGTTACAAGGAACTAATATGAATGTAATACAGGTATTCATGGCAGTATGCAGTCCATTTGATTGCAACATTGATATCTGTTTCAGTTCACTTTAAGCTGTTGCTGATTTAATAAAAATAGCATATTTTTCTACTGGTTAATGTAATTTTAAAAGCTTATACTGGTGTCATGTAGCTTTGTAAATGTAATTTATCTTCAATCTTAGCCATTAATTAAATTAATTTACATATCTCCAGAATGAAATTGAATTCAAATGAAACCCCTTTCCATTTTGTCACATTAGAAGGAAAGCCTTTACCATTTAGGAGATTATTCTCATTGTACATTTGTGTGTTTTCTGAAGTTTTCAAGCCAGTGCTGACCTCAGTGTCCATCCCAGACCATGGCACACTTCTTGGTGAAAATGAGGTGAAGCTGATTGGTGCAGACAGCAAGGGTGTTACTTATTTCCTTGGTGTGCCATATGCTCGTCCTCCACTTGGTCAGCTCCGTTTCAGCCCCCCAAAGCCAGCTGACTGGACAGGCACGTGGAACGCCACTTTTGCTCGGTGTGTTTTACATTTGTTTTGGTATGTCTGTGTTTTTGCACGGGTCTTTTTTTAGTGTCTGATCTTTTGGATAATGGTATTTATATGTTTGAAATGTTTCAGACCCAGTTGTCTTCAACCTGGTGACACAGCTGACGCACGCTCTAATGAAGACTGTCTGTACCTTAATATTTTTGTGCCAGATAGTGTGGTATGTCCTTAGGTTTTCCCATCTCAACCTCACATAATTCATATCTGCATATTTATTTTTTGTTTGTTTGTTTTGTTTTATTTTGTTTTTTTAAACTGAAAAAAATGATACACTCATTTTTCATAGAATACATTTTAAATTAAGCCAAACATAGCACAGGTTCAATCAGTAAATATTAAATGTTGATTAATTTTGCATATTCATGACACTATTAAATAAACTCTAAATAAACAAAATGGCTGCACAGTGGCGCAACATGTAGTGTCGCTGTCCCATAGCTCCAGGATCCTGGGGTTGTGGGTTCAAGTCTCACTCCGGGTGACTGTCTGTGAGGAGTTTGGTGTGTTCTCCCCGTGTCCACATGGGTTTTCTCCAGGTGCTCCAGTTTCCTCCCAAGGTCAAAAAACACACATTGGTAGGTGGATTGGCTACTCAAAAGTGTCCATAGGGGTGTGTGTGTGAGTAATTGTGTACATGTGTGTCGCCCTGCGAAGGACAAGCACCCCCTCCAGGGTGTGTTCCCACCTTGCACCCAATGATTCCGTGTAGGCTGTGGACCTGGATAAGTGGTTACAGACAATTAATGAATAAAAGAAATACTTTAAAAAATTTACCTGACCATAATAAAAGCCACTTGTAATGATTTGAAAATGTAACATGAGCACCTTTTCTCTATGACAATTATTGATGTAGTAGTTGTAGGAGGATTAGAAGTCTTTCATTTATAGGTTGGTGGTATTAAATATGATGCTGTATGTTTCTGGCATTTGCAAAATTAAGTACCCAGTGTGCAGCACTGGGAAGCACTTATCTAGGAGCCACACATTCCATCAACATGCATTTATTTTTTCCATATTTGTTTTTTTTGTTGTTTTTTTTTTGTCTGTGTAACAGATTCAGGCTGCACCAGTTCTCGTGTTTTTCCATAATGCTGGCTCTGGTCTGCTAGATGGCTCTTATCTCGCTGCTGTAGGAAACATCATTGTGGTGACAGCTAATTTCAGAGTGGCTGCTTTTGGATTCCTTAGCACAGGTACTCCACACACACCCCATCACACATACTCTACTGTCATACTAATTTATTACATTAAATAATATCAAAAAGATTTCTCATCACAGTGTCAGAAAACACCAATCAAACACATACAACAGAAATGGTTATGTGTGCCCAATAGCTTTTACCTTGTACTATACCAAGACCACTTCCTAGTACTATTTCAAGACTATTTCCCTATAAATTTCCAAAACCAGATTATACGAAAGAGAGAGATTTTCCTGTGTAATATACAGTGTATTATATTTGGAATATATAATATGTATATTAGCAGCAGAGAACTGGAAGACTTCTTCTCTAAAACATAAATAAATGATATATGCTATGCTTTAGTTGCAAATTTTTTCTTCCTGTTTCTGTTGTGTTTGTATTATGAGTTAAAATATTAGTAATGAAGATAGTCTTCTAACTGTAATCACTACTGTATTATTTTATGGTATATAGTTATTGCAGTATACACATTACTGTATTATAGATCAAGTTAACTCAGTGTACATGGTTATATAAATGTAGGATCAGGTGCTCTTCCAGAGAACTATGGGCTGCAGGACCAGGCAGCAGTGCTTAGCTGGATACAAGAGAACATTGCTTTTTTTGGAGGAGATCCCACCAGGGTCACAGTGGGAGCTGACAGAAATGGAGCTGACATTGCCAGCCTTCATCTATCCTCATCCTCATCTCTCTTTCACCAGGCTCTTCTCATGGTAAGAACTGAAAAATGAATCCATCTGAATCAGGAGATGGTGTGCCAGGATTGAAGCGAAAGAATGTCTGTGCATTTCCATGGTTGGAGAGAACATAATAAATCCATAGTGAATTCCATATGCAGTACTAATATATAAGCAATGAAAGTCAACACATGAAATCTCTCAGAAACATCTTCATCTCCGTAGTAGTTTGACCTCTGATCGTCTTGTGCAAGCTCCAAAATTTCATTCCTTAAGATCGGTTTTGCAGGTTATTTTTCTAAAACACAATGTAGTATTTTGAATTAGACCCAAGAACAAAGCTTGTTTGTATGTTTAAGCCATTTATGACTCGAGCTTGGGCCCAGCCTTTCAGTTACATTTATCAGTGGTGTATTATGCAACTTCCTCATATCTCTCTTCCTCTGTTGGCATGCTGTGGGCTTGTTGGCTAAAAGGCATGTAGATGGATCGCCATTTCTTCCTCTTCCAGCTCTGCTTCCTTTTATCTTGCACTCCGGCCAAGGAGAGATAGGAAGACACACTGTCTTGGACTCCAAAACTGATGCCAGAGTCCCTGAGTGTAGAGAAGCTGCTGGCATTCTGCTCCATGAGCTCAGCCCTGTGGGTCAGCACAGAGCACAGTTAGAAAACCCTGTACTTGAAGTTTATTTATTTATTTATTTTTAAAGCCCATATAACATCATCCCAGTGATTTAATACATGTGGTTTTGACAATTGAAAATGACAACTGTCATATATAATGCTATGCAACAAAATGACAAAAGAGCAGGCGAATGTTAAAATTATTAAATTTTAAAGATTTATTAAAAGTATTGTACACCTAATAATAAAAATACATTAACTTTCACTGGTGGTTTTCAATAGTAAATTTCGAAAGCGTCCTGGAATTTCCCTTCAGGAGGTACCTATAGCAAGGCAATATCATTGAGGGCTAAAGAATATGAATTGTATTTTTCTGTCAATGCCCCAATCACTTCTTAGCTGAAGATAGGAATGCCTTCTTTACCTGTCTCCTGCTGTCCAGTTGAAGCTGTGTGGCCTCACTACTCGAACAGGCTGAGAGGGTAGGCTCTGGAATGAATCAGAGGCCACCAGGCAGGGGCCAGTAAGAACACAGCACAGACCATCTGCTGCATCTGTGGGAGTGAAAAAGAATTTCATTGTCCAGATCAAAGTGCATTAGTGTCTGTGCAGAAGATGTGAAGAATAACTACTACTAGAATATAGACTGAAGGGCTAATAACCTTAATATTTACTTACAGTTGTGTTTTGGATGAAGCCTAATGCAATGTTAGGTTTCTTGGCAGAGGACGATTATGGGTATTATGATTTTGTTTCTGCCTGAGCCTCTGCATTTTTAATGAGCAACAGTGTTACCCACTTTACATTACTTATTGCTGACAACATCGTTTGGTCAGTGTTACCTGAGTAGTGGCTGACCAGGTCCTCTAGGCACTGGAAAGTGAGGCGTGGCGAGATGAAGTACCATTTGTTTGGCATGCGAAATATCCGGTAATGCATGATGGCCCTGTGGCGCACGGATAAGGCGTACATGCCTGCAGGTTCAACATCCAAAGCAAACTTCTCATGTCAAGGATCACGATACATACTTTACAGTTATATTTGTGAAATATAAACATCACCATTTGTATTCTCACCTCTTGTGCTTACTCTGATCATGAAAGATCCAACTCTGTTCCCTGGCAAAAAAAGCAGCTCCTCAGCTTTTTCCCTGTCAACCCCTTCATACAACCACCTGAAACAATAGGGGAACATTTTAACCCATATTATATTACACTAGATCATAACTGAGATGTTTGATATTTGCTTGTCACTCACCCATGGTAAACCTTGGCTACATTGGAACGTGGGATATAGTTTTCCTCTCTTGTTTGAATAGAGTATGCCTTTAGCCAGTACCCTTCACTAAGAGATAGAGAAAGAAAGACAGAAAACTAATTAAAATCATAGCTCATGGCTTTCTTACGACTGAGTATTAGGGCCACGGCACTGAAAAAAAATGTATAAGATTCCGAGAATAATGTCAGAATGATTCTGAGAATAAAGTCGAAAAATATTTCACTGCACGTATAATGGGGCAGACACAACCACAGTGTAGTTGAGGAATGCAGTGTATTGCTGAAATCATACTATGGTACAGATTTCAGGAATAAATAATGCTCTGCCACATCAGTACCACACTCTTCCTACCAGCAGCCACACAATTTCCATTCTTCCAATCCTATAGCTACACCCTATGGTTCCTGTGGCCATTTATGACCTATCAGCAACCAACTACCCTTAACATCTATGGTTAATCATTGAGCCCGTCACATGAGTACCTTAACACATGAGTACCACTGCATCACTAGCTCTTCACAGGGGTCATCGGGTAGGCAGTGTTTCAGTGTTTCAATGAATTAAGCCCACAAGACCTCTAGAAGGCTCAACAGTGAAGTCTGGCATCCCAGACCCACCCCCCTCTAAGCCAGCTTTACAGTCATTCCTTACCCTTCAACAAACGTAAATTCACACTGGCCTACCTGGTGACTAAGGCTGTACCTAGCCCTGCTGGCACCGTTAATGCATGCTCATTGCCACCAGATCTTTACATGCTACATTACCAACCATCACAACAGCACCTCTACAGTGCATTTCCCCAACTAGTCTGTGTTCTACTTATCAACAACCACTGACTAGACCTTTCAGCTGTTTCTGATAACTCCTTCACAGATGCCCTTAGTTTACGGCCCCTGATGCCAAACTGCACAAGCAGGGATGTGACAGACTTGACTAAAAATCCCCTAACACCTATCTCCACCGGTCTTACATATGCCTTGTACCCATGTTCCCTCACCTCAGCTGCCAAGTCCGCAACTCTATGAAAGAAATGATCTGTTTACTTTGAGTACAGCACCATATCTGGCCTCAGTGTAGATAAGGCAATACACTTTGGGACCTGCAATTTTTTTTTACCTACGTCCACCAGTAATTTCCAATCTCATGTTTAACCCCATTTACCAATATTTAAAGCCTGTGCATGCTCTCAAACACGTTCCCCCTCATGCACAAAACTAATCATGTTATAACTACTACCACTCGTCAATGCATTTACCTCTAAGCCAGCAAACATGCTAAAAGCCTTAGCACCTGATTATGTCTCCATGTATACCTCCACAGCGGCAAACTTACCTTACAAGCTGATAGAACATGCTTCAGAATGCCAACCCCTGTACGTAATCTATAATTAGGGTATTCACCTACCCACTGTCCAAGATTTTGTGGAGTTGGGAGGATGTCATAAGTTGCTCTAAGCAAAAATTTAATACGACTTGCCTCCATTGTCCACATTTCTTGCCAAGTGATCTTTCACTTCTCTAAAGTCTCCCAGTGAAGCCATTGGCCTTGTTTTGCCTGTGATGCTGCTGTTGTGCACTGTGCCTCCTTTTCCTGATCGCAAATAAATCTAGTCATCATTTGCCTTCTCTCTGGTGATGTGGCCTTAATAAAGGTTTTCCATGTATCACCTGACCCAAGGCCAGCTCTTCCACATGACACTTGGCCAGTCACATCCCTTAGCTCAAATAAGCTCCTGGCTACCTGCACAGCCACTCGTGGATTCCACTTCCTTCCTGCTTTTGTAACTGGCTCTGCTGCTTTAACCACTGCATCCTTCGATACTGACAAAATCATCTCATGACTTGTGCATTAAAATTCTTCAACTAAACTTGGGAGTGGTAGCTCCAGTACCCCTCTCCCATACCATGCCATGCTACTTAAACACTGTGGCACTCCTAGCCACTTCCTTATGGCCTTATTCATAACCCTTTCCATCATTTATGATGTGATTGAAACATCATAAACTGTCAACGACCATCTAATACGAGGCAGTAAGCCACACTGCAGACACCACAATTTCAACTTCCCTGGAAGACATGATCTATCTATGCTATTAATAGCCTTCACCAAATCAGCCTTTATTCCCACAACTTGGTTGGTATCATTTAGTGCTGCACTATACCGTCTACATAAACTCTTCACTGGTCTCTCCAGTACTGTAGTAATCATTTCTATTTCCATCACAAAATTTTCCTGTACAAGTTTCCCTTTGACAATTGACAGACTTCTAGACTTGCTCGGTTTAACTTTTAGCCTAGCCAACCTTAGATTATCATTTAACTTCCCCAGCAACCACCGTGTGCAAGGCACAGTAGTCATCAGGGCCGTCATGTCATCCATGTAAGCCCTGATTGTGGGAACAAGTACCATCATGCAACCTTTCCCCACCTACAACCCACTTACAGGCCCTGATTACTCCCTCCATCGCCATTGTAAATGCTAGTGGAGAAATTGTACATCCAGCCATTATATCTAGGTCTAACCACTGCCATAATGTAAAAAAAAGTTTCCTGTACTAAAGCAAAACTGAAAGTCCTCAAAATATGCTTTAACAAGCCTAGTAACTTTATCTGGCACCTAGAAAAATTTAAAGGCTTTCCACATGAGTTTATGTGGCACTGAGCCAAATGCATTAAATCTAAGTCTAGGAAAACAACATGTAGGCCTCCACCCTCTTTTTTTGCTGTCTGAATCTGATGCCAGATCATGCTGCTATGTTCCAAACATCTTTCAAAGCCAGAAACCCCTGCCTTTTGTACTAATGTATCAATTAATTTGTTTGCTTTCAAATAAGCAGCAAGTCTCCGTGCTATCACACTAAAGAAAATCTTATTCTGCCTTTAATCTCAGAATTATTCTGACATTATTCTAAGAATTTTTCCGACATTATTCTCAGAATTCTGACTTTATTCTTTGAAAAAAAAATTTTTTTTTGCCCACAATGCTGTGGCCCTAAAATACTGTAGTACTTTCTGGACAGATGTGATTAATATTATTTTGCTAGTATGGACCACACCAGATAATGGCAGAACGTTGAGGAGAGTTCAGTAGTCATTGGGGCAGGAGTTCATTTAGCTTAAAGAGCATGTGTGAAGCCAAAGCCGGATAGAGGAGAATAAGAGGTGGGTGCAAGTTTGTTCATTACTGTGGAAAGCAGAAGTTGTAGGAATATATAGGCTGAAAGGGACAAGACTGGGCATGGTCCATTTCCCATATATTGTTATATCATAACTACACTGTGTTTGTATACTGATATAGATATGTAATGCAGTATTATAGAGAAATCTACCAGTATGTTTGTAGGATTATGACCCATAATAATTCCATATTGTTTGACAACAATTAAGAAATTCCAGGCTTCCAGTGAAGTGGAATTTAATTTTAACTTCTTGTTCTCTTCACTAAATGTTTGTAGAGAGACACCGGCTCAACCAGTTTTTCTTTTCAAGACAGTGACAAGAATAGGAATTTTGTCCTGAATTTACTAACAGTCTCTACTCTCAAGGAAAGACTTTACTCTAGATGTTGAAATATTGCTATGAGGATTTCATTGTGTTTAATAAAGCATTGGTGAGGTCAGGAATTGATGTGGCGTCAGTACTGGATCAAGCATTGAGCATCAAAAATGTTGAACTTTGGCTCATGTGCAGCTTCTACAGACCATCCCATGGAGATTATTGGTGTGTGTTTGCAGAGGAACACATGCACCAGTGAGTGCTCCTTAAAATGGCTGAATTCAGTAATTAGGAGTGTCAGCAAACTTTTGACTATACAGCAAACGTTGATTCTAGAGTGAACCCTCTCATAGATATTGTATATCTGCATGTATGTAGGTTAACATCTATCTGCCATTCCTTGCTTATTTAATACTGAGTATATTTATAAAATGAAACTAATATTCACATATTATTCATAGGATTTCCTGCTCAGTAACTACTATGAAGCTGTAAGTTAACAGATTGAGGAACTAAAGTGAAACACAAACTTGGCAGTCTGCCTGAGAATCATAAAACTCATTTTTTGGATGAGTTCTCACAATTATAGAATGAATTCACTCAGTAAATTAGGCAGCTTAAATGTTTTTCAGTGTTTATTAATGAAACTGTGTAGAGAAAAACGTGGCATTCCATATTTAAATGCACAGGGGCAAAAGTAAAAGTTGACAAATGAAGCGCAGATCCTCAAACTGTTGACTCTGTGTAGAACTTTAGCTTGCTGTTGTGACAGTTGTGAAATATAGCCATACTGATATTTATCATCATTAACTGTGGATTTTCTCACAGAGCTGTGTTCTGTAGTATTTGTCCTATCAGTATTGGGAAAATGTTCAGCTAAATAGTGCCCTGTCAGAATGGGTATTTTGAGTTGTATGTATGAGTTTTTTTTTTCCAGTATAGTACTAAAGTTGTATGTGAAATAGTGTTGATGCTCACTCTGATATGAGTCTCAGCCGGTCTCCTTTGCGGAACAGAGGGTCACACACTTCAGGAGGAGGATAGTCACTCAACACTACCGCTGTCTCCCTCTCACTCACTGTAATACAGGGAAGATATTAAATTTTTACAAATGTGATAAAACAAATTTTTTTGGCATGTAGTTCTTTGTAGAAGTGCATTTTAGCACAGTACCAGTGGCTGAACTTCATTTAAAAAGGGAAATTTACAATAACAGCCCGTAATTAGTTGGAAATTATGCTTCATAAACAGTAGTAAAGAGTAAATTATCATGTATAAATGCATCGATTGTCTGTCATTTATTTAAGGACATTTACATTAATACTTGGTCATTTATTTTAGAAAAGTGTTAATAAATTAGCATTGAATAACATTTTATCAAGTCTTTATGTAAGCAGTCAAGGTTACATGAGGTCAAATTTGTCATTTTTACAGGTTGAACAAGTATTCTTTAAAAAAATTACTCACTTTATATTGTAGATACAATATGCATATGCATTTTTAAGCATGTACTCATGTAAATGGCTTAATTATCTATGAATCTTTATGCATGTGCCATATCTTTCCATACATTGTTATTCCTTAATAAGAACTATATAATAAGAATTGAAGAATTTATTTTAAGCCGTCTTAACCTAGATTATAACTGCTTTATAATTTCAAGTTATTTATATGAGAGTAGTGCAGAGAAAACAGGAAGCACCCTCCAATAGTTGTCTTTCGTAAAATTAGGTGGTAAATGTGCATTTCCTTTACTTTTCTAAATTTGTCATTTTTATAAAATATATTAAATATATACACAGAATAGTGTCTATATTTGATACACTTGATCTACAATAAACCTTTACCAAATGGACAGAAAATTGCAGATGTATGCTTATTCAACATTTCTACTGAATGTAAGGGTTTTACTGTGATATTTGTCCGCCTTTGCTACGGTAACTATTTCTATGCTTCTGGGTAGTCTTTACATTACAGGCTGAAAGTTTGCTCTGAGGGTCTGGTGGCACTTTTGCGAGATCAGGTACTGATGTCGGATGATTAGTCCTGGATCACAAATGCCACTTCACCTCAGGGGTACTGATGTTGCTCCATCATTTTAGAGAGTATAGGTCCATTGCTCCACAGCCCAGTGATTGCAGCATTTATTATTTATTTATTTATTTTGACAATTTTGTTTATTGGATAAGCATAAAAAATAAACAAAGTTAAAATAAATAACAGACAAATTTTGCTTAGATGTTCCCATAAATTATCCCCAAAAACCTCCCAAACTCCTATACACCCCCCTATAAAATGACCATGGGTGTGGTCATCTTAAGCTCATGTGCAGTTATTCCAGACTCCAACTTCATGCTTTGCTGTGGAGATTATGCAAGCTTTGCATTCACACATGAATGCCTGGTTTCACAGTGAAATTAAATAGTGAAATTAAAAAATGATATGTGACCATTTGGTCAAATATTGTGTACTGAGCCTATTTTCTGAGGGCACATGAAAATGTTAGTTGCTTGCTAAATAGTATAGGCTCATTCTATAAAGTTACTGCATGGTCTAGTAAAAGTATGCAGAGGCTTATATTGTGAACCTAATCATGAACATGTTCAGCTATTTAGGAACAGTTAATTCAGTTTGTCAGTGAAAGTCTTACCTCTGGAGGGTAGATCAGTCTCAGTAGCAGTTTGTGTAAAGCACTCTGTCGACCCTAGGCTTGTCTGTGTGTTACCCATCACTGGGATTTGCTCTTAACGTCCCAGCTTAATGCTCGATATGTCCATATATTTAGTGTATCAGTCATAGAAAGTCCAGTCAGGCTGAGTGTACTCTAATCTTTTACATTGCAGGACACCCTACTGTTTCTAAAGTTCACTGTTTCTGATATTTTTTTAGCTTCCTATAGATAAGAGAAGAGTGAATTGTGAGTGTTGCTGTCAGAATGGGGAAGTTATGTTTCTAACCACATTTTCCACTCCAGGCATGTGCAAAATAGGAAGTGCTGATATAGCTGTCTAAAACATGCAAATTCATGTTGTTCACTGCTGGGAATAAGCATGTGCATCAACAGCTGTTATTTAATATATATGCAAACAAAATGAACCAGTTTTTTTTTTTGAATTGAGTTCATATTAACGTATAAGCAAATATGATATATATATATATATATATATATATATATATATATATATATATATATATATATATATATATATACATATATATATATATATATATATACACCAATAGGTCATACATTTTAAAGGACCACCTTGTTTGTATGCTCATTGTCCATTTTTATTCTTCCACTGCCTATATCACTTCACTTGTAGTTCTACAATTAGGTTTGTTGTCCATCTATAGCTCTGCATGCTTTGTTAGCCCATTTTCACACTTTTTTTCAATGCTAGGACCCCCACAGGGCAGGTATGATTTGAATGTGATATGGTGGTGCTGTTATTTTGTGTTATGTTGCTATGAGTGGATCAGACACAGCAGTGATGTCTGAGTTTTTTCCACTCACTGTCCACTCCATCTAACCTTGACACATCTAACCTCCATCTAACCCTAGACACATCTAAACATTTGGTCGACCTAGTAGATTTAAAGTCAAAGGCAATAGTTAATTTGCTGCTGCACAGTTTATATTAGTCACTGTCTAGTTTATCATCTGTGGTCACAAGATGCAGTTGGCTGAATAAGTTTGTGGTGAACTAGGTTATTTTTATCATTAATACAGGAAACGGAAATAGACGTCTTACTATTCTTGATTATGTTGAACTCCTAATCTGAATGAAAATCTACGCTCTATGATCCAGCCACCCTAATATATGCACCTTCATAGCTGGTGTAGGTTTTTACCGCTTATACACAGCTTGTATTATCTCTGTAGGCATGAATGGTCAAGAATAGCACCTTCTAGAGTGGCTGTACATGAGACTAAGGGCTCCATGCCTAATGCCTATAGTCTTCACCCTACAAACACGGAGAAGTGGACCTGTTCTGTGTAGTGATAATGTACTATCCGACACCTTTGGGATGAGATGGAGCGGTCATTTCAGTCATTTCACATAAGATTAATTTCATGCATGTGTTCTTGTAGGGTGGCTCAGTGTTTTCTCCAGCAGCCGTAATGAGTAGACAGAAGGCCAAGGAGCAGGCAGTGTCTTTGGGCAGAGAACTGGGCTGCTCATCCACTGATCCTACACAGCTACTAACCTGTCTGAGAAGTCAGCCAGCTCAGAGCATCAATGGGGCACAGACCAAGGTAGTACATCAAAAACTAATTCTGACTCCATAGTTTGATTTCAGTTATTTTTTTAATTAGTTGATTCAGTGGAGTGTTTTTGAGGCTGTTAGAAAGCACCTATTTGACATAAATCACAGCACTGTTTGTGTCTGTTTCACATTAGGAATTTTATCATCACCATGCACTGTAAATAACCTGTCAAATAATAAAACAATGGTTTGTGTTTGTGAGCAGTTATTGGCAGTGAGTGGCCCTCTACAGGCCTGGTCTCCAGTGGTGGATGGTGTGGTAGTTGGGGACGAGCCCCTGACAGCTCTAAGGTCTGGCCATTTCCATCATGTATCACTACTGCTGGGCTCTTCAGCTGAGGACGGACTGATCAGCAGAGCTAAAAACATCAAGGTCAGATCTAGCATTAAATGTGCCTATAGGAATGCATAATTTAAGCTATTTTAACTCATCAGTAAATTTGTTTGCCAGTTAAAAAAAAAGTCTAATTAGTAACAGGCTGTAATTAGTTAGTATTATTTGTATTTGTTGGTACTTATAAAAACATCTTATTGACAAATTAAATAATCTTTTAAATAAAATTTTCTTACATTTTCTTAAATCTTCTATTGTTTTATATTGCCACATGTCCATAAAGCAACGACATAGGAAAATGGAAAATAAAAAATTCTTGACATATAATGAAAATAATTGTTTCTGTCACTCTGAAATGCTCATAATGTGTACAGAGCCACTGGCATACTTAAAACAACACTATGTAGTATTTTACATTAAAATTACAGCTTTAAAATAAATGAGATGCTCTACTGACATATATTAAAAAGAACAGAGCCTCTGCCATTGGGCGTAGCACTGTCTTAACTGTACTATGTAACTTCTGTAGGAGGGTAGGAAACCACACTTCTTCCCCCTCCTCCTTGATTTCAACATAGTGCTGTAAAAGTGAATTACAATCTGCAGCTGTAGGGGGCACCCAAGAACAAACAACCAAATCTTACCTGGTGTTCCTTTAAATAGGTTTTACGACATTTTTGTAGCATTTCCTATTTATTATCCTTAAATTCTGAGAATTTGAACAAGTGTAATACTTTGTTGATTTGCACTTGCTGTTATTTAAACAGAACTTTGAGCAGCTCCAGGGGAGAGCAGACAGTAAAACAGCTTTCTACGAGGCTCTGTCCAACTCCCTGGGTGGAGATGAGGCTAATGTGTTTGTGAAGGAAGCAGCTACTTGGTTCTACTCTCTGCAGCACTCTCCAACTCCCTCTGGCTACAGTGTTTTCTCTCGTGCTCTAGAAAACGCCACAAGGTGAGAAAGTACACAATCCTAACTTACCAATGCACACTCTGCAGTGCAGTGCATCTTTTAATAACAGCTGAGACAAGGTTGGACTAGTTTTACAAAACACTGACAAAATCCCAATCAATATAGTATTTGTAGTTCAAATTGCAGTTTATTGGTAAATACCTCATGTAATTGGATTGTAACTTACTCATATACTGACTCAAGTATGGCTAGCCTGAAAAATCTCAACAATTTTTTACAACTCACTCGTGTTTAAAATTGCTCTGCAAGGTTGTGCTTTTCACCAATGTCACTTTTGTAGTAGTTGTAGTAGTGCTATATAGAACCATCTGTAACACATTGTCCATCAATCTGAAAAACGCTTTCAATGATGCAAAGAACCCTTTAGTCATTTAAAAGCTTCTTCAAATGTTCAGGGTTCTATATAAAACATTTCCTTTAATAAAGAATCCTTGTAGAACCATCATTTTTAAGTGTGTAGCTAATGTAAATGAGGCAATGACACTGACATTTATTCCACTACTCTAAATTATACGTTCTACAAAATATTTTAAAAAGCCCTGACCTATCCTGTCTCTTGTACATAAAAAAAAAAAAAGAAAAATAAATAAATACAAATTAATGTGATCTGTAAAAACTGGCAACAGAAACAGGCACTGAACTTTGTTTTGGGATATCATAAATAAATAGGGTGTCCTCAAAGCTGGTCTGAAATTTAGCTGCCTCCTGTCTTTCACTGTGACATTTGAAATTTCACTGCATTGCTCTAGCAGGTGAACATAGGGAAATGCCAGAACTACTGTCCTGTTTTTGAAGTATCATGCTGTCTTTCTGAAAGGAGCAGACACATGACATTCTGCTGATGCAGTGAATTATTATACACGACCAAGAAAACCAAACTGTCCTTTATTTACTGCATGCGGAAATAAGAAATATTTGCCAATTTAAGAGCTACTGGATGTGATTTATTTGGTATTTTAACAATCTGGCAGCTTGGAGATGTTTTCTTTGGATGATCCCGAGTTGTTCTGCCTGGATCTTCAGGTCATGAACCTTCTTTGCTTAAGCAAGTATTTTAAAGCTTGCAATCAGTGTTCAACATTCAGTTAAATAAACAGCAAACAATTCCAGTCTGTCTTTTTTGAGCAGTACTAACATTCTTAGTGGCTTTCAAAGAAAAAACATGGCCATTTTCACTTTACCAGAAACGTCTAAATCATGTTTAGTGGCAGAAATGCTAAAGAATTTAGTAAAAATTATTTTGTGTCAGTCAAATATGTGTATGGTTGGCTGCAGCTTTTAAAACTGCCTGCATAAGAGAGCCACACCACACACGCGCACACACACAGTCAGAAGGGTGTCTCTTTTAAAATCAACAGGAAGGAAATAGATTAACTGAGTCAAACTGAAATGGACAATGTGAAAAAATGCATCTTATTTATACTTTAAGAAAAAACTGTAAGCATAAATATTGTAGCTTAATATAGAATCAAATGAAATTAAAGATCAGTGTTTGTATGGATGAAGCTGCGCTATTTCAGGAAACCAGGAGCCAAACACAGAGCTTTGCAAGCTTGTGTGAGAGTGTGTGTGCATGCGCATGTGCCGTTTCCCACCCACATAATGACTAGTGTTAGATATAGCATGGACCAGAGCTGACCCACAAAAAAGAAAGGGAGCTGATATACTGCACACTCGCCAAATTCAGCTTTCACAGCAATTAAGCAACCAGCAGAGGGTGTACTCAACAGACTGTTGTGTTTTCTTAGATATTTCATACATCTTCTGTAACTGCCTCATCCTGATAAGGGTTGCTGTGTGTTTGGATTATTTCTACTGGTCTATTTATCATGACATTTTAACAGATTTTAAAATACAGCTGGGGTTTTCAAATTCTTTCAAAAAAAACTATTTTTGATTTTTCATTAATTTAATGGGAGGGTAATGAGGTCATTATTCATTCTGCAGTAGAGAGATCTCACTGCAGCTACAGAGCAACAGAATCTTTCCATGTATTGTCCCACACTGCTGTTTAGTGCCTGCATATCACCAGTGATGCCGCTTTCTCAGACTGCTGTACTATATTATGCTGAACATAAATCAGCCAATCCACTCTTTTTATCCAGTCAGACGTTTCATATAAAAAGCAGTTTGAACTTTTAAAATAAACTGCTAACATTTTAAAAGGTGTGGATTTTTGGATTTTGCATGTTTATAAATGGGATAAATATTTTCATGAACATGTTGGTGACAGTCCTCTTGAGTGGTGAGAATATAGTTTAAAAATAGTAGTGAAGTGGGTGCTTTGTCTAATAGTGGACACAGCATTTGAACAAGAATCTGGAACTGTCCTGAAAATGTACTCGTGTGATGTCTGCATGTCCTCTGTGTAAGTGAGATTAGCTGAAAAATTGTCCTTGTCCTTTCTGACCTCTGAACATTTTTTAAAACTTGTGTCATTAAACATGATGCTGAGAGAGAGCTTTTTATTTATAGCTTCTTAGACATGTTGTTTTAACCGAACTAGACTGAAAACCATGTTTAGTCTTAAATAGAAGCCGGAATGAAAAGTTTTGGCTGTGGTCATTGCAACCTCCATTTTAAGTGTAAATATATGGCATTCTTTAGACAGGCACATAGCCACACAGAGGAATCCATGTGTGAGTCTAAAAGAAAATCAGTCAAAAATCACCAGTGAAGAGCTAGAGAATGTTATTGAAATAATTAGACCTTTGGAGACAATTACATAATCCTGACTTTTCATGCTTAAATGTGCACTTCTGATTTAAAGCACTAGTAATGTAAACATGCTTAGTCAGACAATCAGCGGCTGGGAAACAAAACCTCTGCTATAACTTGGTCCTTAATATTGCCATAATCTATAGTCCATGCAAAATGAGTCACTTGTATATTGACTACTGGAGTAACGGGGGGACGGCATTAAAAATAATATATAAATAAATGCTAGAGTTTTTTTCATTTAGCCAGGTACTGTTGAGTGCAATTATGTAGTCAGTACAGTCATCATTGCAGGCTATATTTTTTCACTGCAGAGACTTCTTCATCACCTGCCCCTCAGTGGACATGGCCAGCTTTTGGGCATCTCAAACTCGCTCTAGTGTTTACATGTACCACCTGCCTGAGGATATGGCATACACCAGGTACTGCACTCACTCAATGCCAGACTCGTTATTTTTATAAAGCTTCATACTTGAAAGTTTTATACTGGGTCAGTGGAAAGCTGTTAGATGTGGGGTTTATGGGTCACAAAGCAGATTAATACAAATAAATGATAAATGGACTTAAAGCAGAAACCTCACTTTACTGATACATGTCTCACTGAAAGTTGACCAGCTGGTTCACATCAGGTTTGTGTAGTGTAGCAGAAATTGTCCATTGCTGGATTTCTTATAGCATGATTATCATATTATTTTCTGTCTGTCCTTTCCCTAGCTTGGAGTAATTCTCTAATTCTCTTAATTTGATGTTCTTGTTATTCATCTTGATGTCCAATTGACTTGATGCTTTGGTTCTATTTGCAAATGTCTGCATATATAGTAATTCATAAATATATAATAAAAAAATTCCACTGGATTTATTTATTTTACACTTACTTATATATTTAGCATTTGTAGGGACTTTAATACACATGAACAAGCATTGAATAGTTTTTATTTATTCATAACAGAATGCTGAATATATGACCAGTAATCAGTATGACCAATAACCACCAGAGCTATATATAGTATTCTAATAAATGTATACAAATATTTTAGCATCATTATGACCAAATTAAACTTAAATGTAATAGACAGACATTTTCTTCATGTATAACTCTCCAGTTCTACTGGACTGATATATTTTCTCTTGCACCAGTGCTGATTTATCAGTTCCTCTGGATGTGCAGTATGTGTTTGGAGTGCCACACGGTCTTGAAAAGCGAGAGCTCTTCACCTCCACTGAGAGAAAGCTCTCTCTGCAGATCATGAACTATATGGCCAACTTCATCAAGACTGGGTACAAGTCATGCCAGATATATAAGTGTTATAATAAAATATTATGGAGTGACAACCATGTTACACATATTCTATACTTTCTCTCTCATCCCTCTGTATTCCTCGGAACAGAAACCCCAATCTTCCCGTCTCTGTGTCCACAACGTCCTTCACTGAGGTTTTGCCTCCCTGGCCTCAGTTCCTGCCACACCCAAATGGGCAGAACTATAAGGAGCTGTCCCCCAGGCTCAGCAACCGCAAGAGCCTGCAGACAGCGCAGTGTTCTTTCTGGTCCCAATATGTGCCGACACTTAGCGCTTCCACTGGTCAGTAACACTACTCTGTACTGCCACAGATTCATGTTTTGGAAAGTAAAATTGCCTTATATCTAATTGTGTGAAAATATAAGACTTTTTATATTTTCTTTTCTAGATATTATTTACTTGTTTTAAATATATTTACCAAATAAAGTTTTCTGACTATACAGACAGTATAGTAACAATATTAAGACCAGTCAGCCCTAAAATTACTACCACCTCCTTGACGCTACACTCACTCACCACTGACTGTATTTGTGTACTCCGTAGCTCTACAATTACAAAAAGAGTATAGCCCATCTGTTCTTCAATGGTCATAACCCACAAGACCACCACAGAGCAGATATTATTCTCAGTGCAGCAGTGACACTGAGAGGTCTAAAAAATCCAGGAGCACTGCTGTTGTATTCAAAGAATGTACTCATACCAGCATAACACACATTAACATACACCTACGTTTTGAGAATTCAGAGAGTGATCCACTACCCAAATAATACCTGCTCTGTGGTGGTCTTGTGTGGGTCTGATTGTTAAAGAGAGTAAAAGCTAACAAAGTCTGTGGAACAACAGATGTATTACCATCCACAACTGTTGAACTACGATGTGGATCAATATGATCACTGGAGATAATATAATGGCAAATGACTGTAGAAACAAAGAGCTGGTGGTGATGTTATGGCTGACTGGTGTATTCTCAAACCATCAAAATAACCTGCAATTTATGTAAAACAAGAAATTAAGTCTGAAAACCCTAATTCTTCCTACAGCTGACTAATATTCTTAAAGCAGTCTCAAAACCAAGACTGTTTTTGTGTAGTATGTGAAGCAAGAGTTTTAATATTGTACGAGTGAAATATGATAAAATAGTTTGTCATCTCCTCATATTAAAAAAATCATTTTGAATAATACGTTTCCTAACTATTTGTTTAAACACAGGAGTTTAATAAGGGAGTGAGAGTGTGAGGGAATGTGTAAGAGCACATGCAATAAGTGGTGCACTGCAATGGACTGGGGCCCCAACCAGGGTGTGTTCCTTCCTTGGTCACAGTGATTCCCGGTGGGATCCAACCCATTGAGACAGTGAACTGGAAAAGCGGTTATAGACAATGAATGAATATATTTATCATCCACTTTAAAAAACTAAATGTACTAAATATGGGTCTCTGGTGAGGGCCTTTTATTCCTTAATGGATAACGACACCCCACTGTTTCATCTAACTCTACCTCTAGCTGAACTTTAAAAAATGTTTATAGAAGTGTGGTGTGGGTGGGGGTGTGCTTCAAGGGGAGTAGCTACTGTGGGCTGGAGGGGACCAGTTTGCGGGGCTAGTCCTGAATCAAGCACCAATACCCTATTCTCATATTCTGCTATTTAAATGTGTCGTACAATGTGTGTCACAAATTTGCATATTTTTAACAGCAGAGTTGAACGTGCAGAGGCAGCAGTGATGGATCACCAAGACAATTTGGAAATATATTTTAGAAATTTAAGCAAAATAAAATATAAATATTAAATAAAATAGATAAATAAAACTCATGTATTAATGAGAACGGTATAATGTGGAGTTAGTTACTCTTTCAAAAAACGTTCCATAAATAAACATTTTGTCAGAAGTGCTAAAATTCATTTCCCCTGTCTGTCCAAACATTCAGAGATGCTGCAAAATCAATTTTGAAATCTTTTTTTTGGGACGTAATGAAAAGTGACACTGCCTATTCAGTCAGTGGCAGTTTAGACCTGCCCATTCAAAGTTATAAAGAGAGGTTCATCCTGGACTGTTATTTGAATGAAGCACAATAGGTCAGCCAGCCAGAAGACAGTAAAAAAGAAAAAAAAAAAAAAACTAACAAATATCCCCCTGTAAATCTAAATAATTAGAAAGTTGGATTTTTGACATTAAAATGAAGTACGGTTATTTTTGTTATACAAAAATTACACAAACAATAACAGTGGGTGTCAGATACAAAGCAGAAAGTAACATTTGATCCTATTACACTGTATCAATAGTATATTTAAAAAACCCTGCTTATTTTCTCTTGCTTTGTAGGTAAACTGCTGTGTGAAAATGCAGTGGAAATGACTAGAGCATCTGAACCTCCAACAACCGAGCCAAAGCAAGTTCCTTTGTCTGATTTCAGTTCTTCAGTGGCACAGAGCAAACCCAAATCTGAAAAAGATGCTTACAATTAACCGACAATGTGTAGATTTTCATTTGCCTGTTAACTTATGACTGATTCAGTTTTGCCACACAAAATATTAATTTCTGTTGCTATATTTTTGTAATCATGCACCTATGAATAAAACTGCATTTTATGAACAAAATGTGTTGTTGACATAATTAATTCGTTCATTCATTATCTGTTCAGGGTCCGGTGCCTACCCGGAATTATTGGCCGCAAGGCAGGAACACACCCTGGAGGGGGCACCAGTCCTTCACAGGGCTTGTTGTTTATTTATTTATTTATTTATTTATTTATTTATTATTACTTTTCTGATTTAGTGTTGTTCTGTAAAACATAAATATAATCAACAAATTCATAGTAGAGTTTAGACAGTGATTGAGTTTAAAACTGCTGTAGTTGTTTTAAAGTATTTCAACCTGATGACTAAAAAGATCCAAGCTAAAAAGAAAAAGAAAGCTTTGATTAAACAGCTGGACTGCTGTAGGGGTGAAAGGTTCCAGATGTTTCAGAATGATCCGACACTGTGGAAACAAATGTATTCCAAGATGCACATTATCACTCTATTCTTAGACATCATGCTATGTCTTGGCAGTTGTGGTCTAGCTGTCTGGAATACTGGATGGTGCCTTTTGTCCTATACAAGTCAGACAATGTATTCAACAATATTTCAAATCATGGAATGCATGCATAAGACCTGTTAGCTTGGGCTGTTAACATTCCAAGTAAATGCTTTAGGAATTCTCTACAAACATCAAATGAATTTTCAACATGCAGTAGTTTGCAAAAAACAAACACATTCACCACTGAACCTGATATATGTAGTAGGCATATACCTTATATGGATAGAGACTTGCTCGCCTGGTGTTTCTTATGAAACCATGAGATAGTTTGACTCCCCTTTTCTGAACACTTTACATTACATTTTGGAACATTGCTGTGAGGACATTATGGCATATATTTATGAGAACTTTCAGAGAGACCAGGTGATGATATTGGACGATTAGTTCTGGATCACAAACACAAATCCATTTAATCCCAAAGGCATTGGATAGTGTTCCATCCTTAAGAGAACAGTTCCACTGCTTAACAGCCTGCTGCTGAGCCTCACTCCACTTTTCTCTCTCATTTGTTCTTTATAAGACCTTGAAAGGCTGACAAAAATCAGTTCTCTTTTCAAAGAGTTTAATCCATCCAAGATCAGATGTTGGCTCTGACAAAAATATTGTTATGAAAAATATTTTAACAGATGTCTTTGTAAATATTTAATGCATTCAAGTAAATGCATTCAGCTGTTCACTGTGACAGAGTAATGGGACTAAAACACTATAAAAAGCATTCCAATTGTTAATGCTCTTGGATAAAGGCTGGGTCCATGACAACACAGTAATTCAGTCTGCTCTAAGGAAACCAGTGCTTAAAGTAGTGTAATAGCCTCAGGGTATAATAATGTCTCTGATCTACAACTCCCTGTAATCTTTAATTCTTGGCTTGGCTTTTGGTACATTCTGGAAACCACTCGACAGAAAGACAGCCAGTACTGTGTAACAGTATGATGGATGCTCTACTCAGCAGCACTAGAGTGTCTGACTAACACTAATTAGTCTATTTAATCAACGCCAAAAATCTCCTAAGGCAAGTTTTCCAGACATTGATCATATCTTCTCATAGACTGCATTACTTTCTTAACTTCCTTAGTAGTTCCCAAATGGTCCAGGTCTAAGCGGAGTTCAAATATCTAATCAGAATTATACACACATTTCCTTTTTAATCACACAAAAAGATCACCAGTTATTTCTTCTGAAATCAATTATATTAACTGGTGTTCTGTCACCTGTTACAGCAGCAACAGCCTCTACTTTTCCAAGAAGGCTTTACCCTAGTTGTTTGAACATTGGAGTGAGTATTTGGTTTTCTTCAGCTATAAAAGCATTAGCAAATTCAGGTGCTGGTGTTTCAGGATCGCAAAAGCCATTCCGACTCCTTCCAAAGATATGAATGTGTTCCATACCTCCAGAGAATCCAATTCCAATTCCACACACTGCAGTATCTGGTGCATAGAGCATAGAGGCCTTAGGTGCAGCTCATGTGCAGTTGTATAAGAGCATCTTATTCTATTAACAATAGAATAAGAAAGGACCACGTGTCAGCAATGGCAATAGTATGCAATTTAACATAAAACATGTACAGCTGATGATGAAAGACCTAACTACTTTGCAGTCTTGTATTAAAAAAAATTTCTTCTTGGGTTCTCATACAAAGTTGGGCACAAAATGATGAAACAAATCTTTGCTTGCAAAGGCAGGTGGTAGATGTTGCAATGGTAGATGTTCCTACATTTACCTGCTTATTGTGCAAGCTTTCAAAATGGCCTAGTTTGCCCCATCCCAACTTTTTTGGAGAGTGTATGAGGTGTCAGATTCAGAAATTTTGATATTTAGAAAATCCTGTAGATAAAAAAAAAACTCTCCTTTGTAATTTTGTCAGTAAATAAAGGTTCAGAAATATATGCAAATCGAAGAATGTCGTTTTCGATCCATTTGTAAGTAACATCAAACAAACAAAAACAATAGCAACAACAAAAATCAGCTTTTCCTGAAATGGGCCTGTAATGATCCATTGTGAAGACGCGTGCCCAGTCGTCGCACAGCTGCTGAGGAAAACAAAAGGCAGCAGTGGAAACATGGTTCAGACACTCTCTCTCTCTCTCTCTCTCTCTCTCTCTCTCTCTCTCTCTCTCTCTCTCTCTCTCTCTCTGTGACGTCAGCAGTGGGAGCAGAGCTGCTGTAAATGTGGCAGTGAGAGTCTCTGGTTCTTCAGAGAAACTCGGGAGACACCGGAGCAGAGAAAGCGATGGGGTTCCGCTCTAAAGGAGAATAAGTTCAGTCTCAATGTGTCTCCCTCAGGACTTCTGTGATGAGGTGGCTCGTGTCGTGGATTCTTTTGGTCACCGGTGGCCTCCATCAGGTGAGTGGTTTTATCATTGTTTATGTGAAGCATTAATGTTGGAATACATCATCACTTAAATTTACATAGCATCTTTCCCATGCTCAGGGACACTTTATACGTTTTTCCAGGGGAGAGTATCCCATTTTTTCTGAGCTAATACACATAGGCAGAAGGCAATCTTAAGGTAATGGGACGTAAAAGTGGAGATTAAAGGCAATTAAAGATTTAAAGGCAGCGAGAAGAGTAATGCAGATATGTAACTTGACCATATTAGGTTACATAGTTTGTTGTGAATGTTACGTTATATACAGAGAAAATGCAGAGACGGAGCCAAGACTTACGTGTAAATCTAGCTAGAAATACATGGCTATTATTAGTGTCATCGGTGGTTTTAGTTATTATATCAATATGCAAGATGCGAAGCAAACATCATGATCTTACAACTTTGTCATGTTCTTCCATAACTGCTGCACTTCGGTAAGAAAAACTAACTCAATGCTGCCCTCCTGTGGAAAAGGCTAGTGTATATAGAATAGCGTATTTTATCCCCTTCTTCCCCACCCCCCACTCTTATTTCCAAAGGCCCTGTCCCAAAACTCCACCGCTACTATTCTTGTGACCACAGACCTGGACCCAAACATCAGGACGCAGTATTGTAAATGGCCCTGCAAATGTCCCAAGAGCCCCCCAGCATGTCCCCCTGGGGTCAGTCTGCTGACGGATGGTTGTGACTGCTGTAAGGCCTGTGCAAAGCAGGTGGGTGAAACCTGCAATGAGAAGGACACCTGTGACTACCATAAGGGACTGTACTGCGATTACAGCGCTGACAAGCCTAGGTACGAAAAAGGAGTGTGTGCATGTAAGTGACTCAAACTAATCAGATGTTTATACCTCACACTCTGTTTTTATACCTGCAGATCATACTCTGACATAGCCCCTGACACAGCACAATTATTTAGCTACCATCATGAAAAATATAAATATATGCTCTATGAAGTATATCATCACTGTCAGGACAAGTGGTACGTTAAAGAAGTGAAAAAAACTTCCTTAAATATCACTATAAGTTAAATGTAAATGTAAAATCACTTTTTCCAGTCAGCAATGAGGTTTAGGTGGGTTGTGCTTGGTAGATCATACATGAGAGCCATATCATTTAGTTTACTGTGCACAATTAATAAATTGCAACAAAAAGCATATGGCTATTTGTGTAACATTAATAATTATTGTTCTTATGCTGCATTTTCTCATCTTAATGTCTTGCATCTCTCTTGTTAATGTGAAAAATAAACTAAGGAACAGGGCCCAACTGAGGCTCAGTAGCCTGCACGCACAGCCTTTCCTAGTTCCTTTGAAAAGGTTATAATAAAACATTGCCATATGTGTGTATTATTAACGTACACTGGAAAACTGGTACACCACAACAAAGGGATGTCATGAATCTTGATTAGATATCTAATATTTCACATTCAGAGATTGTTGTAAAGGCATTATATGATTTGTAATATATGTTTAGAATTGTTTATTATAATTTGTGTGAGAAATTTGTATAACTATGTTGGCAGATGAATTTATTCACTGCTAGATGTGCTTGAAATGATTAAATGTATTGTTCTATGCAGCAGATCCTGATGCTGATGAAGTAATAAAGGCTGTTCTGTGTTTGTTTCAGATTTGATGGGCTCAGGATGTGAATATGATGGTGTGATCTATCGCAATGGGCAGACCTTCCAGCCGAGCTGTAAGTACCGCTGTCTGTGTGTGAACGGGGCGATCGGGTGTGTGTCTCTCTGCACTGACTCGCTGCCTCCGCGGGTGTGGTGCCAGTCGCCAAAGAGGGTGAAGATTCCAGGACGCTGCTGTGAGCGGTGGATCTGTGACGAGCCTCGAAAACCTCGCAAGACAAGCCCTAGACATGCTGTAGAGTGTAAGGACCACCTGAAAGATCTGTGGGGGGAAACTGATTCACTCTGTTACATTATAAATGTAGGCAATATACTAGCTTCATGTTTATAAATTTCCTGGTTGATTCTGTTAAATTTCATTGCCATGGAGAACAACTACCCATAGTATATGCATTTCTGTTTGTTTGTTTGTTTTTTGTTATGTGTAGTCTGCATCCTAAACAGTAGTTTATCCATCCATCCATCCATTATCTGTAACCGCTTATCCAATGTAGGGTCCTGGGGGGTCCAGAGCCTACCTGGAATTATCGGGCGCAAGGCGGGAATACACCCTGGAGGGGACGCCAGTCCTTCACAGGGCAACACAGACACACACACATTCACTCACACACTCACACCTACGGACACATTTTTGAGTCGCCAATCCACCTGCAACATGTGTTTTTGGACTGTGGGAGGAAACCGGAGCACCCGGAGGAAACCCACGCGGACACGGGGAGAACACACCAACTCCTCACAGACAGTCACCCAGAGCGGGAATCGAACCCACAACCTCCAGGCCCCTGGAGCTGTGTGACTGCGACACTACCTGCTGCGCCACCGTGCCGCCCCCAACAGTAGTTTAATGGATTATAATTTTTTATTTTTTTTTTAAAAAAGAGGCATGTTTTTTTTTTATGTATTACTGAAGTAAACAATTTTATTCAAAATCAATTACCTCTAAAAATCCCGTAGAGTTATTATAATAAGAATCATTTTTCAGTTATTACATAAGCTATATTGCAAACTGCCTGAGTTGTTTTAAAGGTCCATTTAAAGAACTGACTATCCTACATCAAGGGTTCACTGATGCATTTTTTGTTAATTGCATGTCAAGTCACATTTACAGTATTGAGAATGGTAATTATGAAACAATGGTTTGTCCATATCCAGGCTTATGTTAAGGTCTACAAACTTGAATAGTCTTTTCTGATAAAAGAAATAGAGAAATAAACAGATTGGTTTATGTCTTACTCAGTTTCCCTAACCACCAATGACATCTGGCACAAAAACTGCATCACTCAGACCAGCCCCTGGAGCCTTTGCTCAAAGACATGTGGACGGGGTGTGTCCATGCGAATCTCCAATGACAACGCCCAGTGTGAGATGGAGAAAGAGTCTCGACTGTGTAACCTCCGACCCTGCGAGGTGGACATCACCAAACATTTCCGGGTGATGATCTTTCTAATTTGTTCATTTTAATGCTATCATATACAAAAAGTAGGTAACACTTCACTGCATTTCAGCATTCAGACTGCTACATAACACCTAAATGAGCCTACCATTACAACTGATCAACCTGCATAAACATCAATAAATCTTATTTCAACATGTGGTGGCTGTCATAACACTTTTTATTATGAAATAAGGCTGTATAGGTGTTTATGTAGGTCATGTGTGATTTTGTTAGTTATCAGCAAAGTCTTATATTGCCTCATGAAAATGACATACAGTGTCATTAAAATCAGTGTTCCTAAATTAATTCAGAATGACTGTTTATCTGTTTGTTACATGCTTGTGTTCATAAAAGGTCAAAAGGAGTGATCAGATTCAAATGCTGCAATAAATAATCAAACTGGAGTAAAAAGTTTTACTTATTACAGTGACATTTTGCTGCATTTATTGACTTGCTCCGTTAAGTACTGAATCGAACATACTTTGATAAATTACAATTGTTGTCTTAAACAAAACCTGCTCACTGTGACCATTTCTAATCCAGCCAGGAAAGAAGTGCCTGAATATCTACCGTGAGCGGGAGTTTCAGAACTTCACCATCTCTGGCTGTGTCAGTAAGAAGGCGTACTGGCCCAAATACTGTGGAGTGTGTTCTGACGAGCGCTGCTGCATCCCTTACAAGTCCAAGACAATCGAGGTGGAGTTTGAATGTCCCAATGGATCTATCTTCACATGGAAGTACATGTGGATCAATGCCTGCTTCTGCAACCTTTCCTGCAGAAATCCTAATGACATTTTTTCTGAGCTGCAGCCTTACTATGAGCACGGGGAGATCATGAATTAAGAAGACCACAGGTTAGACCTCAATGGATTCAGTTACAGTGTGATGTAAAAGTTAGATCAGTAATGACATTAGTTGTAATTGCTGTTTTATAGGGTCACATAATATATTTGTACACTTTCAGAGGAACACATTTGCCACACGTTTGGATTGACAACCACTTGCTGTGTGCAGTATTTGAGTTTGGGTTTTGCTCCATGAGACATTCAACTCGGAATTTGCTGTGGTCAGTCATTTGGAATATATTTGCTGAGGACAGTTTCCACTGACATATTTTGTCCTCCGTTTTTAAATTTCATGAGCGCATTGACTGGACGAAGAGTAATGTTTGCTTGTTCAAGGGATATAGAAGTGTTGATTGTGTTATGGAATGAAATTCTAAATTTGTTAGAATATGGAAATACGGTTTAAGAAATGTATTTTTATAACTGACATAGGAATATAGTATTTTGGGATGGCTAAATATTATTAAGCACAACTATTTCCAGCAGTTGGTTTTTATGTTTATAGTTTACGTCTAAATGTGTATATTGTTTTTGTACATGGCTTTTACTTTAGAATGAGAAAAAAGAGCACTTTGAGAAACCTCTCACAATTAGCCTGTCTACAAATACAGTGTCCATGTTATGGATTGTTAAGGGAGGAAGGTACATGCAGGGCCTTTTTTAAATATGTGACAGTGGTCGTGTTATATTAGTCAGACCTATTTTTTAATACAGCAAATCCATTTATTAGAAATGTGTATTGTATATTTGCCTTTATATGCTACAGTGCTAAATATGCAATAGATCTCTAACTTATTTACTGTAATCTGTTATAAGGAGGCTTGTTAAAAAAGCATGCTTGAATATCTGCTCATTAAAGAGGCAGTCTTGCAAATGCATATTCTGAAGACATTTTAAATTTCTTTATAGAGGGATATTTTATCAGCACCACTGACCTTACAGGTACACTTTGTAGTCCTAGAATTGTAGACTGTAGTCTATTGTCACGGCTGAAGGGAGGATGAAGAGGCAGACATACACGTAAGAATAGTCTTATTAAACATAACAAACAATGAAAGTAAACACAAGCTGGACTAAACTGAGCAGAACTGAACAAGAAACGTCTGTGAACTGATGTAGATGAGTGCGAACACAAGACAACCACAGGAGCAGGCATCTTAACACTTAAGGAGCGCTGCGAACCAGGGGATACCTGGGAACATAACAAGGGGGCAGGATTACCAAGGAGACACAGGTGGGAACACTGATAAGTAGGTGGGGCTAAGGCAGAAGACAAGGGAGGAGACTGGAACAAAACAAAACAGCGCCATGTGCTCCTTTAGTACATGGCAGACAAGGGAAACATGGAACATGGCAGGATATATGTCATCCATTTTTTTAGGACCCTTTCATCAGACATAGCAGTGCAGGTGGGGTTTTAAACACTGTGTCCACGTGCTGTATACTCTGTTAGACACACCTCCCTTGTTGGTCCACCTTTTAGATGTAAAGTCTGAGACAGTAGCACATCTGTTGCTGCACAGTTTGTGTTGGTCTTCCTCTCATCTTTAGGATTTTTTTGGCTGGATGTTTATGGTTGGTGGAATATTCTCTGTCCAGCAGCCCTGTTGTGTCTGATCCATACCTACCAGCAAAACACACATTAACACACCACGACCATGTCACTGTCACTACAACGTTGAGAATTATCCACCACACAAATCATACCTGCTCTGTGGTGGTCCTGTGGGCTTCTGTATCTTTTGATGAACAAAGTGTAAAGAGGCTAAACATATGCAGATCAACAGATGACTACAGTCTGTTATTGTAGATATACAAAATGCTCCTATTTGGTCAGTGGAGCTGATCAAATTGGCAGTGAGCATAGACACCACAAGGTCATTTTAATGTTATAGCACATTGGTGTTTATTGCCATGCAACAAGGAAAATCTCATCCTCTGTATTTAGCTTTTATGTATATACTGTAGAGCCAAACTCTGTATAAAACATGCTGAGCTAATGTTTTTTTCTGATATCAAAGATATTATTAGGGAGTTTGTTCCTCTCTGTTGCGGTAACAGCCCCAATTGTTCTAGAATCTCTGTACACTAGATATTGGAACATTGCTGAGTATTTAATTGAAAGCAGCCACCTAAACATTAGTAAGTTCAGGTGCTGATGTTGATGATTTTTTTCTCGATCACAATTGTCACTCCAGTTCATTTCCAAGGTGCTGTAGTGTTCATCATCAAGACAAAGAACACAATTCCAGTGCTGTCGGCTGTACACACATAGCTGACACTTGGCATTGACCATAGTGACATAGCCCCCCACCCCATTAAGTTTATGCTAACTGTGCACATTTCAATGCCTGACAGCAGAGAGAGCAACTTAACATAGCTAATACCACTCATTAGTAGAGGTGACTACAAACCTGGAATTACACTGAATTCACAAAAAAAGATACAAACAAAATTTGGTGATGATTTTCAGATCTTTAATTTCTCTCACAGATGGTACCACTGCTGGGTGCTCTTATTCCATTCCTGGGTAGCCTTTGTAAATTAGTTTGATGTTCACTCTTTAGCTCTGGAATATACAGTAAAAAGTCACTGGTGAGCTACATTGCATTGATACTAAAATTAACAGTTGATTCTTCACTAAAGCTTATTATGTGCAAACTGCATTTACACAGAGACCCCAACACTTTTACTTCAGTTATAAGAAAATCTCTTTATGAATGCATATGTGATGCTCCTCCACTCAGCTTCAGCTGCATATCAACATCACATAACCAAAACAAAAAAGTGCTTTCAGTGTTTCATAAGCATATTTTACATATGATAGTAAATTTATATTTTCATAACATGTTATTAATCATACAAAGTATAATACATGTGTAATATAAAAGGAAAACTGCTGATCACGCTGAGCTGGACATTTTAACTAAGGGCTTTTTGATGTCTAAAACTGCTCATTGAAATACACCTTTATTGAGATACACAAACTGTCTACCTCTACAACTGCATTTGTCACTTAATGCGAGGCATTATACACTTGGATTAGGGTGGTTAGGCTTTAGCAGGACACCTCAGCAGAATGGACAGTGGTCGGCAGGCCTGGTTCAGCACAGCTGTTGGATGCACTGTCCATGGAGACATCAGTGTGAGAGCGTCCTCTCTGCTCCTCGCTGGTGTGTGTGCGACTGCGTGTGCGGCTCCGGCTGGCATCCAGAGAAGAAACACTGTTGCCTGAGGCAGTGCGAGAGCGGGACAGACGAGTCATGCCTGCGGAAGGCACTGAGACAAGTACAAAAACAAAAACAGAGACAATGTAAGTCACATTTTAATTAATGATACATTTTCTAATTATTATTATATTTTTCGTTGTTCAAAAAAAATGTATTTACTACATTGTTTGAATGCAGCAGCGGTCCTTCACGTTGTGTGAAAACTTCATTATGAATGGGCAAATAGAAATGCTCCAGAATTACTTTTCTTACTGACTTATAATCTTTTTACATTGACTTCCACTGAACGTTAAGAAGGTTTTTTCCTTCTCATGTAAAGTTACTATTTTGCGTCTTTTTTTTTTGGACAGCGATGATTCATTGTATTAATTTATTCATAGCAACTTCGTCCTATTCTGGATAGCAGTGGGTCCAGAGTCTACCTGGAATCACTGGACAAAAACATAAACAAGGCTGGATCACAGTCCATCAGAAGGCATCACACACTCACACACACGGAAACTTTTTAAGTAGCCAATCCACCTGCCAGCATTTGTTTTTGGACTGTAGGAGGTAATCGGAGAGCCCGGAGGAAACCCACCCAGACACAGAATAAACAGACCAAACCTGCAATCCCAGGACAGATATATTCTACAATATATAAATTATAGGTTATGTTTGGTTAGGCTAAGATTAGTTTGCCTCATATTACTTTATTTTAAATAAAATGTATTACAGATAAAAAAAACACATTACTTTAAATAAAACTTAACTGTTCATAATTTATAGAATGGTGTATTACAGATGATTTCATTTCAACAGCCTATTTTTAAGTGTGTTCACTTACTATATCCCAGTCCCTGGATGAAGTACTTGAAGGCCTCTGCAAGCTTGGCAGGCTATAGCATAAAAAGGACAGAGAAATAAATACTCACACAGGCTCAGTTTAATGGTCAGCTGAAAAGTATTAAATATATAATTCATTATATAATATTAATAGGTGAATAAATACCTGGTCAACCTGGGGAAGACCTCCACAGTCAGCCATCTAGATGACAAAGAGTATGTATACATGATACATTACACATAACAGGATCATCAGCATGTGCTCACAGGTTCATAAGCCAATAGACTAAATAGGACAAGAACTAAATATTCAATACTCATTTGTTATTTCAGTAGGTAGTGATCGAGTGAACTGGTCAGAGGTGAAGGTCACTAACCTTCAGAAATGTTGTTTTTGTTGGATTCATTTTAGAGTTGCAGTCAACCTATGAGGGAAAATTTCCAACAACATCTGCATACATGCATAAATGCATTTGTGGAATTTTTATTTGATGGATGTGCTTTCTGATGATTCTCAATAAACACAACATACCATAGCATCAACAGCAGGAGAGCTATCACCCACCACCAGAAGAGCTGGACACCTACAGCAACATAAATAAGTGCTCAGAAACTAATAGATGTGTAACAATGATATGGAAGGAAACGCTGATGGTATTGCATCACTTGTAACTTACTTCAATGTTTTCATGTTAACGTTTCCACCTGGAGAAGGTCTCTCAATGTCCAGATGCCTTCGGCTGAAAAACATATAGATGCTCATGTCCAAATGTTTATATTTTGTTGCTGTCCAATAAAAACATGTATCTTCAATTTTGTCGATTTTTAGTTCACTACATCACTTGAACACAGCAGTTGTCCTTCACTGTCCTGCACTGTGTTGAAATCTCACTATGAATGGACCAATAGAAATGATCCAAATAAACTTGGAATTTAATGTTTTTAAATTCACTTCCATTGAAAGTTAAAAAGGTTTTGTCCTGTAAAGCCCTGTAAAATAACTATTTTTGGAGATACATGTTTTTAAATGGACAGTGACCATTTAATAATGCAAATTCATCTACTCTGGACACAGACATATAATTGTCTGCACACAGCATGTTTATTTTGCTCAGAAAAAGCATGACATGAAATGGAATGTTTTGGAGCAGCTGCACATGCAGTTAAAACCATCCCTATTGCGATAAACTTGGGGTAGAGGGGTAAAATGCATTTGACTGTAATTCAGTGGAACTGCAGCTCTGAACTGAAGGAACAAAATGTAAGATTTAGAGTAGTGTTTGTGACACAAAACTAAAAATCCAGCACCAACAAATGGTTTATCCAATGAATAAATGATACCAAAGATTACAATATCTAATGTCAAGCCTTCGCAGAAAGGAAATTCCCTTCATTTCAGAAGACATGTTTGATGAATAGATGTCCACAAACTTTTGGGCATACAATGTAAGTCCTCCTAAACATAAAAAGGGCACAGAGTATCTTTGATTATAAAAATCAGGAATTGAGAACGCAAAAGGGGGGTTCTTGGAAGGACACACAACAAAATCAGATTTCAGTGATACCTGTTATAAGACTTGACAAACAGCTCAAGATTGGTCTGGTTAATGCTGGTTGTGATGTGATGACGAAAGGTTGCAATTAGTTCATGGTTGTTGTGAATCTCTTCCTGTCAAAAGAACATAATGTAATAAGTTTAATTTAACAACAGATAAAACAGTCAATCATTAATTGATATATTTTTAAAAATGTCTGGAATACCCAAGGTGCACACTTGAGACATTTTTCAGAAAAAAACCTAAAAGCATTGCTAAAAATTGCATATAAATAAACTGTTATGTTGTTTTCAGATTCCACACATAAAACTAAAAAATCACACTACATTAAGGATACAGTCAATTGTAAAATACAAACCTTAATATATTTTGTGTATGCATGTTATTTCATACCTTTCCAAACAGGTGGGAGATGACCATATCTGGGACAGCATGGGCCCAGCCAGAGAGCTGTGGAATGAGTCATTCGGTAGCCTTTAGTCTTTAAAATTATGAGTTTATTAAAAGAGGTTTAAAGCTACACTCTTTTTCTAATCCCTTAAGAATGAAAATCTAGGATTAAAACAATGAGTCTCCATAAGCCTTGAAAAAAATAACCCCTGCCTGGTTACAATGGAAGAAAACAGTAACGCTAACAGACATTGATGGTTCAGTTGATTTGACAGTCTATCAACATCATTTAAACTTGATATTTTAAACTAGACAAGTTTAATTACAGCTCTAATTGTGGTTTGGTTACAAAATAAATTATGACTGCCCTAATTTACAATATTAAAGACATATTTTAAAGGTACTGATTTTTAAAACTGGTATTAGAGTAGAAAAAGTTGTTTGTACCTTGTGTGTTGCCCAATCCATCCAGCCCTCAGCCTGAGCATTAACATT
The DNA here is from genome assembly GCF_029633855.1 of Hoplias malabaricus. NCBI lineage: Eukaryota > Metazoa > Chordata > Actinopteri > Characiformes > Erythrinidae > Hoplias > Hoplias malabaricus. The sequence goes on from NC_089809.1 coordinate 21,692,548, forward strand.
AATCAGGACTAGACCTTCAACCAGGTCAGGATGATTCAACTGGAAGAGATGCATAAAGGGAGTCAATCTAATGAAATCACTGTCATTCAGTTTGTTAAAGAAAGTTTATATGAGGTAATTGAAGTTGCATGCCTTTACAAAGTTATGCTTAGAATTACTTATCAAAAACATATATGAGCAATTTTTAAGTTTTAGTGTTTTGAAGAGTGGCTGTTTGTACTTAGGAGAACATTCCAGCGGATTAATGGCCAGCATGCCAATTATAATGAGAAGGATTACTCTGCCAGTATCAAGTATCAACCTACTGCTACATAGCAAGATTTCGACTGAGCCATAATCCTGATTTAATCACACCGGTGCATTAAAATGCATCAAAAATAAAGACAGAGTTTCAACTCACAGCAAAACGTGCAAGAATGTAGGCTCCAGCCCCGAATGCCATTCCAATAATACTTGTGATACTATGTAGAGAAAAGTTACATTTTAAAGAACATAATGGGTAGATGTGTTGTTTCTGGTTTTATTAGAATAAAATATGTTCAACTTTGGAGTTCATTGGGGCTACTTACTTAAAATGCTTAAGCACAATAGGAATGGTCTCTGAGAGCTGGTCCATTGAGGGGTATGTGAATCTATAATAGTAGAATTACAGTGGTTAATTTCCAATTTTGAGAGTGGAACACCATGACATCTATTTTAGAAATCTCTGAAGCACTATGAGTTACAGCTAGAATGTAGCATGTGCATATCAGGGAGGACAAAGTTAATCTAAGACAAGTTATAGCTCACTAGACATGTTGACCATCTAGGACTCCAGATGTTGCTATAACTCTGAAAATGTATAGTCTGCCCCTATAGTGCTCAGACTAACTGTGTTTGTATAGAAAATGCTGCATTTGCCCTAGAACAGATGGCAGATCAGACACTGGTGCCTCGCTGAGCTCTGCCTCATTCAGACCCTGGCACTGACAGCATGACCTACATTCTCTCTGCTTTCCAGGAAGTGCTGGAGATTAGATAGTTATGTTGTGGCTTGTGGGCAAGGAGATGCCTATAGATCTACCATAAAGTTAATGGACAAATACAAAATTAAGTTATGGTTGTAGATTAGAAATAAACTTAAAATATATTTTATTCCCCAGAATGCCTTCCTGCCTCACACATACCCAGAGGGAAGGGTACTAGCACCTTCTTGTTGCCCAGGTGCATCTACGTGGCACACAGCAAAGTGACGTGTGATTTCCTGCATGTCCTCATGGCTGAAGAAATCACCGAAGCATGTTTTATCTACAAAGAGCCACATATGATCATTACAAGGCAACACATAAAACTAATGATCTTAGAATTGAAACAATTTGAACAATTATCCACATGTATGATCAGTGAAGGTGATAAACTACCTCAAAGTGGCAAACCTCAGATTCTTAGGGCACAAACACTCAACAAATAACTGCATGTTATATTCTTACGGTTCAGTCCGATGTCATGGAATGTAAGGATGACAGGACGGTTCTCCTTTGGGACACCTGTCACGGTGCAGTGAACAATGCCAAAGGGTGTCTCCACATTATCCTCCTGCAAGAATAAAGTTGGGGTTAAATGTCTAGGTCACAGCTAGAGTTATGATGAGGCTGGCCTCAAAATCTCTCAACGAAGAAAACTAATTCCCACAGCACTGTAGTTCTATATATCCAGGTTTTTCCACTCTTAAAAAACTTTCCTAAATGATTCTGGGTCTGGATATTGACATATAATATCTGCAAACACCCAATGGATGGAATCCATTCACAACCAAGTAAAATATTCTAGAAACTAAAAGTCCTGACAGCTGCATTTTTCAATTTGTCATCTATTTCTAATAGTAGTCAATGGAAGTCAAATTTGTGAAGCACTGAATCAACCATTTACACCACTTATATTCACATTCCATTCATTACTAGTGTTATGTCCTGTCTGAAAGACCAGGCAGTAAAGAGTTTTTAAATAAATTAATAAATATACCAACCCAGCTGGAAAGTTTGCTCTCAGTCAGTATACAAATGTATGTGATGTAACAATTATAAAGTTCCTCCCTTTGAGGGAGTTCTTTTGTCAAGCACACCATTGTACAAACACTTTTCCTGATGGATCTCACTTGTCTTATACCAGAGCTTGGCTGTTCTGTTATTGAGCCAATCCTACAATTTCCAAACACCTCTTAGAACACTGAAATATTGTTAGAAATTACATAAAGCACCAGAAAGACAAAGCAACCCGATTCAAATAGAATCAACAGCCATTTACTAAATTAAATCACTGCCAGAAACTAAACACAGCATGAAAATGACAAATCAGTCCAAATCAACTCACCCCCTACTGCAGTCAATTAATTAAACACAGTCAAATAAACAGTGATCAGCAAGGAATACTCAGCACTCACAGTCACTTCAGCCTCAAAAACAGAGTCATACTCAGATTCCTCCAGAACCATGCTTGCTGTCGATGTGATAGGCTGGATGAAGAATCTATGTGTATGCAATAGTGGCCGCTGGACTGTCCCTCTACAGGCTCTAACCCCTGATGGCCAAACATGCACTCAGCCGGGTTTTATATCCCTCTGTTTACAGTGTGGCATAAGCCTCCTGCTCCCAGCATACCTTGCATGTTGGCCAGCGCAAGGTAGCCTAATTCTTATGGAGAATTCTCCAAATTGGATCAGTCTGTCAAACATGAGCATCTTAAAATGGGGCATCTCCATTGTTTATGTTTTGGGATCACTTGAGCATGGCATATTTTATTATGATACAGAAGAAATTATGTCATTTAAATATTAATTTAACCAAAAAAGTACTCCAGCTTGATGTAACATGGCTTTTTTCCTAATGTAACAGGATTTTCCTAATGTTTTCACAAATAAAACATTAAAAACCTAAATCATATATGGCCTTCCAAAATTACATTATAGAGAATATACTTCAGCAGCACTATTCTAAACTGAACTGCAAAATTAAATTGTAAATTCATGAATATGTAAACGTACTGTATATCTAAAGCAGGCATATTTTACTTATAAAACAGAGCACAAGTTTTGAGTACTCACTTAAACTGAACATTTTAGACCTGACCATTCCAGCAGTGACCAGCAGTAAAGCTTGTAAACTGTGGTAAAGCTGATCAAGGCAGATGGCAATCCTTTAGTTTAAATGTCATCCCTGTGCAGACTGCTGGATTGCTCTCAACCTCAAACAGTGGAAACAGTTCTGGAAAATGTAGTCCTCTAATCTGTACCTATGTATAATGCAGCAATCTGTTTTTATATTTAGTGTACTAACATATATATTTGTATAACACTTAATAATGTATAGAGTTTATTTCACAATGTGCATGATGTATTTAATCAGTATCACTGCACCAATTACAGTTTGGTTCACCTACACATTGCTTGGAAGCACAAACTGAAAGCACCAGATTCTAGCATAGAATGGAGGCTAAATTTTTCCTTTACTCTTCAAAAACAAAGAGCAATGTGACCTTCTCGATAATCAACCCCATAAGGCCTCTCTAAATAAGTCAGACCAACTTTAAGATATATTCATGTACATTTACAGTATAATAATTGCTCATTTTGATTTTGACTTTATTCAAACTCCCAGTGGCTGTAGTGATAGTTCTGTTCATTGTATTTGAAAGCTGGAGATTATAACAAGGTTATCTTACTACTGACAGTGGATCCACACAAACATCTCTCGCACAGTTTATTTCATCAGCATCCAACAAAGAATGAATCTGGAGTTGAAAAGAAGGAAACATTGTTAGTTGTAATCAATAAAAAATAAATTACATAAAAAGACCTGCTATGTGAAATGTTATCAACAAATCATCAAAAAATACACTCCAATTTATCTATCTATTTATCTATCTATCTAAAACTATTCAGAAGACATAACATACCCTTGTTGTCATTGTTGTAAAAGCCAGTGCTGGAGAGGATGGTGTTAATCAATTCTGTCTGGATAAGGGCATTGATGGGTGGAAATGTTGTGACGCACAAGTGTAGGCTGTACATCACAAGCTGTAAAATGACCCTCAGAATCGGATTGTCTATATCTCTGATCTGATAATAAACTCCCATTATGACCCATGTTAAAGTTCCACTCAGATCTGCAACACAGTCCAATTGTTCACTCATTATCTGTTACTGCTTCATTTTGTTCAGGGTCCAGACCTCACCCAAAATCTATGGACACAAGGCAGAAACACCCTAGACATGGCACCAGTCCATTGTAGGACATCACAAACACACTCACTCACAACCTTATTTGAACACTTTTGAATAGCCAATCCACATAGTGTCTTGTTTTTTCGATTGTGGAAAAACCCACAACCCCAACTTCCTGGAGCTGAGTGACAGCAACACTACCTGTAGCACACAGTGCCACTCAACTAGAGTTACAGTTTATCTGTAGTAGAGTCTCACTGAGGTGACTTTGGCTGCTTTAATGACAACACAAATAAGATTTCCTTCAATCTTCACATCCAGGACTTGGCATTGGCACCCACTGGCTCTATTCATATGTAATGTATCAGGATGAATAAAAATGTGCCACAAATTCAGTGATTATTATATCATGCAACCAGTGACACTACATGAGTTAATTATGCCTGATTTTTAAGTCAGGTCTCTGTAAGTGTTTAAGCCAAAATCAAATAATTACCTTCATGAAAGATAAAATGACCCCAAAAATTTAAAATAAAAAATACTAAGGCCACCAGCAAAAATATTTGCAGATTTTGTGGAAATTTAGTATGTGGCCTAAACATGGTATCAATCAAAGACTGTGGCTATGATATAGATATTAACCACATGTGATTGAAGATCACATGTGTGTATCACCAAAATTGGTTATCTGTTATCAATGTGTAACCTCTATTGTCATATTCCAATACCAATTAAGAAAAAAAGCATTGTTTCTTAGTCTTGGAGTGCCCTGTTATTTAGATCTAAATATATTAACTCTAACTATATTTGCAGCTTCTCATTAATACATTAATGACTTTAAAATAGGTGTGCTTAGGAAAAACTGAATCTGAAGTACTCCAGAATAGGAACTAGAAAACAAATGGGCTTACAAATAAGAGGTTCAAGAATAATCAGTGAAGTGTTTGCTGCTGCTCTCTGGTCATGACAGTTGGCTCACAGCCTCTACTGGAGTGTTCTTCACAAATGTAGCAAGTGAAAGAAGAATTGATGTGTTTTACAGTTCAAAATATATTTTAATTGCTGTCTCTCTTTGAGATATTCACATTCGGAAACTGCTTTATAATTTACCAAAAGACATTCCCCAAAATACATTTTCCATGACCTGGCTGGAAAGTGCGTAACCTCGATAGGCCACATGGGTCACTGACCGCAAACCCATCTGCTCTGTGACATATGCCACTGTCTGCGGTAATCAGGTGATGACCTCCAGTTGTCGGTCCAAACCCAGACAGCAGATTTAACCCGTAAAGCCTGAAGGAAAAAAATAGGGCACTAACCTCCCGCTGTACATTACTCATCAGTAAAAGCCAAAAAGTCTTTCTTGTCTTTTAAGATAACATTTTTAATCTAGAAAATGGAAACAATTCAAGAGCTATTATTTCAAGCAAATTTCAGAAAGGTTTTGTTTAACATAGACTGCAATGTCTCACTGGCCTGTCGTACAACTACACAGTTGGAACTCTAGATGGCGCAGTAAAGCAACTTTTCTCGTCCTTTTTCTCTCACAAGCATTTTTCCTTTCACGTAATTTTTCTTAATGAATCCAAATAAAACCAAAACAGGTAACATATCGTGTTCAACATCGGATCGTGTGGTTTGCAGGTTTACTCTAGTGTTCCCGCGCATTTTCTAATCTAGTGATGATAAGCTGTATTGAGTGATGTAGTTAAATCGGTGATTTAAAGATAAACAATAGCATATTTAAGTCTCAGTTACAGATCTCTATAATGATTTTTCTTCCCGTTATGGAACAGCATGAAACTGACGCTGGATTTGAATGTGCCACAAGCTTATCACATTCACGGTAATTCAGAACTTTTCCAGGCATTACCCGGAGTTAGTGCTAGTGGGATAAAGTCCGGAGCAACAGTTACAGAGTTGTGTTCACATATACAATTTCTCCAGGCAAAATATGGAAACTTTTTGTGTTATCATGCCTGAGTGAAAAGGGCTTGAGTGCCCATGTGTGAATAAGGCCGGTGTTATGGTCCGGAGAATTCGTAGTGAATTTATGCTGCCCTACAGATTCTGTGCTAAATCATGAGGGGGACCCACTCTGTGTGGCGACTACAAAGCAGTTTCATGTCCGTTCAACATCATGTTAACAAACAAACAAACAATCATATTAATTATATTTGTAAAGACAGTGGCTCTTTCTGGTTGAAGGAGAGAAATAACTGGCTGATACTAAACGTTTTCAGCGGTTGTGTATGCTCCGCCCCTGCCCCCACCCCTCTGTGTCGAGGGAGAAGCCGGTGGTGACTCGTCCCCATGGAGACAGCGAGAGAAAATCACACCGTGGACTCCAGTCACATGCGCCGAGCTCGGTAAAGGTAAAGGAGCCGCGGTCACAGGTGAGTAAACCGGGAGTGTAGTGTAGTGCACAGTGTAGTGTAATGAGTTTCAGGGGCTCCGTGTTTCAGAACCCGGCTTGTAATACCAACAGCTCGAGTTCAGCCTCGCGTCGTCCGGTTTCTCTCTCGTAATTTCACTGCTGCACAATTTAAGGTGGAACGGAAAGTTGGAAGACGCTGGAGAATGAGACGCGTGTTTCAGCAGTGGTGCGCTGTTTGTAGTGACGTTAAGACGCTTTCTGTGAAAGCTTGTCCAGCGCCGGGATGTTAACTTAGTTTATGAGTTTAGTTTGAGTCTCCGCAGAGATTCCGTGTGACAGGGACCTAAAATTCAAACCGGTGCAGATTTTATTGTCACGATGATTCCACTGGAAGTGCGTTTAAAAGTCTATGGTAGTTGAATTTCAGTTCTTGTAATTATGTTTTACAATTTCTTGTACATTTCAGTTCTAATAGAGTTAAGTTTGACTGTTAGCCGGCTAGTGGTGTCTGCTAGTTAATGAAAAAGTATTGTTTAGCTTAACCTCAGCTAACTTAGCTCAGTTTAGCTCTGCCCAGTGGGAGAAATTTCTCTGAAACTGGCATTTAGCTGGTCCTAACATTTTGAGAGAGGCATTCTTAAATCTGAAATCATAACCATTACGAGTCGTCGCATATTGACCATAAGGAGAGTTATATTTCTTCAGGAAATTCCGACTTTGGTTTGGGTTTTAGACTACTTGATTTGCTTGTTTACGAGTCTCTCGTTTGTCTTCACCCATCTTGTCGTTTTCGTCCGTTATCTTCAGCGGTTCTAAAAGGATAATCTCTGTTTTCTAAAATCAGTTCATTGGTTCTTCTCATAGTCACCAACATAATATGGACACAAGTAGTGGGACACACCTTCTAAACATTGAATTAAGGCGTTTCATTCAGTTTCATTGCCACTTAGACATGCAGTCCGGTTTTAAATATATTTGTGAAAGAATGGGTTTTTAAAAAGCTCAGGGGCTTAGAGTGTGGTACTGTAATACAGCGTCACCTTTGCAACAAATCAGGTATGGGTTTCCCAAAAACATCTTAGAACAAAGAAGATTCTTAAGTTGGAGAGTGAAAATTACACACTTTCTCCCTGTTAAGAGGATCTTAATACTAAGATGTTGTTGGGAAACTCGGCCCTGTTTGTAACATTTCTTTCCTCCTAAACATTCCTCAATCAACTCAAACTGGTGTTATTTGAAGGTGGAAGTAATTAGAAACCACAGGAGCTCAGAATCTACATGGAAAGCAATAGAAAGTTACAGAGCTGAGGTACTCTGTGCGTAAAAGTCATCAGCACTCTGCTGACACTAACTGAAAGACTTCAGTCCTCCTCTTGCATTACATTGATACAAAAATACTGCTAGGAGCTGCTTGGTTTGGATTTCCATGGCTGAGTAGTTGCATGCAAGCCGTACATTACCAAGTACAATGTAAAGTGATGGATGTAGCTGTGTAAAGTAGACTGTCATTGGACTCTAGAGTAGTAGAAATGTTCTGTGGATTGATTAATCACAACTTCTCTGTCTGACAGATGAGTTTAAATTTGACAAAAAACTTTACCTGCCTGTCTGCATGTTGTCATCTGTAACGTTTGGGGGAGGAGGGATAATGCTATCAGGTTTTCAGTGGTTGGCATAGACCCCTTAGTTCAATGAAGTAAAATCTTTCGGAAATTGTATGCTTCCAACATTTTGGTAACAGTTTGGGGACTGTGCCCCAGTGCACAAAGAAAGAAACATTGAAGCTCTTACAGCAGCAAAGGGTGCTGGGACGAGTCCATATTAATGCCTATGGATTTGGAATGGGATATTCCTTCACCCATGTTCTACCTGGTGGTATTTATCATATATTCTGACTGCTGGATTGTCTGTTGGATTAGTGGAGCTTGAATAACACACTCAGATTCAGTCACAAAAATGCTAACAGTTTTCCATTAGATACTATGCAAAAATGCTAATGAGACAAACACATTTTAATGTACATGACTCTATTCAGTTCTGGTCCCTGGAACCAGCTACTTTTTCAGTCCCTGCTCACACTGGTTTCCAACCATCCAGACTAGGTACTAAATGGTGACGTGAAAACCCTACAGAGCACTGATTGGCAGGAGAGACATGTCAGTCTCTGATGTTACAGCAGCTTTCACATTTATTTTTATCAGACTCACAACAGCAGCTTGTTATTTCCCTAATCTGTGCAGAGCTCCAAGTTATTGAGTTATATATGGCTGGTGCATGAAAATTGATGCACTGTCATGCAAGTCTGATTAATATCATCCCACAAACATTAATGTGTTGATTTTGATGCTGTTATTAGCTCCTAGATTTCCCAGTTATAGAACAGTTGCTTCACCTTTTGTGTTGCATTCACTCAGCATGTGTTTTAAAGGCAATGGCACAGCTGATTAAGCCTCAGCTGTGATTCAGGAAGGTGTGTGGTTCAGTTATGCTCTAATCAGGCTGAGCAGGAAGGGCTCGGGCAGGGACGGGTTTCCTTCTACCTGCTGCTTGCGCTCCACACCGCCAGAGACCCCCGCCCCTGCCTTCATTCCCCTGTGTTGCATGTGCCGTGGAATGTTGGAAGCATTGCTCTTGGCACCAAATGATGAAGTATAACCAATGACGTTAGCTGCCACCATGGGGCAAGGGGTGGCTTCCTCCTCCGTTCAGCAGTTAACTCCCCTTTTATTAGGAAAATGTGAGCAGGGTAGTGGGAGCTTTGGATGTAAACAGAGGTGGAATATTGATGGAGGATTAAGGGGTGGTAGAGTAGCTCAGCAATGTTGGCACTAATATATTATTAGTGAATTTTTTCCATTGTGAACAGGGCTGGAGGGAGGAAAGCCTAATGAGATATAAGACCCTATAAAATCACTGAAACAAAAAGATATTTTAATGGCAATCACGGGGGGGGTAATTTCAGTCCATTGTTATTAAATATTCACAAAATGTAAATGTCAGGTGTTAAAATAATAAATTAAGGTGTGTTTGGTCCATATTTCTATCTTTTCTAAATGTTTATGCATCTACAGTAGAGCTGGACGATATGACCAAAAAAATCTCAATATGCCTAAAAGAAAAGGTTGAGATACGATATGATATTATGAGAACCTTAACAAAATGTAATGTCAAAGTGTTAATGTTTATTTGTAACACCAAAACATGCTGCATTATCTAACTGTAATGATCAACTATATATCTATAAAAGAGTGATGTCCCAATCAAGGTTATTTGCCCAGATCCTGATTAGAGGATCCCGATTCGATTCTTTTAATATTGAGTATCTGATACCTAGATTTTCCTAGATAGCACTGCTACATAGATAAAATCATATATTTTGACAACCTGTGAAGATTTTTAACTGATTTATGGTGTAAACCTGTCATCACATGACTTTGTATCTACCGGTGAACTGTGTGTGCCATGCAAATATTTAGTCTTTTGAAATGTCAGAAAGAAAACAATAATAATAATAGTTATATTTTTATTGCCATATTCAAGATATAACTGTAACATTAGAACAGATCATGTTAAGTCTAACAACTATCAGTAACTAAATGGTAAATAACCAGCATTCTGGGCAAATTTCTTAAAATCACAAAATGGGAGTTTATTTATTGAGGAAAATCATCAATAACATTACATATCTGTAAATGATGCATGCCATACGTGTGCACCCCCCAACAAGTACTCCTCACTGCAGAAACAAATTTCCTGGGTAGATCACATCCAACTCCTCCCTATGGATTTCTGGTTCTGCAGCGCCGGCCTTCTCCAAGCACGCGAGAGAAAAACAGAGAGCTGAATTGGACATTTGTGCACTGTTTTAATGTGTACCCTTGGCATATTCGATATAATGTATATGGTCATTTTTAAAATTGTATTAAAAATACTATGGAATGTATAGATATTTGTGATATATCTCCCAGCTCTAGCTTGAACTCAAGTCACGTTCAAGCACCTGCGTTAGAAGCTTGCGCTTAATTCAACATTATGCATTCTAAATGAGGCTGCCCCTTAAAGCACTGTAGGGTCTTCAGAGTTATTGTGGAGGTCATGAAGAAGCTACTGAGTGCTACATAATCAAACAAGTGTTCATTTTACCCAGGTCTTCATATAATTGAGCCTGCCAGTCACAAGGTCCCTCTCTTTGACTTGCCAGTCAAGTCCTACTTGAATGTCATGTATAACAAATAATAAAATGGTGGAGGGAAGCAAAAGAAGTTAAACATTTGATTTTTTACTGTGGTAAATGAAATGGTTAAGTCCTGCTGCGATTTCCCTGAGGAACAGTTTTTCACACTTCTATAAACTGCTATTAAAAATCACTAATTGAATGCAGACATGACAGAGTGAACTCTCCAGTATACACATACACTGGCTTGTACACACTTGCACAGGAAGCACATTGTTTTGGGGGGAACTTTTTTTGTTGGGCGTGAATAGGTAGTTCATTTAGAGCTCTGCTATGCTTCAGCTTTTTAACCAGCTTTGCATCTGTTGAACCCAGTATTTGTCTGCAGTTTGATATCCTTTGATGTCTTACTCAGCCTTCATGAATAAAAAAAGCTTCCTTCCTGTATCATCTACAGGGTAAGGTTTTATTTTGTTAATACCAAGAGGTTAAAGGATTGTATTTGAATTATCAGTTAGCTAATGGATTTTTAAATCAGAATCAGGTCAGTATCAGTTGCATAAAAATTACCAGCATTGCAGAGATGTTTACAGTTAATTTAGTTTTCAAACCGATACTTTAATGAAGCCTGCTGGACATACTTTACATTTGGCTGCTTTTATTTATTACACGGCATTTGTATCACACACAAATATTTTGTACTTCTCTGTAATGCTATTTCATTTAGATAAGAAGGCAAACCAGTCGGGGTGGGCGATGTAATGTCGTTCACGATAACACTGGTATGTTTTTTAATGCAATAAGACTTTTGCCATATCATGATATTGTGACGTAAGCGCAAGCTTCTAACGCAGTCGCTTGAACGTGACTTGAGCTCAAGCTAGACCTGGGGGATATATCATAAATATATATATATACATTCCATAGTATTTTTATATTATTTTGAAAATGACCATATTAGTTATATCAAATATGCTGAGGATATACATTAAAACAGTGCACAAATGTCCCATTCAGCTCTCTGTTTTTCTCTTGCGCGCATGGAGAAGGCCAGCGCTGCAGAACCAGAAATCCATAGGGAGGAGTTGGATGTGATCCAGCTTCTCCCTCATTGTGTTTTCATTGGATTAGACTAAAATGGGCTCCTCCCAGTACAACCTAACCCTTACCCTATCGCTAACCCTAACCTCCCATGAAGGAGTTGGATGTGGGCAGAGCTGGATGTGATCCGACTCCACCCAGGGGATTTCTGTTTCTGCAGTGAGGAGTACTAGTTGGGGGCGCGTGCACACCACCTACGCATGGGCATGGTCACACATACAGACACACACCACGTTGTCCTGCCATTGTTCGTGTATGCCACTGGAGCACTTCTCACCACGTTTATCGCGTGCACTTAGGTCTACCTCTCTGATAAGTAAGACAACAATGGACAAAAGAGCGCTGTTAAGACCATAATTTGTTTGAAACAGGCTGCTCTCCCTCAGCCTGAGGAAGGGGCAGATACTCCACGGCTCCTAAACAGAGAATGCACTTCTCATTGGTCATCACTTTTATGTAGCCAATCAGCAGCCAGAATTAGCTGTCCATCATTTTGTGTTGCAGCCAATTTAGTCACAGTCCTGCCTAAAAGGGTTTGTTGATTTTGTGGTGGCACTGAGAAACACATTAGTGCTTAAAAAAATCTTATTTTTGCACCGTGTCTCCTATAAACTACATTTAATTTATCTGTGATGACAATAAAACTGACTGACATTTAGAATCAAAATAATTCTTTATACATAAAAATCATATTAGATAAAAACATTAAAAATAATATTAAATTATTTATAGGAACTGTTTGTGAAGACACCATCTGTTTATTTTGTTATAAAAAAAAAACTAAACAGTAGCTTTGATGCAGGCAGTTTGTTTCTTAATGAGATATTCTGTGTCAAGCAGGTACGCTGGACTGAGTTTACTTGAAGTGTGCACTATGCAACAGTAGTATCTAGGAAAATCTAGGTATCAGATCAAGAATCTGGATCAGATACTCAATATTAAGACTCAAATCAGGATCTGGGCAAAAAAAAAACTTGATTGGGACGTCACTATTTTATAGACATACAGTTGATAACTACAGCTAGATAGTGTTAAAAATAAACATTAATACTTTAACATTATATTTTATTATGGTTCTCATAATATCGTATCGTATATCACCATTACTTTTAGGCATACTGAGATATGAGTTTTTTGGTCATATCGCCCAGCCCTGCAATCCAGTCCCAGTTAATAAGTGTTTATGCATAGACATCTGCCGTTTTTATTCACACAGAATATTTGATATCAGTATCAGGCTAGAATTCCGATATAGGTGCATCTCAAATTGTCATATAATGTACCTAATGAAAAGCACGAAATACTTCTTTTCTTTCAACTTCAAGTCTTAGAAGTTGGTTGCACCTGCCTCTCATAAATCCATAGTAATCCGAAAACATGTTTAGTGATGATGTAGTCTGCGCTCTGGGGTAACTTGTTTATTTTTTCACAGCATTTTTTAAATGTATTTTTTTTATTTTATTTATTTGTTTCTTTCCTTTTCTCAGCATGATCTATTCTGGCTGGTATGGCTGAGGAAATGGATATTCTAATGAATCACAGAAAGTTGCTGTGGACATGCAGAATAACCTGATAATCCCCTTGATGCTCTGTGAATGTTCTGCTGGATGACTAGTGTAGCTGCAAACATTGTAGCATTGTAACTGTGTGGTTTTAAATCGCAATCTCTTTAAGTTGCACTCAGCCTGATGATCAGAGTCACAATCACTAAAAGTAATCAAAATGATCATTTTGTGTTAATCGCAGGGCCACCCTTTACTCTTCACACAGTTTCCAATGAAGTATTTTCCAGCATTACATGTGGACAGTCACACAGCTCCAGGGGCCTGGAGGTTGTGGGTTCAATTCCCGCTCCAGGTGACTGTTTGTGAGGAGTTGGAGTGTTCTCCCCGTGTCCGCGTGGGTTTCCTCCGAGTGCTCCGGTTTCTTCTCACAGTCCAAAAACCAAAAACACACATTGCCCTGTGAAGGACTGGCGCCCCCTCCAGGGTGTATTCCCGACTTGTGCCCAATGATTCCAGGTAGGCTCTGAACCCACCGCGACCCTCAATTAGATAAGCGGTTACAGATAATGAATGAATGAATGTAAGAACTGAGCAAGAAGGTGCATTTTTAAAAACGTTACTATTGTTCAAGTAGTACAACAAACATTCATTTAAATAAACAAAGGACATTTGTATTAAAGATGGACTCAAAAGTGTCCATAGGTGTGTGTGTGTGTGTGTGTAGCCCTGTGAAGCCCCGTGAAGGACAGGCGCTTTCTTCTGGGTGTGTTCCTGCCTTGTGCCCAGTAATTCGGGGGTGGACTCCGGCCCACCGCGACCCTGAATTGGAGAAGTGGTTACAGATCATGAATGAATTTGGATTTACACTAATGAATCACTGTGCCAAGGGGGAGAATCACAACCTCAGGAATGAGCACAACACACTGCTGTAAGGTTTTCTGTTTTTGCTGATAGATTCTAAGATGATGACCATGGATACATGCTGAGTAGTATAAGCCCAATAAATGATCAAGAGAGGAATAGCCCGCCCTGCAAAATGTATGCAGAGACACAATGAAGGGAAATGCTTCCTGTGGGGATCCCGCCAAGTTCCGCCACAAGCGGAGGTCATTCCTATTGTGGGAATTGACTTCACCAAGCATCATTTGAATCCATCTTAAAGTAGAGCTCCAAGCTCTGTCTGAATAAGATAAACACAGGGATTCACATGGGTATTGAGAAGCCCCAGAGCCCCAGTTAAGATTAAAAGTCCCATAGCTAAAGAGAATGAGTGAAACACTTTATTCAACATTTCCCGTTTAATTTTATTTTACTGGAAGGTGGATCCTCATGGAACAGGATGTGTTTGTGTGTGGGGGTCATGTGTGAAGAGTCAGTTGCGCGTGTCTGCATTTGCATTCAAGTAGTTTGTTATGAATCAATTTGGAGTCCAAACAAATAGCTTTGATTATGCACCAGATGCAGGGGCCAAAAAGGAATCATTGGGGGACTCCTGAAAAAGGCTATTTATATTTGTCCAGCCAGTGTGTGCAGATGCACGTAGACCCATCACATGAATGACACTGTTACGCTCCAGGCACTTCTGGAATGAGTATGTTACCATTCCTATGTCAAAGGAATCATAAATAATTCACATAAAAATAACATAAATATTTATTGCTATGAACGCCAATATTTCGCCATGTAAAATTATGTTTAGTCACGTTCATAGTTTTGATGCATTGCACATCATAGCTGTATAATGTATTCCAAGAAGTTAGTGTAGGAGTTGACGATATTTTAACACACCTTGCGTGCAAGGACAGGCGTACAGACTTTACACAGGTTGAGTGGCAGAGAGCAGATGGAACTGACATGGCTTAGCAAAAATAGAACTCTTTCTCAAAGACATACATAAGGGCTCATTACGTCCTTTCTATGCAATGATTTAATTTGATTGGTGATTGCACACAAGGCAAGGACACACCCTGTACACACATCACAGGACATGACACACTCACACCTATGGACACCTTTGAATAGCTAATCCACCTACCAGCATGTGTTTTTGCACACAAAAAATAATCTCATCTCAACCCTTCCCAATTTTGTGACTCTTTTTGTTTCTTGCAGTCCAGTCATGGAGCTGGTAAAGCAATTTCCATGACAACAATAACATCACTTAGCATGCAGTTAGTTTGTTGACTTGTACTCATCAAAAGCAGCTTAGCAAATCAGCAAAGGTAGGCTAATATCATGACCAAAAACTGATTTGGCATTTCTGAATTCCCCTGCACTTAGAAATCAAATTCAATATTGAAAAAATATTCATTTGAGGACTAATGAGCTGAAAAATCTGTTCATTTGTCTCGCTCATTTGATATCTCGGGACCCTGTAAGGGTTTGGTACATCTAACTTTTCATTTTGCCACATTACCTTTGGTGTTATGCAAAGCAGCCACACCTTTCGAGCTTCCTGTTACTGAATTCAAGTGCAGTGATGAATTGTTCATTTTCAAATTATGTCTCCACCCATCTTCAAACCAAACCGTTAAGGGATTTTTCCCAGCCCTTTAAACCATAGAAGTTTTGGTGCACTTTGTAGTTCTACAATTACACACTGTTGCCTGTCTGCTGCTTAGCATAATTTGTTAGCCCCATGTCACCTATTTATTTAAAGGGAAAGCCCACCAAACAACTGCAGGTATTATTTAAAGGGTGGAACATTCACAACACTGCATAGACACAGATGTGATGGTGTGTAAGTATGTGTTGCACTGATACAGATAACAAACTTTTAAATGTTATTTTAATGCTATAGCTGATTAGTGTATCAGTGACTTATATTTGACCACTCCTGCTTTCTCAAAGGCTTGACATGAGGCATGCAAATCAGGACTCTTTCCTTGCCTTTCTGCCTCATATTGCTTTACAAGGCAAAATTTGCAGCACTTGTGGCTTCCCCTCTGCTCAGACTAGTTAACCACCATGCCCCAGTCTGTGACATTAGCCTTTGGAGTGGGATCAGCTGGAAAAAACACATGGTTTGTGCAGCACTATTTTTGGAAATGTATATTTTTAAAGGGGCTCCCCAGTCTTTAAAATATGATAATAATAAAAATAATGGCATTGGAGCTTGATGGAGGAAATCCACATCAGCAGGAGTTACTCTATGGAAAAAAACGTTTATTCGTTTATCTGGCTTTCTCAGATTTACGTGATGCCGTTATACCACTTTTAATTTTCTGATAGCAATCTTGAAACTCTTCTGATAGTTCTGTAAGACGGGGTTTTCAAACCCTGTTGTGACTCTTGATTTTGTCATAACGTCTCAATGTTAACACAGTATACGGTATTACTGTATGGTGGGTGTTCACTGTCGGGCAGTGTGAGTATCATCTGTGAGTGTGGGTTGAGTGAAGGGTTTTTGGCGCTGTGCAAACGCATATTTAGAGGATTAAGCCTCGTAACTGTGAGCATAAAGTCAAGTGAAGGGTCTTCTGATTATTTTGTTTTTTTTTCAGCTTCCTTTCTCTCTCTTTTAACCCAAACTCAGCACTAAACTCTCAACTGTGGTGGGCTACTGGACTTGTTTTTCCGCCACCTGTTTTTCAATATGTGACATCACCATTCAGTGAGCACTCACAGCACACCCTCCCTGTAGCTCTCTTAAATGCATAAAAATTTACACTTTGGCTTTTACTTAAAGACACAGAACAGAAATTTGACAAATCGCACACATGTTATACATACTGCCCTCATTTTGATATACTGTCCACATTTTTAAATACTGCGGTATACAGTATTACCATTTATACTGCCCATACCTAGTTACAATCTTCGACACATCAAGAGGCTGATGCATCATCAGAACACCATATCAGCAGCTGTGCAACAATCTGCAGTAATATCAGAACTGTTTGAAAATCATGTTTTATCACCCACTTCTAACTCTTCTGTAAAATAAAACCGATAAAAATGTTGCAAATTATTCCACAGGTTTTTTTTCCCCTTCTTTTTTCAAACATTCCAGTTCAACCTTAAATGTTGTAGTAGCCTCAGGCTACAAGCCTATTTGATCCACTATTTAATGTGCAACCAGAAATTAGCTATCTACCAAGACATCAAGTCTAGTGATATTTTACTATTGATATTTTACACCCGTTATGAGGAAAATTGGTCATAATGTAATCAACTGCATTAGGCACGATAATGCAACTGTTATAACTTATTTTAAAGGAGAAAATGCTGACACTGAGGGGTTTATTTCCTAACAAGGACTGAGACTGAGACTCCCTACCCCTTGGTAAAACAGATGTACAGTGATTACACTGACTCCCTTCGATCAATGCGCACTAACCTCAGAGCTGCTGAGAGGAGATGGCGAAAAACAAAAAGACCCATCACACCTGACACAACTACAATCCCTGCTCTCAGCCTTCTCAACAAATGTCACCATTGCAAAAAAGAAATTCTACCAAGACAAAATCAACAATGCTACTGACACCCGGAAGCTGTTTTCAACCTTCAAGTCTCTGCTGAACCCTCCACCTCCACCCTCTGCAACCAACCTCACCGCTGATGCATTTGCTGACTTCTTCACCAGCAAAGTTGCTGCAATCAGCAGCCGGTTTTCTGACCCCTCTACACAGCCTCCGGCTCCCCCTTCGAATCCTCCTAAACCTACTGCTTCCTTCCCTTCTTTCACTCCTCTCACAGAAGACGAGGTATCAAATCTTCTTAGAGGTGGCCGTCCCACATCCTGTCCACTGGATCCCATTCCTACCACCCTACTGCAAACCATAGCCCCGTCCATTGTGCAGCCACTCATGTAATCAATTCCTCACTAACCTCTGGAACATTTCCAAACACCTTCAAGCAAGCTCAAGTAAGACCTCTACTCAAAAAACCTGCTCTTGCTCCTTCTATAGTAGAGAACTACCGACCAGTCTCTCTCCTCCCCTTCCTGTCTAAAATCATTGAAAGAGCTGTCTTTAAGCAGGCAACAAAATTCCTCTCCCAACATAACCTTCTTGACTCGAACCAATCCGGCTTCAAGAGCGGCCACTCGACGGAAACTGCACTTCTGTCAGTAATGGAAGCTCTTAAAGATGCAAAAGTAACAGGTCAATCCTCAGTTCTCATTCTGCTCGACCTATCAGCAGCATTTGATACGGTCAACCACCACATCTTACTAAACAAACTCACTGACATGGGCTTCAAGAACAATGCACTCTCCTGGTTTGAGTCTTATCTCACTGGACGATCCTTCAGTGTGTCATGGCTTGGACAAACATCAGCGCGACACCACCTCACCACAGGTGTGCCCCAAGGCTCGGTGCTGGGACCCCTCCTCTTTGCCTTGTACACTACCTCTCTAGGCCCAATCATACATTCGCACGGCTTCTCCTATCACTGCTATGCAGATGACACACAGCTCTATTTATCCTTTCCTCCAGGAGACACCTCAGTGGCAACTCGAATCTCTGACTGTCTCTCTGACATATCTACATGGATGAAGGAACATCACCTCCAATTGAATTTATCCAAAACTGAACTACTGGTCCTCCCAGCCAAGCAAGCTATTCTCCACAACATCAGCATCAAGCTAGGGTCCCTATCAGTGTCTCCCACCAAGGTTGTAAGAAACCTAGGTGTCATGGTTGATGACCAGCTGACCTTCGCAGATCACGTTACCGCTGTAGCTCGATCGTGCCGCTTCTCCCTATTCAACATAAGGAAGATTAGGCCATACCTAACTCAACATACAACACAGCTCCTCGTTCAGACGTTAGTAATCTCCCGTCTAGACTATTGCAACACCCTCCTGACAGGTCTTCCGGCCTGTGCTGTGAGACCACTACAGATGATCCAGAATGCGGCAGCACGCCTGGTCTTCAACCAACCAAAAAGAGCACATGTCACGCCCCTATTAGTTGAGCTGCATTGGCTACCCTTAGCTGCTCGCATCAAATTCAAATCACTAATGATGGCCTTCAGAGTATCCACTGGTTCTGCTCCCATCTACCTCAATAGACTCTTAAAACCATACGTTAGCGCCCGCCCTCTCCGTTCCTCAAAGGAGTGCCTACTAACACGACCAACCCCCCGTACAGGTCAGTTGAGGCTATTCTCATCTCTGGTACCACGCTGGTGGAACGAGCTTCCAAGCACTATCAGAGCAACAGAAACCCTCTCTTCATTCAAGAAATCATTGAAAACCCAGCTCTTCTGAGAGTATCTTTTGCACTGAATGTCTTTCTTTAATGCACTTATTACTTCCTGGCATATTGCACTTAATGTAAGGTATTTTGTATAATTTGTGCTGTAGTTCGAATGTTAGATCCTCTTTTGTAAGTCGCTTTGGATAAAAGCGTCTGCCAAATGCATAAATGTAAATGTAAATGTGATTAGTGGTATGGATAAGGAGGATAATTCTGAATATTTCAGTAGTGATGTTCAGAAACAAACAGGCCAATATTAAGTAGATTTCATTTTAAAACTGAAAAAAAAAACCCAAATGTTAAAAGTTTGAAAAACCCTGCTATACAAAAGACAAGGATCTACATTTAGGCTACTCATATTCAATAGCTAGAAACCTAAAAATAAGAATATTACATCAAGAATAAGAACAAGGGATATGCTGTTTCAGGCTAAATTTGTTACAGGACTGAATTGTGTTCATTCTTTTTTTCTTCTGATATCTGATAAAGCATTTTCTGCTGTTACCAGAATGTTCTTGAAAAGACTGACCTCTTCAAACCCTGCTGAACTGATTTGTGCTTAGCTCTGTCATATGATGGTAGAGACAGGATGATCTCACTGTTCTTGCAGGGATTACATTAGTCATACTTCCATTCTGCAATGAGGGACATCAGGTGCTGCAGGTCGAACAGGATAAAGATAAAGGGTTCTTTCAGGCAGCTATTTTAACGCAGACAATAAACACAAACCCTAATTTATTGCACTTGAATACAAAATTCTGTATAAATCACCTGTTGCCTTTTCATGTGATCCTTAAATTTCCATCTATTCACAGAAAAGCAATAGGAAACCATCCAGGAACTTTAAGAAATTAGCCATGGTAGTGTTTGTTTAGAAGTAACTTTCTCTATATTATCCTGAGGGTAATATAGAGTTAGACATATTGAGTGGTCTAGCATTTTCAAAGCCATCATATCTTCTTCTTCTAATGCTGCTGGAGTCCATATTTTGTTTTGTAAATGTAAACTTGTACGCAGTGCTTCTTGCATAATTGTACATTTTTTCACTATAGCTTGTTTTTACTAGCAAGTTTAAAAAAAGTTTAGAATGCTTGACACCTCGTTCAGGGGAATGACTTATCCATCAGTAGGCTAATTAAGCCAGAATATCTGTGTGCCCGTCTCCATTTTCAAAGGTGGCAATGTGAATGTCAGCACTGACAGATTGTAGATTTGGCTGAATATCTTGGGAGTCTAGAATAGGGACATGGGGTTACATACTGGCACAGAAATTTAAACACTTCTCTTATTACATGCTGTGTTCCTCTGCTTAGGTTTAGTTTATTTTCATGTGCCTATTTTGGGGGAAAAGGTAAAGAAATCTGTTACTAGAAGTGCATGTTTTCAGTTTTTTTTTTTTTTCAATTTCTTTTTTGTGCAACTTTTGCCTTAAAGGTAAACAGAGATCATTATGGGGGGAAATGTGTTAAATATAAAAATGGCTGTAATGTTCTCATAATGTTACCTTGAGTTTGCAGCAATTATTACAACCTTGTTACAGCCATGTTTATTAAATGTTAATTCTGTTTCCAATATATGCGGTTTTCTTAAATTTTGAAAATGACTTTGTCAGTTGCAGCAGTTTCCTTAATGTAAGTGATGTGAAATGTGAGTGCAGGAAGCACTCAAGGATTCATTATTATTTCCATGTTCTGGTAACTGCAAAGATCACATTTGCATTTTATTTGCTCCAGGGCCCCTGAATTGATTTACTATCAAATAAGTCTTAATGGGCTTAAAAGGAGTTTAAGGCAAGAAACAGCAAAATGTGTAATGCAGTAGAGATCCAGGAGAAAGATTATGAAACACTGTACTAGATTAAGAGAAATTAATTAATTTATTCATTGTCTGTGACCGGTTATCCAGTTCAGGGTCGCAGTGGGTTCGGAGCCTACCCAGAATCACTGGCCGCAAGGCAGGAACACACCCTCACGCACCTATGGACACTTTTGAGTTGACAGTCCACCTACCAATGTGTGTTTTTTGGACCTGTGTACTTTCAGGGCATTTTGAGGCTCCTTACACAGATGTAACACTGCCATCAACTACATCTACATTACCATATTAACATATATTATAGAACACAGAGGGCATTTTTCTAAGGCAATTTTTTAATGTTTCAGAAGAAACCTCTTCTTGGATCACCACAACACAGCTCAGGTGATCTAAAATTCAGAGGCTTTCTTGATTTCAGCCCTAGCTAAATTTATTAGGTGGCAGCTGGTGGAGGGTAAATTTAGATCACAGATGGTCCTGATAGTAGTGGTGTCCTGCAGCTCAGCTACACAGTCAAGTGCCTGGTGGAAACGTGATGGATCAATACAGGTACAGGCCTCAGATCAGATCAGAAGTTTAGCTTCACAAGCATGAGTACTCATGCAGACTTGCTGAAAGTCCAGCACCTCCCCAACTCTTTACTGTTTACTGTATTTCAGTTGCCAAAGAATGAATAATAGCTAGATTTATGCTTAAGCCGTTCTGGGGGTAAAGAAAACCATGCTCTTTTGTTGTTTTCACTGCTGCATTGGAAACTATGATCCAATGGAATGAAGAATGCATTTCTGGTATCTTTGGAACAGCTGGGGTCTCCTTCAGTTTTACGCTGGTGTTGTTTGTAAGAATGATTTCATGGTATTCGTTGGCAGTGAAGTTGGAAGAGCACAAGGGAGCGGTTGTACAGAGGTCATGTAATGTGATATGTGAAAAGGGGAACTCCTCGGCTGCTCATCTCATCTTGAATAACTGCTCATTATTGGGTGATTTTGCCTGCACTGGCCACTGTCCTATAGAGACCTCAGAGTTTTGGTTTAGAGCTTATACCTAATAAGAAGTGAAAGGCTGAGCTTTGGTATTCAGCCCATTTTAAGAAATTGAGGGTAAGCTTTACATGCTGAATGATATATTAATGTATGTCATGTTAAAGCAGCACAGTTAGCCATGCTGTGGAGAGGGGTCAAGAGCTTCACTTAACGTTCACATCAAACATTAGTGTAATGTAAGGCTACACGGCAGTGGATTGGAGAATGACATGACATCCTATTCCAAAACCACAGGCATGAATACTATAGCCCTTTCCTTTAGTGGCTATCTGGGAAGGAACAAGAGTTTTGAGTGTCTCTGGAATTTCTGTCCATTCAATCAAAATGACAATTGTGAGGCTCTGGTATTGGGTGAGAAGACCTGCTTTAGTTAAGGGTAATGAAAATTCGTTAAGGTCCAGTTAGAGAACATTTTTTCAAGCAAAGTCCCGGAACTTAATGTATAACCTGCATTATGATTAGTGCCATATCTTGCATATAGAAGTATCCTTGTAGTTATAGCAACATTTTATGTGATTAACAACTGAATGTGGGTAGCACAGGTAGTGTCGCAGTCACACAGCTCCAGGAACCTGGAGGTTGAGGGTTCAAGTCCCGCTCTGGGTGACTTTTTGTGAGGAACAAGGTGTGTTCTCCCCGTGTCTGTGTGGGTTTCCTTCGGGTGCTCCGGTTTCCTCCCACAGTCCAAAAAAAACATGTCGGTAGGTGGGTTGGTGACACAAAAGTGTCCGTAGGTGTGTGTGTCACTCATTTGAGTCACAGTGCTCATCATAATGCACAAATCTGATTAGATGAATAGCCTCATGTGTGATATGCAGAAATGCATGTGATTAGTTTGGTAATGCTAAACCTGAATCGTAATGACTAGAAGAGTCACACATTTTAAAACAAACCCTCTGTTAAAAATTAAACCGCTCTTAATAGTTCATCAGGTACAGGTACAGGTCCAGGTCAGGATAGGATGGACTCGGACCGCAGGCCGCCTATTCGTGATCTGTTTTTAGTTCATCCCAGAGAGGTTTGTCATGTGGAAATAGAAATTGTCCTTGTATTAAATTAATGAATTTATTTTTTACACAGATGATGAAATTCCCTAAATCGATCAGAGTTTAAACACAACCAGGCTCTGTTGCATAGACAAGTGAGAGAAATTTTTAGCCTTTTCAGAATAGTCCGGAGATCTGTCTATGGACTAAGCAGCTGATTGTGCAAAGAAGTGTTGCGAGGTGTATAGATTGTTCATTGACCTTCTTATCTGTCTCCAGTCCCAGATTAAGACCAGGTCTATGCTCATGTCCTCCTTACCCACTTTCTCTGAAAGCCTCTTCATGCCAGCTCCCACATGGCTTACCTCTCAGCGTAAACAAACTTGTTTTTGTTTGTTTTCACTGTTGCTTCCCATGGGCAGTGTTTACTTTGGCTTTCAGAGGATATATTTAAGTCAGTTCATCTCAATAAAATTTGTGTGCCTGTGTGTATTGTATGTTTACCATGTTTTTAACAGAATAGAAACAAATTCCCCTTTATGCCAATATTTCTTGATAAACTACTGTGTCAATGTATGGAATTGTTTATTCAACATATTCTTTGAGCTTCTTTTTTAGGAGGCATTTCAGTGTGCACTGGATGAACTAAACATTGATTTAAGTTTGAAAATACTTCAGTAGGTTCAGTATATGTTTTAGCACTAAAAATCTAAAAGACAATTGAATTGTTATATTTTTTTAATGTCTTTGTCTCTGCTTTAATGTATTGCATATTCTTGTTGCTGGATTTATTATTCTGATGAATATTTGTTTCTTTTTTGTTTGTTTTCAATGCAGAATGTAAGGCATGTTAAATTTATGATTAAATTTATGAAAGCAGCTTTAATAATTTATTATCTAAAATTTATTTACATCTTCCTATCAATGTATTTAAATCTGGGAAGTTATAGTAAGTTAAGAGTAGTAACATTCTGAGTCTTCTGAGCTGTGATCATTTTGAATAATGTATTTTACTTAATCTTAACATTGAATAGTGTTAGTTTACAGCATGTACTCTCTCACCATCTCATATGGAAAGAAAATAGCACTGTGCTTATCCCAACTCTTTTATGCTTTCTGAAATTTTCTTTATTGTTCTTAGGAAAGTGGTTGCCCATAAGTCTAAGCATCTTCCCATTATGTGTATTTGTGGTGCTGTCTTTGAAAAGATGTTTACTGTTTCATTATTTCTACTCACACTGCCTGCCCTTCATTAGGTTACCGGTATGTAAGCTTTCAATCAATGGTTTAGTTTGAAGCCCAGCCAGAATGTCTGGGAACAGCTTTGTAAGAAGCTTTTTGTGTACACCTGTTTACAAACTAGTCAAGCTTATCAACACACCTGTTACATTCAGTACAAATTCATAACCAAGGTGTCTGTAAACTCTAATGTATCAGTGCCTTTCTGGCATATTGTCATAGTTTCGATTCATGTTAGATATTTCAAAATTTGTTTATTGTTTATTTATCTATTTCTAGATATCAGAATTGACTGTTGTATCTAGCATTATCTAGTTCAAGTTTATTTGGACTCACAATTATTTGTACAGACCAAGATGGATTTGTTTGAAGAGATTACAAAGCACTTTGGTAAATCACTTTGGATAATTGTGACAGCTAAATGCTTTAAAGGTAAATGAATTGTTTAAAATGGTGACATTAAAATTATCGAGTGAACTGATCAGTTACAAAATATATCAGTAAAGAGTTCATTGTCCCCTCAAAGTTGAGTGTATGTCTACAGCTGGTAAGTCTGAGCCGAGCTGGCTGTCCTCCTTCCTCAGCACTGTGTAAATGGATTACACTGAGGGCGCATTAAGCTCTTGTTGAGGAGACTAATGAACGGTTGGCGTAAGAGTTAGTTTACCTTAAATTCCCAGGTGCAGATATGGTCAGGATATGTTGCAATAGTGCACAGCTTAACTGCAATAAACCCCCACAATACAGGACAATCTTCTAAATACAAGTTAATAGTAAACTCAATAATTGTCAGGTTGTGGCATAGCTGGATCTATGGCTGCTCATCAGACATTTTTCCAGTGTTCTTATTAGATATAACTCTTCAGTCACTTAGCTAACTTCCAGAGTGCGCTCACACAGACATACTTATGAAACTTTAGCCAGCTGGAATTGAGACTAGGGTTAGGGTTACGAAAACTTGTTTTGCTTTTACTGACGGTGTTACCGCAAGGGGACCTCAGGCCTACATAGTGTGATTTCCATGCTCTAATAAACCTTTTGCTGAAGGAATGAGCTAAATGAGCTGTCAGTTGTATAGGTAAATTGTAATGTGACATCAAAAGTAGAGTAGATTTAAAAATCGATTTTATTTCTGCACAATATACAATTTAAATATATGAAAACTAAAATCTAAAGTATATTTATTTCAAATATTTTTTTTTTCAGTTTGATTATGATATGGTTGTTTTATTTTGCTGCCTCATTATTGTTGTAAGTATAATCATACACAAGAAAAGATTACAATTCTTATGCCAATCCATTAGAGCTTACAGTTGAATTGGTGTTGCTGCCCTTTGTATTTGCAACACTGAAATAGAAAGACTTATTCCACTTATTTTCTGTATTAAATTTGCCTAGTATGTCTTTAAATTTTGCAATTATCATGGTAAACAATATGGCATATTACATGCAACAGCAAAACTGACAATTTGTCCTTACACAATTAAGTGGACAGGTGCGACAACATCTTGAGTTCTGTCTGTGCTTTCTTCATAAAAACAATCAGTTCCATCTTTCTGGTTGAAAGTCTTCAGTCATTCAACTCATTTATTTATTTCCATTAGTTTGTCCTCTTTTTTTTTTTTTTTTTTTTTTTTTTCTCCAGGGGTTGAGTTGATTCAGAAACATAAAGGTCACTCATCGATTCTCTGCCTATTCTTGGGTCCTTTTAAGATTGGAATTTGCTCCCAAATGCACAAATAAATTGTTTTTCAGTATATCATATCATAAACAGTACTCTGAGGCTTTTAATTGCAGTAATTAAATCATGTGGAACATGTGCTATTATTGAATAATAATAATAATGGTGATATTTTCAACTGGTGCAGTGTAAAGTATTTTGTGCGATTGTTTTTTAAAATAAAACAGTCAAACATATGTAAAAAATTTTATGTTTTTTTTTTTCTGGAAGGCTCTTTACATTTAAAAATTGTGCAATGCTATCTTTAATGGTGGCGCACCAGGTAACAGGTCACAGTCACAACTCCAGGGACCTGGAGGTTGTGGGTTCAAGGAGTATTTGGAAACTTTTGTGGTATTTTACCACCTTAGAAGCAACATTGACTTAAGTCACGATTGCAAGAAAAAACACATTTGTTAAGGTACACTTAGTTCACTCCCTCACATGTAGCCTATATACTAAAGCTGCAGTGCACTTACCTAGGTTTATTGGCCATGCTATTTTTGTAGTGAGAGGGAGAGAGTGAGAGTGAGAGGCACAGGGGGCAGGTTTCCACTCCTCCTAAGAGCATTAGGAGTGCATTTGTTTGTGACATTAGCAGTGTGCTCTGTCAGTGTCATATGGTCAGCCAGGGCAGCTTCAGAACAGAGACAGTTATTAGCGTACTCTCAGGTCCGCTGAACACAGTCCCAGGCTGAACCCTGCAGGGAGTGCGGCCAGTTGCCAAGGTAAGCACCACCCTAACCAGAGGAACATGCTGAGTTATATAGAAATGTCCATGGATGGTATTTTCTTACATTTATTGGGTGCCTAATTGTTTTAGTTGACTTAGTTTTTGTTTGAAGCACCTTGTGTTACAGAAGTGGGCACAGATGAACACTCTTCTTGGTGACCTTGTAGCTGGTTTTTTTCTTGCTCCCTGACTTTGTCATTTTGTGTAGTTGAGTCAGTGCTTGGAGGATGGCATGTGTAACACAGGTTCTTTCACATTTTGAAAAGACTTATTTTGTGGTTTACACCCTTCAAATTATCAATATTGCACAGAAATATATACATCACTTATTAATCCAAGCATTGCCGTAATAGTGGGACATTATAAGTAATTCTGTAATTTACAGCTGAAATGTTTGTTTACACCTCAAACACAACTTGAAAATTTGCCATTTCCAAAGTGTAAGAGATGAAATTCACTTTTTGAGTATATTATGAAAAGAATTATGGATTGTATTTAAGTGGGGATATTTGTTGTTACAACATTGATATTAAGAATGGGGCTGGCCTTCAAATGTAACCAAAAACCCATATGTACATGACAACACTGTTCCAATTAACTGGTCAAGCCAGAAAATGTTGATATTCGTGTCCAAAATCACTGGATTTCTGTGCATGGAATATAATGGGATAATCACTTACCTCTGACAATACTGGTCAGAAAAAATCTTCTAATCATCCTGTCTTTCCTTCTCCAGTGTTAATGCCCCAAGTTTTCTTAATGACCTATGCATCTGTATATGATGTTCGTCAATTATATGTATGTGGGTATGCCGAAGCATGTATTATCACAGCATGTTTATGTGTCAGTAACACGTGTGTGTGTCTCTCTCTCTCTCTCTCTCTCTCTCTCTCTCCAGCTCTGTTCATCAGCCATTTGTTCGTTGATGGAGTTCTTGCAGGGCAGTGGAGACTACTGCCACGCACAACATTGTAACATATGAGCTTAGGTTGTTATGCCTGTGTGTGAGACTCCTGCCTGTGTGACACCCTCACTCTGGTTAAACTGACTGAAGTATTCTTCACACACCAGATGGGTTAGCTGGTGTCAAATCCCAGGGCTATCGGACTGTGCTCCACCCAACTGGTCACCCATGCTTGAACTGGACAGATAATTGCAAACCTACTGAGAGACAGCAAAAGAAACAGCAACCACTTGAGAGCTTGCACTGTGACAAAGCTACTATAGCCCTGTCGCTGAGGCATATAACGTAGCTCCAGTAGTACTGTGTTTACCCAGAGGACACTGGCCCAGACAACAGAGTGGCTGGCTTTAGGGCATGGCCAGGATGAATCGCCCAGCACCCGTTGAAGTCTGCTACAAAAACATGCGCTTCCTCATCACACATAACCCAACAAATGCGACTCTGAGCACTTTTGTAGAGGTGAGAAATCCTCCAAACATGAGCACATTTACAAAAACATTCCTGTGCAAAAGTCATGAGTGTCACACTTATTTTCCCTTCCTTGTGCAAGTGAATTGTTTTTAATGGCTTCACAAAGAAAAAATCATAACTTAATGAGTATGAATAACCTAATGTTAGTTTTGAACAGAAATTAAATAAACAGAAGGTAGCTTGGGAGGTATGCATTATATGTTACACCCACCAAGCAATAGCATTTAGATATGATAAGGTCTCCTTAAGAACTCTCTGGAAAAGTCTGCTATTTGGCCTACTACTATCAAGTCATTCTTCTATAAAGGTCTGTGTTACTATTGCTGTCAAGAGACACTCATGTAATGAGCTTACACAAGAGTAGATAGCCAGCTTTAATTGGCAGAGTAGCCACTGTGTCTTCCCTGTTTTTCACTGGCAAGTCTGAGTGAGAAACAGGGCAGCAGCAGCAACAATTATAATAACAGAATATTTGTCTGATGTTTTTTTTAGGAATTGCCCTGTCTGTGATGCCGATGAGCTCACTAGTCTGTTGTTCTTGTAGGATTTAAAGAAATATGGTGCAACTACAGTGGTTCGAGTTTGTGAAATCACTTATGACAAGACACTCCTGGAGAAGGACGGAATCACAGTCATGGTGAGTGTCCTGCTGTTATCAATCCAAACTCACTAGTGGTAGAATGTAATAGTCAGTTATTATCATTTCAGTGCCACTTATCAGTCTGAAAAAGCATGAACTTTCTATATGTAGTCAGAATAAACTGTTCAACAATTATTAATTTCCGTTAACTCTGTAGAGATTCAGAGTTAATGCATTTGTATAGAGAATGCAATCATAATTATCATAATCTACACACATTCATGACTGTATTGGTCCGTAATATTTAAAACACCATGTTGTTAATTACTTTGAACTCCTATTCTTTCTCTTGCCCTTTATTTTCTATCTTTCTCTCTCTTTAATCTACACTGGTTCCTTCCCTATTTCTGTCTTTCTCTTTTCTCTTGCTTGTCTTTCCCCTCTCTCTCCTATTTCTATCTTAGTTTCTAACTGAAAATTCACAAACTGATGTTAAATAGAAATGGATGGATTTTTCTAGTTTGGCCATATCCCAGCATTTATTGTAATACTTGTTTTTAAAAAAGGACATATGGGGCACAAAACACAGCCGACAGTTATGTAATACAGCCTCCTTCTGAGAGCCATTAGGGGGACACTAAATCTAGAGAGAACCCTTTATAGGGACCCTGAAATGCATTTTAGTGCTTTAGAACTTTTCCTATTAAGGACTTTTTATGTTTTGAGACGAGCTGAAATGCAGCATTTAAATTTTCTTTCAATAAGGAGGCTTGTTTGCCAACCTATACACATAAATTAAATACATTTGCCCAGATAAATTTAAATAATTTGTAATAAATCTTTGTTTGTCTGTTATATGGGTCACTTTGTATCATCTGTAGCATTCACACCATCTAATGATTCTACTTATGTCTCCTTTGCCTTATGATATGTACCCCTAGACTAATTCAGTGTTTTGAAAGCTTTCTCCTATCAGCTATGCAGAAGTGCCTTGGATTTTCTCTTCATTTCAGCAGGCTTTAGATGCATTGTCTGTATTGCTTTGCACACTGCTGAACTTCAGAGCTACAGTGTTTTGGTAGTTGTGCCTGAATTGGTGTTAGTCAGTATACCAACACCTCTCACTCTAGCTGTGTCGGCTCAAAAAAGAGACATAGTGTTCTGAGAATAGCTCTCTGATCTGTGGCTTTATGTGTGGTTGTCTGCCAAATTCTATTTGAAGACAGGTACAGAGTCTGGAAAACAGTACAGCAGACTTAACTAAATAGAGTCGCTAGGAGAAGTGCATTTAAGTTTACTTGTGTGTATGTGTGTGAAGATAAAAATATTTATAAGCCATAAGTGAAGGATGGAAGGGTAGTAGGCATGGCAACACACTAGGTTTTCTAAATAAGTGGTATTCTAATTTTTACTATGGCTATGAAAGGAACTTGAAATTAGCATCTTGTTATCTGATTACTTCCTGTTCAAGTTAAAAAAAAATGGACATGAGAAGGGAGGTACGACTGTGACGCTGTGAGGGTTTGTAAATGAAAGTGTTTGTTGATGGGAAACAGGTGTCTAATATTTCACTGACTCTTGAAACAGGAGAGTCAAGTTACTGGAGAAATAGCAGGTATGCAATTCGAGGAAAATGCCAAGGCATTTGCTACAATTAGACTCCAGGGTTGGGAGTGGAGACAGAGCTGTTTTCTTGGAGCATACAGCCCTCACAACTTGGCCTCTTGGAATTAATAGCTTGCACTGAACATGCTAGCCAGGAATGGGAGGGGCATGTTAAACTGGATTTGAGCTTATATTTAACTCCAGAGCAGAGCTAGTACTAACTGGTTACATTTACCCTTTAACATGTATCCAGGTAACATTAAAATCAAGAATGTTTTGAAACAGAAATATTATACATAAAAGCTAGAGTATATCAGTCATATGGGATGATAGAAGAAATTTACTTGCTTTAATACTGTGGGTGTTATTATAGAAGAGCTCAGGTTCGTAGGTTATTATCAGAGCTTTAACAATTCAAAAAAAAAATTTCATCACCATTTGCTAGCTCTCCAGTCTGTTTGTGTGCTCAAAACCAGTCTAATGTGTTAACAAATCCCCAGTGTCTGTAAATGAGTAAAAAAAAAAAAACTGGCTCAGTCTAATGCTAAGCTTTCAATCTTTCTCTCTCTCGCTCTCTGCTCATGGCAGAGGCACCTGGAGATGTTTTTAAACGACTGAGAGAAATCCAAACATTGGAAACACTTTTCAAAAGATATTTTTGCTTTTTCAGGTCACACTTAAGGTGGAAATGTCTCCAAATTCAGGAGACGGCAAACTACATTACAGAAAGTGCTGCAAAACTAAACAACTCAAATTACAAATGTTTTTGTGGTAATTCAAACAAGTTAAACTTCATCCATGTACAAACAGCTGTTTGGTAACTCTCTATTTGAGAATGATTTTATTACTTTTTTTCTTAACCTGTGATGTATTGCTCTGATGTGATGAGATAGATGTTATGTTTGGTGCTGAAGGATGTGGTGTCCTGGTGTCCTTGTTCCTGCTGGTGCTGAGTGAAATGCATTAGACAGTGGGAGAGTTTGGTACATGAGCAGCTAGTTCAGTAAATACTGTGTTTGCCATGGCAGAGCTTGCTTGAATCACACTGTTGTCATCAAAGGCTTTTCACTGGCGGGTGTGATTCAGATACAGTTGAGAGACTGTTCGGTTAGAGGCCCCAGATAGCGCCCACTTCTACAGATAATGTGTTCCCACAGAACAAACCGTGACCATAGATAATGATGGAAATCATTAGGTTTTTTTTGGGACCGATAATGCTCTTAAAATATGTGAACAGACAATCAAATAATTGGCTAAACTTTTTAGGTGCCTATATTATTAATAGGTTACTAATAATACAGTTCAGGTATTCATTACATAACATCACTGGCATCACAAAAGAAGAGATACACTTTAAGATACACTCTCAAAACTTTATTTAACTTTGAAACATTTAATGATTTAGTAGTCTAAGCTATGTACCAGGTTACTGTCTTGGTGTATTATTCAGAACAAAATATGACAAGTTTAATAAGCAGTGAATGGAAGAAAGTTTAATAGATTATAACACGCTAATGGTGGCTGTGGTTCTTTTTTTTACCAATCGTAATATGGAAGTAGGTGAGGAGGCAGGATATACATGTGAGTTGGTTTCATTTAAATCTATGATGACAGTGGCACTTATAGAAAAAAGTGACTAAGAACTAAGAATAATGACTAAGTAAACTACTGCAATACCACAAAAGTGGCAGAAACACAAAGTTAATTTACGACAAACTGTCATATAAATGCAAATAAACTCATGTTTAACATTCAGTTCTAGGCTGAAGACAGAATTGAGACAAAGTGCTTAAATATATGACTAGAGACAAGGAACACCTCAGAGTAAAAGGACACTGTGACAACTGACCACTCTCAGGTGAAACATGACTGAGCTGAACCAGCGAGGAGCCAGAAACAAAACCAAAACTAACATGCATGGACGGAGAAATGGGTTGAGACAAGGGCAGAACATGACACATGATCACACATTGTTTTCTCTTAATGCAGGACTGGCCATTTGATGATGGAGCCCCTCCCCCCTCTAAGATTGTGGATGACTGGCTTTCTCTCTTGAAGAATAAGTTCTATGAGGATCCAGGGAGCTGTGTAGCTGTGCACTGTGTGGCAGGACTGGGTCGGTGAGTGAAAATACCATGTAAAATTGCTGAGTACCATAACTGTCCCAACACAACATTACCATCTGATACTGTCTTAATACCATGAAATGTCAAATATCTAGCTAAGTCAAGGCCTAGTTTCAGTATAGAGAATAGAGAATGTTTCAAACCCACAATTGCAAACAGGTTTTACTATGTTTGTTTGATCATTATACAAACATTTGCGTTGGTATAATTTAAAATATAACTCCTTCCTTATGTCTCAAATCAAATGCTGTTATTTGAAATACATAAAGCCTGTTCACACTGGTAAATGAAACAAGATGTACATATTGTCTATAGTCTGACATATCTAGTGAATGAAGAGCCACCAGGATCCCTGGAAAATGTACGTTAGAAGTCTTTGTCCATTAGTTACTCTCTTATTAAGCAAAGTGATGCATTATATGTATAGCTAAAGATGTTAAATAGTTAGGATGGTAGTTTTGGACATGCCCTCTCAAAGCTAAATTTAGTTGGCTAATATTAGCTAACTGCTGACCAATGTGAGACTCAATGTCATAAAATGCCGTTAAGGTAATTTTTGTTTAGCGCAGTGTTCCTGTTTTATATACAGTCTCCTACATTCCAAAAGTCCATACTCTAGATGTTGAAGTTCATAATATATTGTTTAAAATGGTGTTTACTCATTAAATTCATTCAAGGTTTTCCTCCACAATGGGCAAAGGCTAATGGCCACTGTCTGTTTAAAGAACTAGCTTGTGGGAATCCAGAGCTCCACTTCTAGTTTAGAATAATACCTTTTATGTGAATTTTTCTCATCATATACTTTACAGTTTCACCACAAATACCCCAGTCTTGTCCAGTGCCCATCCTGCTATGGATCAGGTCAGCTTCATTCATTGAGCTTCCCTAATCCTTGCCAAAATCAACTTTTTGCTGGGGGTCACTCATCCGATATTAATCCCAGTTTATTATTGGAGGCGCAAAGGTTGACGTCTCACGACGAAACAGGAAGTGGTTGATAAGCAGCCTTTTTAATTGCCTTCACTGGATATGTGCTCTGTGTACTTGTGTAGATATGTGCTACTTTGTGGTCATGGTGGTCTCACATGTAAACCGCTAGTGAAAACACACCCAAACAGTAAATGAGTGATGGTGCTTGAATTGTCAAAGCAGAAGGCTACACAATTATAGCTGAGTCTTTGCAGAGCTGGAAAGTTGATGGCAGCTGTACTTGTCATTCGCTCTCTGTCTTCTCTCTTTCTCTTTGGCTGATGAGGCACCAGTTACTCTGACGTAGTTTGCTAGCCCTGTGGGAGCCCTCTGCCGATTTTGTCTATGAGCCAGTGTTTGCTTTACTCGGGCAAGTTTGTTTTGCTATCAATCTGTAGGAGGCCTGCAGGGTTTCAGTTGGTTCACTGGAGACTTCAAAGCTTACATAGGTTTATACAAAATTATAGAAGTACATTTCTTTAAGTGAAATTATATTAAAAATCTTTTTGCTATATTTTCCAAGACTGAAAAATATTTTAACACTGTGAACACAATTTTTTTTCACCCAAGTACTCTTATGAACTTATTATTACTTTGCTATCAGTTTGCTATAAGTTTCTGAAGCATTTTGAGAATTAATTCTCTGTTGGCATGCTACAAAATGTCCATTTACGTCATCGCTGGTTGCTGTGCTGAGCAGAAAATATATAAAAACTTTTCCTGTGCACTAGGTGGTAGCCTTGCTCTAAAAAAGCTGGGCGGAATGAGGAGAAACCCATTCCCTGGAACAGTTTTGTGCCTCTTTAGCCACACACGCAGGCTTGTTTGTGCTGCTCTGTTTCCTCTAAAGTCGATTGCTTTTCTGTGTTGTAGTGCTCCAGTGCTGGTGGCTCTGGCACTGATAGAGAGTGGAATGAAGTATGAAGATGCCATCCAGTTCATCAGACAGTAAGTACACATCAGGCAGTGTGTGAACCCATACATTTAATAAACATAAATAAAACATAAAACAAACAACAAAAACCCACTGCATTGGACAATTCAATCCCTGAAACTTTTTTTCCAATCAACATTAAGTGATTCCATAATTCATTCTCTATAATTATTTAATTATTTATCATATCATAATATAATGAGTATAATTATTCATTCAAATAATTATATTTGTCACAAAGTCAAGTAAACAGAAGCTGTTAAACATAGATTTTGTGTCAATATGTCAACATGAGTGAATTGTGTCAATAGTGTTAGTTTATTTTGCTACAAAGTAAAAATGCTAACTTAACATTGGCTAAGTCTGATGATTCCATACTTTTTTGCCAAAGATAGTACTGAAATATCAGCCCTTGAAGTTTAAGGTGTGGAAGTACCATAGAATCCTATGTCATTTGTCACAGAACACCAGAAACTGTATAATTGATTTCTTATTTGACTGATGAGGCTGTGTTGTGGTTTAATAGGAAACGCCGGGGTGCCATCAACAGCAAGCAGCTGACCTACCTAGAAAAATACAGGCCTAAACAGAGACTGTGCTTTAAAGACCGACACAACCACAAGAACAAGTGCTGCCTCATGTGAGCCAGTCTGCCAGTCTGCCACTGAAGAAAGTTATACATACTTTGTTGGCTAAACAGGACTGAAGCCACAAATTCAATGCATTTAATATTTTTTTTTTTTTTTTTTTTAAAGTGAAAGGACACTTAACCCCTCCCTAAATCCACATGAAGACCCTTTTCTGCAGGGCTTATGACCTCAGGGCTGTAAACGAAGAGCCTCTTGAATTTTGTCTCTACACATCCCAAGTGTTCTCATTGACTGTGCTGTAAACACACACACAAGCCAACACAATGGGCAATGCCAGCAGCACTCACTCCAAAGATTATCAATGCCATTACACTGTTTACGATAGCTAGCCACTATTTTCAGCCCCTTTTGGCAAGGCTAACATGAGTGAATGGAAAATTACTGTTTTTTTTTTGTTTTTTTTTGAGGGGGGGGGGGGGGTTATTTTTTAATGTTTGTATATTCTAAAGGATCATGTACAGTTTTAACCACAACAGAGTTTTGCTCTCTTTCTTCTTTGTCTGTCGCTGGCATGTCACTGTAGTCCCCTTTCCTCTACACATGGTTTCTGACAGAATGTAATAGTAATAGCTAGTGGCTGATTTTTACAAGAGCTGTATTTCTACATAAGTGTTATGAGCTTCTCTGGGATTCAAACACTGCGCCACTTGCTTGCTCAGTGGACTTTATGAGAGTGAGCTGGAAAGCTGGTTATATGCCCTTCTCTCTGGATAGTTTGCACATCACATTTTGATACACTTAAGATTATAAAATATATTCAACAAGTTGGAAATCATGTCAAATCTACTTTTCTTTCCTGCTTAAGGCTTAAAAGCATTGCATTTTTTACTTTGTTCAATTTGAAAGCTGTAAACTTTATGCCCCTCATAACCTGAGCACTCCATAGGCTGCGCTCTCTTGTTTGTAGGAAGGAAATAAAGCTGGAGAATTGGAATGGGATGAAGCCACTCATTCACTGGGGTGAATGGTTGCCAAGCTGTGATCCAGGTACTGACACATGGCTCAAGTCCTGGAACTTTGAACATGAATATATTTTCATTTTTCTGCCTTTTAAATAAAAATCATATCAAATTGTTCACAGTCAATAAATTTAAAATAATAAAGGAATTTTTAAAATAAAATATGATCAGTGCTCATGTCTTTGACTCTTAATCTCTGATTGCCTTTCTGTACATAAAATGCAGTCTTTGTTTCAATTCGAGCTGATTGACTAAGACCTGACTTTGACTATGAGGCAGGATACTGACATTTTAAAAAAAATCAACTTAGAAATTGTAGGGTAAGTACATTTTGTACTTATCATTTTGGCTTACTGATTTACTGAATATCACATATATATTTATATATATATTTATATATATTTATATATATATATATATATATATACACACACTTCTTTTACACATTAATCTCTCACTTAAATCATTCACTTTGTTTAATTACCGCCAAAGAAATCACAAGTATGACAAGTTTTCTCAATTTTTCCTTCAAGACACAGGGGAAATCTGCATTTGATGCTGGTGCCCCATCAGTCAATATTATGACAAATATTTTTATTCCAATCTGTTACAACTGTATATAACCTATATAAGACTGATTTAAAAAAATTATACTCATCTGTTCAATACCAGTAATGCCTCTGTGATGCACTCCTGATCCAGGTAATGAAGGCCTTCAGGCCCACTTAAATATTAAAGTGTGGTGTGTTGCATCTGAAACTTCCAGGGTTGTAGATCCCCAGGAACAGGAATTAGCAGCCCTAATTAAGCATAATATTAACCAGTGTCATAGCAGATCTGGGCATTAGGCATTCTCCTCCAACTGCATTCAGAAATCATCCATTTCAGATTAATGTACCTGAGGAAACATGTTATAGCTCTCCCTCTCCCTGAATGAAGTCAAACTCTTAGATAAAGTGGTGTGATGCCAAGCACCAAATCTATATGTGATATTGTTCTACTTTAGGCAAATAAGTTATGATGCAAATGACACCCAACCTTTGTCTTTGGTGGTGTGTTGTTCATTAGGGCAATTGGGTCATGCACCTCCAAATAGGAAAAGTGTTATAATAATTTGCAATTATTTGTCATTGTACAACATACAGCGTAATGTGTCTTCTTCATTTAACCCATTTGTGGCAGTGAACACACACACTCTAGTGCATTAGGGGCTGTGAACGCACACCCAGAGCGGCAGGCAGCCACCTCTGGCACCCGAGGAGTGTTTGTGCGTTTTACAAGGACACTTTAGCCATGGATGTTCCTGTTGGTCCTGGAGATCGAACTGGCAACCCTCTGGTCTTCTAACCATTAGGCCAAGGCTACCCCCTTATACTAGTGATGCCTAATAGTTAGACATGCAAGTTGGGGGATGGAATGTTGCCAATACAAATCCCACAACCAGCAGGAAAATTGAGGGTGGGGGAGTGAAAGAACAGAACTGTCCTCCCTTGAGCAAGTCACCTAACCTCCAGCTGCTCACCAGGTGCCAGGGATGAAAGCCCCCTGCTCTGGGTGTTTGTTCACTGCCCCTAGTGCACTACTGTCTGTATGTTTGTGTGTGTGCATGTGTTCACCACACATGTTAAATGCAGAACATGCAGTTTGTTGTACATTGGCCATGACAAATAATTCTACATGTTTTGTTCTCCTTCTGAATATAGACCACTCAGTGTCAGGTTTGGTTTTGTATATTACTGCCTTGTTGGATGAATTATGATTGAAAATTGACCAGATTGCAGTGATAGAATCATACTTTGGCTGCAGTGAAATCTCTGTTCCATGGTGCTAGCTCAATTTCATAAGTAATCATAGGCGAATTCAAAATGGCCCTCTATTCGCCATTACTCTCTAGTACACAATTATAGGGAATTCAGAAGGGTAGTGAATGCAATCAAGTTGCAGGTGGTATTGTTACATTGAGGTGACCAGAAAAAAATGTGATGGTGTCAAGTGTGCCAATCGTTTAGATGGAAATGGCCCTTAATTTTTCACACTCAAGTAATCATTGCAACAATTGCCCGCACACTATGTCTCTGTGATATATCGGAGGAATTATCTAAACATTTGTTTACATCACAGTATTATAACCAATTTGCTTATATAAAACATAACCGAATTTCATATAAAACATAATAGAATATGTTGAGCTATAAAACACATTTTAACAGTTTGATGAATTGTTTCAATTTAGCTAAAATATCCCCTTGATAAACTGAGCCTTCTACAGTTAAAAATAATGGGGCACTAATATGAAAAACTTTAGTTAAACTAAAGAATTGATTTACTGGATTGTGAACAAATAATTAAATTGAAAGCACGAATTATTATTTGATAGATTCTAAAACTGCACTCTTTCCACTTTGATATAAGGGAAATTTGGAATATGACTGCAGTATGTATAATTCCTATATATTATTAAAAACACAGTTAATTATGTGTATTCCACTTAAGTTTGTGTGAAGAAATTTTAAATGTCTGTGTAGTAAAATGTGGGATTCTACGATTGTGTACCGGAAACTTGCCCCTAAAGCCCCCCTCTTTCTGTATGTAGCCCGCTGTATGTAGCTCCTGCTAGTCGGACTCCACTGCCTCCGCCATATTCTCTACCAGGAGACCCTCAGGTAATATTTATACAACAATGTCAACATAGTGACTCGAAAACCAACCCGCCTTCGCATTTCTCGTAGATACACGGCCTCATCGAGTTCGTTATTGTGGAGTTGATACGAGCTCGTAATTTTTCCGTTTCTGGTGGCACAGTTCCCTAGCGAGCTTAGCTTCAGCCGTTACGAACGACGCTGACAGCTAGCCTCTTTCAATTTTCCGTTCCACCTTAAAGTGTTGCAGTTTCGGTATGGAGACTCTGACCGCACAATGTAGCTGCTGCATCATTTAAGGTGGAATGGAAAACTAGAAGAAGAAGCTGGCGAATAAGAGGCTAACTGGAGCCTCTAATCTTCATTTGCTTGAGCAGCATTGTTTTCGGCTCGTACGTCCTTTAGATTGTATAAGGTAAATATCTTAACTTGTCTTCATGGTTTCCAAGACGTTTGTGTGTTTTATCTGTGATAATGTGGGATGTAAGTTATGCCCCTGCTCTCCTCTAGTTAAGTCGCCCGCCCGGCTTTGATGTGGCCCCACAGATTATTAAACCAGTCTAAACAATCAACCAGACCCCACAGACTTAATAGAAAATTAACGGGTGCAACACGTTAGTAAAATATAGTTTGTTAAATCGGCTTCGTATAAAGATTATTATATATAGCCCGTTTATAATGTAAGTCCAACACATTGAGACGGCTGAGAGAGCTGTCCTAAGCTTAAGGCGTGGCAAACATTGCGTGCTTGCGAATTTAAATGAATGGCTATATCTTCAAGTTGGTTGTTAATGGTTAAGGTTCTTATCTGTACCAAAGAAAATGTAGTTTAGCAGATAAAGCTCGGGAACGAACTGAAGCCGTTTGTGACTCGTGAAATTTCAGTGTGCCCAAAGCTAACTCAGTTAGCTGCCAGCTACATTGCCCAGCTAGGCCTGAATCAGCCCACTAAATGAATGTTAACGAGGAAATAAATTAGTTTGACCATCAGTGAAGGCTGCGTTTTATGAACCTCTTTGTTTACTAGAACCTATCCCATCCTTGTACTCTAGTATAGTAACTGAAGTAATGTGCAGAAATCAGAGCTTGCACTCCATCTGTTAAATTTACACGATCAGTAGATGTTCTCAGTGAATTCATTAGCTATTACTGAGAGAAGTTTATGCATAAGAAAAAAATAGTAAGAGGGGGCGGCTCCTTATTTCCCAGTATTGGTGGCAAATATTGAGAAAATGGAATTTCAAACAACCATACATGACTCGGAAGATCAAAACTATTATAGCCTGATCACTGAGAGACTATCAGGCTTCGGTTTTGATTCAGATCAGAGAGAACGTCCACAGGTATTTCTGACCCTACTTCCACCGTGAGAGGTCATGGGTATGAAAGAATGTGAAGCTGTCAAAGATGTTACTGAGAAAAGCATATTGAGAGAAAATGACCCTTACCAACGAGTCATTTAATTTTTTGGGGGATTTTCTGGATCAGGAAGTCAGAGTGGACAATTTCTTCAACGCAGAATGTTAATTGCTATATTTTATGGTTAAGTGAAAGTTCAGATGTTATTACAATAGCTGCAGCTTGATTGTAAAACCTGCATAGGGCACCTCTTAAAATCAATCAGTCATTTAAACATGAACCCATTATTGGTAAAAACTTGGGGTTAAAATTAAGCTATATTTGAAATTAATTTTTTTCAGGGCTTATTAGCATCCAGAAAGCCTTGCGGAATGACATTTCTGAGTGCTGTACTTCCTAAATAAAATGCTGGATGTCCTCTCATAGCAGCTACAATCAGGTGGGCTCACATCTCACCATGGCTGATTTCTGTTAAATATATTTGTTGTAGTACAGCTTTAAGAACGTGACCATGCAGTTTATCTGTCTGTTTTGACCTTGTGTTTCAAAGTATTTTTTTTTAAGAATGCCAAGAAGTATGCTCATGGGCAGCTATTGTTTTATATATATATATATAAAATGTTTAAAAGGCTTGATTTCTTTGCAGCTTATGATTCTCCATAAAGCCATCACATCTGCTTTCATCAGCGCCACCTCTCATCTACTGCTTGGAGGAAACCTCCAAGGTAATAATAGAACAAATTTTAGTTTTATTGTTGTATGCATTTTGAACATGGTTCCACTCTACTGGAACAAGTGAAATGCACATATAATGTGCTACCTGATTAAAAATCAGAGTACCAAACAATGCTTTGCTATGTAAAGGAAATTTTGCCGGAATTTGTGGCTTGAATAGCATTTTTTTAAATTGTACAGTTGAATAACTTGTAGTACTGTATCTAGTCTTTTCAATGCATCATCTACTGTATCTATATGTTACAAATTTCACTGACCATCAGCTGTTTTTAATCAGTTTCTTTTCCTGTTTTCTAGGTGCTCCTGGGAATATCCTGTGTAGAATATGTCTGGTCCTGTCTCAAGCCGCTCTCGAGTTTACCCTGATGTAAACACACAGAGACCCAGAGAGTACTGGGATTATGAGTCCCATGTGGTAGAGTGGGGGTAAGTATCCACACATAAACATGAATAAAAACAGGCTTATAATGAAATCCTGTGAGGACTGAAGTATTCTTCTCATGTAGGTAAATGTGTCTGCTAACATCATTGTTTTAGAGATTGTACAAAATATTTTTATCTATATAACTCTGTCTTGGGTATATATCAGTCCTGCATGAATAGCTATTGTATCCACTGAGCGTTTAGAATGTTTGTCCTTTTTAAATGTATGCCTTTGTCATATTGCTTGTGCTTCAGAAATCAAGATGATTACCAGCTTGTGCGAAAGCTGGGGCGAGGGAAGTACAGTGAAGTGTTTGAAGCCATAAACATCACAAACAATGAGAAAGTTGTCGTCAAAATACTAAAGGTACTTAGTAGTATTATGTTTGTGGTTCATGTTTAATAGTTTGCCTAATAGAGGTGTGCTGAATACATGTCAAATAAATTGTTTTTGGGACTAAACATGTAGACATTAGACATCACACTTGAACCTGCATTTTGTTGTTTTTTTTTTTTTTTTTTTTGATAGCCTGTGAAAAAGAAAAAAATCAAGCGAGAAATCAAAATTCTTGAGAACTTGAGGGGTGGTCCTAATATCATTACACTTTTAGACATTGTCAAGGATCCTGTGGTGAGTGTTTTGTGCACATTTGTTTTATTTCAACTTTTGTTTGGTTTATTTCTTTAGCTGTAAGTCAAACCTCAAGTATATAGTTGATTTGCTGTTTGATGCTTGTGTTTATAAATTTGTGGGTAAATTTAATAAATAATTAACATTTGTATTTCTATATAGTCACGAACACCTGCACTGGTTTTTGAACATGTAAACAATACAGACTTTAAGGTAAGAAGACAGTTGGCACATTGGTTACTTTTCATTAATACTATTTAGTAATTGACCTAGATACAGGTTATGAATTTTTTTTTAAATACAGATTTTATGTTCAAATGGATTAATGTTATTATAGAACCATAACCATGTGCAATTAAATAAATATGTATATGTGTATGTATGTGTGTAAAATCTTTTTTTTTTTTTTTTTTTTCCTGTCTTTCTTAGCAATTGTATCAAACATTGTCAGATTATGATATCCGCTTCTACATGTATGAAATCCTTAAGGTAGGTTATTTGAAATATGTTGTAATCCATTTACATAAACATTTTTAAGCAATATTAAATTCAGTATCAATTTATAGGATAAGGATTGTCAATATTTGCTAATATGTGATATAACCTACAGTAAAGCAATGAACCATAAGACAGTGGACACGTCAAATATGCATGCTGAAACACTATTACACAAGGAGAAACTTGTGTATCGGATCTGTGCAGAAACGCTACAGAATTTTCTGGGGCCAAAGCTCATTTCATACAATGGAAACCTGCTATGATTTAATGGCTCAAAGTTTCAACTTGTTTGCATTTTGTTCACTGAAGAAAACAAAAGGGAAGACACAGAAGACAAAAGGGACCATCTTGATTATTATCTGTGATAAGTGCCATAGCCAAAATCTGTCATGGTTTAGACAGTGACGATTCAAGACAATGCTAGGCCTTTCTTCTGCATGTGCTTAACTACCATGAATGGAGTCCAGATCTGTCTCCACAAACATTTGAGTAGATAAAATCGTGTATCCAGTATGTGTAAGAATTCCACTTGCAAATGTGGAAATAATTGGTATCCTCAGTTCTTAAATGATTAAAAGGGAATGTAATTTAACACTGGTAAACATGTGTATCCTAACTTCTCCTGAGTGTGTTGCAGTCATTATTGTCTTAATTTCTTAAATTTACAAAAAAAAAATGGTTTCCATTGACCATTTATTTGAGAACCATATTGTATTTTGGTCAGTTAAATAAGTCAAGGCAGTTATCATATTACAGATTCCTGTTTTTGTTACATTTTAAATGTGGGGTGAATATACTGTGGTATTGTTAAAGCCCCCTTCTAACATCTTTTTGTTTTCAATAGGCTCTAGACTACTGTCATAGTATGGGCATTATGCATAGGGACGTCAAACCACACAATGTCATGATTGATCACGAGCACAGAAAAGTAAGCCAAGATGACATTTTAATGTTTAAGTTTAGAATGATCTGTGAATGAAATGTGGTAACTGGTAACTTTTTAAAAGGTTTTGCACTGTTAATTTTTTTAACTTTTTTTTTTTACTTGTCATACAGTCAAAACAGTGTTTCATGTTTGTTACTGTAAAGTGAAAATTAAAATAAGTCTTGAGCATTTGCTTTAAGTGAGAATGAAATTCTCTCACCCAAAGCTTCGATTAATCGACTGGGGCTTGGCAGAATTCTACCATCCAAACCAGGAGTACAATGTGCGAGTTGCCTCCCGGTACTTCAAAGGCCCAGAACTACTGGTAGACTATCAGGTGAGGAGCATTTTATATCTTTTATTGAGGGCATTGTAAACTCATTTCCAAATAATAATTGTGGTTTAAATGTGTTGTTTTATTGCTGTTCAATGCATTTGTAGATGTATGACTACAGTTTGGACATGTGGAGTTTGGGTTGCATGCTGGCCAGTATGATCTTCAGGAAGGAACCGTTTTTCCATGGACATGACAATTACGACCAGGTGGTACATTTGTTTATTAAAGCCAGTTATGGGGAGGGTGACAAAGTTTATTAGTCCTTTATGTTAATTCAGCAATATACGCATAATATTGTAGTTTTAATTGCTGATACAATGGGCTTTACTGTCTAGTTTCTTTGAGTGTTTACTACTTTGCTGATCATATTACATTTGCACATCTGATCTCACACAGCTTGTACGGATTGCTAAAGTCCTGGGCACAGAAGACCTGTATGACTATATTGACAAATACAACATTGAGCTTGATCCACGTTTCAATGATATTCTGGGCAGGTAAGGATTATGTGAGCTTGAAATGTTTCAGCCATGTTTCTCAGTATCCAGGTTATACATATGTACCTGTTTTGTACGCCAATGCAGTTATTTTCTGTTGATTAGGTACCGTGTGTGTGTGTACACATTTATGTTGATTGTATTTGCTCTGTGACCAGGCACTCGCGTAAGAGATGGGAGCGTTTTGTGCACAGTGAGAACCAACACCTGGTGAGCACAGAAGCTCTGGATTTTCTTGACAAGCTGCTGCGTTATGATCACCAGGCTCGTCTCACTGCCCGTGAGGCTATGGATCACCCCTACTTCTGTAAGGATATAGCTTTTCACCCTTAGACACCTTGGTCTCCAGCTTCTGTAGCCACTGCCAGTTGCATGGTGCTCAGTAGAGCTGTGATTTGTGAAAGTGTTTCATCTATATTTTGGCGTTTTGCTTTTTCTGAATTGCTGCTGATGTTGTTATTTCTAAATGTTCGTGTAGTGCAGCTAAAACAT
Organism: Hoplias malabaricus; assembly: GCF_029633855.1. Taxonomy (NCBI): domain Eukaryota; kingdom Metazoa; phylum Chordata; class Actinopteri; order Characiformes; family Erythrinidae; genus Hoplias; species Hoplias malabaricus. The sequence goes on from NC_089809.1 coordinate 21,737,436, forward strand.
GGCTTCCTGTTTACAATCTCAGTTTTCCAGTGTGCCTGTGGGCTCAAAGACATCATGCCATTGTTGTCTCATGCTGCATCCTACTCTGTGTAGGATGCTTAAACTCATACACATGCAGTGTTACTTTTAGATTTACAGAATTTTCCTTGCTGCCTAGTGTGATGTTTCTTAGTAACGAGTGAAAGATGATGCCCAAGAATCTGAGCAGGAGAAATACAAACTTCTGTTCACTGGAAAATTTGAGCGTGATTTACTTGTATTATGTCCTCTGAAATGTGTCCGTTATGGTTTCTTCAGACTACCTTTTTGCTGGAGAAATATCATATAAGAATGAGTTAATTCTATGTCTAGAATTCATACCGCATTTAAAATTTATTTATTTATTTTTTTCTTGGATCAGTCAAGTATTTTCTGTAGAGAAATATTTGTTTGTTGTAGCCTAAATTAACACAGTGCTATAGTTCGTATTCCAGTTGTTATAGGTAGGTTTTACAATCTACATAATCTTCTCAAATAAAGTTTAATATTTTAGTAGCATGACTTGCCACAATGAATATGTAATAGATTCTCATTTAATATATATTCTCAAAAGTTGATACCTTTTTAAAACAAAAGAGAATGTTGAATGAGGAATTAGTGTTGTTGATTCTTGCTTTATTTTTTTTTTTTTTTTTAAATATATATATATATATATTTTTTTATACTCAGACCCTATTGTGAAGGACCAGGGCAGAGGAGCCCCCCCTGCTGGAATGGCTGCTAGCTCCACCCCTGTCAGCTCCTCTAGCATGATGGCAGGTATGTGCTCCATTTTCAGGCTTTTTTAATGGCTGCAATTTTTATTTAGTCAGTGTGTGTCTGTGGCTAACTTAATCAATATGAATGGCAGATAAATTAAATAATAATGATATGATTCTGTCTGTAAGTATGTGAGTCTGACTATTTGTTGCTCTCCTCCAGGCATCACTTCCATGGCAGCGAGCACACAACCCATAGCAAACATTGCAGCTGGCTCTCCTGTCATTTCTGCCCCCAACACCCTGGCTACACAAGTACCTGCTGCCACAGGAGCCCAACCATGAACGTCTCACTCTCTCTCTTTTTTTCTCTCTCTCTCTCTCTCTGTCTCTCTCTCTCTCTCTCTCTCCCTCTCCCTCCCCTGTTCATTTTGATTTCCATTTGCAAATTGGACAGAGCCTCTGACTTCATTTTTTGTTATAATTATGTTGACAGTAACGGAGAACTAATACTAAGTTACATTTTTTTTCCCCTATTCTATTCAGTTCTGTTATATGGGGATATGGACTCCCGTTATATTTTAGCACCCGCCTGGGCGTTATAATAGGCATACGGGTGCAACTGCGCTCTTCTCACCGTGACTGTCTAGAAACACACACAAACATGTAGACATGAAGAAGGAAAATAAAGTTTATTTTATATGTCCCTCAAGTATTCTTGTGCTTGAAAAACACTTCTCCGACTTTCTCGTTCCTGTTCGGTTGTGTTTTTGTGGGGGGAGGGGACTCAGCATTTTATTGCTTCACCTATGGGTGTTATTACACTGTGAAACTTGATTACAGACTTCACAAAACCTGATCGGGATGCAGACTCGTGTTCAGTGTTCACTGGATTAATGGCTGTACCCGTTTCGTGGTACCGTGCTGGAGCTTCAGTAAGCTGTATGTGTGGACTTTAACGTTCTTGGACTGGGGGCCAAATACAATCAAAACTGCTAAAACATTTCTGAAGGTGTGTATTCAATCCTTGTGTGTATAGCAAAACTCGCTGATCAGTAAGTTCCGTTGTTCATTTGTTGCTTTATTAATGACACTGAGAATTATAAGCAGATTGATTGGATTTGGCTATGGACTTAGATATTCAATAGTTACTAATGGCCAATGCTGAGTACCACAGGGCCATTAATATGCCAATTTGTGTTACTCACAGAACTGATTTTTTTTTAATGATGCTTCTGACATTTGTTTAATACCATGAAGAATTTTGTAAGGTTTTTTTCTCATTTTTCTTCTTGATAGATTCTTCAGTGAACAATGTTTCAAACTCCAAGATTAAACAAATTAAACAGGCAAAGTATCTCTTTAGCACTGCATGTTGTTTTTACTGATATGACTGATTGAAGATAACTATTTTGTTTTCACTCCCCAAATATCTCTGCTTAGATGAGCAGATCTTTCAGTATCTTTTATTTAAATGTTTCCAAATGGTTCTTTCTTTAGGTGTTGTGTCTCAGTGAAATTCTTGGTGTGATGAGTAGTATGTAAGGAGACTGAAAACACCCACTGCCTGTATCAAGTGTGGATAGTTAAAATCTATTAAAATTGTGTATTGTAAATTAAATCATATAAAGTTTGCAATAGATGTTTTGCAGCTATTTTCTTTATTTTTATTTTTTTAAATGGGGAAATGTTTAAGAGCACATGTTAGTTGAACTTGCTGTAAATTAAGTCTTAACGTTTTTTTTGTTTGTTTTGTTTTCTTTTTTTTCTTTCTTTAACGATAGTAGATGGCATGTTAAGCCAAGTGAAAGACAAGGCTACCTCATTTAATATACTCAATAAAAATAATGACTCGACTGGTCGGTGAGGCTTAAACTATAGACTGTATTTGTAAATTATTCCTTTGTTGAGCCAGTCTTACTCTTTCATATGTTAAAGAATTGAATTATACCAAAACATCTTATTTTCAATACATTTTTTAATAAGGTTGGGCTGCAGCAGATGCATTATATTTGGTTCTCATGTCAGATTGGTCCAAAGATCCATCACATAGTTTAGGTTGTAAGTGTCTGTTGTGGCTAGCAGTCCGTTTCGTTATTCATCGATCTGCTCAGTGAGGTTTCTGCTCATTAGATTGAAATTTATTACACTGCAACAGAATGAACGTTTGAATGGGACACTTTTGAACTCTCAGGTAGATATCTGCATTATGCAGATTCCAGACTTAATTAACAAATGGCAAAAGCTCACTAAAGGGACATGGTTGCTTAATTGATGATATAGTAAATATAAATGCTGTAAAATTTGAAATTTACATGTGGAATTTCATATTTCAGTTCTTGTGTCTTAAGAAACTTGCTTGTTCAGGGACATTTTTTACCTGCATCTGGATTGCTAAAATTTTATTGAGGAAAAGCACAAACTGATCAAATAAGTGCTGCTTGGCTGCCACCTAGTGGCTAAAACTGCATAAGGTATATCCATGGCAGCTTTGTTCACAGCTGTATAAAGTTCTTTTTTGTTGTTTGTTTTAAAACAGATTTCTAGACCCTTCCAGATCTCAGCCAATTTGATTATGATCACTTCATTGTACTGTTTTCAGACAGTAATACTGCATAGATTCAACTTTTTTTAATAGATTACTGGGAATGTTTAAAAGCGTGAACCCTTGCTTGAGAGGCTGATTAACAAACACAAACAAAAGTGCAGTTATGTAATACCCAGCCAACAGAATGTGAGTCAATCGATCTACCTGAGAAATTACTAAATAATCTTCACCAAGCACCAGAGAAAAATAGCGTACAAAATATTGTTTTAGGATATCAGTATAATTTTCTATTACTAAATACCAAGCTAATCTTTTTTATGAGCTCACATTCTGCAGCCCATTCAAAATAATCTATTGTCTGTGCCTTTTTTATAGAGCGTTGAAATAGATATTTGAATGTGTATTTGAAGTACCAGGACTACTCATTAAAGTAGAATACACAATACATAGCATTCAGAACTCAACTGTTTTTACCGATAGGCTGAACAACATTAAAACCACCTGATATTTTACACTCACGGTACGTTTTACTGTGTAGGTGTCATTTGTAGATTTACAGTTACTGTCTGCAGTCTGTAGGAAGACGTGGAACGTAACGAATTACATTTACTCGTATTACTGTAACTGAGTAGTTTATGTACTTCTACTTTATAAAGTATACCTTATTTGTAAGGTTACTTAAGTATATTTTGCTTTAAGTATTGTACTTAACTGCATTTGAAAACACATCCGTTACTGGGTAAAAATGTAAAGAGAAGTGCAAGAAATAAAATGCGCACCGTAAACTACCGGAGTGAATAATGGGCTGGAGAGAAATTTAGTGCTAAAATCACAAGAAATATGGAGAAGGAAAAGTCCCCCCTAAATATGGAGACGGCTATAGTCCCCCCTAAATGTTCTTTAGCCGTCCGAATTCTTTCATTTTCAACAACGGTTCTCGTTTCAACGACAGCCGTTGGTAATCGGTCTGTATTGCTTTCTTGACAGAATACGCACACGTAGTGTTGCCAACGGTGCCATATTCGGACACTAAAAGATGTGTTCTGTTTTTAACCGATACGGGACGCGTTTTGATACTGAAACACGTAGCTCTCTCTCAGCAGGAATGAGGAGCTCCGTGGACTCTCCACAGCTCCTAAACAGAGAATACGCTTTTCATTGGTCACCTTTATTTAGCCAATCAGCAGCCAGAGTTATTTGTCCATTATTCAGTGTGTAGCCAATGGAGTCACAGTCCCGCCTACAGCGGCTTGTTTTGTGGCGGCGCTGAGCGCAGCAGGTCAGAGCTGAAACACACCTCTGCTTTAAATAGAACTAATGTTATCATAGCTCATTGTGGCTTTGCTTAATCGGTACCTAGTCAAAGACATTTGTTGCTATGAGGCTTAATCCAGCTTCTTTTTGTTGAATACCATTTCTGCCCCTGACTTTTGTTTCTTTAGTTTACCAGCACACGGTGGTGATGTAAAGAGTATTTAGAGAAATATAACAAAAATGTTTTTAAGACAAATCACCTATCCTAGCGATAAAGTGGTAGTTAATTATACGTTTCTGTTGTTTTAAAGTGGGTATGGTTTAAGAACATATAGGTAGGTGTATCCTGGAGGAAGACTGTGAACTGGAAGAAAGCTGAAGGCTGTCTACTGTGGGTAACACACTGACTTGGCATAAGTACCTCATTCATACTCACATCATAACAATTGAAATATCCCTTTAATAGGAATAGGATGTAATGCACTACTTTTTACTTTTATTTGAGTACATTTTTATACCAAATTAACAGTACTTTTATTTGAGTAGAATATTTTAGTACTCTTTTCACTTCTGTCCATATGCTGCTACTTAATTAGTACCAGGACTACCACGGAACTGGTATTATTTGGCTAGTGGCTCATTCTCAGTACTGCAATGATACTGATGCAGTGGATGTTTTTGTGTTGCCCTGAAATCTATTCAGTACTGCTGAAGTTTTTGAACACTTCATTATTGCCATTGACCAGACATTTCATGTGTCATGTGGACCACTGATAAGTAACTAATAGATGGCTAACACAGATGAACTACGGACTCTGGCTTTATATTTGAGGGCAGAGAATGTTCCACCACTTAAATAATACCTGCATTTTGGTGGTCCTGACCTTTTAAAAAGAGGCTGCAAAGGGATTGCAGTCTGTAACTGAAGACCTACAATTACCTGTATGGTAAGTGGAGCTGATAAAATGAATGAACAATGAGTGGAGAAACAAGGAGGTCCTTTTAATGTTTTGTCTGGTCAGTGTGTTCTATGTCATGGGTGTTTAAAGACAGCCAGTTTTTAGAAGTCCTGTCTGTGTCACAAAGGGACCACTGATTCCGTTAATTACTGGTAATAACGACCACCCACTATCAGGACAATCTGAAATTAGCAGAAGTCCAATGTTCCTAAAGTTTAGTAAAACTGCATTCAGTGGGCTGAAGTGATACACAGAGACATACATATATAAACAAAACACTTGATGTTTTGTCACTAGACTAGACTGTGTGACTAGCCTCAGGATAATTTTCACTGGAAATTGACTGTAAGTGTTGAATGTCATGCAGCCTCTGGCTTGAAAAAAAGGAAATCATTCAAAAACACTAGAGCCTGATTATTCACTTACTGAAATAAAAACAAGACAAGTGTCCTTAAACAGTGTAGACATTTTGGGAAATGATTATTCTGTGTTATAAAAACAATTCTAAGAATATTTAAGTAATACTGAACAGCAGTCAATAAGTCTAAAATATATACATTGTTTAAAATGTCTTGGCTGAGTTTAAAAAAGGCTTAAAATATAACTAGTTCACAATAACAATGTCTTAGTTGAGTTTACAAACTGTGAACTAAAGCTGTGATGAGTATGGTAACTGGATAGTAATTTTTTTTTCTTATAGGTAGAAGTTTACACTTTACTGCTAGAAATCAGGATGGGAAGCTTATAACATCCACAAAAATCCACAGATTTTTCAGATTTCTACCAAAATCAGTCACAGAGTAAACAGTCATTGAGAGTGGTTTAGTATGAAATGATTCATTGTATGTAAACAGTTTCTGATTCTGATAGTGGAAATTATAGGACCAGGGGTCACCATGTCTACAACAGAAATATAACTATTATATATATATATTGTGTAAAACAGTGACCCTACACATATTGAGTTATAACTGTGTTGTGTATATGAATTCATTTTTAAATGCTTTTGTATAGGCTGTTCCAAATGAAGCATGCCTCCAGAATTTCACTAACATAAATTTCACTTGACAATTTTTGTAAATATGGTGCCACTCCTGATATGTAGATTATGATTATCAAAAAATACATATTGAAGATATATACCCTTTGTAGATCCCTCTTACTTGTACAAGCCTAAACATATATACATTTTCAAAATATATAATTTCATTATCTCGTTTTTTCCATCTCAGTTTGTCTTCAGGTTTTGACATTAGTGGGTGCACAAACTCTGCCTCGTATTTGTGATCGGTCTTTGTTTCTTTGCTGGGAATATTCTGTTCTTCTTTTCTCTAATGAATCTGCTCTTCACAGACTCTCTCAGGAAGAAACGCCACAGGGCAAGAAGCTCTATGCATCGCTCCCTCAGCTCATAGGATCTCACTGCAATCAATGCAGGCTTTGTCATTGATTAGTTCCTGTTCAGGTGCTGGAGTCTGGCCAGAGATCAAATGATCTCATCTTTTCCCTGCAGTGTTTATTCACCCAGGTGCTGAAATGGTTTAAAACTTAAATACTTTAAGTTTAATCTCATGTCATTGATTTCACCATATAGGCTTGTCCCTTATCTGGGCACACAGCATCTCTAGGGCTACAAGTGTCCTTAAACAGTGTAAACATTTTGGAATGTTCTACAAAACAATTCTAAGAATATCCTGTGTTTGGGAAAAGACAAAGTACCTGCCTTCACAAGTCTTGATGGAAGCCTGTGTTAGCGTTCATGCTCACAACTTGGTAATATTGGGCAAAATAAAATGAAACAAACAATTGAACTAACTAATAAATATGCATGCAGTGTGTGTGTGAGAGAGAGAGTATATACATGCACATATGCACGTGTGAAAAGAAAACCTTGCTAAAGTGAACAAGTCAGCTGTCTAGGAGCCTCATTCTTAAGAGGGTCCATGGGAAGCAGGCTCGTCATTAACTCTTTTTCTTTCTTTCATTGATATTAGTTCAAACCTGATCAAACCTCTTTTCCTCTCTTGAGCAAAACCCTTAGGGAAGTAATTGAATGCGACACCCCCCCCCAGCCCCACACACATCTCCCCCATTCAGTTAAACCTTAACTGCTCTGCTGCAATAGCTGCTCTATTGTTCCATTATGGCTTTTTACACATCAGTGGTCAGTGTTCAGGTATAAAGCTCCTTCAGCTGAAGGGGTCCTCATTATGAACTGCTTTCGAGTCCGCTCTTCAACATGACGCTGTGAGTAAGGAGATTTATATGGTTTAGCATATTGTGCAGTTAGAGATTTATATAAAAAATATATATATATATATATATATTTATTTATTTATTTGTGTGTGTGTGTGTTTGCTTCATGTTTTCTCTCCTGGTTTAGATCCAGTTGTCTGCCTATCCTGTCACTCATGTTACTTGTAACAGTGTTGAATTCAGCATCAGTGAAAGGTAATTATTACATTATAATTACAGACCTGTGTGTTATCAGTGCTTTTGTACAGCTCTGAAAACGCATATATCCCTTTTTCAGACATGCCTTTAGGTTCTTGTTTATATGTAATGATCCAGTTTGTGTTCTACATTCAGAATGCTATTTTGTTTTTCACTATGTCTTCCTTTACAACTTTATAAGTGAAGAGACTATCATTGTATTCTCTTTTACTGATGTAACATTGTGTGTCCAGAGAAAAATGAAGCACTTCTAAACTTTATTACAGGTGGGTATTGTCTCAGAATACCTACACACATCTGTCTGTATATGAATGAAAAAATATTGCTCAATTATTGCTCATTTTGGACACTTTATATTAGCACTTTTTGTCTACACTTGTGTTAATAGATGCCTTGAATGTGAATGCTGCTTCTGAAAACCCAGCTCCAGAAATCCTCCCTGGTTTGTAACATTAAATTATAAATTAATTTTCAATTGGCATATAATGTGTGTGGTGCTGATCTGATTTCTGTTGCTTGATCTGTTTCTATTGTATGTTTGCAGACACATCAAACTCTTTCAATCAAGATCCACAAGCAGGTAAGAAATAAAAATGGACTTGAATTTAAGATTAATTTGCGCTTATTGTGCTTACACACACCATTCTTCATCTTACTGAGTGTTTGCTTTTCACCAGTGTGTATGGACCCTGCTCCAGTTGATAACTCTGAAGGTTTGTGTAGATTATTACATTCTGTACAAACCCATTTCAAAAATTGTTGTGAAATTCAAGTTAAAAAATGGAAGCATTGATTAATATATTATTTTAAAATTGTATTAAACTGAAACTGTGTACAAATACACAGATGATGTCTAATTTTATATCATTCACTGTTTTGGAAATAGATGTTTGCAAAGTTTTTACTATTGTATGACTTCAAACCAATTGATCCTGTCTTGAAAATAGGGTTGTTTGCCATTCGTCAATTAAAAAAGTCTTCAGCTGCACAACTAAATAAGATATTTGTGTTGTTGAAAGTGGTTTCAGAATGAGCAAATATCTCAAAAAAAATAAATACATAAAATAAATAAATAAATAATGAGGCACAGCAAGGTCCATTTATACCTCCTTAATGTTTAAGTAGTAAAATAAAATGATGTCTAGTAGACAGAGTATAAAGAGCTAATTGATTAGAAACAATTACAAAATACTTTTAAAATAATGTGGTACAGAATATATTCCATACCTACAGATACTTTATTATGCTTATTTATTTGTATTTTACTGTATATTTGGAGGTACTGCCACAATAAAATACAATTTAAGGCTGTATAAAACATTGATTTATATGCATCACCATCTCTTCACTGCCTCCTCAGATACTGCTGATGTAAAATCTAGAGAGAACAGTAATTCTGCAGATCACACAGGTAACTCTGGTTTGCCTCTCTGAATATTCAGTGAACCATTACAGGTTTTAGGGAGTTGCATGTTGCATATGGACCTCTGCGATTACATATACTTTAAGCATGAGTATGATTAGGCATTACATAACATGATATTGTTTCAGACAATTCTGAAGACAGAAGCTCAAAGAAGAGGAACAGACTGCCTGGTATGTCACATTGAACTTTCTTGGAACTATTAAATATGCAGTTGGCCATTTACTTTCTTAAATCTTCTTCACTTTATGAAACAGCTATTATATTGACACCTAGTTGCCTGTATAAAGTTTTTTTATGAACCGGGGACAAATTATATAGAATAGAAACTTCTTCTTTCAGGGGCTACAAAGAAATTTGATTCTTCATCTCATGTGATGTACTTTATGGTCAAATGACTGATTGTTTCTTTAATGGGGAATGTGTAACACATTATTCAATTTTTATTTAAGGCTTGTAAAGCATAAGCAATGTGTCATTTACGTCGTTATGTCTCCTAACAGAAACTCTCCGACCATCACCAGATAACAATTCTGCTGGTAATGGGCAACTCCACATTGAACTCTGCCAGCACTTATATTCTGATTCAGATTTGTTAACAGGTAAACCTAATTTTTATTATTGTAAAAAATGTTTCTAACATTTTACTGGGTGCAGACAGTGAAGAAAGAAACAGCGAAGAAAGGATCTACCCAGACACACATGCAGACATGTCTGCAAAAGAGAGACCTGGAATACCACAAAGTAAGTTTGGATGTGAGTAATATGATTTAGGATACGTTCATGCCCCTGGAGATTTGACATTTTGCAGAGTTCTCCTAAATAGCATTTTCCCCCCACAAATTTTAAATCATTTGTCATTTTCATAAACAGAAAATGACAAATGGTTTAAAATCATACTTCATACAGCAGATTTAGTACAGAATCTCTGAAACATCCACTCCACTATATGTCAATATAATGGCCATTTACTATGTGATGAAGAATTTTTGGAGAACGTTATTATACACCATACTAATTAATCCTTTAAAACAATGTTAAATTGAAGGCACAATGCATTTTCTGTCCATATCATGATTTTATTCAGAGATAAATGTAATATAGATAGGCTTTCGTTATTGATGCATTGTTTGTTTGCTTTTTAATATAAGGTCCAGTCACACAGGACAGAAGCAGCCAGGAGATGGACAGACCTCAGAATTTTGAGACTTATCAAGAGAGGAAACACAGCCAAAGGAAGTGAAGAACATGGACTTACTGCAGTCAAGGAGATTGCAGCTTCACATAATTACTTACCTGACCAGTCACAAACCAATGAGAGAGAAAAGAGAAACAAAACAGAAGGTGCAAAAGGGGCAGTTAATCAAGTCAGTGTCTTGGACTGTTCACTTGTGTTGTACAGTGAGACAGTGAAAAATGCTAATGGAAATTACACCAGAATTAGTGGTGAATATGTATATGATCCACAGACCAATGGGGGGATCACAGACTATGAGAACCATCTAAGGATAATGTTTTCTGGGAGAAAGAGAGTGAGAGCAGCCAGAATTCTCAGAGCACAACTGGAAAATGACAGTGAAGAGAGGGTTAATAGTGAGTTTATAGAAAGAGATAACAGCAATGAGAGGACAGATTCTGAAATATCTGCTGTTGCTCTGTAAGGCTTTTTACACATTTCTCATTGTTTTAACATCTGTCTGTTTTAATATTTTATTTCAGCATTTCATCTGTGAGTTGCTGTATGCATATATATTTTTAAATGGTCTCTTTTCTATTCAATGGAGTTATGCAGTACCCATAGCTTAGAATCTCAGTGGACCTGATGTGGATTCCCTAAAAATTAATACCCAGCTCTTTTACTCCAGTATCATGGATTAGAATTTTAACATAAGATCATTTTCTAAAATTATGTGAAGTTTATGTGAGTACAGTAGCAAAGGTGACCACTAACAAATTGCAATGGAACTGTCGAATACACTACCTGGGGGAAAAATGTCCTTGCCTCCATGTGGAATTCAAAATGTAAATATGTGCTGTGTTCTTTGATATTAAGAAACTTCTGAGAAAACTGTACTCTTGGAATACAATAAAATCCCTATATCTGAATATATCTGGACTATTTTCACAGTAATAAAAACTGACCTGTAAGCTACAGATATTCTTCAGCTTAGCCCTTTTCAAGGTTCATAGATGGCATTTTTAATGGACACTTTACATTAAGGCAGTCAAACTTGTGACCAAAGTCTATTGAATGGTTTGAATAGAAAATAGATGTAGTATAATATGCATTAAACAGCTTCATCTTCAACATTAGGTGAGCCAGTTCTGGCAGATTTCAAGTGGTGCCTAGTGTCATCTGTAAAAAAGAAAATTCATGAGAGTTTCTTCATTAGACAACAGATGTATGTCTATATTTTATATATGGAATATATTGTAGTTCCAATCAGGAATCTGATTGTAGTTACATTGTCCAATGAAACCTGTCCTGTGGAACAGGTCAACTTGGCTCCAAGGCTGACAGTTGAAGAATCTCACTGTCTGCTTTTGTTGAAGTTGTTCCTGAGACTGACTTTTTTGAGCACCATTGTGCCCCAGTGCATAAAGCAAAGTGAGTTTGGCTGGGTGAGTTTGCTGTTGAAGAACTTGACTAACCCACACAAAGCCCTCACCTCAACCAAAACACTTTTAGGATGAACAAGAATGGTGATTGTGAGCCCTTTCATCCAACATTCACAAATGTTCTTTGGATAAATGGGCAAAAAATCCCACTGACACTCCAAAATCTTAGTGAAAGACTTCCCAGAAGAATGGAAGCTGTAATAGCGGCAAAAAGGGGACAAATCCATATTAAGGCCTTAGGATTTAGAATTGGACATTCTTTTGTACAAGCTCTTGTATGTGTAATGTGTAAATGTCTCAATACGTATGTTTATATTTTGTATTTGTGTATGTGATGTGGTAGAAATATGTGTGTGTGAGTGAATGAGTTTTTATATACTGTCTTAACAGACACACTGCTAAACTTTTGGTCAGATAACTCTGGTCTTGGCTGCTCAGATCTTGCTGTGTTTGGTTGGTGCAGTGTTTCCAGCTACAGCTGCTCATCCACAGCTGTAAATCACTGCTGCTCTTTCCGCTACAATGGGCCTTAGAGGGTCTCACTCGGTCTCGTAATCATGACAGAGATGTCACCGTATTGGTGGAGATTTATTGTGGATTTGTGCTTGTAGTGGTTGCGAAATGACACCCGTGTCTCAGCTAAGATGTTTGCCCACATGCTAAAAAAAGGGAAAAAAAAGAAAAAAATTCAACAAAACACAGTTAGCCTGTTAATTAATTCCAGCTAATTGAGATCTTCAAAAAAGTTACACTAATGTAACAACCCAGATAGCAGATACCTGCCACTTTAGGCAATTGGCTAAAGTATGGCACAGGCAAGTGCTGTGTGTGTGGACTTGGACCAATTGTCATGAGCTGTGCCTGACTTGGGTTATGGCACATGTTGTGCTGGCCAGAGGTGTTCCACAACACCCCTGATATCTAGCTCATATAGCCTAAGCTGGACAGGCAGCCAGACTCCGACACCAGACGTTTGAGCAAGAAGGTCTTGGTTATTTAAAAATAAAATGTGTACAAGCCAAAATATTGATTTTCAATACAGTTACTTCATATTGTGAACGTACTTCCACACAACAGCTTTAAAATTTGACGATGCAAGATTTGTGATTATTTGTTTTTTCGAGATGCATTCATGCTGTATGTCTATTAGGTTTTAAAAATAAAATCATGGGTGTAGGACATTCAAACATGTGCATTTAAATATTTGAACCTCAGAAACTTCTGAAAATATATTATACATCAAGATTTCCTATATTCTGCATGTTAACCTTTTAGTGAAAACAGATTATAGGTCAGATTTCCTATATTTTATTAGATGCACAAAAGAAAACAGAGGCCCAGACTTCCTGTGCCAAAAAGTTGTCCACTCCACTTTTATCTTGTAATGCTGTCTCTACTAGTTTTTGCAAGTCCTGCGTATGTGCAGACATTCACGTTTTTCAAACCAAAGAGGAGCTTTAAACACACACAAACATGAGTTAGCCTTTCCTCACTGTCCTTTACAGTTTTAAACAACCGGAGCGCTGGCAAAGTGTGTTTATTTTCAGTTGAGTATATTCGTGTTGGGGTCTTCTGTTTAAACAAAACATGATGTTCAACCAAAAAGGTCTGGGTCTCTATGCTCGAAGAAGAAATTAGTAAAATATCCATTAGAAGCCATTAGGCGGGAATATTCACAATATGTAATAATAATCATACACAAAATAAGATGTAAAATATCCTATGCCAATCCATTAGAGCTTCACATAGGGCCCCACACTCTTCCTACCAGCAGCCACACAATTTCCATTGTTCAAATCCTACAGCTCCACCCTATGGTTGCTGTGGCCATTAGCCACACTTAGCATCTACGGTTAATCATTGAGCCCATCACATGAGTACCCAAACCACCCTCTGCATCACTAGCTCTTCACAGGGGTCACCAGGTAGGCACCTCCCCTCATCAGTGTTTCACTGAATTAAGCCCACAACACCTCCAGAAGGCTCAACAGCGAAGTCTGGTGTCCCAGACCCACCCCACCCCAAGCCAGCTTTACAGTCATTCCTTACCCTTAATCATCAACAAACGTAAATCCACACTAGCCTCCCTGTTGACTAAGGCTGTACTTAGCCCTACTGGCACCATTAATGCATGCTCAGTGCAAACCACTTCCATGTGATCTTTACGTGCTACATTACCAAGCATCACAACAGCACCTCTACAGTGCTTTTCTTGTCTTGCCAGCTTGTCTTGTGTTCTCCTTATCCACAACCACTGATTAGACCTTTCAGCTGTTTCTGATAACTCCTTCACAGCTGCCATTAGTTTCTGGTCCCTAATGCTGAACTGCACAAGCAGGGTTTTGGCAGATTTGGCTAAAGGTGTTAGGGTTAATCCCCTAACACCTATCTCCACTGTTCTTAAAATATGCCTGCCACTTGCACTCCCTCACCTCAGCTGCCAAGTGTACATACTTCAGCTTATTCCTTTCAAATGCTTCATCAACTGCATCCTCAAATGGAATAGTTAACTCAATGAAATAAACTATTCGTTTACTTTCAGAGTACAGCACCATATTTGGCCTCAGTGTAGTTAATGCAATACACTCTTGGACCTTCAATTTTTTACCTACATCCACCTGTAATTTCCAATCTCGTGCTTCACCCCATCTATCAATATGTATAGCCTGTGCATGCTCTCGAATATGTTCGCCCTCACATACAAACCTAATCACTTTATTACTACTACCACTCGTCAATGCATTTACCTCTAAGTGTTTGCTGTCCAACAAACATGCTTCAGCATGCCAACCCTTGCACATAATCCACAACTAGGGTCTTCACCTACCCACTGTTCAAGATTTTGTGGCGTTGGAAGGATGTCATAAGTTGGTCCAAGCAAAAACTTAATACAACTTACCTCCATTGCCCACAGTTCTTGCCAAGCAATCTTCAGCTTCTCTAAATTCTTCCTGTGAAGCCATTGGCCTTGTTGTACTTGTGATGCTGCTGTTGCGCACCGTGCCTCCTCTTCCTGATCGGGAATGAATCTAGTCATCATTTGCCTTGGTGATGTGGTCTTACTAAAACATTTTCAGATTGCGCATTTAAATTCCTCAACCAAATTTGTGAGTGGTAGCTCCAGTACCCCACTCCCATACCATGCCATGCTGCTTAAACACTGTGGCACCCCTAGCCACTTCCTTATGGCCTTGTTCATAACCCTTTCCATCCTCTTTACTTCTGTGGTCATAAACTGGCCATCTAAAATGAGGCAGTAAGCCAAACTGCAGACACCACAATTTCAACTTCCCTGGCAGACATGATCTATGTATGATATTAATAGCCTTCATCAAATCAGCCTTTATTCCCATAACTTGGTCGGTATCATTTAGTGCTGCACCATGCCATGGTAATGCAATAAATGCTTTGAAAAAAAATCATTTGGTGACAACATGCTTTTATTATATTTTATTTTAAATAGGCCATTCTTGCACTACAATCTTGTGAATATCATAGGCTAAGTCAAATTTAATGTGATACCTCACTGGGGCCCAACTTTAATGCCACAATATTATATTCCTGCAGTACCGGAGCTTGCAGTTTTAGGACAGCAGTTTCAGGACCTCAATTCTAAGACCCTGTATTTTTGTGACACTGCCCATGGTACAGGAGGCGAGAAAACTGCAGTTTTAGGACTGCAATTCTAGGTCCCTACAAACATTACTTAACTTCATAAAATGTATTTTTAAGGCTTATTCTGACCAAAAATAAGCTTATAGTCCCGCCCAAATACTACTTTACCTAACTTTACAGCTATTTTAAAAGCTTATTCCACCTAAATATAACTTTATCTGCTTAGTTTAAAGGCTTATTCTGCCAAATACTACTTTATCTAACTTCCTATAATTTAGTTTGAAAGGCCTACTCCACCCAACATACTATATGACTTTTTATAATTTAGTTTTAAGAGCTTATTCAACCCAAATATTTCATATAATTGCTTATAATTTAGTTTTAAGAGCTTATTCAACTCAAATACTCATATAACTGCTTATAGTTTAAAGAGCTTATTCAACCCAAATACTCCATATTACTGCTTATAGTTTAGCTTTAAGAGCTTAGTCAACCCAAATATTCTATACTGCTTATAGTTTACTTTTAAAAGTTTATTCCACCTAAATTACTTATAGTTTATTACAAAAGTTTATTTTACTCACATATAATTTTACCAAATCGCTTAGTTTAGTTTGAAAGGCTTATTCTGTCCAAATATGACTATCTGGAATACAAGGTTTTTGCTAAGAGTTGCAGCATTTTGTGTATTTGGTATCAGTGGTTCTCAAACTTTTTCTATCATTCCCCACATCAGACAAAGGGGAATTTCCACACCCCACCTGTGCCATATCGCCCCCAAAAATGGTAATAAAATACACATGCAAATTTACAATTTTCATATTTATTTAAGTAACATCAACTTCTCTCTGTAAATCAGTAGCTTAACTTCATATCAACAGATAAAACAATAACATCAATGTTCAAAAATACAGAAAATATCCTACTAATTAAACTGTGTTTCAGTTTCTCACTTTTCAATCTGTGCAAAAATGAGCAAAGGCAGGTGCAAGGGCATAAGAGTGAGTTTGATATTAGGGGGACATTTTGAGTCAAAGCCCACCCCATAATCAAATGATTAGATAGCTATAAGCTGATTCCTATAGCTAAGGCAGTAAAATACCGCATTTGATTAACATTCATGTTAGAGAAGCTGTCACATCCTGGCCCAATCCTGTTTGTTTTCCCCTGCCATGTGGCTCTGTCTGTTTGTTGTTGTTGTTGTTTTGTTTCTCTAGCTCGTTTCTTGTTCTCGTTCTCGTTCGGTCTCTTGCCTGTTTCATGCCCCAGTCCTGTAGTGTTGTTTCATGCTCTTTTCCTATATTCTAAGCCATGTTATTTTGTGTTTCTCCTCAAGTTCATTTGTTTTGTTATTTCTATAATAAATTATCTGTGTTGTAGCGAGTGTGTCCGCCTCCGTTAGTCCATCCTTCACGTCCCCGTGACATAATGACCGATCCGCAGAAGGACGCAGCCAACACAGCTTTATCCCTGGGTAAAACTCTAAAGACCGTGGAGGATTTACTAGCCTTAAGGACTGATGATCAGCCAACTGTTTTGCAATCGGTCATGGGAGTACCCAGCGAATTTGAGAATGGACTCAACTGCAAGGGATTTTTATTACAGTGCCGATTGTATTTTCAATTCTTGACCTGTCCTGCTCCACCTGAAATTGTCCAGGTCCTCTTTATTAAATCTCTTCTAAGAGGAGAAGCGTCGCAGTGGGCAGAAAAATTAATTAAAGAAAAGGCCCTTGAACTCACTGTTGAGACATTTTTAAAACTCTTAGATGAGAGATATTCACAACCTGCTCCCGAGGACGTCTCTGCGGGAACCCCTGCTCCCGAGGACGTCTCTGCAGGAACCCCTGCTCCCGAGGACGTCTCTGCAGGAACCCCTGCTCCCGAGGACGTCTCTGCAGGAACCCCTGCTCCCGAGGACGTCTCTGCAGGAACCCCTGCTCCCGAGGACGTCTCTGTAGTAACCCCTGCTCCCGAGGACGCCTCTGCAGGAACCCCAGCTATTGAGCATGGCTCTGCAGGAACCCCTGCTCCCGAGGACGTCTCTGCAGTTACCCCTGCTTCCAAGGATAACCCCCTCAGGTCTGGGGAGATTTTTTGGGGGGGGGGGTTAAGGGTAGGGGCTGTTAGCCTCAAATCACTGGACATGGGAGATGAGGCTAACAGGGGCGCATCTCCGGGGGAACTACTGTCAAAGAAGTCCCTCAAGAGTGCGCCCATCACTGCCCCTAAACCCGCTAAATCTACAACTCGTGCTCAGCGAGCAGCACGAGCCCCTGCCTCGGTGGACGTCTCAGCTCCTGTCTCCGTGAAAGCGGCGCCTCCAGCCGCTTCTGTCCTCGTGAAAGCGGCGCCTCCAGCCGCTTCTGTCCTCGTGAAAGCGGCGCCTCCAGCCGCTTCTGTCCTCGTGAAAGCGGCGCCTCCAGCCGCGCCTTTCTTCGTGAAAGCGGCGCCTCCAGCCGCGCCTTTCTTCGTGAAAGCGGCGCTTCCAACCGCGCCTGTCCTCGTGAAAGCGGTGCCTCCAGCCGCGCCTGTCCTCGTTAAAGCGACGCGTCCAGCCGCGCCTGTCCTCGTGAAAGCGGCGTCTCCAGCCGCGCCTATCCCTGTGAAAGCGGCGCCTCCAGCCGCGCCTGTCCTCGTGAAAGCGGCATCTCCAGCCACGCCTGTCCCTGTGAAAGCGTCTCCCTCAGCCGCACATGCCCCCGTGACTGTGGCTTCGGCCGTTTCTGCTCCCGTGACTTTGGCTTCGGCCGCTTTTGAACCCGTGACTGTGCCTCCGGCCCCAAGGACTTCGGGGCCGATTCCCAGAACTGTGCCCAGGCTGGTTCATCAGACTTCTCCACAGACATATGCCAGTTGTCTTAGTTCCAGTATCTATTCCTGTCCTGGTTCCTATTTCTCTCCTTGTCCCTGTACCTGTGTCTGTTTTTGTCTCTGTTCCGGTCTGGTTCTGTCTATCCCTGTGAATGTCATGGTTCCAGTTCCCCTGCCAAGCCCAGTCCAGTCCCCTGTTAGTCCTGTCCAGTCACCAGTTAAACCCTCTGTCCAGTCTCATGTCCAGTTTCCTATCCATTCCCAGTTCCCAGTCCCATCACCTGTCCTGTCACCATTTCCGTCAGATGTCCAACACCCTGTCCAGTCACATGTGTCTGCTCCTATTCTGTCTCCGACTTTGTCCTCTGTCTTCTCTCGTTTCCCGTCTCTTCTTTCTAATCCTGTCCAGTGTCCATTTAAGTCGAGTCTCTTGTCCCCAGCTCCATTTCCTGTCTTGTCCTGAGTCTGCTAGTTTCGTTTTTGTTTTGTTTCTCCTGGCCCCTCCTGCGCCAGCTCCTGGGGAGTTTAGATTTTTCGCGCTCCGGGAGTTGCGCATCTTGGGTGGTGGTGGGGGGGGGGTGTCTGTCACATCCTGGCCCAATTATGTTTGTTTTCCCCTGCCATGTGGCTCTGTCTGTTTGTTGTTGTTGTTATTTTGTTTCTCTAGCTCGTTTCTCGTTCTCGTTCGGTCTCTTGCCTGTTTCATGCCCCAGTCCTGTAGTGTTGTTTCGTGCTCTTTTCCTATATTCTAAGCCGTGTTATTTCGTGTTTCTCCTCAAGTTCGTTTGTTTTGTTATTTCTATAATAAATTATCTGTGTTGTAGCGAGTGTGTCCGCCTCCGTTAGTCCACCCTTCACGTCCCCATGACAGAAGCTGTGTCCCAAACAGCATAATATGGTACTTTACATTCTATACAACAGAAACACTGCTAAGGGTGGTATATATATTTTTTCATACTATTTCATTTCATACTACAGCAGTGTGAAGTTTGGGAGACAGCCAGAGACTGACATTAACTTGCTGGATGTTTAGAGCGCTTACTCACAACCTGAACACAGCTAATATTAATGTTCACTAACTCTCAGATCCACCTGTTACTCTTACAGTTATATACAAGCTGCATTTATATTTGTAATTATCCATCACTGTTATATCGTTTCTGACCTCAAGCTCAGAGCTGGTAAAAACTTTATAAACCAGACTCTGACTCTGAATCGGAGGCCAGTGAAGCTGATGATTGGAGCAGCTTTATATTTGAACAGGTGCCTAAATGAGGACTGAAAGAAGACCAACCGTGTCTGACTCGCTGCCAAAATGCCTTAATCTCGGTGGCACATTTTCAAAATAAAAGTTTGCGAATAAAAGCATATTTTGGTTCCATATTTTGGTTGGTATTATTTTTTGGTTTCTCGTCGCCTATCTAAAGTTATTTTAGTATGTTTAAGGGCTATTAATTAATCCATTATGAATGGGTGCTTTTTACTGAGTAAGCTTTATTGGCAAAACAAAAAGGCATTAATAAAAACAGGCTCATTAATAAAGAAATTTTAATTTCTTCAGATTCTTTGCACCCCACCTATAATACCTACATGACCCACTAGTGGAGCGCGCCCCACATTTTGAGACACGCTTTTGTAAATTACAGGCAGATATTTGACACAAAAAAGTTTGGGGGCCAGATGTGGTAAGGATGTTTGAATTGAAGTGTAGAGGGTATGGCTGAAGAAGTGAGGGCTCATTCAGCAAAGAGCAGGCAGGACTCAAAATAACTCATTCCGTGATAATTTATTAAAAAATAGCACACGTGATGACATCACGATAAGAGAGGTACCAAGAAAGAACAGAAAATAATTAAAAACAGCAAGTTAGGACTAAGGTGGCGCAGCAGGTAGTGTCGCAGTCACACAGCTCCAGGGGCCTGGAGGTTGTGGGTTCGATTCCCGCTCCGGGTGACTGTCTGTGAGGAGTTGCTGTGTACTCCCCATGTCTGCGTGGGTTAACTTCGGGTGCTCCAGTTTCCTCCCACAGTCCAAAAACACATGTTGGTAGGTGGATTGGAGACTCAAAAGTGTCCGTACGTGTGAATGTGTGTGTGTGTGTGTCTGTGTTGCCCTGTGAAGGACTGGCGCCCTCTCCAGGGTGTATTCCCGCCTTGCGCCCAATGATTCCAGGTAGGCTCTGGACCCACCGCGACCCTGAATTGGATAAGCGGTTACAGATAATGAATGAAAAAAGTTAGGACTAAATAGACCTAGTTTGTCCGTACTGCAGCCCCATCCCCCTGCTTTTAGTAACTTAGCCCCACCCCTCTCTTAATTGGACTAACCCAACTCTGGCAAAGTGGGGTAACAAAGTTACTTACAAGAAGATATTTACACCCTACAATATAACCATTAACAGATATACCCGGCACATTTTATTCCGGCTTCACCAGTGAGTATTTACCTATGTACATAGTTTTTTTTTTTTTTTTTAACTTTTTTTTACTTATTTGCTCCCCCCCTCTCTATACTTCACCGTGGGCCCTTCGGCTAGCACAAAGAGAGACAGGAAATTCGCCACCATTCCCCCAGGCACAGGACCTGAAACACAAGGTAAGTAATAATTCCAGCATACATTCTTTAATGTATATTCCACAGTCTTGGTGATGGGGCCAATTCACTGACCTCATCACACCAGAATATATATTTTATGTGTTAACAATATAATGTCCTTCTACGTTTGAAAAGACTACTTAAACTTACTTTAAATGGTATAACATTGTAAACATGTATATACACTAAAGACAGTAGACTACGTTGATTAATGCACTAGACATGCACATTATATTCTTTTGTCATCTTTAGAATTAGAGCTACAAATTATTATCATGACTATAAAGTCATGTAATAATATGATACCTTTTTGGGCTTGGCCAAATCGTGCTATGGTTTTTAAACAATAAGCTAACTTTAGGATAATAGTTTGTTTTGAAGCAAGGTGTCATAAGTGAACAGAACACCACATGTAGTGTCTTAGTAACATTAAGCTATAACACTTTATATTTGCTGTTTAATTAAAAAATCAGGCTGTTTATAACATTAAATATACACACATTTATTAAAATTTTTTACTTACACTCCATGTGTTATCCATGGCTTTCATATGTGATAAACGTGGTCCTTGATTCCTCTGCAGTAGTGGGCAGTGTCGCAAAAACACAGGGTCCTGGAACAGCGGTCCTAAAACTACAGTTTCCGGGACTTCAGCCAGACCCTCACTTTAATCACTCTCTGAGAAATGAGGCAAGGTTTTTGATCCTATATGGAAGGTTTTTTGTGTTTTGACTTGTGACATTTTAACATTAAACATATGTTCTTTGTAAATATTTTAAATCAGCAGCATAAATGTGACCATGAGTCATAGTGAAGTCAAGGTCATATGTTTTTAAATGTTGAAGCCTGCTGATGAGTAAAGTGTCACCACTGGTGGCATTGATCTTTCACTGAACCTGACCTGCTCATTTGTCACATGTATGGCAAGTTTGCCCAGAGCTAAAACCACTCTTTGCAGCTACTCTAAACTTATGTCTTACAAAAATGGTTTAGCCAAGTCTTATTTACCCACTTTTCAATGCTTTACTGTTGTCGCCACCATTACAGTCTGAAATCTACCTTCCTAAATGTAAAGATATTTTACACCAAGCCATTCTTTTGGTTCAAATTATGTAAAGCAGAATTGCATGTGTTCAGAAATGCTGAGGACTGACAAGCAAGGATAAACAACATTAGACAAAGGATATTTGAGGTTTGGTGTTTTGCCAAAACCAAGCACAATCCTACAAGTATATTTGTTGCCATTTTAGTGAAAATCACTAATACCCATAATTGATGTTGTGTGCATGAATTGCTGTAGCTGAATTTTGCATTAAAGTGAGAGTAGAGACACGTTTGGTGTTTAACTTGAGCAGTTTTTTTATTTTTTATTTTTTGCTGTGGACGTGTTATATACATAGTAATGAATAGAAGCCTTTGGTTCCTAGTTAATGTGCAAACCAAACTATTACTTACTATAATTCCTCTTGAAATATGAAATAATGTGAAAATTATGCTGCTTTTCAAAATATCAATTACATTTATAATTTTGGTGGAAAACTAAGCATAGCATAACTCAGACATTCTACATGACTTCTCTGATTGATTACACTTGGAAAAGGGTAAAATTACTATATTTATTTATTTTATTTATTTATTTATTTTTTTGCCAAACCATTACTTAGAGATTTGGATCCTTGTTGTATTTGTTGTGTCTCTAAGTTGTATTTCTACTGAATAGCATTTGCCAACAATGTTCTGGATAATAATGATGACTTGATGTGCATCTAGTGTACATTAAATCTAGACATGTTTAACTCCAGCATGATCCATCAGAAGGCAAATCCTGAGGGGGAAACCCAGCATGGACAGATTGGTCTGTTTTTATCCTTTTCCAGGAAAACATAATTCAGTAAAAATCACTCACTCTCAGGATCATAGAAAAGACACATGGTTTTACATGAGAATCAGATTAAAATTACAGAATCTGCTGAAAGGACAAACTATATTTTCTTGATTCAAAAGCTCCTCTGTGTATCATGTCTAAGTCTGTTTTGTAGTAAAAGTCAGTTATCCATTCTCTTCCCAGTTTAGTAATTGCCAGTTAAATCCTTGTGCAAACCGAGGCTCCCTCAGTCATGCTACCAAGTTTCATGTATTTCTATAAATATTTAGTTCAGGTTCAGTATTGTTTGGGTCTCGTGACCAAACTGTCAGCATTTACTCAATGAACAGCCCGGATTATATGGATCTACACAGGAATATACATCAGCTTTTTGAAGGTGCACTGAAGGATTGTCTCAACTGCAAATTGAAGTGTAGTGTGTAGACTAGCAATGAATATATAGAACATTTCTCTATATGAGTCCTTTATATTTTATATGAAAAAGCTATATTTTGAATAAGCAAAAAATACACCATTTCACCTGGAGAAGTGAATGTAGTGAAATTTTGTAGTGAAATTTGATAACTGGATTGTAAGACCACTGGTTTAGGCAAAATTGCAAATTACTTTTGATAAACACATAAATGGTCCTCAGTGCAGCCAAAGTTCTACTTTGACATAAAGGAGTATTTTGGCTGATATATAAACTGTACATATAAACATAGTATAGTACATATACAAATGCATGCTTATTATTTCAGTGAAAGAAGTCTAACAAAAACAAAATAATTTAAAAAATAGTTTGATTTAAACAGACTTATTAAAACTCTGTTATACCACCTCAGGATGCTTCTCATACCACAGTCTGAGAACCAGTGACACATAGTTTAGTGTTAGCAGTGTTAGCTGTGCTTAATTGAAGGAAAGTTGATGATGTCTCCAGATATATTCCAGTAAATAATACATTCATTTAGCACTACATATTTATAACACATTAATGGTTTTGCTTCTGTATTATAAAAACAAAGCAAAAAAAAAAAAAGCTTTATGTGGTATCTGAATCTCAGTTCCATGTCTGGAAACTAGATTCAGCCTAGTGCTTTAATTGTAAGGATCCTCCAGAGCAGGCCATGTGAAATCTGGAAGAAGTTTGTTCATAGGATGATTTATAATCCACACTGCACTCAACACCATCCCATTCAACATTCAGTCAACACACACACAGCGAAAAATAGCAGCCAAATGCATACAGAACACCCCACAACCTGGAGGACTGGATCAGGCACTACAGGGTTCATGCAGGATAGAGTGCCAATCCATGTCTGGGCAAATACACATACAAACATTTTAACTGACAGAATGATGTTCCCAAGTCTGAAGGAAAACAATTTTCTGATGATAGCAATAGAATGAACATTTTTGAGTAAACACAAAATTTATTTAATTCAGAGAACTGAAAAAGTGTTTACCTCATACACTGTTAGAAATGGTCAGTTTAGTGGTGTCCTCCAGGATACATATTCTGTACCTTTAATTACAGCATATAAGTGTACCTTACTCTATTATAATTGTAGGTTTTAAAATTGTGTCCATTTTATACACCCCATTTCATCTGCAGGACTTATTTTATTTTACACAATTCTATAATGAAAGATTACAAATATTCATTTCTCCTCTTGCAGAAAAGAAAATAATGTACATTTAGGAAACAATAATGGACTTTAAAACTGCTGTTGTACTTTTTAAAGGTACATTTACACTGTATGCACCTTTAGAGTGTAACTGTACTGAGAACTTAAAGAACGCCACTCATATTAGGTTTGAAGTCTAAATGTTAGCTGGCACTACTGTTTTGTATATAATATTCAATGTGCAAATTGGAAAATTGTGGAGCAGTAAAATACTTCTTTGCCACAGTCAAACATTTTTTCCACATGCCCAGCATCAGCCACACTTAATTTTTCCTTATGGCTTGTGGATATCTGAAGGATTATTCCACAAGAACTCAGCAAGCCCTCTCCTACTGCTATAACAGCCACTGGGCAGCACTTTTGTTTGTTTTCATGAATGGGTCCATAAAGAAGCAGCCTGCAATAATGGGTGCTTTGTAACCCATAATGGAAGAATAAATACAATTTATTCTCTCTATTTCTCTCGCCCTCCATCCCTCCTTCCTCTCTCTCTCACACACACATAAATATACACATACAGAGTATTTGTTTGTAATCATACAGCAGAAGTGTTGGGATTTATTTATTTATAAATCTTTTTGGGTAAAATGTTTGTATCAAACCTAAGAGAGGGTCTTAGCCTTGGGTCTTATGTATAAATCACATAACTCTTTTAAAGGAGGTGTTATGAAAAACACGTTTCCTCACCATTAGCTAGTTCTTCAATCTGTTTGCGTGCTATAAACCAGTCCATTGTATTTACAAAGCCCCAGTGTCATTAAATGAGGAAAAAAAGCAGCTCATTTAGATAGTTTCTGAACATAAACAAACCAGAGTGTAGCAGTTCCCCAGAATCATTGACATTGCCTTTAAAGGAACACTAAGTAGTATTTTTACTTAAACGACAGCTTCAAAATGATTATGACCAACCTGTAATAGAACTGTATAGCTGTCACTGCTCCTGAGGCTGTGTCCCCAAAAAACTTCAGAATCAACAGGTGGAAATTCTTGCGAGAACTGCATAATTCTTTCTGGCATATACAGTCATATGAAAAAGTTAGGACACCACATGATAATTTTTGTCGTCTTGTACATATTTAAACCTATAAATATTTGAGCTTCATTTGAACAGTACTGAGAGATGGAGCTTATATAATTAAACAAATAAAACTGAAGAAATTATTTATAAACATAAGTTATAAAATGTAATGAATAAAAATGTACATTTTTTGTGAGGGAAAAGTTAGGACACCCTGTGCTGGTATTAGCTGGTATTTCCCCCTTTGGCTGAAATGACCTCGATTAGAAGTTTCCTTTAACCATCTACCAGTCTCCGACATCGACTGGGAGGTGGTTTTTCCCACTCCTCCATGCAAAAATTTTTTTTTTCAAATGCTGTGTTGGTTTGCGCCAGGTCTTCTGTTACTGTGCCCAAATTGGATTCATCTGTCCAAAGCACATTGTTCAAGAAGTCCTGGTCTTTGTCTTGGTGCTTACAGGGAAAAGTTTAGTCTTGCCCTGATGTCTTTTTGACAGCATGGGTTTCCTCTTTGCACACCTCCTATGAAAATCAACTTGTGGAGTCTTTTCCTGATGGTAGATATATGTACCTTGACATCAACTGTGGTAAGAGCTACTTCTAGGTCACATTATGACATTTTAGGTTTGTTGGAGGCTTCTTTATGCATCTTGTGGTCTGCTATTGGATTGAACTTGGTAGGATGGCCTAAACTGATCTTTTTTGGCAGTTGGTTAAAATCTTCTCCACTTGTTAATTATTTTCTGAACAGTGGAATGGCTGATTTCTAATTGTTTTGATATCTTTTTACATCCCTTCCCAGGCTCATATACATCAATAACCTTCCATCTCAAGGCCTCAGAAAGCTCTTTAGATCTCGCCATGGTGATACCACTCACTTCAAGAATCCAGGGCAAATCAAACTAACATTTGATGTTTAAATAAGACTCCTGAAAGGACTCTTTAACTCCTCCAATGTCCTCTTTAACAATGGTCTAATCATTTGCACCTGATGTGGTGCACCTCATTCTAAATATAGACATTTTAAATAGTAATAAATGTGGGGTGTCCTAACTTTTTCCTCACAAGAAATGTTCTTTTTTCTTCATTACATTTTACAACTTACATTTATAAGTAATTTCTTCAGTTTTACTTGTTTAGTTATATAAGCTCCATCTCTCAATACTGTTCAAATGAAGCTTATATGTCCATATGTTTAAAAATGTTCAAAAAGACAAAGGCTTTCATGGGGTGTCCTAACTTTTTCACATGACTGTAGTGCACTGGTGTTTACCTTGCTGCAAAAAGAATCGAGCTTTGTATTCCGGGTACGGACATTATGGCAGAGGCTGGAGCAAGGAGGAGAAAGAGAGAGAGAGAGAGAGAGAGAGAGAGAGAGGTTGGATGTTTAACATTGGACTGAGTTTCCTTAGTAGAGTGAGCTGAAACAGACTTGAGGACACAAATGTATTGCAGTTCACGAAAGTGTTTTAAATTATTGTTTTGAGAGTTACTGAGCAGTTGCTAACTTTAGCTGAATTACTGAACTTTTAAGCGTTAGACTTCAAGTTTAGTAACGTTAAGGGGCCATTGGTAGTTCCTGCTAACTTTTGCCAGATTACCTCACTTTTTAGTATTGGATATTGATTCTTGTAATAAGTTGCTGTGTGTTTATAATGGCTAAAGTATGGAAAAAAATACATTTTATGCTTGTAATATCACAATCCAGTGTACATTATGAGCAATATATGTGTTTTATCAAGTAGTCAACATTATTTAGTTTGATTAAACAAATTCTCCATGCTCAGCACTGAGGTAGTGTTTTTTAGAAGTCAATTTTTCCCTCCACCTCTTTAGATCACTCTTCAATCTTAGCAGTCTCTTCTAACCATTTGGCATCTGTTTTTCCATTAGAAATTAGCAGTACATAAGATAAACAAATAAAAATCTCATAAATTCTTATATCATCAAAAATAACATACATTGCAGATTTACAATTTATATCTGCATTAAAACCTATATCTTCCATGATGATACATATTTTTGCTGTCCTTTCACATTCAATTACATGTGTTCAGTTGTTTCATTAGTGTGACCGAAAGAAACAGGCTAGAATTTTGTAGTAATATAACAGCACCCTCCCATTTCTGTTTCATGACTTCTGAAATGTTTTGGTTTGTACAAGCCCAAACAATATATACACACATTTTATTTAGCCTTTGGATATACTTGTCTGCAGAAAAGACAGTAGCTTGGAACATAATTAGTAATAGGTTTTAATGATCTGTTTTCATGACTTATAATTTTCCATTCCCCAATATTTTTTCCCCTTTAACTCACAGTTAAAATCAACACATTTGTCCTAATTAAATTCAATAAATCATTTTTACTTTTGTCATTACATACATATTTATGGCCTCACTTTTGGTATTAATTGTGTATCCCACTAGAGGGACCTCTTTATTTTCCTGCATTTCACAGCTTTTGTGTTGAGTTGTTGTCAGTCTCTTGCCTCTTCTGTTCTGATGGCCTTTAACTGAGTTTGACTGTGGAACCCCCTGTGAATCACAGAGCAGCCAGTCTGTATTGCTGTCTTTGGCGTAAAGAGCTGTTTCCAGTGCTGTGGACTGGAAAAGAACGTGTGTGTGTGAACACTCAGTGTCCGTCTTGAGCTGCGCCGGGAGGAAGAGGGTTTTGCTCCCCAATGCCTTTTCCATGTGTAGGGTTAAAAGGAAAGGATGGAAGGAGGGGCAGAGGCCGTTTTAGCTGCTGTTAGGGAACGATGGGCTTCCTCCGATCCCACTAGAACCGTTGAACACAAACACACACACAAAACTCCCCCAGCACGACCCCCACCCCCTTGCACATGAGGACTTAATTCAGGAACTGTTGGAGGAAAAAGAAGTTTGTGTGCGTTTCTGTGTGTGTGTACGTGCTTTGGTGGGGGTCTGCGTGGGTGTATGTGGTCTATCATGACTCCCTGAATGGGCCGATGGTGCGTGCGGATACATGTGAGTATAATTTTTAAAAACAGTGCATTGCCAGCCAAATTCTGTGAGTTAGTTTGACTAGTGAGTGACTCCCTCTTGGCGCTCAAAATGCGCTCTCCTTCAAATGAGGCCCAGCACGGGAGTGATGTGAGATTAGTCACTGCACCCTACTACTGACAGCTTGCAGACAGGCCTAATGTGTCTGAGTGCAGAACCTGGGCCAGAATCTCTCTCTTGCTAGCTCTTTCCCTTTCCACTGAGTGCAGCTGATAATTCTCAGACTGAGTTTCGGCTCCAAACGTGTTGATCTTGTCGCTCCTTCCAGCATGATTATTTTCTTCAGTGTTCTTTGCCATATGACGCAACTGTAGCTTTATTCTGCTGCTCATTAATGAAGGATGAATTCCCTTAGAAACGGAATTTTCATACTGATTGTAAGACAGCATCTAGGCAGTAATAAGCTCTCTCTAAAAATGAGAACTTTGAGGGAAAATGCCAACGTTCCAAATTTAATATACTTAATATTACGTTATACTTTTATATATACAATTTTTTGGGGGTTTTTTTACAGCAAGGGCAGAAAAAAGGACCATACATAATACATAATTTTAATTTAACATTAAATCATTTTTTTTAAACAAGAACACTCAGGATTCATTATACATCGCAATTTTCTAATCTCTCATTATTCTAGAAATAAACAGGATGTTTCTGTTACACATTTTTATGTTTATATGTTTTTATGTTCAATTTTATAAAGGACATCTGACTTGGCTGAACTACTCTTTATAATTTAGTGTGAATGACTGAATGAAAGTTAATAGAGTAAATTCACTAAGGCTGTATAGTGAATAAACAGATGTATAAAGCATTTTTCTCCATGATACAGACTCTATTGTGAATTTGTTTTAACATATAATATTCTCTGGTTTCTTCAGTAGAAGAAGAAAACACACACACACACACACACACACACACACACACACACACATATATATATATATATATATATAATATTTATTTAAATTATATATCATTAAAAAATGATATATATATTTAATTTTTATTTTTTTACTGATGTTCACTGATATCACAAAATGGCTGTGTTTCTGATCTCTTGCACTGACTCTCTGAGTAAATACTTGTAAAGTGAACAGACCTTCATTTATATGCTCTATCATATAGGAAAATAAACATATCCTGACCAGGAGGTGTTGGTTGACACCCTGTGCGCTAAGTCTGTGCTGCCTGTAGGAAATTTGATTAAATGCGTCAAAGAGACGGCGACCCGCTCGTCTGGGAGTGGAGCTATTTCATTTGTCTTTAATACCCAAGTTTAATTTCATGATTGACTAAAGCTCCAGGTGCTTAGTTAATGTTCACCAGATGAGCTCTGCCACAATCCCAATTTTCCAGCACAAGCTGTGGCTAATAAAAGCCTGGATTTTCGCAGTTTTGCAGACACCCCTTACATTCGGCCTCTCAGAGGGGCAGAGGGAGAGTGAGCAAGACCGCAGAGTTATACTATGTTTTTATTAAAGCATATGATTGACAGCTAAGGAAGATTTTTCCAGTATTAAAATCCAAGCCCAATTGGACAGGATGGAGTGCACTGGGATCTGGCTCTTAGCTCCTGCTCCTGGCTCTACAGTTCATCTCTCTCTCTGGCTCAGAGGATTCCAAGACTTATTTTACAATCAAAACTTGTTAACTTTGTGTCTGAATTCAACATTTGAATTAGGTAGAGAAGGAGAGAAGGGGTGGGGTTGGGGCAAAGGATAAAGTGAGGTAAAACGAGTGTTAGCCAGCAAGGGCATCTGTTAGCTAATCTGACAGATCCAGGCAGTTGGCGCCTTCTTCCACTCTGCGAGGCCCTTCAGTAGCGTTAAATTACCAGCAGGTTGAAATAAAGATTTGTTTGGTGTCTTGTGTCAAGAAGAAGCATGTGCTCGCTTGCATCCTCCCAGTTTGGTGTGTGAGAATAGGGGAGTTCTAGCTAATTAAGTGGAATTGGATATCATTAATGATTGCTGAGAAAATTCAGCAAAAAATAAATAATAATAATAATAAAATTATTAGTGAGGACATGGGGGTTAGATAATGTAAAGGGACATATTGATAAAATGGAGATAAAGATAAAGTAAGTGTTAAGATGGAGAGAATTAGGGAGCAAGGAATATGGTGGGAGTGCGAAGGATAGGCAGGAAAGTGGGAAAGAGTGCAAGAGATATGGTGATCTGTTAAGACTGATTTATATCTTCAAAGATCCACGTAAATGTCTCTGCGTTGCAACACAGGTGTCATTCGCAGATGTTGCATAGGTGTCAGCCAACATAATTTCAAGTAACACTATGGAAATAACTAGGAGCAGCACCCAAACCAGAATGTACAAGTGAACAACGATGAAGGAAAGTCTTGCACTACATGGTACAGAATAAACACCATAAAAGTAGGGGTATACTGGAAAGAAAGAAGAAAATTAAAATTTTTACGTGTAAACCTAGGATCATGTGTGGCAATATAACACCAAACCTCTTCTGAGAACCAATCTTTAAACCATGGCTACCAGATAGGCAATCAGTGTTAACTTGATGCCCAGCTATCTGAGGTTCTGCAGAGGTGCATGTCAATGTCCGTGCAAAGATTCCCTTGTTTGCATTAATTTATAAAGGTATAAATAAGCTTTTTGTAGGTGCGGTGGGGGTGTACGTGTTGTAGAAATAGGGTGTAGCCCATGGGGAGCCCTCTATTTCGTTTTCTATACTTAACATGCAATTTCATTTGGAGAAGTGAATGTGGCGAATGCTACAAGGTAATAAATGGATTGTAAGACCATGGTTTAGGCAAAATCTTACTGTCTGTACTTTTGGGAAACACAGAAATGGTGCTCAGTGCAGCCAAGTACCTTGGCAGACTTTTGAATGATATAAAAACTGACCTGTCATAAGCCATTATTCAAAATAATGTTCTGATGTTACTGAACATCAAAAATATAGCAATTACCATTTAAGATAAAAAAAAAAAAGTTACTAGTGCCACCCTTTATATTCTGTTTTTTTTTTTTTTCTTTTGTCGCCACCACACATTTATTTGTGTTTATTTGTAGATATTTACTAGTGTAACCGCTCATGGTCACGGTGGTGTTATATATATATATATATATATATATTTTTTTTTTTTTTTATTAACTAGTTCCCTTGTGTAGGTGATAATCACATCAAGCATTGTCATCAGTTCGCATGTCAGTCATTGCTAATATCTGATATCATGGCCCTATCACACAGGTTTCATCTACATTCCTGTCTGAAACACCATAAATTGAAACAGTCGTAAACTATGGTTCACCAAAGAACAGAGAACACAGACAAATAAAAGAGAGGCCTGCACAGACCTCCAAAATCACTGGTAGGAAAGAATGCCAAGAGAGAATTTAGGAATAAATTGTTACAGCAGTTTGCTGACACAGACTGCTGTCTGGAAGAGCTGCAGGATGATGACTAGGTGGGAGCATTCCCCAGCCAAATGTTCATCTCCAACAGGTTCATCTACCTCTTCTGAGTTTAAAGAAGTTTAATTCCTCCCAAGACATGCATCTTGTCTTACGCTTTTTAATATTTTTCCTCTTAAAAATGATACAAAAGAGAACAAAAGCCCAGTAGACAAAAGTGCAAGATTGGGTTTGCACACACAACTCATTAAAGCAGCTTTTCTAAACGCCAGCTGCTGTCCTCAAAATCAGAAGTGGTCCGTAATATTAATCTGAATAATGGCACAGTATATATTTTGCTTTATATTGCAAATATTTGTCCTCTGTGCAGCACGATCATGCAAGTGGGTCATTGTGAAATGTTTCAGCTCAGTCACAGCTGTCCCAGCAGGAAACAATTAGTCTAAAGCCAGTAAAGATGGAGAGGACTTGTTTTCTTACTGCTGGAATGTTGACAGAGATATTTGGCAGGAACCCAAGGTCCAGGGGAGGATCAATCAGTCACACAGGTGTGTGCGTGTGTGTGTGTGTGTGTCTGTATGTGTGAGTGAGAGAAAACGATGGGGGCAGGTGAGGTCGCCACCTGTAGTTCCAGTCGTCGTTTTTAGGACTTCCTCTCTCCTCTGCTGAATGAAAAAGAACTCTGAGACACTGAGAAAAAATTAAAA
This sequence comes from Hoplias malabaricus, assembly GCF_029633855.1. Classification (NCBI taxonomy): domain Eukaryota; kingdom Metazoa; phylum Chordata; class Actinopteri; order Characiformes; family Erythrinidae; genus Hoplias; species Hoplias malabaricus. Next base: position 21,770,150 of record NC_089809.1, read on the forward strand.
TGGTTCCTGAAAATCCGATGGGGTCACTGGGTTTTAGAAAAGTATTTAAAGGCAAGGTCTGTTATTATTTTTTTTCGGAATACTTTTGTAATATTTGGCATATTTCTATTTCTTGCAGACAGCTGTCGATAAAATATATGCTCAGTGGTTAAAATCTAGACCTCTGGGTTTATAGGCTGGACCACCCAATGTCCAAGCAATCAGAACCAGGAGCAAAAGAAAGAGCAAAGATTGGCTTAGTGTTGAAGAAAATGAAAAATGAGGTAACCCATTTACCTGTCTTCCTGATGTGTGAGGGTGCTAAAGTCAGGCTTTAGACTGCACAAGGATGTGGCTTGTATGTCTTGGTTTAGTTTCAAAATAGCTACTGTGCTATGCATACATGCAAGAACAGGTTGTAACTTAAATGCAAAACAGCCATTAAGTACAAGATAATAATTAATAATATGATATATAAGGCAACACGGTAGCGCAGCAGGTACTGTTGCAGTCCCACAGCTCCAGGGATCTGAGTTCAAGTCCCCCTCCGGGTGACTGTCTGTGAGGAGTTTGGTGTGTTCTCCCCTTGTCCACGTGGGTTTCCTCTGGGTGCTCCAGTTCCCTCCTATATATATATATATATATATATATATCATTGAATTTAGGTGTTCCAATCACTTCCATGGCCACAAGTGTATAAAAAGCTAAGGAAGCAGACTGCTTCTACAAACATTTGTGAAAGAATGGGTCGCTCTCAGGAGCCTAGTGGATTTCAGCATGCTGCCATAATTGGATGCCACCTGTGCAACAGTTCTACTCCTGAAATTTCTTCGCTATTAAATTGTCGCTAAGTCAACTGTCAGTGGTAATATAACAAAGTGGAAGCTAATGGGAACAACAGCAACTCGGCCATGAAGTAGGCTACGTAAAATGACAGAGCGTTGTCAGTGGATGCTGAGGTGCATAGTGCGCAGATGTCATCAACTTTCTGCAACATTAATCGCTACAGACCTCTTTACTTCACATGGCCTTCAGACAGATAGATATAGTGTTTCATGTAATGAATTCCATCGCCAAGCAGCTGCATCCAAACTTTACATCAACAAGCACAAGGCAAAGTGTCAGATGCAGTGGTGTAAAGCATGCCGCCACTGGACTCTAGAGCAGTAGAGACATGTTCTCTGGAGTGAGAACACAAGTAAAACTTTTAGTGTGAAAAGATCAAAATGGCGAATTGCCACTGTGCAGACTCTCTTATTGTGTTTATTTATTAATTAAGCTAAGAAGCTGCTGGTGTACACAGAACAAAACACTTGCCACACCATTGTCCAGGCATCAACATCTTCATAACAGCTGTAGATTATTCTAACATCAGTAAACGTCTTTGAAATTAAAATCAAAGGCCTCACCTTTATGTATTATGAAAAATCACTATTTTAGTGTGTATCCTGAGCAACTACCAACCCACAAATTGAAACAAAACCACCACTCAGGGTTTTTTTTTTTATGTTTGTGTGCTGCCTAAGAAAAGTGAGAGAATGCAGAGATTTTAGAACTTGTGGAAAAATGTGCAGTGTTTTTAGTTTCTTGTGGTATTTTGACCAAAGCAGATATATCATTAAGGGGTCATATGTCCTATTTAAAAACATAACGGTGTTATAATACTATCAGTCATATTCAATAATATTACTATCAGTAGTATTCTGGAGTTAGCTGTGTTAACTGTAGCGGTGTTGCAGTTTTGAACTGCTTCTGCTGCACTTTTAGCTCCAGATGTATGAGGCTGAAATAGGCTTTTGCAGAGCAAAATGAGATGAATATTTGTATATTGGAGCTTTTTAAAATAGGCCTAATTTTGCAGGTTTTTTAATTTTACAGTTAGTTAAGAACAAATGGCAGAGTATACAAACTGACTGAAATATACACAATTATTACATAATATATATATATATCTTTTGTAATATATAGGCTAGATGTTTTTATAGTAGAAATAAATATTTTTTAAATAAATTTACTAACCTCACATTCCTGGAAAATTTCTTAATTCTTTTGTAGATTAATTTACTGAAAAATTCGTAAAGTAAAGATTGTCAATATTCCGTTTTTATAAAACGGAAATGGAAAATAAACTAATTTCATATTAGACACCTGCAACAGGTCAAAAATATGGCGACAGATGACAAATAAAGGTGAAAACTTTACAGAATATTTAAGTAACACCATTTTAAAATATTTCTCAACAGGCATAAGACTATAAAAGTTAAGCAACAAAGGCAAAGATCGGTTATGGCTCACCACTCTGGGCTGAAACTCATGAGAGAATCGTCAAACAGTTCAAAAAGAGCATTTCTCATTACCCGATTGCAAAAAAATGTAGCTCTTTAACCATTATCCAATTATACTCAGACCATTAAAACAAAAAAGGGAAGCTGATCTAAGACTGTGGTAAACTGTCTGTCCCAAATTTCTAAATTTGATGATATTTACAAAATTCCTTACAGGTCAGTGACAACAATGTAAATTGTAAATGGTTGGCTGCCCTGCTGTCACAGAAGAAAATAATCCAGTTTTGTTTTTGGATAGTGAATTCAGACAGACAGGGACGAAGTGGGCTAAATGGTCTGCACACACTAAACTGGTCACAGTTCAAAGAGTGTTTATTGGGCCAGAAATGGCTGACCTGTGGTAAAGGGGCTATAGTTTACTTGGAAGAATCGCAGAACTTGGGGGTGTTACCTTTTCAAACCTGGACCAACTACTTGAAAACTGCAGCAGCAGTATTACCACACTTGTTGGAATTAATGTAGCATGTAATTTACAAAATAGTTCCAATAACATATTTGTGAGGTTTTCAATATTGTACATATCTGATAAAATATCCATTGAGACACTCGCAGTGAACAATGACTCTATTGTCAAATTATGGTCAAGTTCTCCACAAATAAACAAAACCAGGCAATAGAAACCCTGAGAAGTTCATCTGATGGCCAAAAACATCTTTCTGAAGCAAAACAACCTAGAAATAAAAGAGAAGAAGTCGGCTGTGATTGACATCTTGAATTTGCATAATTCATGGGACAATAACAAGAGGCTACAGGAAGATGGAATGTGGGTGGATGATGGAAGTAAATGTTCTTGAAGGGGGAAGGCATATATTCATCGCTGTCTCTCTCTCTGCTTGAGTTACAGTACCTAAAGGTAAAACAGAGGCCAGCATGTGACAGACAGTCTACCTGCAGATCTCATCTCATGCTCTGTCTGAACACAGCTGGATCAGGGTCCTTTCCCTGCCCTGCTCTGCTCTCGGTCTCTTTCTCTCAAACACAATTTTGTGCTTTCCTCCAGCAGCAAAACCTTGATATCATTCAAACTGCATTTATATTAAATGTTTTATAAAATACAATTCTATTCCCAAATGCATCACCAGGATGGAACATTGAGCTGAAATTAGGGTACATAATATTTTGATATCACAATTAAATGCACAATGTCTGATTTTCACATGAATCTGAAGGTACTTTATTCCACTTGTACATATAAAGCTGATGCAGGCCACTGGTGAAATGATTCATGGCAGCTTTAAGATGATCAGTGTATTTCTTCGACATCCCTGTTTCAGCATCATTATCCTCTGAAGTCTGGATAGTCATATTGTATTCCAGTTTCTCCTTTTTGGTGAAAATTGTAGAGTCTTAATATGCTGTTCAGCAAAAGCAAGACGAGACGATGACAAAAACTCCTCCTTTCTGCTCTTCCACCTCAGAAAATGAAGACGAGCCAAATGCAGTCCATCAAAGTGTGTACAGTTACAAGATAAATAAGAGCATGTGTATGATATTGTTTGCTTACAACAAATTACACAAAAATATACATTTAGAGTTCCCATTTCCAGCTTCTTCTTCATCATTAGCTTCTTATAGCTGTTTTTCTTTCTTTGTCTTTGTTCTGAAATGGCAAAGCAGGGTGTTTATTAAATGAAAATAAAAAGTGTGTTAACATGCACACAGTGATCTGATCTTTGTAGTAATATGTTCAATAGGTTTAAAAGCATTTTGCTCTGAGTAAAGTCATAGTATACAATAATGTATAATATATTTTTTTTATGTCTTTTTACTGATTTCTGGGGAAACTTGTTGTTTGTTTCAGTTTCTGCTGAAATAAGCAGACACATGCTGAAAAACGTGATTACTAAGCTAAAACCCAAGTCACTTATTTGGATTTTTTGAAAGTTGATAATGACTTTAATCCAAGCTAAGAATTTAGTTTAGTTTCTAAATGAACACTAATCCTGCACTTTGACATGTCTTAAATTAATGTGAAATAACTTGAATGACAATGTTTCACTTTTCTATGTAACCAGCAATTATTTTTGCATGGTATTGCATTTATTATAAGCTCATTTGTAATTCATTCTTTCTAGGTATCAGCATGAATCTCGTATTTAGCAGTATCTCACTTTAGTGGTATCAGAACTCAAATCCTATTTGTACTTGCTAATTCTTGCAGTAAGATGGCAAAGCAATCTAAGTCACTCTGCTAGATGCATAAATGCAAGACTTTAAATAATCAGATTAGTGCTGACTGACATCTGATAATTATCATATTTATGGTGTGTATGTAAACACAAGCTGTGAAACTGCAGGGCAATTATATTATGCACAAAATTACAATGTAATTTTAAAATAATAGTAATTTAAATGAATTATTTACATTCATAATTAAAAATATAAAAATGAATCGGAAGGCATAAAAATCACCATTTGCATCAGTAAAACTGCATAATTGTGTGCTGCATTGACCTTTTTTTGTCATTTGCTTAAACACCTCTGAATATATGGTTTGTTGTTTTTTGTGCTGTGTTTCTTTGTCATTTCTTATAGAAATTGACTGAATTCAGACAGTAATGAACATTTGGAGCACAGAATTGGATAATAACTAATGCTGAGCTTTGTAAGATATGTGTTTGAAAAGTAATTAGGAATTTATCTTAGTGCGAGTGCTTTGAGGGAACATGATCTGCTTGAGGTGGAGGGTGTCTGGCCATAACGTCAGCTGAGGGGCAGTGTGTCTCACTTTTTCCACTCTCCCTCTGCACTGTTGGATCCAGCTGGCCTGCATTAATCCTGTTCACACTGCTGGGTGACTCCAGGTGAGAGCCATCAGCGCTCTGAGAGTGTTTACGTTTGTTTATCTGCATGTCTGGTGGCATGATATATAAGTGCATTTTTACTGTCAAATAAACAGAACTTGCACTTTGGTGGTCTTACATTCAGTCTGTTTATAACAAATCACAACATATAATTAGAAATAAAGGAGCATATGTAATTTTCAAAACTACAAATTCTATTTTAATTTGTTGCAGTATATTCATGAGATAACAGCAATGCTTTATAAGAGAAATAATGAGTATCTTTGTCAAAAAATTCATTGCAAGCCTAGAAAATAATAGACATTATTCATAATAATAATAATTTGAATCTTTTAAATTTTCTGATTTTGTGGTGTGTATGAGACATAGAATGATAGATGACCCAGTTTAGAAACATACATTTCAAACAAAGTATTCTACCATTAGCAGAAGGATACATTGCATTCATAAACTAATTCAACATAATTTCCTATTGTACTTTAATATCTGTATTTGAAGAATGTTGCATTTGTACAAATAAATAAATAATATATATATATATTTTCAATGTATGGCAGTGCTATTAATTTCACAGATTTTCATATATTCTGCATAATTTAGTTGTAAACAAAACAATTTAACAGTAGTTTAAAGCTACATTATAGAGAAACTTACAAGATTGTTATTGTTTACAGTAGTGATGATAAGGACCAGGGGTTGCAATGTCTACAGTACACATACAGCTGTTTCTTTCACTCCGTGCTGACAAGTAAATATACAGAGTTTTTGCATGTAATGCTGATGGATGGTAAACCAAGGTGAATAGGACTTTCTGAATAAACATCTTTGTGAAAAATGAGTACAAAAACATTGTCACAACAGGTTTTTGGCTTTAGAAATATTTTTCATAACCATTTCATGTAATACCTTTGCGATGTAGCATATAGGGGAAGTGAACTCCTCAGACACCTGGTTCCAATTAACTCCACTGGGAACAATGCTGAATTCCGGTAGGACATTTTTGTTTTTCTAGATTAGAGCATTTCACAACTAATCATTCTTATTGGCTGTGTTTACATTATAAGGATTTAATTTAACCTATTTATTTAATCATGCAAAACTATTGAAAAAGTGTTTGGAAATTCACTTTAAGCCTTCATTAGTTTTCACAACATTAACTGCAGTAATACTGTAAGAAAAATACAGTTAATGAAATAGGCTTTTTCATTAATCATTGTGATTTACATTGTGTAAAAACTCCTGGTTTGCAGATATTAATTCATTATGAATGGCATCCACTGATCAGACATCAGTGCTTTCACAGCAGGTCACACACACAGCAGCCCAGATGTTTTCAGAGCACAACAGACATGTGAGAAACACAGTCGTTTGTCTACAGCCTCCTGTGTGCTGATGTCATTTCGCACATCCTCCATCATATCTGGGTATTTCAGTAACAGTTATTTGGTTTTTGTTACCGGCAGTGGAAAGTTACGGAGTAAGATCACTGTCAAAAATAAACATGTACATACTCATCTACATTCATACATAAATATTTAATTTGTACACAAAAGTCTGTTTTGTGTGTGTTATGTACGAATACGACTTTAAAAATATACTATTATAAAGACGTAAACATACGACTTAAATTATTATGGGGACACCTCTCCCACTAGTTTAAAACAAGACACAGCAGACCACGCTTATGCACTATATCGAATTGATTATGCTCTGTGTATTTTGCCTGCGAGTCCAGTGACATATTTTTGACAGTGTTTTCTCAATTTCCAATTCGTGTTTGTAATCTAGAAATCGTACCCGTAATAATTCATGTCGTGTGCGTAAGTCTTTATAATAGTATATTTTTCAAACCCGTATTCGTACAATACACACACAAAAAACAGGCTTTTGTGTACAAATTAAATATTTATGTACGAATGTAGATGAGCATGCACACTTATTTTTTGACAGTAATCTTACTCCATAGACAGTAACGAAGCAAATGTAATTCATTACTGTTAAGTACTTTTTCTCTGTACCTGTACTTTAATGAAGTATTTTCATTTTGGGTGACTTTTTACTTTAACTCCACAACACTTCAAAGTCAAATATCTCACTTTGTACTCCACTACATTATGAAAATCTGCCGTTCCTTTTGGTTTGTGTGTGAAACTGTAATGTGTCTGAAAAAATCTCCCTGCTCACAGCTACACCGTTGCTAGGAGATGAATGAACATAGTGTCGCCACACTAAAACAAGTGGAAAAGTTTCACTCCCCCAAACAAATAAAAACAAAAACAGGCTATTTTTATCAATTGTTGTGTGAATTTGAGACTGTAAGAAATAACTTTCAGTTCTTTTAACCGTTACGAATTAACAAAATGATTTGTATTGTTTAGTATTTGGCTGTATTTGAGTCATCAGTAACTAATATTTATTCATAAACATGGTTTATGGGCCTGTAGGTTTCATAAATCACTCACTGAGGGTGAAAGTCAGTTGGAAATTTATTAAACACAATACATGCAGCGAGGTCAAAACCAGAAGAAATGTTCCAAAACCTAAAAATCAGTCCAAAAGACAAAAAACAACTATCAGGCAAAAAGTCAGAAAAACTAAACCATGGCCTGTTTAAGAAACAGGTGTCTCAGAATGGCAGAGATAGCTCAAAATATACTCTGCATCTATGTAGACAAAACAGGGAGCTTGAAGGAACACTATGTAATATTTTTACCTTAAAATTACAGCTTCAAAATCATTGTGATGCTTCACTGACCTGTAATAGGGAGAATATAGCCTCTGTCGTTGCTAATCTTGGCTCAGCACTGCAGAAATTGTACTATGCGGACTCAATGCAGAGCCTATGCCGTAGTCTGCAAAGTGTCCTATGCCATTGTTTTTGTTGAAATTTATACTTGTGCGTTGGTGTCTGTACCGTGCTGCAATTACACCAGCCAACCATCAGGACTGAATTTCAAAGATCTTCTTCAACCCAATGTAGTACACAATGTAGTGATGTAGTAGTATTAGTTTTACGAATCTTTAAAGTGCACTATTTAGGAAGTGTAGTGTAAAGGGGTTAATATTTCTGGACTTGACATGAGCAACTTGAACCATGTTCGTCCGACAGCAGACTAATCACAGTTGTTGTGGTCTGCATAGACGCAGCAAGTTAAATTTCTGGAGAGGTGCACATCAGGCTACTTACGCCAACACAGAAGCATGAATTGGGCTTAATACTCAGAAGAGGGCAACCTATGTTGGTTTGGGGGGAAGCACCTTGGGTGTATGTAATAGTTGATATAACATCATTCACTGTGTTTAATCTTTGGCCATTTCTGCTGTGTTCAGTGTCAGACTAATTAATGACATTCTATTAAAAGACTGGGGAACCAAGAGTGACACTAGTGTCTTTTAACCTAAAATGTGTTTAGCATGAGTCTTGTTACCAAAATTATAATAGGACATTAGAGCCATAATATGTCATGATACTTTTACATTCCATACTTAAGTACATGTGAAGGTAAATACTTTTGTACTTTTACTCAATTGGAGATCTACAGTGAGGAGATCTACTTTTACTGGGGTAATAATACTTTTACTGGAATAATAAGTACAGTTACCTTGAGTAACTTTAACTCAAGCACATGGTTTGTGTACTTTGTCCACCACTGTTTGTTACACAGGAAAAGATTTGTTATGAAGTTTTTAAGGACAAATCAATCTGTACAGTAACCACCACTGGACAAATTACTAATGTTATGCAGAACTTTGGTTGTGCCAAGTCTCAAATGCTTAAATTAGTCGTGTTTATAGTGTGACATAAAAATGTTGTAAAAGTCAGCAGAAACAACTAGTCATAAATATGCACTGTGAAGTGTTCATTGTGAATTCCTAAAATGTTGAGAGTCGGCTTTATAATTAAGAGGTTAGATGAAGGTTGAAATGTTTGCTTCATCCTTCATTTACCTTGTAATTGATAGCTAAAATCAACCAATGTGGATTAAAAAAAGTCATCAGTGCTTTTGGCCCCTATTTTCATTAGAATATTTAAGATTATGAGATAAAAAAAATTATTAAAATATATTAATATGTATTTTTGGGGCATTACATAAGGATATTTGGGGTTTGAAGATTGAGTGTGCATTTTTATCTCTCTCACTACTAATTTCTAAACTCTTTCCCAAAAAAGCACAAATACAAACTGAGTAGAGAGCAGAACTCCTCCTCTTCTTCTTTATGAATTTCCAGTTCTCTCATTTCTAAAAGGACTTTCAGAAAGAGATATTGCTTTGATGGAATCTAATACAGAAATGCGTCTGACATTGACCCAGATGTGTTCCATATAGATAAGTAAATCTTTTACCTCATAAACACACTATTTGATTGAGATGAAATGAGTATTAAGTATTAAGAAATTGCAAAGATCCTTTTTGAATATTTCAAGACTTAAAAAATACACTGATTACAGTAGTGGGATATAGGCAATTTGAATAATAAGCTAACAGGGTGAATAAAATGTATTAAATGAATAGTCAAATCATCAGCTAATGTATTTTAATTATACACACTTGAATTTTAGCCATTTTTACATATACCAGTCTAGTAAAATTTCCTGTTGGTTACTTGCGGACAGCTGTTGCAGGTTGAACATTTGCTTAAAATCTTTAATTCCCCATAAAATTGCAATTTAAATAGAATTTAAATTTATTGTCTCAGAGTAAGCCCCATTTTATTATTTTCTCAAGACCAGTACATACATTTGTCTCCAATTTGGGGCTTGAGTGCTACAGTAGTTTGTCAGATTGTTCATAAGCCTTATATTATTAAGTTAAATGTCCCTGGTTAAAACTTCAGACAAGGTTAAACAATGTGGGATTAAATGCACTCCTTCAAAAAAATGATATTCATCTTTGATTAATGGTTCAGTCACATTTGTAGTGTTTACTCACCAGTCGTCTCTGGTTGCTGAGGCAGAAGGTGCAGATCTGTTTCGGTTGGGAGTTCTCAGAGTCTGAGCTGGGGGCTGTGGGTTTGTGGGAGTTGTGGAGGTGGTTGTGAAGGGGTGGTGGACTCTTGTGACACGGCTGTCCATCTCCACATGCCTCCCCCACCATCAGCACGTTTTCCAGGTGAGAGATGTAGCTGGATGCCAGCCGCAGTGTCTCGATCTTGGACAGTTTGCGGTCAGCCGGTTCGGTGGGTATGAGTGTTCTCAGGGCGGTGAAGGCCATGTTGACACTGTTGGTTCTGTCACGTTCGCGGGCGTTTGCTGCGTTCCTCTGCCGGGTTTCTGAGACAGGCAAGCAGAGGTTTGTGGTCACGGGTGCTGGCCTGCAACTGTACTTACGCTTGCGAGAGGCAGCTTTTATAGGGCTGTAGCCAGGAGAAGACAGGCAGGAGGATTTGTCATCGGATCCTGAACTTTCACTGCCATTCTCCTCATCTTCTGAGAGCATGCTGATGTCTGAGTAGAGAAAACGGGCAGGAGATGGATGGACCATAGTGAAGGACATCACTAGGTCAGTGTCACATTCACATATGTCCCTGCTCTTCACCCAGCAACACTGTGGTCCTTATACGTTTCTCCAGTCTTCAAACTGACAGGGACAAACCCTGGGTGTCTCTTCTCTCTCGCACAAACACACACTTATTTTAGTTTTCTTTCTAGCCAGCACACAAGAGCAAACTCAAAATTTCCCTCATTTAGAAAACATCCTCCACTGTCCAGATTTTGGAATTCCAGCAATGCCTCAAACCAATCCAGCAATTGTAGACTCCGTCATAATGATCCGTTCACTACAGTGTGATAGTCCTTCCTCTTCTGCAGATTGCAGTACCAGTGCAACGGGCAGCAACCGGAGTAAGTGAATGAGTTTATCCGACTAGCTCTCATCTCCTCAGCAGTTCCATGTGTTATTACGCCTGAGTGTTTCCTTATGCCTCAGCTTTATAGTGCACAAGCGTAATGCTCCTGTTGGTGGGGGGAGTGGCTGGGGACTGCCCCCCTCTCTCACTGTAAATGCAAAACCCCAGGAGCTGCTGAAAGACTGATAGAGAGAAAGAGAGAGAAGGCAATTGAGCTCACCCTCACAGTTTTGTTTCAAAATTGAAAATTTGTATCTTCACAATGATACAAACCAATGCTTGGGGTATGCATAAAAACTGATGAACACTACTGTGCTTTCCAACCTCAAACCAAACCAATTCTAATCAACAGAGATCAGAATGGATCCTATAACATACTCATGCCTTTCAGCCTCAGACTCGAGCAGTAACAGAAATCAGAACAGCCCTGTAACAAATATGCATGTCGAGCTGCATTAAGGAAAGCTGTTACACCAAACAGACAGTTGTTGAGTGTGAATGTCACAGGTTCACCTAAATCCTATATTTTTATACCTAATTCTATACCATTCTTTTTCTTTATTCCTTCTGATTCTTGGACATAGTGACTCTAGCGCTGATTAAAAAGCAAGTGCCTCAGGGCCCTGGAAGTTTCTAGGGAGAGGAAGTGGAGAGGGACCTCCAGCCAGAGTTTGCTGTCCACGATGACTCCAGTTTCACTGACTGACGTAGTGATGAGAGTATCATGGGAGGTAATGATGACTCAGGAATAAAGAAAAACCTTCAGCAGTAAAAACTGTTTTTGGAATAAATAGCATGGCATTAGCTAAAAAAAATGACTCTTCTATATTTCTACAATACATGAAGACTGATGAGAATATTAATAATAATCATCTTTACATTTTAATAAAAATATTCAGGAAATCACATAGATTTTACTGTTACATTATTATCACCTGCCATCTACAATTTATTGTCCTGAACCTCTTTGCTTAATTTTTATTCAGTGGAAAAGCAGCCCTCAGAGTCACAAATGATATTTAATATTTCTGAACGACGCTGTTAGTAGCGGAGCTGTACTGTCAACATCTGATTGCTATTACTCCCTTTGCCTCCAACTTCCTCCCTTCCTTCCAGTGTTAAAATCTCATCCATTCGCCAAGAGTTCCCCCTCCCTCTCTCCGCCCAGAGCAGTTGAACTCTTTTGGCATGGGTCAGGGTGCTGTCAAAATTCGGAACTAATCCTTTGCGCAGCGCCACAGACAGCTTGACTGGCTCGTTACGCAGTCTGCCGGACGGGTGGACGGCTGGAGTGCTGAGGGACACCGCTGTCTAGCCTGAGCTGGGGACAGGCCAAGCCCACAAGCACCCACTCCTGATGGGACCCAGCCTTTGCAGCTGGCCCGTTTAAAACCAGAGGAAAAAGATGGAAAGGCAGAGGAAAGAGACGGAAAGAGAGAGTATGACATTACATGTCACAAGGCAAACTAATTAGTTATGAAACCTCACTGGATAGATGAATAGGCTAAAGCAGTGTGGAGGGAGCAATATTGCAGAAAAGAGCTCATGTTAGGTCAACTTTCGTATTGGAAATGGTAGGGCTAAGTTGGCAACCCAAACCTCACCGCACCAATGCCTACTGGTAATTACCTATCTGTGGCCTTGCTTTTTGACTTGCAGTCCTGCTATTTCAGGAGCACAAATGAAGTCAGTCCTCCCTGAAATTCCATGCTGTAATCATCCCGTTACACAGAAGCCAAAGAATTCAGACGCTAAGCAGGTCAGTGGGCCTGAGATACGGAAAATGTGAAGCGTTTAGAACCTTCTGGAATCCAGTGCCCATTAGGGCGTTTCTGGCAGTTTCCTCAGGTTTATATTACTGTTAAGCACATACAAATATTATGATGTAATATGTTTTACATTGCAAAGAAATAGTTAGCTAAAATGATACATTTCTTATTTACATATATCCGCCTAAGACTTAAATGATACATCTCATCACTAGGATATAGAATACAATCTACTGTCTGTCTATTGATAGCGAAGTAATTATGTGAACATTTTGAAAGAGTTGGCCAAGTCAGGCTATAGGTTCATTGATTAAATAGAGATCTGATTAGGTCTGTAGGTTTTTCACACCAGGTTTGTTTTGTTTTGTTGGTATTGTTGTTGAAGGCAGGTGTTACAAAGATTTTACCCTGGGTAAAAGGATTTATTAATGCTAGTTAGCTTGCTAGCTCACAGGTAGCTGGTAAGACTTAACCAAAGAGGCGGACTGTAAGGAGCTGCTGACGAACTATATAATATTTATACTGTAAATAGGAGAACTATTTAAGTAAATAAGTTAGAAACAGGTTTAAACTCTCAAATAAAGAAAAGTGAACAGCAATTAAATTTATAATGTTTGCAATGTCCTTCCTGTCGATATAAACCTGAATGTTCTGATTGCAAAGAAAAACCTCTAAACCAGGTTAAAAAGTGTTAGCTGTTGATTATAATGTACAGAACTCATAAAACTATAATGTACAGAACCCATGATAAGTGTGTTTTGTCCAGGGAGGGGTCAGAGTCAGGACCCTATCTTTGAAGTTTGCCTAATAAAGGAGGCAGCTGGTGAGGGCAGTCCCTGTAGGGCCCTTTCAGCCTGGCCTTGTAAAGTCCACCTTAGTCTCTCTTAACTGGAGCCCCGGGACTGGCCTGTTGCCTCTCTAACAATGCCTCTCTGCTAATTTAGCAGCTCCTTAAATTCAAAGCATTCTCTTTTTTATCCACTCTCCCTTATGAGAACACCTCATATTCCTGCACCAGGTGCTGTAACACACACTCTCACCAGATTAGTTCAGACCTCTCTACTGGCAGGGGATTTATAACCAGGGAATTCTATTGTAGTTTTCTACATTTCCTGTATTTCATAAATCTAGTCCAAGCATTCAGTATGATTTTAAGGATGCATTAAAATGATTTATTACATTGATTACTAGAATTTAAAATGTAAATTAAATATAAAGCATTTTATTAATTAGTATTCTGTGCTTCAGTTGTTATTGTATTAAAATCTTTGAAATACATTTTGAACATTTGCTTTTAATGCCACCTATTATGACAAAATTTATTTGAGTTTCAGTGTAGTTGGAGATGAAATCAACATTAAGGAGTGGCATGCATTCGATGTCCTCAACACCTCACCCTTCAAAAAACAACAACAAAAGATATTTAGAGGCTTTTTTCCTCTTTGGGGATAATGCTGGGCTGACAGGAAATTTCTAATTTGCAGTGCTTGTTTTTATTTATGGTTATTAAGAAGCTTGACTGCTTCCTGTTTAACTGAGACAGAAACTGAGAACTCAGGAGGTCATATACATTTTCATTATTATTCAGCTTCATGGTTTGGAATATATTAAGTAAATGAGCCTGTTTCGTGATGAGTAATGCATTGTGTTTCATTAGAAGTTCAGAGAGCAGATGAGTGTGAGTGAGTCTGATACACCAAGCTCTTGTCATTGGCTTTAAAAACAAAACAAAAAGAAAAAATAAACAGGGCAATTAAATGCAGACAAGGCAAATCTTACTTCAGCTGACGAATGCTGTAATGAAAGCAGTATGAAAGTAGTCATCATATTTATACAGGCAAAGTTTGCCTTGACTGTCAAGTCATAATGAAACTGAAGTGGACCTAAAATGGAGCCTTGTGTCCCTCTGTCTCAACATCAGACAAAACCCAGTTCTGTTTCATCTCCTTAAATTCTGCAGCCTGTTGCTTGTGGTCATTTGTAATGTAAGCAGTAGCTAACTGGCTGCTTATATCATCCCCACAGCAAGAACCATGAGCTCATGCTTTTGGCTCTGAGACTCTGTTACTGTAAATTAGGACCCAAAAATCAGCCATCCATTTTGGGTGTGGGTGAGTGCATGCAGATGGAGTTTTAAAGCAAATATTTGTTGGCACCTCACTCAGTTATGTATGGAGTAAAATGTCTATTGAATATAATATGCAATTGTGTCTAGTCAGTCTCTAGCTTTGACTACAGGGATGCAATTCTTTGTTTTTTTGGCAAGCAGCTTGAGTTGTGGTTGCGGGATCAGGAAATAATATGAAAATCCTTAATGGAAGCTATAAAATGTTCAAATAGTTTACTAAAATCTTCAAGGGAATTTAAATATTGGCAGTAGAATGAATTACCAAAAGCATGTATAGTAGGCCAGTGTACCATGAAGTACCTTTTAAAACATCAAAAGCATACTAGGTGCTAATGTAGTTGAATCGGAGAGAGAGAGAGAGAGAGAGAGAGAGAGAGAGAGAGAGAGAGAGAGATTCATACAGAATATGGGGCTGTATGGGATGTTGACTTTTGTGGTAGTAGTCTGGGTGCATATGATTGTCATTAAAAATAGAGGAAAAGTTATGAGTGAGTGTGGAGGAAATCCAACAGGCATATATCAGTCACTAGCTAGCAGACGTTTTGTATTTTCATGTTTTTTCAAATCTATGCTCCTTAAAGCTTAACACCAATAACTGAGGTAGAACTGCCATTTGAAATGATTGTTGAAACGTCCTCTATCCAGCGTTTCATTTGGTAAATTATTGCTTAGGTTGGGCCGAGACAGAGAGGTGACACCAACATCAACACCACTGCACTACTACCTGTTACATCAAGAGTTATTGTTTGATGGGTACTGCACATGTTTTTTTTTTCCTATTATAAATGACAGCAAATACTCTACATTCCTTCCCTAGATCCACCACAACCCTGAACAGGTTGAAGAAGGTACAAGAAAAAATGAATGAAATATACATTACTGGCAGCAGCTGTGGCTTTGACTTCAGAGAAGTGAGCTTGAGGATGGAGGGTCACTGGTTCAACTCCTGGCAAGAGAAAATTCATTCACAGCTAAAGTGCCCTTGAACAAGGCATCTAACCCCCAAACTATGTTTGTGAAGTATTGCTCACTGTTGTGCATTTGTGTGTTCACTACCACAGATGAGTCAAATGCAGAGAAGCAATTTCACTAAAGGAGATCCTTTGATAACATTATTGGTATTTGTCACGCGCTTGTCCTGTTGTGTCTGCTTTCCCTAAGAGAGCACATGGCTCTCTGTTTGTTATTGTTCATGTCTCCGCCCTTGTCTCACCTTGTTCCTCCTCCTCGTCAGTGTCTTATTTGTAATCCTGCCCTCTCGTTATCTGTCTCAGATGTCTCTTGTCTGCGTTAGGTATTTAAGTTCTCTTGTCTCACTTCCTACTGTCGGTCATTTGTTTTGTTTCTCAGTCGTCATGTTTCTTAGTCTAGTCTGTCTGTCTCCACAGTTTTTCGTTGTTGTTTAGCTCTCTAGTTTGTCTGTGCCGTTTGCCTTGTTTAGCTCTGTGTTTTAGTTTAGTCTATTTAGCACTCTGTGTCTAAGTTTAGTCTGCTTAGCTCCCTTAGTCTATGTCTGTTAGCTCCCTGTTTATTGTCTTTCTGTCCGTCTCTTGTTTTATTTTTGGTAAATAAATTTCGTCCGCCTCCGCGATCCTGACAGTATTACAGAAAGATAATAATTCTTAAAATAAAAAATCATATCCATTACAGTTTTGAAAAATTCCTGAAACACACAAAAAGATATTAATAAATAAATAAAATAATCACCTTAAAATTAGTTGATGTCATGCTCTGGCCCTGTCTCATATATTCCTGCTGTTTGTCTCCCTCAGTTTTTGTTTTGTCCCTTGTCTCCACCTTAGCTCCAGCCTCTTATCCTGTTTCATCTCCCATTCATGCCCCCTCGTTATCGGTCTTAGGTGTCCTTGTGTGTTTTTTATACCCCTTTGTTTGCAGTGCTCCCTGGTCTGGTCTTATGTGTTTGGATGTGTCTTTTAGTTTACCCATGTCTACCCCGGTTCAAGGCTGTTTCCTGTCTTTCCCTCTCTAGTCCTGTTCTGTTTATGTTGTCTAGTTTCTGTTCATGTTTTCTTGTGTTTTTGTTGTATTTTGTTTTGTTCTTTGTAACTTAATAATTCCTTGCACGTACGTCCAACTCCTTGTCTTCCCTGCCCAGCCTTGACAGAAGACCAGACCTTCTCTAATGGACGTAGCAAGGAATCTATTTGCCGGACTTCTTTCCAGACTGGCCCTGGCACAGCAGTGGGGTATGTTTTGGATGTTTTTGGTATGTTTGGAAAGGTCCTCCACACTCCGTTAACAAAGGAGCCGGCGTCAGCAGTGTGCTGGAGTCTCCCACTCCCTGGAAGACTATCCGGGGAAAATTTTGGGAGGCATTGAGGGTTGGTGCTTTTAGCCTCAAGCCTCAGAGCAGAGGAAGTGAGGCTAACAGGGGTGCACTTCATGAGGATCCTTTGTCAAGAGACTTCCTCATGAATGTGCCAATGGGACCTCCCGAAGACCTCAACAGCTCCAGCACGTGCCCTTCGAGTAGTCCAAACCCCTGCCTCCATAGACATCAATGCAAGGTAACCTGCCTCCGTGGATGTCAATGCAGGGCAACTTGCCTCTGTGGACATCAATAAAGGGCCCCCTGCCTCCATGGACATTGTTGCATGGCTCACTGCCTCCTTGGATTCCATTGCATGCAGCACTGTCCTAGTGCTTGTGGTGATGACCCTCCCCGCGCTCTGTTCCAGTGAAGGCCGCTCCCGGCACTTCTGTTTCAGTGAAGGCTGCAGTCGCCAATTCTATTGCTATGATGGTGGCATCCGCCGCTCCTATTCCTGTGTTGGCAGTGACGACCCCTACCACTTCTGTTTCCGTGAAAGCAGCTCCCACCACTTCTGTTCCTGTGACTGTGGCTCCTGTCACTTTCATGTCCCTATGTCAGCCCCAAGGACTTTGGGATTGACTTCTAGAACTGTGCCAGGCTGGTTTCACAGACAATGCCAAAGACTCATACCAGTCCTGGGCACTCACCAATAATTCTTTTTGTACCTCTGTCTGTTCCTGTCTTAGTCCCTGTTTCTGTCTGTTTCCCTGTACCTGTGTCTGCCTTAGTCTTAGTCCCAGTCCCTTTCACCATGTTCGTGTCCATCCCTGTTAATGTTCTTGGTCCCTGTCCCCAGTCCAGTCTACTGTTTTTGGTCCTGTCTTGTCCCCAGTCCAGTCTTCATTCTAATCCCTGTTCCAGTCCGGTGTTCAGTCTCCTGTTTCCGTTTATGTCTTGTCACGAGTTCCGTCTCCTGTTGTTCCCCTTTGCCGGTCGTCTGGCCAGTCTCTACCCTAGTCTCCTGTTCAGTCCCCAGTCTGGTCTCCGTTTCCTGCCTTTGTCTTGTCACTTGTTGCTCCGATAATTTAAGCTCATCATTTTGTTCCAGGGTCCACCCCTTCTCTGGCTCCAGGGGGCGGGTGGTCTGTGACTATATGTCCTGGGAGTTGCGCTTTTGAGGTTGGGGGTTCTGTCATGCTCTAACCCTGTCTCATGTTATCCTGCTTTCTGTCTCCCTTGTTTGCCATGTGCTAGGAGCAAATGGCTGTTTTTGTTTTGTCCCTTTTCTGCGCCTTAGCTCCACCCTCTCATCAATGTCTCCACATGTGTCTCTTTTGTAATCCTGCCCTCTCATCTGTCTCAGGTGTCCTTGTGTGTATTTATACCCCTTTGTCTGCACTGGAAAATATTAATTAATTTTGAAGGAGTTATTTATATAAACAAGGACAATTACTTGCCAGTAGAGCAAGATAAGGTTCCAATTATTAAAAACAAGCAAAATCAAGTAAGATAATATTAGTTTAAAAAAACAAAGGCAAAAAAAAAATTACATTTTTTATTATTATTATTTATTTAAAAACAAGAACTCAGTTACTGAACCAAGAAATATTGAATTTCTTTATGGACTGGGTTTGTTTTTGTGCTCTGGTTTTATCTTTATTTTGCAAACTCCAAGACATGCTATGTAATTGCAAACATGGCTCTGCTTTTAGCTTTCAGGTTTTTGCCCATGTAGGCCTCCTCACACTCAATGGTTTTGGTGCATCTGATGCAGCATCTCAAACTTATATGCCTTGCGCTCCCATCACTTTCCCTTGCACTCCAGCTCTGATTCAGATATGCATGTGTGTGGAATTACCTCTGGCTGACAGGTCAGACCTGTCAACTCATTCCTCCAATGAATTATGGTTAGGACACAGTGTCAAATCTGTTGTTCCATTATGCACTTAACAAGTGCATATTTACACTTTATACTTTATACAATTTATAATATAATCGACAAGATACATTTGTAGAGAATATATTTTGAATGGGGTTAAAGCAGTATGGTATTAAAATATAATCGTTATTTTCTATAACATAAATATGACGTAATAATAATGTAAAGCGATTATTTGTCATTGTACAACGTACAATGAAATGTGTCTTCCGAATTAAACCCATTTGTGGAGTGAACACACACACACACACACACACACAAGTGCACTAGGCGCTGTGAACACACACCCAGAGCGGCAGACAGCCATCCCCGGCACCCAGGGAGCATTTGGGGTTTCAGTGCCTTGCTCAAAGGCACTTCAGTCGTGGATGTTCTTGCAAGTCCTGAGTATTGAACGGGCAGCCTCCCGGTACCAAGCCTGGTTCCCTAACAATTAAGCCAAGGCTGCCCCACAAGGCCAAGACTTCCACCCATGGAAAAGGCTGCCACAGACTTACAATAGAACGGTTTGTCAGTGTCTAGTCTGTGGTACAAATGGTTAAGATCTCGTTCTCTACTCCGAGTCCCTCCTCCCGAACCCACTCCATAATGTGAGAGAGGCTGTGGCTGTAAGGAGACAAACTCTGTAAACACTGCATGGCTGCGTGAGAGACGCATGAGAGATAACATACACATGCAAGTTTAAAATTCTCTAATTTATTCAAGTAACATCAACTTCTCTCTATAATTCAGTAGTTTAACATTATAACACCAGATACAACATTAACATCAATATTCAAAAATACAGAAATAAGCTATAAGCTGATTCCTATGTAGATAAGGCAGTAAAATACTGCATTTTTAATGATGCGGAACAGCATTTGATTAACATTAACGTTAGAGACACTGTGTTCCAAACAACATAATATGGAACTTTACATACTACGCTACAGAAACACTACTAAGGGTGGTATGCATGTATGTATGTGCATACTATTCAGATCAGCAGTGTGCATTCTGGGACATGGCCAATGACTAATGTTAACTTGCTGCATGTTTAGAGTGGTTTCTCACAACCTGAACCCAGCTAATATTAACGTTAACTAACTCTCAGATCCTTCTGTGCTTCCCTAACAGTTATATACAAGCCGATTTCATGCAATTATCTGACCTCAAGCCCAGAGCTGGTAAAATCTAACTTTAAAGTGTAAACTAAAACTGACTGTGAATCTAAGGCCAGTGAAGCTGATTATTAGAGCAGCTTTATATTTGAACAGGTGCATAAATAAGGACTCGAAGACCAACACGTTAATCTCTGTTTTCAAAATAAAGGTTTGCGAATAAAAGCATATTTTGGTTCCATATTTTTGGTTTCTCATCTCATATCTAAAGTTCTTTTAGTATGTTTAGGGGCTATTAATGAATCCATTGTGAGTTGGTGCTTTTTACTGAGTAAGCTTTACTGGTAAAACAGAAAGACACTAATAAAGACAGGCTCATTAAGAAAGAAATGCTCATATCTCCAGATTCTTTGCACCCCACCTGCAATACCTACATGACCCACACTTTGAGAAATGCTACACTAATACAACACTACCATGTCAATGTTACTGCAACACTGAAAATGATCCACCACCCAAATTATACCAACTCTTTGGTGGTCCTGACTATGGTAAGACAGGGTAAAAGTGGGGTTAACAATGTATGCAGAGCAACAGATGGCCTACAGTCTGTAAATGTAGAACTACAAAGATACCACTTTTAGTAGTGAGCATGATTTACAATGTTCCAACATATTATAAAGAGTTTTTCCCATTTTTCTTTAATACTAGAGGATATATACAGTGGCACCACTTTGTTTTGACCTTCCCAGTCAAATTGTCTTCCAACTGTGTTGAGAATAAACCCAGCTGAAATGTCCTCAGGGTTGCTTGCTGAGACTGCAAATCACACAAATCTGTTTAAAATGGCTGTAAAACAGAAAATAAACAGAGGCAGAGAGCCGTTTACAGCTCAAATCCTTCACATGCCTGATGAAATACAATAAATTACCCCCCAGAACTCCAGATTTTCTCCACACTGAAACTTAAAAAAAATATTTTTGTTCTTTCCAGAGTAGAGACCCTAGATTTATACTGCACTGTTTGCTGCTGGGCTGTCAAGGTCTAAGTACAGTGTTAGAGCTTTGAGGCTAATGCAGAACTTGGTTTAATACTAGCGGATGTGTGAATGTGTGCAGGGATATTTTTGAGAAAGCCTCTTGCATATAGATCTGTCTGGTATCACCTCTGAGGGCAGAGTATTATGAGTTTCCTCCCATCTGTACTGATATGTAGACACAGATCCAAGTTTTTAAATGTTACCCATAGGAGTGATCACTCCGCAGAGTATGGAGTGTTCCATTTCATATTGCCTTCTTTGTGGGGTAACTCTTTTTCCTATAACAATACTGCAGTTATAGCAGATTGCAGAGATGGCTGGGCAAAATGTCAAAATTCCCCTAATCTGTATTTCTGGAAAGAAGCTGACATGTTGATGTATCATATGTGGACCACTTGGCTAAATCAAGTGTTCCATTCCTGCAGGGGGTCTTCAGGTTCAACTGCAGGGTTGCGTGCTTGTGCTGGGAACGTAGGAGGTCAGGAACTTTAGCTACTGAACCACTGAGCCATTACACCACAGCAGAGGGAGGAATTCACCCCTGTTCAAGTGAAGTAAGCAGCACAACGAGTGGGTGATTGGGCTTCATTTCCTACAATCAAGTTCACTGAAGAGTTGTGAGCTAAGTGGTCTCCAAGCCTCTGAGGCTCTGGATCCATGAGTGTAGGCATGCTTAGTTTTGTACACCACTGCATAGCTCGGCCTGACAGCAGACTGAGGCTGCTCCAGCGCATGAAATGTGCTACTGCCACTTTTGTCTACAGTGCTCATAAAGTGCAACCACACATGCATGGACAATGAGGCTCCTTGTGAAAAGCAAGATGTTCATACAAAATCTTGCCAATGGAAACATAAGTAGACAGAAAACCATGAGCGAGTCTGGAAGCCATTCTTCTCTTCATGGCAGATCCATCATTTGTTAAATTCTACATGGGTTGTGTCAACAATGTAATATGGCATATGATAATGTTTTGGGGGTTTGGACATTTGTTTAACCTTTTCCCCGTTCCCAAAACCTGATATGATCTTTTCTACCCACTTTCATATGGTCATTTTCAGACCAATTTAGAATATGTGGGTGTAGACTCATCAAAACTGAGATTTCCTTACCACACATACAATATGTTGCACACCAACTGAACATGCTCCAAAATTAACAAACAAAACTAACCCCGACTTTGGAAAAGCTTTAGAATATTGTTCACAAATTATTTTTTTAAAACTTTAAACATCATGCTGAAATCAGATTTGATATCATTTTAATGTAAATGGAATCAAGGAATTGACAGGAGCCCTATATTTGTGTATTTGCTTTGGTGGAATTTTTTAGCGTAGAATATAAGCTAATTCAATTCAGACAATCTGTATATAATAATATAGACCATCTGAATAGGCTCAAAATATATGGAATTACACTGCAACAGCCAACAGCTGAATGTTTGTGTTCATTGGATAATATTTGGTTAGAGTGCCAAGAATGAAAAGAACAGATTTATGATTTTATGCATACCATTAATCAGAAGATGTTTCAATGAAGACTCAATAATTTATTGACTATTATTTCAACAAATGCGTTGAAATTCATAGAGTAATTTCCCATTACAGCATAGTGAATAAAAAAAGTGAAATATTTTATGCATGTAAGACAAAAGATTGACAGTTCATTCATTCGTTAATTGTCTGTAACTGCTTATCCAGAGCCTACCCGGAATCATTGGGCACAAGGCAGGAACACGCCCTTGAGCAACGGTCCTTCACAGGGCAAAAGACGTACAGTATACTTTTAAAGGATTAAATGCCACTCAATAATGTTAAAACAAAATTCAGTATAAAACCTTATCCAACAGAAAATATGGTGATCTGTGTTACTGAAATATGCATGAAGTGTTGTGTTTTACAATTGTAAAAGAAATGTACAGTACATGATAGCAATCATGGTTATTGTTTTAGCTACGTTTTAGTTGTCTTGATCCATAGGTGTTAATGGGATTCTTTTGCAACAAGCCTAAATAATAAATATTTTTAGTGTAATGTACACTTATGATTTGTGTTACTGGTTTAGAAGCTTGTATGGAACTAGAAACCAGTTACATTGTCACTGGTGTCCTGCCTTTAAAATGATCATTCATCATAATTTTCTTATTATTTTTGCCTTTACTCATAGTGTTAGGTTTTTCAGACTTATTGCTGTACATTTCCAAAATTTTCTTACCTGCTTTTTGAGACATAAAAAATTCAGAACTTCAAGCTTCGTCCCCACTACCTGGTGCTTCTTGTTCACCAAGATTCTCATGTGCATTCTCATACTGAGACACAATACTGAGACACAATATAAAAATAACATCTGCGTTTACATTGTGTGAAATGTAATAATAATAATTAGACAAAAAAAAAAAAACATTTACAAAATTTCCAGATCATCAGCTGAGACTTTCTCCTAGATCCTAATTTCAGTTCTGATTTATAGACATGCCCATGGTTCATAACCATTCGGCTTACTTTGAAAACACTTTTCTGAAAAGCTGTTAAAAGGTCCTCAGCATGTGCATCCTGCTGCATATATTTCACCTCACAGCCTTTCACAGACGTTTTCCACATGCTCTTTTTAATTCCTCACCACAGCGTCAGCTGCCACTGCTATTCATAAAATGTTATTTATTATTCATTGAATATTCTCAGACATTTGCCAGACAAATATATAAAAAAATATATAAGAAATAAAAAAAGAAAATTATATATATAAAAATATTATATATAAAAAAACGTTTTTTTTTCAACTCACCACCTACCTTTAATTGTTTATTTGAGCTCTATAACTGTCAATATTAAACGTGTGCATGCTCATCTACATTCGTACATGAATATTTAATTTGTACACAAAAGCTTGTTTTGTGTGTGTTTTGTATGAATACAACTTCAAAAATACACTATTATAAAGACTTATGTGTTTGACTTGAAGTATTACGGGTACGACTTCTAGATTACAAACACAAATTGAAAAGTGAGAAAACACTGTCAAAAAACGTCATTGGACTTACAGGCAAGATGCATAGAGCAGAAGGCCAATCGATTAGATATAGTGTGCATCAGTGGTCTGCTGCATCTTGTTTTGAACTAGTGGGAGAGGTGTCAAATGAAAGCTTATGGTGTCCCCTTGTGCCCAATAAATTTTATTTTACGATTATATGGTATTTACCTGGATTGAAGTGTATTTACATATTAGAGCCCCATTTCTATGTTTTATTTTATTTTCATGTAGTAACTGATGAATATAGTGGAACAAGGAGAGTTATAGACAGACAGATGAGAGCTTGTTAGTTTCAGGATAATCTAAGAAATTCATTGATGCCATGTTTATAAATACAAGTTGTATAACCAGAGATATATTTAGTAGAGGTGATTTGTTTTTCCCCAAATCAAGAATTACATACATATTATAAATCTGAACACTTGACTGAATAATACTTTTATAAATCCCAAGAACCAGCCCATTGATTTGATGAATGATTCATAACTTTTGGATGACATTTATTTTTTGTACAGATTATTAGTTTCCATTCCCTTTCATATTTCTGCGTTTTATTTTTATGTTTTATATTTAAAGCAGATTCCTCATTAATTGTCTATATTTTATATAATAATATTGCTCCGATGGAAAGAGGATAGTTCCAACTTTCATATGAGACCTTCATGTTGTATCTGCCTTAAAGAGTATGAAATTTATGAAGTGAAGAAAGTGAAGAATGCAAGTCTGGAACCACCGGTGTGTAGAATTATAAACTTTTAGTTCAGCTGATAACTATATTCATGAAAAGGACACATATATTAAAAGTAACAATCTGAGTTGTATTTAATTTTATTTTTGTCATTTGTTTTTATCTATGTTATTTTGTTTTGTTGTTTTGTCACAATTTTTCTGTGGTTGAATTATAATGCCAGATAATAGAAATATTCCCATGTTCATTATCTATAATTAAAACTCTATGAGCAGGCAAACCATATTTAATTTCATGAAATTTAATTTAATTTAATCATCCATTTAAAATAAAATGCAACCTCCCACCACATGTTAAATTATAATGTTTCACACAAATACAATGACAATACATGTGTGTCCACAGAGAGTCTAACAGTTTGGGACTTTTATTTTAACTGCAGAGAGCTGCTAAAGAGCAGATGATCACTCAGACTGACTAATAAGGTGTAAAGTGTGCTTTAAGGCTGCCCACACTTCTTAATCAGAATAATAAACCGTATACAAAACACAGTGTATTCTCGTTTCTGTCTTCGAAAATGAATAAATGAGCCGGATTTTTTTTTCTTCTCCCATTCTCAATTCAGTCCAAGAACCAAACTAATAACATGTACACAGACCCTGCCACCACCACTAGTTCAAAACAAGATGCAGCAGACCATGCATGCGCACTATATCGAATAGATTGGCCTTGTGCTCTGTGCATCTTGCCTGAGTCCAGTGACGTATTTTTGACAGTGTTTTCTCACTTTCAAATTTGTGTTCATAATCTAGAATTCATACCCGTAATAATTCAAGTCGTATGCATAGGTCTTTATAATCGTATATTTTTTAATGCACATGTTTATTTTTGACAATAATCTTACTCCATATATAACTTGGAAATTAAATCTTGTGTGTGTGAATATCAGAACCATTTTAAGCCCTCATGAAGGAACAGAAGGAATCAATGTAGTAATGAAACCAGCGCACCCTGTTAGTTTAGAATTTATACTCCTCATGTGTGTGTGTATATGTGAGTAAATGTGTGAGTGTATGTAGTCCTGCGAAGGACTGGCTCCCCATCCAGGGTATGTTCCTGCCTTGTGCCAGGAAGGCTCTGGACCCACTGCAACCCTGAATTGGATAAGCATTTACATACAATGAATGAATAATAAATGTTAATTGTTTTCACAAATCTTTACTATACAATTTAAAGATTTACTTACAAATCTATAAAATATTTTGTACCAAGTTCATAAACCTAAAACATAAAATACAATATAACAGACTTCTGTTAGATTCAACTATATAAGAAGGTAAATCTCTCTGTCTTTTGCACAAAAAAAGACACTTGGAGAGGAAGAAGTTTATGCTAACATTTCTTTCATTTATCCTTTGAGGTCCATTTAAACTACTTATTCCATCAACACCATAACAGAAAACATAATTTCTGGTATTATGATATTTCAGCACACTGTATTGCCAGTGTTCTGAATCCAGGAGGATTCACACACAGAAAACACTGAGCCAAAGCCACACATTCCAAACAGTGTGCTTGGGTTAAAAGTCTCATTCTTGCATTACAAACAGAAGAGGTAACAAAAATTTTGAATAGAATAGTTACAATGCCAAAGATGTTTCTCAGTTCTTTGATACAGGAAAGACTGTA
Organism: Hoplias malabaricus; assembly: GCF_029633855.1. NCBI lineage: Eukaryota > Metazoa > Chordata > Actinopteri > Characiformes > Erythrinidae > Hoplias > Hoplias malabaricus. Next base: position 21,796,780 of record NC_089809.1, read on the forward strand.
CTTGATACAATGACAAATGAAATTATGTGGGTTCATGAATCATTTTTATTGTAAGGTTTAGGTAAGGCTAAACTTTAATAAAAATGTTCATTTCTATCACTACCAAGTAATGACATCAGAGAAGTTGGATTTCTTTAAAATGAATAATAAAACATTCTAAATAATGTTTGCTGCAAAAAAAATAGTTTGCTGAAATAGTTTGAGAATTGGTGGAAACCTCATTTAAGTCAAGTAAATGAGAAGCCTGGCATGTGGCCTACTTGGCATTTATTCCAACAATTCAAGGGCTTGCTATGTAAAAAGTAAAGCCTTTTGACAGCATTTATACTGACACAAAGTGTGGTCTGAAAAACATATTAAAGCTGGGTAGTGGTGTGAAATCTAGCCTAGTCCTGGGTTCAGCAATCATTTATACACTAGAATAAGAAAATTTATTCATAAAGATTTATGAATCTGCAAATTGGCAGGGCTAGGAAGAGAGACTGAAAGGGTGAACTCATATTTTGCAACTGTTGAGTGTCCTCAGGAGAAGTCAAATAGTAGTTAACAGCTGTTCAAACACAAACCCATTTCAGTGTGGTTAATAAGAAAAAGAGCACAGAGGTTGTAAAATATCTTGTAATAAAATAGGCAGAGGTTGCTCTATGTGCAATGTGGCCAGGATCACTGATTCCACATTTTGTTTCTTAATATTTAAAATACAAGACATTTCATAACAAATAGGCCAACACCATATGGGAATGTGGCAGTGAGCATACCACCAGGAAGGAGAATGCTGGAGACAATAGCAGTTTGGCCCTCAGGTTATTCAACATAAATGAAAACCATACTAAAAGGCTTTTCAGCTGGTATTTAAATAACATGCCATTTAAAGGCTTTTTACAACTTGATGACTGCTTTAGAGAAGAGCAAAGTTGATATATGTAGCATGGTGCAGAACTTTCTCAATTTGAAATATTAACAGGCGTTGAGGGTTCAGGGTGTGTACACACTGCCTCTGCGCTTTTGACTACAGCCTGAAGATTTTTTTTATGCTCCAAACACAAGCATCTACAAAAAACCCCACAAAAATAGAAGATCGATTTGTCGCTAGTTGATTTTAACCAAGAAAATGCCACTAAGTAGATTAAGAAAGTCTCTAGTTCAACTCAGAATAGAATGAAAATTTAATGCTCCTATGGATCCTTACACCAAAGGTTCGCTGATTAGCTCATTTCGCTGTCAATCAAAACGGGATTCAGCCTCAGACAGATCATCCAATCATCATGCAGAAGCTGAGCGTCCGGGCCAGCCAACTGCCCCATAGACCCCTAGAGACGCTGAGGGTCCGATGGGCGGGACAAAGCCCAGCATTTATCCAATGACTCATCTCGTTTCGCTGCTTCACTATTGAACTCCGTGGACGCTCGTCGTCCACACTGTTTAAAGCACTGTGAAGCTGCGGGAATGATTGAGAGGAAAGCCACGTCTTCACCAGTGATAAGAAGCTGATTCTGAACAAAAGTTGAGCGCGTTGTAGTTCATATTTATTCAATGACATGTACACACATCAGTATATATTTGATCACTTATTTTTTGACATTTTAGGGGAAGCTGAGCTCCCCTTGCAGTCTTAGAGCAATCACCTCTGGTATATTCCCTTTCAGAAGGTATTCAACTTCAGTTGAACCAGCCAATTAAAAGACTTCAACAAGAGATAAAGACACACTGAAACAGCACATTTTACATGCTGCAGGTAACTCTTCTCCACTGTAACCCTACTCGGTCCAAGGTAAAATAATGTAGCATAATTGGTAAAAATACTTAATTCAAAACCAGCCATCTAACATTACAAAAGATGAGCATGTCTAGACCCATGTGTGCGTGTTTAGTGATCACTATGGGGCGTGTGTTATGAGGGGAAAATGCTAAACAAAATGTTAGACAATGAATTGCTTAATTTTTACTCAGTTTTGTAGATTGTGCAGGCCTATAATTAATTTATATTTTACATTTAAGGCCTATTTACACAGAGTAAGGTTTTTTTCCCCCATACGATTTGTTTCAACACTGAAATCGCTAGAGGAAGAAAAAATTTATTCATTGAGCAGGAGTGATTATAAATTTTCCTTTAAGCACTTCTACTAAACAACACACACACAAACACACACTAAATTCACCCATCTGCAGAACAACACAGGAATTTCAGCAGTGTTTTGGCAGGTCACTGGGTGAGTTTGAGACTCTGCTTCTGTGTGTTGTTCCTCTCATTAAAAAAGATTATATTTTCTATAACAGCCGCATTTAGTAGTGAGCGTGTTGCTTGTTCTTTAATTTTGTGTTCTGCTACGAACAAGACGAGCTGTTCAACTGCCATCTTTCTGCTCATTTGTTGGGTCTGTAATCATGACAACAGAGCTCTGATTTATCAGCCTGATATTAATGCGTACGTGAAACGCAGAAATCGGACAGGTTCTATATCTGATGCAGTGCCGCAGTCCGTCAGTTTCAGACTCTGTGAAAGACAACATTAATGCATGTTTGTTTATTTTCAAAACTTATGTTATTCCTCCATAAAATCGAACTCTGTGTTAATAGGCCTTTAGCCTGTCAGTATTTTATAATGATCACTGCTTACTGAAATGGCCATTAAGTGCTTACATATTGATAATATTGGACATTGGAGTCTAGTGTGAACATTTTCAGCAATGTGTTTTGCACTGTAGATATAAGGATCATTTTTTCACAAACTCCTGCACCACTGAGAATGCCAAGAAGATAGTGATACGGGAGCTACAGAAAATATCTGACAGAGACATAAGCCAACAGGAGCATGAGGAACCATCTGTCAAAAAGCCAAGGAAGAACCAGCTGTGCAGCAGTCTGGACAGTGTTTCTGATGAAATTGCTGATGAGCATGCTTCTGTATCACTGAGCAGTGTGCCATGGGCTGCTGCCATACAGTTGGAAACATACCTTGGAGAGACCACAATTTCTTGTTCAGAGAAACCACTCCAATACTGGGATGTCAACAAACTGTTCAAATGTCAAAAAGATACCTGTCATCCCCATGCAGTGGCGTAGAAAATGAGTGGTTATTTAGCTCCATGTCACATATTCTCACTAAAAGTAGAAACAGGCTCATAAATAAACATGCTGAGATGCTTCTTTTCCCAAAGAAGAATCTGCCACTTACCATTCCAAATAAAGATTAGCCTTCACAGCTTAGTTTTTGTTATATTTTTATATTTCAAAGTATTAGAATACGTTACTCAAAGTTAGGGCATGTATTTTGTATTCTTTAATTTTAAAATTAACCCTCTTAACATTGCCCACTGTTTTTGTTACTAACCCATTTTGCCATTTCATACCAATTTTCTTTTCCCACCTTTATTGGGGCATCAACAGTTACAGTTCAGTACCCATTTTTCTTCCCCACCTTGTGATCATATCACCTGACAACTCATGCATTTTAAGTTGATCATCTAATGTATAATTTTGCTTTTTTTTTCTCCATGTGATAAATCTTCTCTGTGTTTTGTTTATAGGTTAACCCAGTGTTAGCTAAATGCACAGCTGTCTACATTAGTCAATGCTTAGTCTGTTATCGCCAAAACAAAAAAAAACCATTCCTCCGAAAGTATACATTCTGGATTTGGAGTTACTATTTTACAGAACCAGAAAACATATTGTTATTTTTAATAGTTAAATTCTAAGTCGCGTCACATTATTTCAAGTAGTCTACTGTTTTTGTCATGTTACAGTCTGATGTAGGTCTGAGTTATGAAATGCCATCACTGCTGTCAAGCAAAACTGGTCAGGGCTGTTCAGGTGTAGGTAATAGGAGAGGCAGAGGGTGAAGAGAATGCGCTAGAAGAAGTTTTGCAGAGAGGAGAAAGGAGTGCAGTGGAAGGCCTGGTGAAAGAGGTGAACCAGAGAAGGTAGAGGAGGCAGAGGCAGGGAACAAGTGACAGACATGCAGAGGAGGAGAAGAGAACCCGGGTTCTCCAAAATGAAAAGGGTGTATGTTTATAGCTCTTGGCAATATAGAATAAGAACATCAGCAAGGTCATTGGTTTATGATAAGTTGTCATTCCATATCGCTGCCCATTTTATTGTTGTAGTAATGTAGATTGGTTTACACAGCATTATGCATGCAGCTGGTGACTGTAATTATTGATTTGTTTAAAGTCGGCTCATTTGAATTAGTGTTGCACCAATACTGTATCGGTATCAACACTGATACTGGCAATTAAACACAGTATCGGTATTGGCTACAGAGAGTAACCAATATCATAAGAGTGTTGGAAATGGCTAACTACTCACTATTCCCTACATATAGTACACAGGGCACTTTTCAGAACTCACCCCATGAAGCAGATACTGATGCGCATGCATGCCGCTAGATGCAGCTCAATTTAAAGTTGGGGCAGATTATAAAAAGACTGGGTATTTCACACTAAACAACTGTTTTTGTTGATTTTTACAGAGACTGGAAAAATATCACACACACTACATGACTGGGCATAACACAATACACAACCTCAAAATCCCGAACTAAACATGCAACTTGCGTTTCCTTAGAGACGCAGATAAATACGGACATACAACTTGCTGCGGTTATTGTTTGTGCTGCTATTTGTGTAGATCCACAAAGAAAAAAAACATGAATAGATGTGTTTGGGTCGTGAATGGGAAAACATAGTCAGCACAGTCCCTACACACTGCAGTGGAAGCTGGAAATTAATAGAATAGCACATAGTTAGCCTGGAGTTGGTGTAAAGTTAACACTCTGCGACTACGTCCAGATTTGGGTTGAAAAAAAACAAGCGTTTAATATGCTGCAACTTGTTTGAAATGTGAATTTAAGGCAAAATATTTAAAATTGGGCTAAAAGTTGTGTAGTGTAACCCCAGCTTAAGGCATGCCAAAGAACACTGACTTCATTCAAGCAACCACAAAAAACACAGGTCAGCAACAGTCCTTAGAAATTGCATTTCACAGTCATGACAAATATCCTCATAACAGTGTAAAAAGTCAGGCTAGGCTATGTCTTCCTACTTGTACTTGTTACTGTATTGTGGAAATATTGATTTTTTTCATGACTCTGAAACTTAATTTTTTAATGTGCAGTTATTAAAGACGTAAATGATGTTCATTCAAGCTTATATTATTAGTGATACAGAACACTTCTTTAACAAAATAAAATCTGCAATATAGTAATATAAATATCTGGATTTATAGGCATCTGTCTAGTAGTTAAGATTGATAGATTTGGTATCAGTCCTCAGTATCGGCAGATACTTGAAATATTGGTATCGGCAGGGAAAAATTGGTATTGGTGCATTCCTAATGGAACAATGTGGAGCAACAACTATAATCTGAATTTTGACATACCATATACAAAGACAAGAATGTATTCCTCATTGGCGTGGTCATCACCTTCAGTTTCCTTTTCTTCCTTGTCATCTGTTTCCCAATCTATGCTGTCAATTTTGAAAATATGTTATATTAGTAATCACGGCAAACCTACATTTATTTTTTGCACAACTGCACAAAACACTGGACATGTCTACAAATGTATTAAAAATGGTAAATTGTTATTACAATAAGCAGGAGCAAAAAAACATAAATGTACCAAAGATCTAGTTGAGCTGGACTGAACCCTGAGTAATTGAAGATCACACCATTTACACACTGAAAATACCCTCTTACACATGAGCTAACGTGAAGTATGTGATGGCAATTGTGTTTGAGCACAGTCCGTATGGAATTAATACCCCAGCACTAACTATGTGTTAACATCATGTCTTAACTAATTTTCTTTGTCAATGATGGAAGTAGATTACACATTGTCCTAAAGTGAAAACCTTTTCAGCTCTTCCTACTTTGTTTGTTCATATGCTAAGTAAGTCAAATGGCCACCCTGTTCCAGAAGAGACACACTGGTTTACACTTTTTTAGTATGATAATCATGTTGAGTTAAAGGTATGCCAGTCACCTTTAGGTCCAAACTCCAGTAATAATAAAAGGTCCAAACCAGGGTTTCACTCCAAAATGTATCAAAGCAAAATTAAACAATGTAGGAAAAATAATAAAAATTGCCATAATAAGTTTTATTTGTAGCTTTACTTTTTATAGCACCTTTCATACAAATGTGATTAAAAAGGAAAAGTTGTCACTGTGGGTCATTGATTCTCGCAAACATTGTTCTTCAAATTCACAAACATCTACTACTTTATAGAAAAAAATATATTTCATATTTGTTTTAGGGTGGCATGGTGGTGCAGCAGGTAGTGTCACACAGCTCCAGGGACTTTGAGGTTGTGGGTTCAAGTCCTGCTCCAGGTGAATTGTCTGTGAGGAGTTTTGTGTGTTCTCCCCGTGTCCGCGTGTGTTTCCTTCAGGTGCTCCGGTTTCCTCCCACAGTCCAAAAACACACGTTAGTAGGTGGATTAGCGACACAAAAGTGTGAGTGAATGTGTCAGTGTGTGTTGCCCTGTGAAGGACTGTCGCCCCCTCCAGGGTGTATTCCCGCCTTGCACCCAATGATTCCAGGTAGGCTCTGGACCCACCGCGACCCTGAACTAGATAAGCTGTTACAGATAATGAATGAATGGATATTTGTGTTATGCTATTTGTTTGTGATTACTGTTATTATATATAATTTACAAGCACTACACTTACTGAGAAGGCATTAGTTTAAATATATATAAATATATATATAATTATCTTAGTTCCCTAATACTTCTGCACAGTACTGTGTATATGAGCCCTGTCAGAAGTTCTGTGTTTACACTGATTGAGTAGGTTAAGGAATGGAGAGATGCGATTCTGGTTAGAGAAACGCTAAGAGAGAGGTGAGAAAGGTGCTCACAATGTTGTCTACAACAATACATATAGATATTTAAGGACATTATATAAACTGCTGAGTAACTAAACAGCGGAATTATGTTTACTCCCGACACTCTTGTATCAATCTACTTAAAGCTAAGAAATGTTAGCCTCTAAATCTGCACTACATTAGCCAGTACAATAACACATTAGCTGAACAACCATTATTTTCCCCTGAAATAAACAAATAACTCATTTATTATATAAAGGAGTCAGAATGACTTGTCTACTCACTTCAAGGCTAAACTTGATTTCAACAGTTCTACCTCCTTAGAGAACACTGAACAGTATTGCTTCTGTACTAGAGTGGTAGTCAGGCTCTTATCATGCCTGTTGTGCATGATAGTGACATCATCTCATGTTGCTTTGGGACTTTCTCACATTGCAGCTCCTAAATGTCTGTCTGGATATTAGAACAATGAGAAATTTTCACTTAGTGGAAAAGATTCGAGATGCCATCGTCTGGAAGTTTAGATAGTGGGACTAATCGAGCCACAGGCCTCAAGTATGTCTGGTCTTTGACCTGTAGCAAAGCTGTTCTGATATGCCCATCAGATTCCGGATCAGTACAATTTACTTTGCCAACAGACCAGAGTACCTGAGGATCAACTATGAGGACTACTTGGTCTGAATTAAGGTCCTTTCCATCCTTCCTCCATTTTTGTCTTTCTTGGAAACTTGGCAAATAGTGTCTGATTAATCTGATCCAAAAGTGATCCGCTAGTATCTGACTGTGTCTCCATCTTCGAGGCCCCAGAATCTCACTGGAGTCATAGACCACTTGTGGTAGTGATGAATAATGACGTCCCATGAAAAGGATGTTGGGAGTATCCCAAAGACTTGGAATTCATGATACATTTGACCTTAATAAGGACAGTATGGAGTACACTCTCTGACACTGTCTGCTCATTGAGGATGACTCTCAGAGCAGTTTTGACAGACTTGACCTCTCTTTCCCATGTACTACCTAAGTGCGGGTCACTTGGTGGATTAAATCTAAAGGCTATCTTCTTTTCTGCTAACTGCACCTGCAACTGAAATGCCATTCTTGCATAAGCCTCTTCAAGTTCTCTGTCTCTTCCCACAAAGTTGGTGCCATTAGCAGATGGGAGCTCAAAGGGCTTCCCTCTGCAAGACACGAAGCATTGTTGGGACAAAAGAAAGGCTCCATGTCTAGGCTCACCAGTAACTCTAAATGGATGCGGTGGGTTTTCATGCATTTGTAGACTATTCCCCATCTCTTCTCAGTATGCCATCCTATCTTGACAAAGAATGGACCAAAACAATCTATACCAGTTGAATAAAAGACTGGCTGATACAGTCGAAGGTGGGAAGGTGGAAGATCTGCCATTTCTGGCAATCAACACAGGTGTGCTGAAACTTCTTGATAGCCTCACAAACCCTTAGAGTCCAATAATATGTTCTGAGCTCTGCAAAGACTCTTTCTGGACCAAGATGAAGCAGCATAGCATCAAATTCTTATTATAAACTATTATAAACTTGGTCACTGGATGTTGAGGGTCTAAAACAATAGGATGAATGGCATCTATATCCAATCCCTCTGCTCAGCATAATCTCCTTCCAATTCTAATCAATCCAGTGCAATTGTCATACTCAGGGGATAAAGAATTTAAGCGGCTGTTAGAGGGTAATGGTTGACTTGAAGTACAAGTCTTTACTTCCTCTGGGAATGACTGCTTCTTAGATAGTTGAAGCAGGAATGTTTCAGCAGCAATATAGTTTGCCCCTTCATTGCCTGAGTTGGATGTAGAGTTAGCCACCCCATTAAGGCTTTCTCTAGCTCCTTCCTTGTCCCTTCCCACTTATTGACATCAGGAAGGTCTTGCGAGGGACATGGGGTCTGGTGGAAACATACAGCTGACTTTCTTAGTTCTGCATATGGTTCAGGGTCAGCAATTGGCATAGTAGGCCTCCAAGTTTCTGACTGGTATAAGAATTCTGGTCAAAGACACCAATGGTGTGGGGGTGCCAACTCCTTCAGAGATTTCCCTCTAGTGATATCATCTGCTGGATTACTTGCAGAAGCTACATATCTCCAGGTGTTCACATCAGTAATGGTTTGGATTTCTGCCACCCGTGTCCCCACAAATACCTTATAATGGCAAGTTTCAGAATTAAGCCAGTGAAGGACAGTGGTGGAGTCTGACCAGAGTTTGATCTGCCTAATAGGAACAGTGAGTTCCACAAGAAGCAACATGGCTACCTGAGCCCCAGTGAGTGCAGCATTTAACTCAAGTCAAGGCATTGACATCTGTTTCTTCTGGCTACTCTGGATCTTGCCAGTACAAAGAAGATATGAACTTACTGGTCTAAAGCTGTCATATATCAGGTCTGCCTGTTCCATGGCTCAAATGGCAGCCTACACAAAGAATCCAACACATGCAAGACCTTTGTGAGAGCCCACCTACACTGACATGCATAGCAAAAATAGCATCTACATAAACTTTTAGATAGCAGGAGATTTTCATCATCCAGCAACTGAGAGAGGTTGGAGGAACCTCAGCCCCACAGGAAGCTCATAGTGTGTCAGTGAGTCTCCCAAAGCGACACACCAGTTACAAGTTACAGGTAAAACAGTTTCCTCTGGTTAGCATAAAGCAACCTAGTGGACGGCACTCTGGCATTCTCAGTAGTATGTTGGCATGCAGTCTGTTAAAGAAACAGTGGTCCCAGAGGCCAAACCTACAGCTGGAGGCATTCCGGGTGGGGGTGCTATACTGCAACTCCCAGTTGGGAGAGCAGATCCACTCTGCAGGGCAAGGGCCAAAGATCCCCCTGGAGAAGGGAATGGAGCAATGTGAACCATGGACTGGCTGGCCACAGAGGAGCTACCAACAGAAATCTGTGGTTGCATTGTTGGATACATAGGAGAATATTAGGAAGAAGTGTAATTGGAGGAAAGGTATAAAGCAGAAGGTCAGACCAAATGTGTACAAATACGTCCAGACACGTCGCTTCACTCTTGTCTGAGCATCTCAGCAATGTGTAGCATCTCTGCTTGCAAAAAGATCTACTGAGGCCACTCCAAAGTTGCTCCAAATCTGATAAACCACCTGGGGGTGTAGCCTCCACTCTCCTGTGTTGGTCTGCTGACGTGACAAAGAGTCTGCCACAGAGTTGAGGACTCAATGTAGGTTAACTGCCTTCAGCTAGGCTAATCTGGGAAAGGCCCATTTCAATAGCTAGCGTGCAAGACGCAGAACTGGTAGGGAATAGGTTGCATCCTGCTGGTTGGCGTTGTAAACTGATACATTGTCAAATCAGCACATGGTGACCTTGAAGTCTTGAAGAAAGTGGCTCAGGGCAACAGTACAGCCCTGAGCTCAAACAGGTTTATGTGCTCTGAAGCATGGCATGGGCCCCACAGGCCACGAACCGCCAGGTGGAGCGATGCATTAGAGGTCACAACCTCTCTTAATGTAGGGGTGGAACTTGGAGGAATACCTACTTCCAGAAAGGCAAAATACCAAATCCTGAGGGCAGACATACAAGACCGGTCCACAGTCCCTTTAACACCATTGTCTTGTCCTGGAGCCTAGATGTGCAATCCAGATATTTACAGTGGCCATAACTACAGCAGACCCAATGGCAAAATCTGAGCAGCTGGTGACACCATGCTGTGCACACGTAAGATCAGACTAAAACGTAGACGTTGACACAGCTTGTAACAGGCCACGGGGGCCAAGATGTCTGACACACAACATGGAGACAAGGTTGTAGTCGTGAACTGTGAATTTGCTGACATGGGGCCACAGCGCGTGTCTATGTCCACCTGAACCTGCTCCCGCGATGGACAGCATACCAGCCAGTCATCTAGATAGGGCAGAATTTTCATCTCCCTCTCCATTACAGGGGACAGAGCCGCCTGAATGCACCTGGAAAAAACCTTGGTGCCAGCGAGAGGCGAAAGGGGAGAACTTGCAAATGGATCAGACAGTTCCGGAAAGCAAACTTTGAGGGTTGTAAACCACTTGTTGGCTGACACTACTTTTAGAACATCTGCCATGCACAGCAATTTGAAAGGAAGTGTCTTTAAATAGTGGTTCAACCACCTTAGGTCTATGTTTGGACAGAAGCCTACATCCACTCTGGGAACAAGTAAGTAAACTGAACAAAACCCCTGGAAAAGCTCTGAACTCTCAACCACCTCTATAGCTCCTTTTGCTAAGAGGGAAGTTATTTCTGCCTGGAGAGTGGAAGCTTGAACTGAACTTTGTACAGGTGTCCACCTATGCCATGTACATGGAGATGGCCAGCACCTGAACTGTAATCGCTAGCCCCTGGACAAAGTGGAGAGGACCCTGCGATGGCATTTCCCAAGCAGCCAGTTGGGGAGCAGAGCACAGCCCGTGGAGGGTCCGTGACCCTCAGCGAGATGCATGACAAAGCTTTGTGCCAGCAGATGGGGGTGGGGGGGTTTGGGTAGGCACTGCTGTGAAGCTGGTAGCAGGCGATGAATGTCAGGACCTTGTTGAGGGCATTTTCTGTGTGCCCTCTGTGGAAAGGACAGTGCACATGGTTCAGGGCAACTCCTATGTTGCTGATGATGTGGAGGGGGACAGGAGTGTGAAGAGCAAGGCACACTCAACTGCTGCTGGTGTAACTCCGATACAAGTGTCTGGCAAACCAGGGCATCCTTAGCGGCTGGTCCGAACAAGTGACAAGAGACAAAAGGGAGGTTGTGCAGAGTAAGCTTACAAGTCTCTGGCAGGGGTGTCTGAGACAGCCAGACCTGCCTGCATGCATGTACAAGATAGGCCATAAACAGTGCTAACTCCTGAGAAAGGTAATGAGCCACCTCTCCCATGTCCAGAATCTTCCATCCCTAACGGTCACACTGCATCCTCCATTGCTAACAGAAGATTTGACATTGTGTTATCAATCAGGCCAAGGAGTGCAGCATGATTGTAGGCCTTAACAAGATTGTCGTTTGTGCTGAAGGCCTTGTTAGGACACTGGATCTCAGGGTGTACAGCCTCATATGGGGAAACCACCAGATGCCATGCAGTTGTCCACAGAGGGCATATGATCAAGGCCAAGGGAGGTAGCATCCTTCATGGTCCCCAAAGCCCTTTTGAGCGAGCTAACACCTGAATAGGTGGGCTGTGGAGGAGAAGGCAGAGGAGAATTCCACAACAAAGACATCACATCTTGGGATAAGTTTTGAAGCTAACTGAGTGCACACTTTAGCCTCAGTTCTAGCACAGAGCGAGCAAGGAGAGAGCGAAGTCATCTCTTAGCCTCAATGTGAGCATCAGAGTAAGGAGAGAATGCTCTTGTGACGCTTCGGCTGTAGGGAGAGACAGAATAATGGAATAACACTGCTCAGCACAGCTGGAATCCACTCGGTGCCGTTGGAGCTACCAAACTCCACTCGCTTTGGCCAGGAACGTGGCCCGCACTGCAAGGGAGAGACGGAGTAACCGAACAATTCCAATCAACGCAGCTACAGTTGTTTGTGCAAGTTGTGCTGTGAGGAAGAGAAAGATTCCCAGGTGACACAAACTCACTCACACCTATGGACACATTTGAGTTACCAATCCACTTACCAGCGTGTATTTTTGGACTGTGGGAGGAAACTGGAGCACCTAGAGGAAACCCATGCTGTATCATGTTTCAATAAGGAAAAAAATGAATGTGTGTGTGTATTTTACTTAGGATACCAATACAGAGTTAATAGTATCCAATAGTGAATAATTATTATTTTTTTGCTCAAATTAAAAACTAAACTAAATCTTTGTGGGTTTCTACACATTATAGACTTTTAAAAGTGATCATATAACTAATCAGTTTTTTTATACTATAGTGTATGCTAATAAATGACAGTACAGTACATGCTTTAAACTCACAAAAAATAAATTGGCCAGATCAGGTGGCATTCATGCTTTTAAACCATAGGAGACTTGACTTGGCTTGTGATGAGAGACTTGAACTTGGACTTGCCTTGCTTTTCCAGTGCATGGAATCATGTGGACTTGGTTTAGCACAGTTTGATGTATTGTTCCCTGGTCACTTGTCGTTCCCCTGAGAAAGGTAGACAGTGACATCACAAACCCCCATTTAATAGCGCAGCACCTACAGACATTACAGTTGTTTGGACCCGGTGATTCTGCTGTTTTCAGTGAGGATGACTGTGGTCAATCTTGTCACTTCATCATCAGCTTTTCGGTCAATGAACACTGTAAATGTCAGTAACAACTGACTGTCTGTAGGAGCTGTAGTTATATATAAACTACTGTCTAGTTTACATATAAACTAGAAATGAATATATATTAAGAATCAGATGGATTTAGGGTTTGAATATTTGAATGTCACATAAGAAAGCACAACTTCAAGTCAATCAAAGATTATGAGAAATAACACAAGGATTAATAGGATTCATGAAATAAACAGAAGCTGACCTCATATAATCAAGAAGTATTTTACAGTTGTATTAAAAAATATATATACCATTTTGACCACTATTAAGAGAATTAATAATTTTTCATTGTCACAAGCCTGTCAAACCATTTTGAGCAGCGCTGGGCCAATCTCTGTGCATCTGGAATATATGGTGCTTCTCAGTATAACGTTAATTTCTAAACTATGAAGAGTTTGTTCAACTTGATCAAATGACAAAAAGTCCATTCTCTGCAGAAGAGAACCAGGGCCATGTCCCAATAGGAAAAGGCTCAGAGATACCTTTATTATTAGTTCAATTGGGAGTGAATGGAGAGCTAATCTCAAACGATCTTCTCGCAGGGCTTCATCTTAATTCCTGTGGCACGCTTTTGAAGGCTATTTCTGGGGGCCTGGTACCTACTCTGCTTGCTTTGCACCAAGTGCAAGCAGGAACTAAAAAAGTATCCAGTCCCAGGTACCAGATTTTGAATTCACCATACTAGATGCTTTTCTAAACAATGAAACTCTTTAAAACCCAATTTTATGATGTGACTACAGAGTTAGGATTAGAATCCCTTAAGTGGCCAATGTGCTTGCACACAGAGGATTTTGATCTCTGCATTTAACCCAATCCATGCAGTGAAACACACTAGGGGCAGTGAGCACATATGCCCGGCGCGGTCGGCAGCCCTAGGCCTGGCACCCAGGGAACAATTGGGGATTAGGTGCACTTCACTCATGTACAGCCCTAGCCATGGCGCCCAGGGATGACTTTGTAAACATTCTCTGTATCAGATCGATACAGTTGCCCATGCTTGACAATGAATGACATTAAGATATTTACCCAAACGACTAGGAATAAATCGGTTATTATAATGTCTAAATGCCTACATGTATGTCTCCAATAATAAGGTTATCAATCAATTTGTACAGCCAAGTGCAGACTGCAAAAGGACACAGGGCTTTCAAATCCATGCATTACCAATGCTCCTGTGCTGTAATTCATAATTGACTCCATATTTCATTAGACAACAGTAGCACATTGTCTGTCAAGAAAGTTGTACTGCACATGACCTTGACATTTTCAAGTGCTGCTAGTCAAACTAAAGGAGAAAAATGACTGTGGAATAGACCTGTCTGCAAGAACATGGTGAAAAACTCCACAAATGTTTATTTGAGCTCTAACCTTGGTTCACGCTGCTACATCATCTATCACTCTACTCAAAAGTCCCTGCACACTTGCCATGGGTCAGTCCTCTATGACGTCTAGTGTTTTCTGTCAGTTCCATGATCCACAATTGCTTGAAATTAAGAAAAGTGCATGAATGCCCATGCCTCTGCCTTATATCATTTCACAGTTTAACTATATTGAATTGCACATGTGACAATGACTGACTACACAAACACTATTTAACTTCCAAGGTCTGTGGCCCATAAATTATATTTTTAAACTTGGATGCCAACAGAATGCATCAGATTTGTGCTATAATTTCTTCCAAAACAATTTAAGTGTTTAAAAGGCCTGCTTATTAATATTATTGGCAATGCATTCATTTACTTTTACTATTTAATTATTTATATTGTTCTTGATTAAGGGTAATACTAAATTACAAGAAAGCAGTGGATAGAGTAAGTGATGGTAAGATTAATGTGCTCAGAGGTCCATTCTCTGTGACAACACGATCTCATTACTTTAGTACGAGGTCAATTCTACCTTCAAACTCAACAATGGGACTTGAAAGGCAACTTTGAGTATGTTTCCAGCTTGTGACAACAACAAGATCATCGCTTCTTGGAAAGAACTGTGGTAGTTGTAAGTTTGAGGGTGATAAATTATGGGCAGTGGGTCAAAATATATAACAATGAGTGTAAACTCTTTTTGTCGTTTATGTTTTATCTTTCCTTTCCTCAGTGCTTCAGCTGGGAGGCCAAACACACTTTAATCACTCCATGTCACAGAGCATTCATGCACATTCACCAGAAGCAATGGTATAGAATAATTTCTCCCACAGTGTGATCAATACTTCCTCACGGGTCTTATTTTCAGACATGTGCAATGAAATCAAGCATGCAATTTCATACTATTAGACAATAAGCCCTAGACATCTAATCAAAAACAAACAACCTTATTACCCAGATATTAGCTGGACAGGTGCTATGTGAAATATTTGTCTTAGCGCATTCAGCTGAACAAACAGATTCAAGCTTCTATTGGCAGATCAGATGCTGGTCTAGGACCAGCTCCATACCTGCACTAATCTTTATGAGGAAGTGCTTAGGGCTAAACTGTTACACTTAGAGCCTGTCCTGAAAGCTTTCCTAATCCCTGCAGTTCTCTAAAGCCACATTTTGATTACATCATCAGCATGCAATGATAGAGGGGAAGAGGGCTTCAGGGCACTAGATTTAAGCCTTTAGCACAGACCTGTGCAATAGGCACTTAGGCTGGAGGGTGCTTAAATAACCCAAGCTATCTATATCCATGAAACAAATTTCTGCAAGTACAAATGGCCTAATATTGTAGCACGGAACATATCTATTAAAGATTGCCATCATACAAATGTACCATTTTTTCCAGTCACAGCAAGTAAAAATTTAATTTGATTTTAATTTTTCTCATACACACGTCCACTGCAGGTCATGGTTGTTGGTTACATTTTAAAAAGCTGAATAATTTGGGTGTCTTAATATGTTGAGAGAGAATTTTTTTAATGTTTTATGTTATTATTCAGCAACTTTTAAAATGTATTTATTCCAAGAAATATGTTGAAAGATTAAGGGCAGACAATTTGTTTGTGTAGTTTTCATAATTTAGATTTAAAGCATGAAAGCATGTTAATATTCATGGCAAAATACAGGGTGGGCCATTTATATGGATACACCATAATAAAATGGGAATGGTTTGTGATGTTAACTTCCTGTTTGTGGCATATTAATAATATGGGATTTCAAGATGGGTGGTGACCATGGTGGACATTTTGAAGTTGGCCATTCTGGATCCAACTTTTGTTTTTTTTTTTCAACGGGAAGAGGGTCATTTCAATGGGAAGAGGGTCATTTCAAAACAGTGGTGTGCTTGGTTTTAACGTAACTTTTTTCTTTCATATTCAAATTTCAAAAGTTCATAGAATTTCTCTGTTGTGCTATCACACATAACATAAAAACGATGTATAGCTACAACTGGGGTATTACTTGTATAATATTCCACCACACAACTGGCCAAATGGGTTTGTGAATTTTGAATTTCAAACTTTGATTTGTGAGTTTGTAGATCAGCTTAGAATTAAATTGAACCTACTCATGAATGTGGCCTCCACTCATTCGAAGTTGTTTACACATGCTCAAGATATTAGGGATTATGTACAGTAATGGGAATCACATTGACTACAGGCATCAATGACACCTTGAACATTTAAAACATAGCCCAATTCACGTGTCTATGTTGCAATAATATTCTCTGTAGCACAGTTTTAAAGTGACCAGTACAATGATCAGTGTAGTTTTGAGGTAAAAGTAGAATATTTATGAGGGTCACATTATGTTCAGCATGGGCAACAAGTCTTTGCTGCATCATCGTCTCCCTAAAGTCATAGTAAAATCTACTTTTATCACCAAAATTGTGGTTTACAGTTGTTTCAGCTCCTTCAATAAACATTAAGAATGTTTCCATAATCTCATTGCAGCACCATGAGTACTACTCATACATAAATTACTTAGAACATTCAATCACACAGAGCACAGTGCAAATGCAAAAGTTACAGATTACTAGAATATAGTACTCTAAATATCAGTGCATTTGTAAACTGTAAACAGCTCTCATGTTAGTTTAGAGAGAATAATTATTGAAGAGCATGTCTTTATAAATATCCCACTATCCAGATTTGGGTCTACAAATGATGAATGTATATATCAAAATCTATAGATTAAAAAGTACTGTAATGATCATTGTATTTGTACAAAATCACTGTATACTGAAGTACCAAGTGCTCACAAACCAAACAGTGTTTTTATAAAACGTCCCTCAGCACTGACCTAGTCAAATACAGAATAGGATAACATTATTTTATACATACATACATACATACATACATGCATATATATGTCTGACTGCAGACCTTCACAACAGGTCACATTCCTTGAAGCAATGGTGGAATATCTAATTATGTTCTTGTTAAAAGGAAGCCACAATTATAACAACAATTAACTAATGGCAGTTATTTGAGATGAGGGCAATTATTTATGCAGCAATTAACTGTCAGCTAAAATTCCATGACCGTGGTAGTCTTTAGGTATAGACTGCAAAAAATGTAATATTTAAATAAATATTTAATTTAAAATTTTAATTAAAAAGTTAAATAATTTATTTACCAGGATGTCTGACTCTGGATGATCCGTAACTGTGATATTTCTTGAAGCAAATGGAGGGTCAGCATTTATCTAGTGAGGAAAGGACATAACACAATCCTTATAGAGTATGTCAGCATGACTGCTGCAAAAATATCAGGTAGAAGTAATCCTAAATAAAACCATGCAAAAAGTTAACGCTCATGGCGTTTGAGTATAAATACACGAAACAAAATCATGTTCTTAAACCAGCCATTAGTCAGGTACACACATACACAAACAAGTAATTCTAAATGAAACCATGCAAATTTTAACAATCACACATTTTGTCTAAATATACACTATAAACAATACCATGTTTAACCCTTACAAACCCAACCATGTTCTCACACACCAGCCAGTAGTCAGCTACACACATACACCACTTGGCGGATTTAGACAAATACTAGACACAGTTTAAGCACAGAAAATATCCTTCGGCTTTACAGGAATACCTGTCAATATGAATCAGAGATCTTCTCTGAGAATGTTGTAACCGGAACCTTGTCTTCTGACATCTACAGAGATGAACTTAACATTTGTCACAACACTTAAATTAACATTTACTTCAGTAGTAGTCTTGGTTTGCTAGTAACAGGAAACCAATGAACAAAATGTTTAAATTATACTAGACATTAATAAATGAGGGATGCTCAAATGCATGAACGTTAACTGACCAATGCACTGTTTCAGTGCATTGACCAACTCTGTTTACTGTCTATATGCTCCTCCTGGGCAACATCATCAGGAAACATGGGATTTCACTCTTATGCAGATAACCCAGCTTTATTTCAAAACAGATCCCATCTCCACCCCAGCCACACCATCAGTGCTTACTGCATGCCTGGACGAGACAAAGGCATGAATGTCTGAGAAGTTTTTTCAGTTAAACATCGGCAAAACAGATGTCATTCTCAACGATACTCCACATTAGATCCAAACATCTTCCATTAGTAATATTTCTGTCTCTGACCACACCATTCCCCTCTCTTCTTCTGTCACAAATCTAGGTGTCAAACCTGACTCACATTTATCATTTGACAATCACATTCGCCATCTCTCCAAAGTGTCCTTCCTCCATCACAAAAATATAGCAAAACTCCACACTTCCCTCTCCCAACCGGACGCTGAAAAACTGGTCCATGTCTCTTCCAGGCTGGACTATTGCAAAGCCCTCCGTGCTGGGACTTCCAGCAGGAGCCTGCAGAAGCTTCAGCAGATTCAGAACTGTGCTGTCAGGTTCCTGATGAGGAGGCGCAAGTATGATCACATCACACCTGTTTTACAAACTCTACACTGGCCACCCATCCACTGCAGAATCCAATACAAACGGTGTCTTCTCACTTACCAATGTCTCCATGGAAACACCCCTCTCTACCTCAAAAAGCTCTTTACCCCGCAAGACCTCAAGACATCTCTGTTCAACCAAAACTTACTGCCTTCAAAAGCCCTGGACCACACTCCGCACTATGGGAGACAGGGTTTTCAGGCTGTTGCCGAATGTAAAAAGTAAGTCTCAAAATCCAAAAACCCATGAGAGGAAATTAACAAAGACACGTCACGGAAAACACGTGAGTGACTTGATCCACAAACGCAGATTCTACATTTTACAAATATATTTTCGATTAGAGACTTTGACTTTACAAATATTTGCAATGTAAATTAAACAAATGTTTTTATTTTCACATAAAATTGTGATATATCTATGAAAACCAAAAACATGTATTTATGAATGTAAAATTCATAAATGTATGAATGTAAGTATGAATGTATGTAAGAATGTATTTGTAAAAATTGCAGACTGTGAGACTACATTGGAATCAATTCATTTGTGAAACATATTTGTGACTTCTATTTAATTGGTGGATTAACATTTATGCATTTGTAAAGTAATTTGAGAAAAAAATTCTCTCCATAGTTATACCTTTATTTTATATTTTGACATGTCAATTAAGCATTTATGTTATGTTTTGCTGATCAGTTCCCAAAGAAATAATACTACACGTATGGTTCTTTGGGTTGAGCCTCTTCCGCCTTTCAGTCATGCTGCTCTAACAAAAGAAAAGTTAATGGGACAAATCAATCTTATACTTTCACAGTATACATATTATAGTGTTATTCATTCATTCATTATCTGTAACCGCTTATCCAGTTCAGGGTTGCGGTGGGTCCAGAGCCTACCTGGAATCATTGGGCGCAAGGCGGGAATACACCCTGGAGGGGGCGCCAGTCCTTCACAGGGCAACACAGACACACACACACATTCACTCACACACCTACGGACACTTTTTGAGTCGCCAATCCACCTACCAACGTGTGTTTTTGGACTGTGGGAGGAAACCGGAGCACCCGGAGGAATCCCACGCGGACACAGGGAGAACACACCAACTCCGCACAGACAGTCACCCGGAACGGCAATCGAACCCACAACACCGTGCTGCCCTTATTATAGTGTTATATGAAACTGAAAATTAATTGATGAAAGACTGTTTTACATGCAACAATACATGGAGAACAAAATTTTGGTGGTATATAACTGTAAAGTTATTTTTTAAAGTGTCAGCACAGCCCTCTAATAATAGGCTATTTCATCTTTCCCAGGCACTACATCGGCGCTGCCCTCGTCAATGTTTTAAATCAGAAACACACCTTTCGCCCTGACTTCTTTAGACAGCCACAACCGCTCTGTTTATTTAATCTATGTCACAAAAAAAATGTCATGTTTCACCATCCAACCATGCAAAAGTGTCCGAATATACCAATTTTTAATGAGGAAAACGTGCCGTTTCATCTTTCATCGCACTGGCGATATTCCCCCAGGCCTGTAAACTCACCTCCCCGATTCGAGGTAAAACAGCCCAAATGTCCATTTTTTTCAAGGTAAAACAAACCCACTTGCCTTCATTTAAAGATTAAATCAGACTCAATTGCCCCAAGTTCAAAATGAAAAGAGCTCCACTTAGCCCAGTTTAGTGAAAGCAATATAGGCACAGCTCGGCCAACGCAGAAGAAAAAGGTTAAACTAAGCTAGTAATTATTTAAAAGTATGACTGAGGAGCACTTTAATTCCTTCTATCATTCATTCATTATCTGTAAGTGCTTATCCAATTCAGGGTTGCGGTGGGTCCAGAGCCTACCTGGAATCATTGGGCGTAAGGCAGGAATACACCCTGGAGGGGGCGCCCTTCACAGGGCAACACAAACTCACACGTTCACTCACACCTACAGACACTTTTGAGTCGCCAATCCACCTGCAACGTGTGTTTTTGGACTGCGGGAGGAAACTGGAGCACCCTGAGGAAACCCACGCGGACACAGGGAGAACACACCAACTCCTCACAGACAGTCACCCGGAGCGGGAATTGAACCCACAACCTCCAGGTTCCTGGAGCTGTGTGACTGCAACACTACCTGCTGCGTCACCGTGCCGCCCCTCGTTCTATCATGTCTGTTGTAATTCAGATTCAGATTCAGATTCGAGTTTTGTACACCTGATCCCTGAGTTTTGCGAGCATTTTTGGCACCAACCTCTCGCGTGGGCAGGTTTTCTCAGTGGTGCCTTCCTATTGGCTAATGAGTTTTTGAGTGACAACTCTGTGCACTGGACGTTGTTCCGACTCAGGCAGCAAGTGTGTGTTATTAGGCTTTGGGACTCCGCATGTGCTAAATATCACACATAATGAACGTTAAATAGCTCTCATATTTAATTAATTTCCCCTTTCCTAATATTTAAACATATAGTTACATTTTTTTGCTGAAACTGCATACTATTAGAACATTTTGACATTTTTTGTCACTCCACCTGTTCTTGTTTATTAATACTAATAATATTTATTATTATAATCATTATTACTGATTGTTAATAATGATGAATGCTTTTTTAATTAATTATTCGCATTTCCTCACAAAATACAAAGATGACAACTTTATTAAATTTGCATTCATTAAAGGTTAAGGAACATCTCTCACACTCCTTATGGTCTGTCAGGTTTCTCTTTTCTCTGACACCATGTAACACAAAATGCCTATATGAAATTTGTTAAAAACAGACTAACTCTGATCATCAAAATAAAATTTGAGCATTTGAATCATAACAGTCGTTATGGAATAGGTTCAATATGTTAGTACTCCGGATTCTGAACAGGAGCTCAAGCACTCATATAAAAATATTTTACGAATAAACAGAAATAAATGCTCATTTATTCTGTTTCATTCTGAGTAAACACAGACATGGCTGTGCATTTACCTTAGATCAGTTTAACAGGTGTAATATCATGTGGGATGCAGTTGGTGAAATACAACTTGTTTAGAAACAATATCATCAAAAGTTCAAAAGCTATTAAAATTTATTCTCAAAAACACATCGCCATGGATCATTAATGGTTAAATTGACCAAAAATAAGAGGTTATTGAAAAAGAAATCTAAATATGAAACCAACTTTACCAGAGTCACAGACTCTGCGTTACCCTTGTTTAAGGCTACTGACAGGCACTGACAGTTCTGATGGCAGTTGGCTTAATAAATGTCTGACAACAGAAATGTTTTATTTGATTGACTAGATTCGAAAAGGATTTACAAGTGCGTACTGGTCCCCCGGCCTCTGCATTCCTTATTTTAATTAAGTTGGCAACCCTACGCACACGACGTATGCGGAGTTTCTTGACGGCGAGTGTCATTTCAAGCCAAAAAAAAAAAAAAGAAAAATGTTAATTGAATGCCTGTTACAATCATTAATGAACCAAACTGAAAACGCCCCCGATGCACTAGTTGAAATAGCATTATGCTAGCAGAGGAAACCTGATTAATGATGTATGTTTAAGTAAACCTGCTGAAAATACCAGTTAAAATGTTCATGCATTCAAACACCAAAAAATAAACTGCTTCTTGACCTATTCTAACACCATGTCGTGTTCTTGGTTCTTTATATGAACGTGGGTGAATTGCAAGACAACTTGAGGTTGCTTTTAACGAGCCAGTACTTTATTCCCCGAACTTGGACTTCCTCACCCTTTCACTCCCAGCTTCCCATAGACAATTTCCCCACAACCCCTGGGCGGGGCTATAACAGCACACACACACACACACACACACACACACACACACACACACACATAATTAGAATAATCCTCAAATAATTATATATATATATATATATATATATATATATATATATATATATATATATATATATATATATATATACTAATTATTTCAGAATTATTTTAAGCGAATTTATTTCATGCTGTTTAAATAAATCTTATAATATAATATAGTTTCATATATAGAGCCTTAGATACCACAGTGTCTTTGGATTTGGATATTACTACTTTAAAATACTGAATTAATAATTTGGTGTCAAATTTACGCTTAGCGAATGCTGCTGCTTTAGGACTTTTATTGTGCGACTTAGGACGATAGCGGAGACGGTTATGTGTACAAAATAAAAGTCCAAAACAAACGGTAGTGATTTATAAATTTCGTTTATTTTTTTTATTTTGAGTGCGTGTGTGTGTGTGTGTGTTTATGTATGTATGTATGCATGCGCGAGCGTGCGTGTGTGTTTGTTTTCGTTCGTGTTCTTCTGTGTTTTTTGGAGAGTTGTGGCACGCCCACCTGAGCCTTCCCTGCTGACCACAGGCACATGACTCTTCTCGGTGTTTACCTGCGGCTCTACGCCTCACTTCGACATGGAGCTGTGTACTCTGTCCATCGCCCTCAGAGTGTGATATTTTTAGCTTTTATGTATTAAAACTTTAAACGATCTTTAAACGAAGCTTTGAGCGAACTCAGCGGCGCGGAGAAGCTGAACATTAGCCCTGTATTTAGACCAAGGACTGTGTCAAAACACTGCCGAAACCCAGGAGAACGCTCAAAGGTGACTTAACAATATCTACGACGCGTGCTCAGCTCTGGAAACTGTAGTCGTTATGTTTAAAGACGCTTTAGAGTTGTTATAACTGCTGTCAAAAGTCTGCCTAACGGCTGGCTATAAATTTAGCCTTCAAGCTAAGCTGCATTTGTTTTATTCAAGTTCATATAACATGGACATATGGATATAAATGTGGACAGAAAAAACGAGGAAATCAGCAATGAAAGCTCACCAGATAGAAGCTATTATATTCGTTGTCACTGTGCCTGTCAGCCCTTTAACAAACTCATTACTGTTGATTATCATTTTAACATGCCGTCTAAGGAAACGCACATTAACTTTTCAAAATGGTGAGCGATTAATGAAAGTTTTAACAGTGATTTCTAACAGTATGTAAATGAGTTGAATTAACAAGGCTGAGGTTTAGCACAGAATTATCAAAATACACAAGAAAGTGGTTCCCTAGCGTTCATGGAAAGAGTACATTAGTTGATATTATGTTATTTATTTACAGGGTAAATAATTTTTTAATGAATAAAACATGTTCTGTCTATAATATAGGTATCAGAGTGACATATTGAAGCTGATCCCTGTTTAATGTGTGGCCTGTGAATTGTTTCATATGGTCATTCTAGATGTAACAGGCTGTATAAATAGTGACAACTGAAATGTAAATGAATTTTTTTTATTATTATTTATTTATTTATTTATTTAGTTCTGCTGTGGTAATGATAGGGTGTTGGGTCAGGTGGATTAGAATGTCTATAGGCAGTATGTGAGAAGAGCATGTCTGTGCAAATATATATATATATATATATATATATATATATATATATATATATACACACACACATATATATACACACTGCTAAAAATAAATAAATAAATAAAGGGAACACTTAAGCAACACAATGTAACTCCAAGTCAATCACACTTCTGTGAAATCAACCTGTCCAGTTAGGAAGCAACACTGATTGTGAATCAATTTCATATGCTTTTGTGCAAATGGAACAGACATCAGGTAGAAATGAGAGGCAATTAGCAAGACAACCCCTATAAAGGAGTGGTTCTGCAGGTGGTGACCACAGACTTTCTCTGTTCTCATCCTTTCTGGCTGCTCTCACCCAGAGAGGTAGCATGAGGCGGTATCTACAACTGACAGAAGTTGCTCAGGTAATGCAGCTCATCCAGGATGGCACATCAGTGTGAGCTGTGGCAAGAAGGTTTACTGTGTTTGCCAACATGTCCAGAGCATGGAGATACCAGGAGATGTGGAGGGGGCCATAGGAGGGCAACAACAGCAGCAGGACTGCTACCTCCTCCTTTGTGCAAGGAGGAACAGGAGGAACTGTGCCAGAGCCCTGCATAAAAGGCCCTTAATATCCATGTTTCTGCGCAAAATGGCAGAAACAGACTCCATAAGGGAGGTTTAAGGGCCCGACGTCCACAAGTGGGGCGTGCGCTTACAGCCCAACACCATGCAGGAGGATCGGTATTTTCAAGAGAACACCAAGATTGGCAGATTCACCATTGGTGCCCTGTGCTCTTCACAGATTAGAGCAGGTTCACACTGAGCACATGTGAAAGAATCTGGTGATGCCATGGAGAATGTTCTTCTGCCTGCAACATCCTCCAGCATGACCAGTTTGGCAGTAGGTCAGTAATGGTCTGGGGAGGCATTTCCTCCATGTGCTAGCCAGAAGTACCCTGACTGCCATTAGGTACTGGGATGAGATCCTCAGACCCATTGTGAGACCAAATACTGGTGCAGTGGGACCTGGGTTCATTGTGATGCATGACAATGTTATGCCTCATGTGACTGAAGTGTGTCAGCAGTTCATGCATGATGAAAACATTGAGGCTATGCCCATTCCTCAGATCTGAATCCAATTGAGTACAATTGGGACATCATCCACCAATGCCATGTTGCACCACCGACTGTCCAGCAGTTGGCTGATGCTTTAATCCAGATCTGGGAGGAGATCCCTCAGGAGAACATCCGCCGCCTCATCAGGAGCATGCCCAGGCATTGTAGGGAGGTCATACAGCACACGGAGGCCACACACACTACTGAGCTTCATTTTAACTTGTCTTGAGGAATTTCCATAGAAGTTGGATCAGCCTGGAATTTGATTTTCCACTTTTATTCTGAGTATGAGTCCAAATCCAGACCTGGGATAATAATTTTGGGATAATAATTTACAACGGTCATTTTTATGATATTTTGTTCTCAATGCATTCCGCTATGTAATGAATAAAGATTTTCAACTGGAATAATTCATTCACTGAGATCTAGAATATGTTATTTTAGTGTTCCCTTTATTTTTTTGAGCAGTGTATATTGAGCATGCTTAATTGCTTAAATACAGCTTAAAGGACACCTATACTAATCACACATAGTTGGACCTGGCAGAAAGTGTTTGCTCTAATTTAATGGGTCTAGACAATATTACAAAAATAACACACTTTACTTTACTAGATATAAAATATGAATTGTGATATTTGTTCTTTTATGACTTGTATTATCAAGCAGCCCCATTTTTGTCCACAAAACTGATGGTGCCAATGATGTGATAGAAAATTGAGTTCCATAATTTATCACAATAATTTTAATATGTAGCCATGTTGCACAACCGTAAATTATTACATTTTTATTTTTGTATGTATCCAACTTAGGAAACCACAGATGCAACCCTGAATTACATCCCCTTCTTTTGCAATGGGGATCATTGAAGAGACTGATGTGGAACGTGAGTACCACTATCATTAACTTATCTTCAGCAAATGTCACTTAGTAATTACCTGTGTCATGGTAGTCGGTATTTTGGCAATAGAATTTGCCTCCTAATGCCTAGGAACCATGAATTCCCATTTGAGCGAGTTCATTTTAATAGGCGAGTTTGTGATTTCACTGATAACCAAGATAAAATCTGCATGTCATTGTTATTTACATTAGAAATGGCATAAAATATAATCCAGAACTTATAGGTTCATATTTTTCTGAAGGTTTTCAGTCCTATTCACTTATGGTGACACATGTACCTCAAAACTTAGAGATGAAACCAGAAACAGGCCAAGTCATACTTTCCTGTCTGGAACCAAAAATAAATATTATTTGAGCTGATTCAATTCCTACACTTATCACACAATGTGTTCTTGTAATAATCATGGATACATGACAGGAACTGGAACACCTAATTATCTTAGTTCATGAGTTATTTTAACATTAAGCATTTATAATCTGGCACAGAATCACATATATTTATTAAGGTTTCCATTCATCTGGGTATTTTAATTTTCTAGTTGCAGCACCACAGACTCATTTTATCTCAGGTGCAGGATCCTTGTGGAATATTTATCAAAACATGGATTAAGTGTAACCTAAATTGGAGAAAATTCCAATTCCAACTGCTTCGGCAGTGGCTATTCACTATTGAAAGTCTGTTCTTGTGTAGGTTAGGCATAATCTAAATCTGGGAAAGCAACCCACAGAGCTTAGGACTGAAGCAGGTTTTGTGCCACAGGCCAGCATTATTCTTTCCTTCACCTTGCGAAACAAATAAGTTTGTTAAACAGTTGTAATGATTTCCCTATCTCTGTGAGTTATTTGTTTTTAAAGCATTTCCCCGAAAAAGAATTGAATGTTACAACTGCCACTGAAGCGGTAACACATGGACATAAATTAATTGCTGGAGGTCTTGTTGAATTAATAGCTGGTGGTCTTGTAAGAGGTATTGAATACAGAGTATGTGTGCATGTCAGATATTCAGATAACGTTTGTAGTTAATGTCTTTCTTTATGTAGTATGCTTTAAAGAGCACTTTTATCTATAATATTTTAGCCGGCTGTGGATCACAGTTAAATGCTTAAGTGCTTTAGCCCTCTAGTGAGAAGACTGCTTCTTCACTCTTTTTAGAACTGTTTAAAAAGCAGAACATATTGTGACTATATATTTTGGGTGTAAGTCACAATTATACAGCACATTACTGATGGTGGTCACATGGCCTGTTGTCAGGAACCCTGAGAAGGAACTAACATGCCATTGAAATTCAGAGCGTTCTTGGCTTAGCAGTCAGAGGAATTGCTACATGGCAGCTTTTGGCATCTTAGACATAATACTGCTTGGTATATATATATAATTTTTTTGCATATTTAAGTAAGAATATTGTCTTCTACAGTCTTCATGGGTAACATTTATTTGCTTACATGTGCACCTTAACTGCCAACTCATCATAATATATTTAAACATATTTTTAGCATTAAACACTTGTGGATCTTATGGGGATGCTTTAATCTTGATGTTTAGCCTGGTCTTTTTCCTGCAAGTTCACACTTTGTGGTGTGTATGTTTTCAATCAGAGGTGACCCTGGCCCTACTGGATGCAGCCAATGACAAGGATGTGGGTGTGCAGGAGCAGGTCCGAAAATCCATCCTGACTTTGGGGAACCAGCAGCCAGATAAAGTGCTTGCCATTTGTCAAGACTACCTGGTTAAACATTCCAAGGTTGGATGACTTTAATGACTTGTGTATTCATAATTAAAAGCTGGGTTTGAGTTTTAAATTCAAGGATATTATTAGGGCTTGCTGCAGCAGAATATTCTTACTACTCCTTTCCACCTTTCCTCCAATATTGATGTAGTCATTAGAACGGGAGATTTAATTAAAATAATTGTATGTTTGCATTGTATGCTGAATAATTGTATGTATTTACATTTAATTGGACATGAAATTAAAAAAAATGTTCTGAGCATTATTAGTACATTGATTTCAGGATCTACCCAATCAACTACCAACACACAGTGTGAAATAAAGCAATGTAGTCAGTTTTATTTTTCCTGGCTAAATCTGAAAACAGATACATTGAGAAGTTCTGATTTTTTGCCGTGTGTTACGTAGATGTCAGGATGCAAAGACAAGGTTAAACAGGAGCAAAACAAACACAGTGAGCATAGAGAGATTAATGTGCTGATTAAATGTTGTGAAATTTAGAACAGAGAAGAAATCAAGTGAAAATTACTATAAAACAGTGGTTCTGCTCCTTTTTAATCTCTGCTGGACTTGCATCCTGAATTTAGCTGTGATTGATACTCATTTACGAGTGTGTGTTGCCGGCGCTAGCCATTTGAGTGTCCTAAGCACAAATGCTTTTTGTGGTGCCTCATATTCTGAAAACAGTTGCAAATAAGTAAGAGCAGAAATTAAAATCTTGATAAAACATGAAACTAATCTTGAATCAACAATGGCACCAAACATTAAAACAAAAATATTTTCTTGTTTTCCCTTTTGAAGTTGTGGTTTAAGAAAACTCATCATCTGCTGCATGCTTAACTCTCACAAACTTGTCCATCTAGGCTCCGGACTCTAAGCAGTTACGGACAATGAATGAGTGATTCTCATTTAAAATCAAATTTACAGAATCGGGTCATTTTGAACAGAGCTTCTATAACCTGACTGCCCTACTATGAGCCTTTTCATGGACAGAGTCTATCATTTCCTTCTTTCACTGATGTGACTCAGCATGTGATCCCTCTGATGGTGTGACTGATGTTTTACATCACATTAAGCAACATTCTTTGTTCTGTTTTTATTGCGTGATATCACATGGACTGATCTGGCTTGCAATGTTTGTGCATCTGCTATTTCGATCATATGGCTAGCCTGCTCTTCTTTCACTGAGAAAATGGTGTAGGCTGGATTGATAAATATTTTGCCACTCTCACCTAGATTTTATAGGATGGTAGTTAACGGGGAAAAAAGCTAAATCCAATTTTCCATATCAAAGTTTACTTTTCAAACTTTACAAATCATGAAAACTATGTTTAGGTTTTGTGATATAGAAAGTCAACAATGCTAATCTTGGGAACATATGATGTCAGATTCTGACATCCTTGGAAAGCTCAGTGTGCTTGATGGAAAATAATAAACCCAGATCTGTTATGTCAGCTAACAGTAGGACTATGCCATATAATATAATATAAATAATTGAGTTAATATCATCATAATTTTTATTCAGCATTGTTATAATTGTGATATTCTGACTTGTTAACATCTTGACTCAGCATAACAACTATTCTGTATTTGTTTTGTTATTTACTGGGAAGCTTTAAGGTTACATTTTGTATACATGTTTACAATTGCTGTTGTTATGCACACTCTAAATTTTCTGAACTTTTGTTGTATGGTCGACTTATATGCTATATTATTTATTTTAAACAAAATCGGAATCTTGGTAAGTTGCTGTTCTTTATAAAATAAGTAAATCTTTACAGATATGGTTTTTGTCACTTCTGTTTGAAAATGTTATGTTTGCATTAAAAAATCTTTTAATACATATAACCATTTTATACAATTAATATATATTTAATGTAATAAAATTTATATTAGTATAAAATGTATTTTGTTTCAATAGAGTGTTCTTGAAATTAATAAAAGTATTTTTTTGTGTGTTCTGACATATTGCCAAGAATATCATTGTTGCCAAAACACCCTGAAATATTGTGATATTATTTTAGGGTCATATCACCCACCCCTAGCTAACAGACATCTATATTGTGAAGGAGGTCCATTCAGTTGTTTTGTGTTGGACCTTTGGCTGCAGTATCACCAGGGATCATCTTGCTGATTCTCTAATTATAGGAACAGCACTTAGAATGGTGTATTATGCGAAGCCCTATTTTATGCTATGGTCCTTATTTTAGTTGACCATTTTGTGGGATATTTTCTGAGAATTTTATATTTGAACAGTTTTCTCTTTCAGGTTTAACAGGAGTCTCTCTTTTGTGTAGCTTGTAGCTGGGCACAGAGTGGTAGTTCTGCAGACCATAGAGCTGGTGGTAAAAAGCAAAACTGATGACATCAGTTACCCCAAAATAAAGAGCATCATAACGTTAGCCTCAGATGAGATGACAAGATCTAAGGTAATTGTTCTTTTTAAGAATTGTTGCTGTCCAAGGAAAACCATGTATCTTCATTTACTACATTATTTGAGCACAGCAGCTATTCTTCATATTGTGTGGAAAATTTCTGTTGTGTGGATCAATAGAAATGCTCCAAAATTACTTGGAAAATTATCTTATGAATTTGCCATTTTTGAGATGCATGTTTGTCTTTGGACAGCGAAGCAACTAAATAGTTTATAGTAATTCTTAATTTCTTTAAAATGTTTTTAGAAAAATATTGTATTTCATGAAGTCATTATTACTTCTTTCTTCTGTATAGGAAGTTGCTGCTGACTGGCAACAAGCAGCCAGTAATATTTTGGTTGCTGTAGGAAACAAATACATCAATGACATCATGGAGGAGATCCTCAGCAAGTTCCAGCCAGGGGTTCTACCTCACTTTTTTGTGGTGCAAACATTAGCCAGTCTCTCTGAATCTAATGGTAACTATTTTTCCGTGGAAATTGTCTGTTTGATCCAGAATGTATTTAGACGAAAAAAAAAACCAAACAAACACAAAAACTTGTACTGAAATGCAGTTAAATATATTATCCAAGCTCTGATACACATCCTTTAAGTGTTTATACTTGTTATAATCACTGTATATGTGGTAACATAAGCTGGATTTATGTTATTTGTTGGGTTTGCACTTTCTATGAGAGAAGCCCCCAATGCTGAATATTTAACACATTGAATAAATATTTGTTTTTAGCCTACCAGTCAGTTAGTGAAACCTGTGTTTCTGTTCCTTTCTCAGACTGATGATTATCATACTATAGTGTTATTTATATATATTTATTTGCCCAATTTATTTATCTTTTTTTTTTTATAGTTTCACTTATTTAAAATTTTCTTTCTCACAAGGACTAAGTTAATTTCTTGTTTGCATTTACAGTCTATGGTATGGTGCCGTTCCTCAGTGCAATCTTGGGAACTATGTTGCCAATGTTGAGCATAGCCAGGCAGGACAACATGAAGTTGGTCTTCTCCACTGGTAAGCTTGCCATTAATTCTATACCTTATATATTATTTCCTTAAAGTTTTGAAATGAGAATCAACTTAGATTTGAGAAAATGAATGTGTAGTTAGAATTTACTGCAGGCCCTTGGTTGATTCAGCCATTCTGGCTGAGTGTTATTTTTTATGTAATGTTTTAATTACTACGTTTGTATGTTTAAGTGAGCTGTTAATAAAAACTGCCCGTTTTTGTGTACTTTTAGCTCTTTATCGCTTTAGTGAGAGCATTCTTGAGTACCTAGCCAACTTGGACAAAGCCCCAGACCCCACTGTTCGCAAGGACACCTTCTCCAGTGAAATCTATGCCGCCTATGACATACTCTTCAACAGCTGGCTACAGAACAGAGAACCCAAGGTACACTGAATGAGACAAAGCAGGGAGCCAATTAAAACTAACTCAGTTTGCTAGTCAAAGAGAGCCTGTTAGCAAAAGATGGCATGACACTTCAGGCTAGCCCTGTTTTTTCAGTCTGATAGTAAAGTCAGGCTGTCGAATGTATGTTAAAGATTTGAAGTGATTTAAATTTTTAAAGGAAGCAGTAGCTGAAGTCTGTATCCACAGCCAGAATAAGCAAATTTTAGTAGCTGTAGAAGAAGTAATGCAGATGCCACTGCTTTACTATAAAAGGAGGACAAAAAAGGCATTTTTATCTAGTATTGTTTTTTGTTTTATTAATCATGCACTCTGTTCTTAGCGAAATGTTCTATTTGCTTACTCAACAAGTCAGTCCCAGAGCTTACTATCAATAAGGCGGCATTGTAATAAGTATAAGCCAGATTCTGGGAACCCAGTGTGCTGCACATTTTTATGTTTGTCTTCCTTATTTGGTTTTCTGTTACTCCTGTAAGCACACTTTGGAAGAGCTTGGGAATTAGTGAACACGTTGAATCAGGTGTGTTTTGTTTGGGAAGACACTAAAAGATACACAGCATGAACAGGTTTAGAAGGGATCTTGGTTCATTCTGCAGCACTTCAGAGCTGCCGATTTAAGAGGCGAGACCAAATTTACGAACATACTTTGACTGGTTTAAGTCCAATGTAAACTGTTCTTTTGTTTCATGTGATGACTCACTCTGAGTATGTGGATTTTTTTCCTTTGTGTGTGTGTGTGTGTGTATGCTAATATTGCAGTTGCGTCTGACTGTAGCAGAGGCTCTGGGTTCAATGAGTCACCTGATGGCCCATGATAAACTGGAGGAACAGCTGCCCAAACTCATCCCCGCAATTCTTGGCCTGTACAAGAAAAACCCTGAACACTACATCATCAGCAAGGTGTTGCTCCTCATGACCTCATTAAACTGATGAGTACTCATTCTAAAATGATACACCACTCACATAACATCTGCTCAGCAGGATGGCATTGAAAAGACTAATAACTTTTACAGAAGCTGATATTAAAAAAATAAATAAAATTAATAATGTGCAACCATAAAAAAGCCAGCCAGAAAAGAAACAAAACACAAAAAATAGGATTGCAAACAAAGATTTTTATTATTGATTTATTTTTGCTGAATAGGAAATCAGTTAAGTACTGCTATTATTGGAATATTATTTTTGTTATTATGTATGTCTGTACAGTTAGTGTGGGTGTGTGTACATGTTAACAAATCGTATGTGTTACAGAGCCTTTGCCAGGTGTTGGATGCCTCTGTGAATATGGGAAGCAGAGTGCTTGAGACTCAGATGGACAACCTTCTTTCTGTTTTGCACCAGCAGGTAAAGCCTTTGTTTTTCCCCACTAATTCTCATTCTCTCTCTCTCTCTCTCAAAAAAAACAAAAAAAAAACCTGACTATAACTCTTGCAAGTTCTTTGCTCTACAGTGTTACTATTATAGAACAGGTTTTTCCTGTTTCCTGTCATATTACAGATGAAAAAAAGGGAATTTTACCTTCTTAAATTAAAGTCAACAATAGAGAGATTGTTGCATTTTGCATTTGCAACAGATATTCATCTGTTTTTATTCCTGATATACTCTTTTAGGTGTGTTCACCTGTGGACTTTAACAACCTTCCAACAGTGAAAAATCACAATGAAGTACTTAGATGCTTCACCATACTTGGTATGATTTATCTATAATAATTTTATGGAAATATAGTACTGTGCAAATGTTGGAGACCACCATTGATTTGTTTAATGTCCATTTAAATCCACTATAAGAAAATGTGTATATACTTCCTAACATCAAGAATGAGTCCTGCTTTCATTTTTTCAGATAACTTCAGATAATCAGACTGAAACTGTTAAAGGAAAATAAACAACTTTGGTTACAAATAGATTTCTGTGGTAATTTAAACAGTAACTAAAAACTTACAGACAAGGTGCACTTCAGCCATATACAAACAACGATTGTTTTTCTCCTCAAACATATCATTCCGCCTTAAAAGACACAGAGATTCCGAACGTAAACAAACAAATGGAACTGCAGTTCCCCACAATCATAGACATCCATCCATCCATTATCTGTAACCGCTTATCCAATTTAGGGTCGCGGGGGGTCCAGAGCCTACCTGGAATCATCGGGCGCAAGGCGGGAATACACCCTGGAGGGGACGCCAGTCCTTCACAGGGCAACACAGACACACACACATTCACACCTACGGACACTTTCGAGTCACCAATCCACCTGCAACGTGTGTTTTTGGACTGTGGGAGGAAACCGGAGTACCCGGAGGAAACCCACGCGGACACGGGGAGAACACACCAACTCCTCACAGACAGTCACCCGGAGCGGGAGGCCCCTGGAGCTGTGTGACTGCGACACTACCTGCTGCGCCACCGTGCCGCCCCACAATCATAGACATTCCCTTTACAATGTCTTCTACTTAAAGACTGAAAAATGGTCTCTGACTTTCAGCAGAATTAAATGATCTGTTATACCTATTGTACTTTTCTATTGTACTTTTACATGAATTGTTTTAACATAAGGCAAATTAATACTATTTTTCACTCAATAGGTCTAGTTTTAGTTTGATGATTAGGAATGTGGTGATTAGAATGTGAATACGTAAACACTTTTATTCTGATTCTTCGTGATGAGGGTTCAGTGGGTGTTCATAGTCAGATGCCTTGTGTAATGCCTCAGTCGTGGTGAAAGGGGATTATGTTAATGTTGAGTTAAGCTTCGGGCACCTTGGCTCCTGCAGATGCTGAAATTACATTTCGCAAAGAGTTTGGATCGGCTGTTAGGCTTTCCTTCAACTTTTATAGAGGTTTTCAATGATGTCACTTTCTTGCTGTGGTTTATTTGCTGCGCAAACTGCCAGTGTACAATTCTGACACATTTTCGTAGCATTTATTTTTTTATTTTATTGTTATGGTGATTTTTGATGGATTGAGCTGATATGTTTAAATATGACTGTTTCCTTTGCAGGAATGAATTACATGTGAAAGAAGGTGTAAACCTATAATTAATCAGCGCAGTGAAATATCTAAGAGGGGTCATGCATAACCTTTAAGGATTACTTAAATGCAAAAGTCAAAATCATAATTTTGATGGATGTACTCTACATTTTGTGGGCCTATTAAACAGCTTGGCCCTGTTTCCCAGAAGAACTTAAAGTTTTTTTGCATGAAGATTTGTCATTGACTGTATAATTTAGTCTAAGGCAGCGTATAACACGGGGAACTGTCTATATGGATTGCTGTCTTCTGGGTTTTGGAATACAGCACAGTATTAAAATCCTAGACCATAATTCACGTAAGTGTGATATTTTATGTTTGTCTGTTTCTGACACAGCTAACACATTCCCAGACCGGCTGATGGTGTTTGTACTGCAGAGACTGGAAAACAGTAATGAGAGAAACAGAATGGGCTCTTTAGCTGTGCTTAGACACCTCATCAACTCAACAAGTGAGACTCACACTTAGCATGAAGTAACAAACTTAAGAGGGCAGTTGCTTTTCTTAGAGTCCTGATTTAGCAATTCAGTGTTATCTGACATTGCAACGGATGTTTTGAAATGTTTTGTAATGAAAAAGACATGAATTCTTATTATTTAAATGTAATTGTTTTAATGCAAGCACATTCACAAATATTCTGTTGTGCCTCTTTAATTTGTAATGTTCAAAGCTTCCGTAATGGAAACTAAGAGGCTGCTCATACTTGCCAGCTTAAGACAGCCTCTGGCAGACCACAGCAATAAGGTGAGCATCTCTTGAGATGAATAATAGATTTGTCAATTTGTTCAAATAAAGAACATGGAAAATGTCTGTGTTTCCCATGTTTGTTGTCTAGGTAAAGAAAAGTGTTGTGCAGGTGATCAGTGCAATGGCTCATCATGGCTATCTGGAGCTGGAGGGCGGAGATCTGCTGGTGCGCTTCATCATTCAGCACTGTGCTCTGCCTGACACTTACTATGTATGTATCTCTATTCCAGTTCTGTCTGCCAAACTTGTCGACTGTATTATTCTGTGTTTATCATTCGTATTAGCTTGATGCAGAGTCTACAAAGTGAAAGTGGGTAATTCAAGACTGATGTGATTTACTCTTTAACCATTTTTACACATCTGGAACAGTCTTAAAAATTCTTCTGTAATTAGGGGTGACATTTTCCAGAATGACAGTTGTTCTCTTTCATTAAGCATGGTTATAAAAATGGAAAAAAAATACATCACTAGAATTGCCTGTTACTTGAATACTGCCATTTATTGCCAATTTATTAAATTGTGCCCAAAGTGCTTGTATGCATTCTCCACTTATTTCTGTAAGCTGCAAATGAGAAAGAATGCAAAAATTAATATTAATATTTTGTTATGTTAATGTTTTGTTTCACATGTTAATTTTCTATTGTCTACTACTGCTGCTACTGGACTTGCATGAAAGCTGCTTTGCTACAACATCAGGTGTAAAATAGCCACCCCCCCACCCATGGCTTTCAACTGTCACCCATGGCTTGCTCACCTGGGGATTTTTACATCTTTTACATTCTTTAAATTTGTACATTTCATGTAAAAACTTTCTTACTGGATTTCTGTGAAGCTGCTTTGTGACAACATCAGTTGTAAAAAGCACTATACAAATAAATTAGATTTGATACCTCAGCAGCAAAACTATTCTTCGAAGAGGCGGTGTCTGCTAAAATGTTTGTTATTGTTAATTTTGGTATAAATGACTGTATGACTCTGTTCCTGACCTGCTGTTTTAATGTGGAGCGGGGGCAACGTCCGCCAGACCCAGAGGAAGTGACCAATGAGGCACTGAGGAATATGTGTGACAACACACTTCATCTCTTCACCACCACTGTTGGCCGATTGACTGACGTGAGGAAACGCACACATGCACCATTACATATACATAGACATTCAGTAATAATTTTCATTGAAGTGCTTAATTCTAGACAGAATTATTTTGCAATAGTTTTTGGACATCTTTTACAAGTTCTTTTTTTAAAGCACTTCAATTAATTTTATATTCTATTCAGTAAATAATTCAACACTGCAATCCTGTAAATAGGACTGTGCTAATAACACATTCGTCAGGGTGTTATACAGTAAGCTTGGGTCATTTAAATTGTTAGCAGTCTTGGTTTACATGTCACAGTGAGAGAGAGACCTCATAAACATGTCTTGCAGTAAATCATCACCATTCTCCAACTGTTGCCTGTGTGTTGGTCTGGAAATAGCTTTTTTGTGTGGTTCCTAACACTGCTCAGATGACAGGACTCTGTCATCAAGTGTGCTCAGAGGGTTTATAAGGTGTGGAGATGATCTCTGCTGTCTGTTAATAAATATAGAGCGAGGGCAAGTCATACAAAAGCTGGAATATATTTAGATACTTGCTTTTGAAGCTGAGTTTAGACACAGTAATTTCAGTACCACTGTCATTTTTTCCACATTGTATTTAATGCAGCCAGATATAAAAGTGTTTTCACTGAAAATAAATCACAGCACTTCCTGACATTATGCTTGATGCCGAATGTCAGTATTGAGGTGTGGAGCACTGTTTTATTGAGTGATGAAATTCAGTTAATACAATTAGGATGAGCTGGATTGGCATATGTTATTCACAACTAATCATCTGACATCGTTGGGATGGCAGGGGGTCTGTGGTTTTGGACCACTGCTGTTTTATATATAAGTAGAGCATTCAGTGCTGTGTACTGGTTTGCTGACAGGCCACTGTGTTGAATATTGCGTGTGCTGTAGGTGCTGTGGCCGATGTTGCTGTGTTACCTGACCCCAGCCCAATACTCCAATGCTACCACCCCACTCTGCAAGTGCCTCATCCTGTTGGCCAATAAGAAGCGAGCTGCCCAGGAGCCAAATTTCATCATTGACTTCTGTGTATCAGGTGAATACCATAGGGAAACATACACACCCACACACAACCCACACACATACACAAAGGAGAACAAACATTAAAACTACAGATAATGTGCACACACAAAAACACACAGAGGCACAGGCACACAAGTGCATGGATGATGTCATTGATGAATACAGCTCCAGACGCCTTTAAGTGCAGAGGGCTTTTCCACTGGCTAAGCCATCCTGCACCGGTTCATGAGGCCAGTGCATAAACACACATTTTCTCTTCAGCAGCTCATAGCTCAGGCCGGAGATGTTTTTGCTTTCTTTTTTCCATAGCTTTTTGGGAGTGAAATTTTACTTGCAGACATTTAGTTTTCATTAACAGTCGTCTGCTTGGCCAATACTCTCTGGTTTTAATTAGTCAAATGAAAAGCCATATTTATCATGTGAATAAAGCACTGGGGTCCTAGAGGGGACGATAATTGTTCCTCGCAGCAGCGTTGATTAAACATGACTCTTAGTAGAATAAATAACATCCTAGCTCGCTAATCATTTACTCGTTAATTGTAAATCTTTTGGATCAGCAGCCTATGTTGATGGCTTACCCTAGTCTGCCCTTTTCTTGTCTTAAAATTTTTCCCAATTATTTTTCTGCAGGTTCCAACCTTCCCTCACAGTATGTGCTAATGATAAGACTGTTGGTAAGTGAATGTACATTAATTTTTTGGGGGTTTTTAAAGAGTCAGACAGATTATTTCAGTAATCACTCACTCACCTAGCAGCACCCATTTCCTACAAATCAGCTCCAAAATGACTTTAAATAATTAAAACTTTTTAATTAAAACATCATTTTGTGTGTGTGTGTGTGTTTAAAAAGCTATTTTTCTGGGCACTAAGTGTTTATTTGCTAAAAACATCAATAAATAATGCACAAAATTAAAATAAAACCAAATCTAATTATTCCAGTAAGTGTGACATTCTGTGTGTGAATGTGTTGGTTTAACTTTTTCCAACTCTTTCCTCGTGGCAGTCCATATTACTGGAGGTTATCATCCAATAACTACTTTTACCAGTTAATAAATAATGTTTTAAATAATGTATTCTGTTGATTTAACAAATTCATGCAATCAAGGAGAATCTGAACAAAAACCCACTCACACCTACTACCACATTATAGAAAAAAATGTATATTTCTTATTTGGTTTATACTATTATTCTTTTGTATTTACTATGATTATATATAACTTTATACAAGAACCATGC
Source organism: Hoplias malabaricus (assembly GCF_029633855.1). Lineage (NCBI taxonomy): Eukaryota > Metazoa > Chordata > Actinopteri > Characiformes > Erythrinidae > Hoplias > Hoplias malabaricus. Next base: position 21,835,780 of record NC_089809.1, read on the forward strand.
TTGCTGAGAATGCATTAGTTTAAATATATATGATTATCTGAGGTTCCTAAGACTTCTGCACAGTAATACATATATATGACTTTGATGTATGGAACACTGTCCAAAATTCAGGGTTTTTTTCTGCACCAGGTGAATGCTGCCTTTCCTTTCCGTTGTCGAAGCCATGGTGCTCCCTCTCTGAGTCTACTGCATGCCATTAGTCCAAACATCCACCCTAAAGCAGAAGCACTATGGAACACAGAAATTCCGCAACTTCTTAGTTGCCTGGAAGGTCAGTGGCTTACCTCCACATAGCCTTTTAAAGGCTAAGAGAAGATTATTATTCTCCCATAAAAGTTGTCAGTGGTGCTAATTTGACCTCTGCTAGTTTGAGATTATGGACTGTGAAAAAGAATGTTTTGGAGGCCCTACACAATTAAGCTGTAATCACAGTGTAGCTTCTGAGTAGTATGTCCACCATATTGTCGGATGTTACAGCTTCATGATTTTTTCTTCCAAAATTTCATAAGCCTCTGTGGGATATAATAACTTTCATAATTTAATAAGGGAAAGGCATATTTTACATTTTTTTGTTATCTTACAAAATTATTTGCTCTGGTTTTAAATAGCAAAAACTTTGGAAAGAAGAATTGAATGTATCCCTGTATGGGATTTTTTTTGTTGTTGTTTACTGTTTTTTCTTTTCATGGGCCATATTTTTTGTTTCCACAAACAGAATCCACACAGGAAACACTTGACAAAAATAACTGGGAAGATATGCTCCTTCAGGTAAATATCTGTAGATTTTTTTTTTCATGGTAATAGAATTGTCTTACCTACATTTCTTCAGCTCTGCCTGTGGTGTATTTTTACAAACCTGTTATTGTTTGTTTTGGTGAAGTTCTTGTCTAAAACTCTGCTAACCATTGATGATGGCCAATGGAGCTGTCAGTTAGCGGTTGAGGCAACCCGTTATCTTCCTACCTACAACAACTTACTGGAGGAAAAGGTCAGTTTTCCTCAGGCAGAAATTAACTTGGGTAAACTACAACAGGCTAGCCCTACCTCTACTGATGTACACAAAGTTATCTCAGCCTTGGATGTAAAGAATTCATTATTGCATGACAAAGCACTGAAGTAATAGAGACTTATGTTTATTCTTTTGGAATTTTCTTTTGGCAGCTTTCTTGGTTTGTTCTTTAATGGTCCTCCCTAAACCCTTCTGGGTTTCCCCCCTTTTTTTATTATTATTTTTTTTAGAGCTTCCTGTATAAGTGCATTGGTGTAACTCTGCAGCACTGCACCAATAAGGATTTGGTGAGAAAACAGCTTCAGGAGATCCTGATCAGTGCCCGCCATAACGACGCCACTGAGAGAGCGGTACAGCAAAGAAAACACATTATGCACAACTCTATCACTACTTTTGTTTGCTTTGACCTCCTTTATCTGTCCACATCTCTCTGGCTTCTCGTTCACCATCTTGAGCGCTGCGGACACTGTGTTGAACTGTATTCGTAAGTTCATCTGCCCATGTGTTTTAGTGTGCCCTTCAATATAGTTTCCTGTTTGAGCTGACAATTAAAAGCACAGACTCTCCTTTGTGCATATCAGTGAGATGCTCAGTGAGATGTGGTCTTGTGACAAGAATGCATTTAAGCCTGTCTGTTTATTTTCAGAGGGAGGTCATGCCTCAGCTCAAACCTGTAATTTCTGGCCTTTGGTGAACATTAAACTTTATCACTGATAGATTTGATTAGAGGTTGTTGGGCTGACAGTTCCTAATTGCAGAGGGGTACATGCTGATGATTACACTGATCTACTGTTTGGAAATCGGAGGCTTAAACATCCATTTAAAAGCCACTAATAGATAATAATGGGAGTAATTGGGAATGATTTGTTTCACAGGGAGTAGCGATGGGTATTGGGCTGTGTGCCAGCAGTCATCTGGATGGCACTCTGGCCAAACTGGATGAGTTTGGGAAATCTGATGCCTTCAAGAAAGCCTCAGGGATCTTTGGTCTACTCAAAGTAGGTTCTGATTTTTCTTCCTATTAAGAAACATTTAAACTTGCAGTTCTTAGGCCTATAAAAGACCCACAGACTTGTTCATCTACATCATTCAAAAGAATTGGGTTAAAATATATGACTGTAGTGAAATCATTAATGTATAAAATCATATTTAGGTTTTTATTCTTTTATATTATATGTATTTGATTGTGTACTTGCTTATTATAATCACTGAGTTTGTTCCTGCTGCTTTTTTGATTGCCTATCTCATTAAACAGGATAAAAATGATGTGGATGTGGAGAAGATTAAGAGCACTTTGATTTTGTGTTATGGCTTTGTGGCATTGCATGCCCCGGAGGAACAGCTTCTTCTGCGACTCGACAATGACATACTTCGCAACATCAGCAAACATTTCAACACCAAGGTACAAAAAAAAAAAAATTAAGAGTTCCGGTTTTGCAAAGCATTGATGGGGTGAGAGAAAATGGGAACTCAGAGTATAAACAATCCGGACTGTGGTTGCCCAGTGAAATAATGTAGTATGGGTCTAAAACACATTATAGTGTCTAATCATTATAGGTATGTCCAAACATAACCTCATAAAACTTTCAATTTGTGTCAGGTGGGCAAATATTATTGTTTGGATGATCTTTTATTCTTATATTTAGTTAAGAAATATGAGTGAGGTGTACAGTGGCTTTAACCAGAAAGTTGTAATATTTTCCTAAATGGAGCAGAAAAAACTCCTTGGTTTAGTATTTTACTTGAAATCCAGTGCCTGCTGGAGAGGCAGCCATGCTTAACTTGGCACTCACTCTATATGACCTCATGTCAGTGGGATCCCCGAAAGCCCAGATCAGAAATTTTGCAAAACCCTTCCCTATTATAAAGAATAGGAAATGTGGAATAGTACATAACATTCTTAACGTTTACTCTGAAGTTAATTCATTGATTTAGCTCACAAAACGTTATTAAGTCTTGATTAATGCAATTCATTTGAGAGACTTTTTGCATGTAAACATCTTTTACTTTAGATGTAAATTTTAGAGAGGTGTTATCAAAACATAGACCTCATCACCAGTATTTTTGGTAAAAGAATTACAAATATTAATTAAACAATGGTCATCATTCTTCAATTATTATTATTTTTTTTTAATTTTGCATTGAGATACAGTAAATACATGTTTCAGTTTCTCAGTCATGCAAATTAGTATATCTAATTAATGTATTGATATATGCTGTTTTACCCTCACATCTGTAGGTTACTTTTTTTTTTCTGCAATAAAATAGCATACTTTAATATGTTAAATATACTACTGTTCATTAAACTACATGAATACTTCTATGTTGCACAGGTTCTTGGAATTAAAGTAGAGACCAAGGTACCATGAGGAACCTCTTTCTTTACTATGCCCTATAAACCTTACACTAAAACTTCCTTTGCTCTCAAGGTCTCAATTGAAATTTCTAAGGTTCTTGGCTTTCTGAACTTCCCTAACCAGGTACAGAAAAGCAAATAAGCATTTCAGTTGTCTATATGTTAGAGTGTGGTCCAGTCACATTAAATAAGGGAAAGATTAAACATTTTAATCAGCAAGACTTTCCCCATATTTATTTAGATAAGCTCAGGTACTAAATACAAAATCATGTGAAGATCAAATTCTCTTGGCATTTTAAAACCACTTTAGAAAAAATGTGGTTCTGTTGTTTAGAGAAGTTCAGGAAGTTTAAAAAGGAACACCTGTCTACTAACCCTGTAAATGTCTTCTTTTACTAAAACATCGTTGCAGTGGTTCTGCCGACTTGGTTTTCTGACCTGCTTTACCTTCAGGTGGTTTAATTCAACAAGTATGCTTCACTCAAACAACTTTTATCTTCCGTGATTTTATTCATCCTCTGTCTGCCATTAATCACGTTACTATTTCAGATGGAATTGAATGGCTTAAATGATCAGTGTAATGAGCATGCTATGTTGTCATTGGCAAAAATTATGTGCAGAGTATATTGAATGTCTTGCTGGATCTCTTTAAGGTACTCCTGGGCTGAAACCTTAAAATTACTTAAGCACAGCATGGTGAAACAAGGGAATAGAATATAGATTTCTAGCATATCTACCAGAGGGTGTTTTCAAAATCAAGATTTCTTTGTAAACTTGCTAATTTAAACCAAAAAATGTGAACTGTGTACAGAAATGTTCCTTAGATCCTCTTTTATGTTGTAAGCATTATAATGTGTTTACCTGAGACATACTGATTTGTGAAACACCACCCAGATCTGAACTTGTTCGAATACTAATTTAAAATTTTTATCTGGAATATGGCTTTCTTAGAGGCTGTGGTGTGAAGTAACTTTTGCTTTGATAACAGGAAACATGACACAATATTACGTTTTGAATATTTGTGTGTGTTTAAAATATTTGCAGGATCTGACAATGAAGCTGAGTCTTATTCAAAGCGTTGGACTCATTGCTAAGGCCATTAGTACTTGTGTTCGAAAACAAGGCTACCTTTTCAACCGCAAACAGGAACTCATGGGAGTTATGATGGTGAGTATCCTTGACTCACACCATGAATATTATTTTAATCCAACTTAAAATGGAAATAATTTACAGATCAAAGAACCTCAGTTTCTCAACATGATTCTTTGAAGCATCCAGAATGTATGAGTTGGTTTTACTGAACAGCAATTAGCAGCTATTGAATCAGGTGACGGCAAAATATTAAATAATCTTTATATTTTTTTTGTGACAGGATTTCATTAAGGCAGAGCCGAGTGATGTCCTTCGCACACCTGTGCGCCATCTTGTCATGACCACTTTTGCTAACCTCATGTATCCTTGCATATTAGCAAATCCTCAGCTACTCTCCACCTGACATTAACAAGGTTATATCATCCCGCAAACCTCAGTAAACATCTGTCTAATGCGAGTTTTTAAAAAAAACTATTTCATAAAATGTACACAATCAAATTCATAAAAAGCAACATGTAATAATGAGGTCATTACTTATTCACTGTTTAAATATGTGATAGTCTTTCATTTCTTTTTATGATATGCTATACATGGAAGCATTTTATAACTTGACTCAAATTTTCAGTAACTTGGATCCATCACTGACGGAAAATGAAAATTTTGACATGTTAAAAGCATGTTTAAATGGGGTATATGGACTTCCTCCATTAGAAAGCACAGAAAAAGTCAAGGATGAGGAGGCTCTGGATCCCCAGCAAAGAGAGGTGGGAATTGAACCTTCCTAAGACACACATTCAGACTGATTTACCTTCACTTTGTTCAGAAACATATGCTTGAGAGATTTCTTGGTTAGTTATAGCCCTTCAAGTCCAACGGGGCTTTGAATATTGTTTTGCAAATGGCTTACTTGTAAAATGTGATTAATGGACAACAGCGAATTATTGTTAAGAGCCGCTGAGGTTTTTCCATCTTTGCTATTTGCATTCACTTGCTTCCAGACTCATCATACCATTAGATATATTGCTTTTGGGTAACTAGAGGCGTCTGCATTAAGACTTATTCTCTTATCCAAAGAAAACTAGCCACAACGAGCACAACATTTGGAAGTAGATGTGCATATAAATATGTGCAGTTCAGGACTGGCCAGTCAACGTATAATGATGGACTTGGATCTGATTTCACAAAAGCATCATGTCACACCAAATCAATTCACATAGTAGAGACTGCATCGTTATAAACACTTTGTCCTGGATCTTTCCTTGGTAGGATGAATCATATCATGGGATTCTTAAAAATGATTTTTCTAATTAGAATATTTGTTTTATATGGTTTGAAAGAAGCCAGTGTCAGAGGTCTGTGAACCCATTTTAGTGCTTTATCCATTCAAATTCTGCAAGTGGAAAACTGCATACAGCTTTTCTAAAAGCACTTGTAGCCTGTGGGTTACAGATAAGCCTCATGTTGCAATGTCTTAACTGCACCAGCACCCTTCTAACAGCGTCTGCTGTCCACCAGGCCTTGTACACAGACACCTTCAGTGCTTTACGTGAACTACTCTGCAGTGTGCTGGCTAAAGATTTAAGTCCGGATGGATTTCAGGCTGTTTTTAAGGTAAGCTTTCTTCTACACTCATTATGTTAATTGACCACCGACAGTTAGCTTTGTCTGAACCCTGGTTACTGAGTTAAATTTGTCTTTTCCCAGCACATAGAGAGCTGGCTGAGCTCCCGAAATGATCATGAGCGAGAGAGAGCAGTGAAAACCACAGCTGAGATTTTGCAGTTCTACCTGGATAGTCTCAATGTCAAGGTAAGATATAAGAAATGCTAGTGCTGTCATAGTGGGTTTTGCTGGACTCGTTACTCATATACAACTGTTTGAGTGGACACAAAAGCTATGCACATCTCAATGAACCTTTTTATAACTATACAGAACTTGGTGACATTCCATAACCTTGGAGCCCTTTTGGGACGTCTGGCCCCACGCTGTACAGACCCCAACCCTGGTGTACGACGAGCAGCCATAGATTGTATCTACACTCTCTTACACATTCAGCTGCGTTATGAAGGTAATACTTGACTTCTCGCATTAGTAACGTTTTAGAAAATAGTCTAGGGTTTTATGTCCCTTTTGTTTCTGTTGGATGTAGAACTGTCTTGGTCCAAATATGGCATAATTCATTAATTTAGTGTGAACAGTCACAATTTTCCTATGAAATTGAATTAAAATACCTTGTTGTGTGTGTTCTGTGCTCTCCAGGCTTTTCGCTAGACTACAGAGATGACGCAGTTGAGAGTTTGCTAACCGTGCGAGAGAAACTGAACGACCCTGACCACTCCGTCCTCTACAAATCCTGTTCTGAACTCACTAAGGTACAAATGCCTCGTGTAATAGCATCATCACATTATGTTATTATCAAAGAAATTGATTTGAAAATTTTTTATGACTTTCCACTTACCTCAAGGCTGTTATATTGATATTGAATTGATTCTTCTTTTAGATGCTTTGTAAACATTCCTAATGGGAAATCAAAGCAAATGTCAGCTACTCTACAATAACACAAATATTTTCTTTCATTTTATTTTATTGTAGTAATGATAATGATGGCCATTTTACTGGATGATTTGTGAATCATGTATTACATATAATTTGTGTCTCTTTCTTATGGCAGATAATCAGTAAGCGTCTGCCTCAGCAGCAGCTGAACACATTGATATTCATGCTTTTTGAAGGACTGGTAGACTCCCAGACCAACTGTTCTAGAGCCTCCAGTGTCATTCTCAACACACTACTCAAAAACAGAGGGGGTGGACTTCAAGACCTGGTAAAAAGAATTACTCTTATAGTGAGCTGTAAAATCATTTTACTGGGTTGAAAAGGCATACACAGTACAAACATATTTGTTGAAATTATTGTTTGTTGTTCTATTTCCTGTTCTTCTTCGTGTATGTATCAGGTCCCTGAGATGTTGGAGGTGTTACACAATCGGCTGCAAGTTATTGCTGAAGAGCAGGTGAAAGTTGCAGTTGCGCAGTCCATCCTCATCCTTGCCACACAGCACCTCCAGGCAGTCATCAACACCCTCATTTCCTATCCGCTTCCATTTGACAGGTTGAGAGCTTTGTAGTTAGTCAGCTTGTCTAAGGCTTTCTGTTCTTTTGCTAAATGTAGTAACTCCACATTTTAAATTAAAACTGACTTATTAATGTGCCCTCAGTTGGACCTGTGAGATGTGGATAGCTCTGGGAGCTGACAGCACCGTGGCTCGTCAGATCATGGAGATGATCATCGAGAAGTTGAATGTCATGGTGCCATTTGTTGATAAGAAAGAGTTCATGTTGAAACCAGGCATGACAAAAGTGGCGACCAGTCAACCTTTAGCCGTAAGTAAATTCACTGGGATGAAGGAGTTCTGGGAAAAATGAGTTTTGGAATCCCCATTCTTAACTTCCAAATTGTTCCTAAAATCCTTCCAGCTTTGAACTCAAGCCACTTGATAGCATTTATAGCACTTGTTGAAGCACAAAGTAAATTTTTGACGCTAAAAGAGACATTAAAAATAAGTGTATAATAATATTTAGGGTGAATATTGACCAGTTTGAAGGAAAAAATGGTTTCTGGAAATCGGAAGGCTTGCATAATTAACAAGTGACATTTGAAGGATTCATGGAATCCTATGGAAAGAGGGAATATTCACAGCATTTTCGATTTCTAAAAGAAAATATTGGGATATGAAAATTGTTTCAGATTTGTTAATCCTGTTTCATGTAATATGTGGAAACTCTCATTCAAGTCATTCATTATCTGTAAGCGCTTATCCAGTTCAGGGTCGCTGTGGGTCCAGAGCCTACCTGGAATCATTGGGCGCAAGGCTGGAATACACCCTGGAGGGGGTGCCAGGCCTTCACAGGGCTATGTGGAAACTGGTATTAGGAATTTAATTATTCATTGTCTGTAAACTCTTATCCCAATCATTGACTTTATCAAATTCCATTTTGTAACGCGTATTTGAAAATAAATGTTTAATATTATAAATATAAACATTTATTTATATAAATAAATAAATCAATAAATACACAATTAAATAAAAAACAAAAACAACATACCAGTCAGTTTTCAAATCCCTCATCCTTCTTCTCAAAGTGAAAATGCTTTGGATAAAACCTGCAGTCCAAATACTAGTGTGTTCTGTTCATACTAATGTCAGATAATGAGTCAAGCAAAAAAAAAAAAAATTAAATCAGAATTGGTCTGAAACTTTGAAAATCTTTGGGTCTGCTGTGGAAACAGTCAAAATTAATGAAAGCCAACTATGTAAGGGACTCATCTTAATTGGGACTGTCCAACTCTCCATATGTGATTTCTCATATCTGATTTGTTTATTATGTGTGTAGATGACATGTGCCCTGCGTGAGATGATGCTGAATGGCCACACTGAAGAGGCTGTGGTAGCCTTGTTCCCACAGCTCTTCAGTTCTCTACTGGTGCGTATGAGCTCCAGTGTTGGGGTGCAGCTCCCCAAGGACATCAACAGCAACAGCATTGGAGCGGATCGCAAAACTAGCAGCAAATCCAACACTGTTAACTTTGATGTCTGTAGGTGAGTGTCATCAGACAGCAGCAAATAACACAGAGTATGCATTTTTCTTTCTTTCTTTAAAGGTTTATATATAATCCCGTTACATATTTTAACAAAAAGTATGACACTATTTGGAAAGAACATTCATATTGTTTTCTCTTCTTGGTGGAATTCAGTGCCTTTTGATTGAATCAAAAGCTACAGCGTGAGCATTTGTGTTCGTTATTGCACTAATGAATTGCCCATTTTTAAATTGAATAGCTTGTTCATAGATCATTTTAATGACTTTTTATGAGTAATGCATGTTATTAATGAGTCACCTCTGGGGTTTTTTGTTTTTCCAGTGTGGCTGTTGAAGCCTTGCGCATTCTTCTGGCTCGAGCTCATCTGGATGCTATAGTAAAGGCACTAGACCAGGACACAGCATGGGACAAGATGAAGGACACACAACATCACACTGCAGGGGTTACTCTTCTCTCCAGGTGTGCCCCCATCTTTTTATGAATTACACACAGTCCTACATGTAAGGTTGATCTGTTTGTGCAGGAAATTCTTCTTTAGATTCCATGGTCTTGATGCTATTTTTAAAAGACATATGCATTTTTTAAGTTTATTGAGTATTTTATTGAAAACAAACCTCTATTTCTCAGAGCAATGGCAAAGCATGCAGGTCCTCGTCTTCCTGCTATAGTAGAGAGCTTGTGTCCGTCCCTCAACAGTATCTATGAGTGCCAGAGAATAACAGTCACAGCTTTCTTCTCAGAGGTAAGGAGATGTGTGGGATTTTTTTTGTTTGTTGTTGTTGTTTTTTGTCTGTCTGTTTGTTTGGTTGTTTGTTTTACTTAAAATGGCCTGAGATGGATGTCTACATTGGAGTGAAATTTAGAGATAAATAATTGTACATAATTGAAAGGGCAGAACATGCTGCTTCTCTAGTTCTAGAGTAGTACACATAACAAGCCAGATTTAGGACTGTGTTGTAATCCAGATTTAATTAAGGAACTCTAGTTTTAAAAGTGCACGGCCCATGTGATTCTAGGAGAATGCTCTCTTGCGCTCTCTCTCTCGCTCTCTCTCTAGCTGCTAAACCACCATGTGGTGACAGAGCTAATGATGATGGACATATTGATGAGCAACATGATGGAGAGGATTTCAGACCCCTGTTGTACTGTCCGCATGTTGGCCATCAGAGGCCTGGGGAATATTGCTGTTGGCTCACCAGAAAAGGTACTGAAAATAACAGTGAAGTATGTGAATTTGGGTCAGGCTGGTAAAGGTTACTAGATATGAAACTAATGTAGCTAGTAGTTAATGGTTTTGAACCAAAACCACTATATGTAGGTCTACAGTGCTTTGGCTACATTGTGGTTCATGCCATATGAAATACTCACTGCTAAGCAGGCTCAAGCCAAACTACATTATAAATACGTTAATGAGTAAATTGATGGCATGATTAATGATGATACAAATTGCCATAGAATTAATGTGTTATATGCTTAATGTTTTTCAGCACTAAATATTTCATATACTTTAAATAAACTGGCAAATATTTTTAATACTTGTCTTTAATATGTCCAGTATTTTTAGGTGTTTCAGCATTGAACATGTTAATCTGTGTATTTTGCAAAATGGTAATCTTGAGGTTATGCCAAACTATAATGCTACAGTAAAGTGATTTCCTGTAGTAGAAATATAGCTTAATTACTTTTATAATCTCCTGGTCTAGGTGAATAAGTATGCCAAAGAACTGTTGGCTGCGATGAGTTCAGGGATGGAGGAGAAGGACGACCCAGGTAAACTCATCACTTTGGAGGCCATGTCTGGCCTGTCCAAGGTCCTGCTCTATTTGGACCAGAAGAATGTGCACCTGCTAGTTGTTTACATCTTTATGAAGATCAAACCCTTCCTGGAGAATGTAAGTCTGGAACCTGTGTGTATTTTTATTATTATTATTAAATGTGTTATTACATATTTATTATTGTTGTACAAGCAGGACTTCATACTTCAATCTGGCACTCGTTGAGCCATGTTGGTACAGTTGAGCAACAAAATATTCAAGGCATTATAAAGAATTGGGCTGCCTTTTTTTTCTTTTTTTTTTTCTTTAAAGCTGCTTCAGAGCATCATTCTTTGAAGGCTTTGATGCTGTTAATTTCTAGTGGGAAATCAGACCATTATTCAGAAGTACAGACCCACTTTCACACTGAGCAGATTGAGAGCGATGGGGTTGGAAGTCTTCCTTTGATGTAGAAGAATAAAGTGCAAATGACAACTTGCCAGACCTTTTTATTTATTTATTATTTTTTTTATTTTAATTTGCTTAGAATTTTTGTGCTCATTACAGCAACTTATATTGTTTATAAATGGTTTCCAAATTTCAGCCCTGTAATCAATTTGCAATTTTGTGAAGCTAATCAACAAGAATATTTTTTTATATTAATTCACCTCCCTAAGAGTCAAACTGCTTTAAAGACTCCCTTTTTGTTTTTTTTTACCCATGTTAATTGTTGGTGGTATTGAGCTTTAGATATACATTTTATTATGGTTAGTACCACTTTAAGAGAAACAATATCAGCTGTTCTAAACTGTATTAAATCCATTTCCTTTATCCAATTAAAATTACATTATTTGATTCAGAACTGTTTACGCAGGTATATCAGCATGATGCACGTGGTTCTTTGTAAACTGCAGTGTTAAATGGGTCTTTGATATGCTTTGCTGTTGTGGGTGTGTGTTCTGCAGGAGAATGATGAGATTCGCTGTGCGTCCATCATGCTCCTGGGGAACCTGTCAAAGTTTGGCTCAGGGGAACCTGTTTTTAAAGACCAGATCCACAATGTACTGGTCAGTTTGCTCCTGCACCTCAGTGACCCAAACACACAGGTGGTCAAGGTGAGTGTCTCAGTCTCATTTGAGGTCTCGTATCTCTTCCAGCTGTACTATAACTTTTTTAAGAGGGTGAAAAAATGAAAAGATTGAATGCAGTATCATTTTACACTTTTTTCAGTGTAACCAAGATTCATGATTTTGCCGCTCTAGATTTCAGTGAAAAATATTTAGACTTTAAATGAGTCTGAAAATATAAAATATGTTTGGGTGTATTTCTAGGCATGCAAGTATACCATGCGCGTGTGTGCTCCAGTGGTGGGTTCTGAACAAATCAACGACATGTTTCAGAAGCATTTGCATGAGGAGAAGGGTCTGCACTATGGGGAATTTATCAACGACCTCATCAAATACATAGTAAGTAAACAGGCAAAGGATAGTTTATGAACATGCTATAAGTCCTCAATCAAATTAAAATCAAATAGGTTTGCAAATACTGGTGGATAGTAATTTTTTGAGCATGAAGCTAATTGTTTTGTTTTAATGCTCTTGTTTGAAAAGGCAGCTTTTTAAAATGGCAAGCTTTCACATTATCATTAAGGTGCCCTGTTGTTTCATTGCATGTTCTCATTAATATTCATGTACTGGCAGCTAAAGTTGTGTATAAAAACAATGTCTTTTTTCCTCAAAGATTCAGGACTTCCCAGGCATGCTTAATTTCTACCATGTCTCAGTTGTTCAGTTCTTTAAAAGCAATTGGGCAGAGATTCGTGCCAGTGCTGCTATGTTCATAGGTGAGATTCATTGTTGTTTTATATTCCCCAAATACAGAAAAAGAAAAATAGAAAAATGTTCCCTTTTGTTTTTGTATTTTAAGGCTTGTATGTAGGTGTGGTACAAATCATGTAACTTTGTACAATTGTTTAATTGTGTGTGTGTGTGTGTGTGTGTGTGTGTGTGTGTGTGTGTGTGTGTGTGTGTGTGTGTGTGTTATGCCTCTGTATGTTGCTTTGTCTTTTGAATTCTAGGGTTTCTATTGGGAAACTTGCCTGAGGAGCATTTCTCCCATATGAACATGGGTACAGTAACAAAGGGTAAACTCCTCTATTACAGAGTCTATTACACAATACACAGTGCTCTTTAAAAAGGACATAAATTCGGTTTACATTTAGGTAAAAATATATATGCTTATGGCCACCGAAACAACAAGAGCAAGGATTTGTCACACCTTTAGTGGTACTGATTTAGAAAAAAGGGCACACAGGATCACTGATGTGAATCATTCAGTAGCACTCTTTTGAAGCAATTTTATATGTGAGTTACAGTCTAGTTGGTTTGCTTCCAAAATAAACTCTTTTTTTTAACCAAAGAGACCCCTGACCTACAGGCACAAAAAGAAAGACATTTGCATTCAGTTGCAGAACCTATTAAAGTCTCCCTTTCACCAGGGAAAAAGTAGAACATGCAGGATTAGTGAGAGGACAGCTGTAGACTATGAAGGTGGTGCATGATTTTACTGTCATACACACAAATAATGCACTTCTGATACTGCTGTAAATGCTATAATCTAAACCTTAGATGCAATAATTTTTCATATGAAAGCTTATGTAGTGCTTTATACATATAACATATGTAGGGCTTAAACTTCTCTCCCTCTGCTGCTGTTTCAATCTCTAATAGAGCACAACATAATTTGGATTCCACTGGCTTTTAAAATTGTGCATTTTGTAATAAATGGCTGGATATTATACTACAGAGAATGTATTTGATTAGTGCAAAAGTAACATGGGGTTGATTAAGCGCTTCTTTCTGTCCCTGTCCTAGGTCTAGTCATGCTACTGCAGGACCCAGATCCTTTGGTCCGGGCGAAGGCAGCAGAAGCCATGGGCCGATTCCACTGAATGCTAGGTTCCCTGCATTCAGCCCTTTATTTGTGATGGAAGAGGGAGAAAAACCTCGACATGTCATACTTGAATTACCTTTTAAATAATTTTAGTGACCAAAGACTGTGCACTAGCTTAACACAAACAAGAAAATAGAACATAGACATTTAGAGCTTTTTGGAAGTTGCGTAATGGTGTATTTTGTCCCTGTTCGTCTTTAACAGACTGCAGTACTTAGTGGGGAGTAAAGGTTGTAAAGCTAGTGGAAACCCTTTAAATCACAGGCTTTTAAAATGGTACAAGAACTAGCCTTTATTTAATGTGTTCAGTTTCAATCTTTAGGTATAATACTATGAACTGCGCCTTCAGAAATGAGCTTGAGCTGATCATAGCACAGATGAATCAGCAGTTCTGTAGGCCTAATATATGGAGGTTTTATTCTCAGTTCCCAACTTCACTGGTAAACTTACATGTGTCTATGGATCTACGGTAAGACTATAGCAATAAGTATAGGAAGGGTGCCATATGCTTCCTCTTTCTTTAGTGTACAGTTAATGATAGAGTATTAGCAAGAATTAGCTTTGTAGCATTGTGCTGTTGAGGTGACCAATCATGACAAATTCACCTACCAAGGTGAACAAAAGTATGTTGTGCTTCCTCTTGACCCCATGTAAAACTCGTGGACATCAGGCAAAGGGATGCCATAACAGTGCCAAAATCCTATATTTGTGTGAGATAAATTGTTAAATGGAGGAAACAGCAGATGTTTCACTTTCCTTTGTAATAAAAAATGTGAGCTTTAGCCACCACAGGTGGAATTTCATTAGCACTTTTTGTCCACTGTTTGTAAAGTTGCATTTGGAAGAGGATGTGGTTTAACCATGTTTAAAATCAATTTCACTGTATTTATGTAGTGGTTTGGATTATTAATGTTTATAGTGTGTGTCCAGCCGAGATTGTTTCTAGCGCTAATCTAACACAATGGTTATCCTAGTCAGGGATATTCCCTTGTCTACACCTGGACTACTTTATTGATAAAGAAGAGTCTGAATACATAATACTGTGTAGTAAAGGGCTAGGCTTAAACCTTCTGTTGGATACAAGCTCTTACATGAAGTCAGGAATGTGAATATTGTCTATATTTTGGTTGGAACTAAATTTTGGGTAGATGTCATGGAGCAGACTATGACAAAAAATATGGTTTATACTCATCATAGATCAGTATTTCTGTAAAACTATCAGATGTTAAATGAACAGACATTATATGTTATATGTGTGGTCCAGTGCACGGTAAAGTGCAGCACACTGGGTGATTGGCACCGCAATGCCATGGTTTTTATCATGATTAATGTTTTGTACAATGTGTCCAGTTAGATTTTCATTCCAAATTCAGTGATTAGGTGCTTTCTTTTGCTAATTAACTCAAGATTTATTCATAAATTCCTCAAACTGCTTGTTTGTGGTTCTGGAAGTACAGTTAAGGCCAGATTGCTATAGTCTGGTTCTGGATCTCAGGTTTAAGCGAGCTGCTTTAGAGATCATTGCAAGATTACATCCTTGTGTAACTTTTCATTACATTTGTTTTTTGAGAAGTGAATATTTTAGAAGAATTTTTCATCTAATGTGGGCTGGATAATCTGGAGTTAAAACGGCCGCAATCATTTTATTTTAAACAAATGGATTGATTTAAACTTTATTTGCACTACGCTCACAGTGCTGGTATATTAATTCCCATTATGGGGGGTGGGATTATTTTTGCTGGGTCATCTTCTGTGTTAACAAGTGTCATTTGTCAGCATTTCATAATGATGTTCCCTGCAGGGATGTTACAATAATAAAAATTGTTCAGCACACTTTGGAAATGATTTACAAAGTTTTTCATTATTATACATTTATAAGCTAGTCTTAGACTGTCTTTTCCTAGTCAGTGTGTTTGTTCAAGCCTCAAGTTGGGAGATGCTTTGGTACAAGAATTGTCATTTTATTGTAATGACATTTAATGAAACGCATTTAGTGAAATCCCAGATGAATAATGTTTTTACAGCATCACAGAACTGCATAATAAACTCATGCCTTTCGGTCCGACCTGTTAGAATGGAACAGCCTAATAGGCCAAACCCATACCCAAATAGACCTGAAGGACACAGTTTTTTGTCTGAGTCTCACAAAGGCTTAGCCTGCAAGCGTTTATATGGAAATGTGGGTGATTTCAATTCTCAGTTGACCCTCTTTACATAATGTCATTGAGGGTTATTTTGATCACTGAAAAGCACTTCAGTAAAGTAGATTTGACATGCAGAGTTTGTAGATGGGGTGTGATGAGGAATATTAAAGCTTAGAGTTGATTAGATAGGAGAGTAATTACAGAGTATACATTACTGTGAAGAAATTAGAGAACCCCATTTTGCATCAGGAAAAAGCCAGAATAATGTTTATCTGAAATTTACACAAAATGCTTTGCACATCTCTGCTTCATTAGTCCACTCTTTACTTTAGTGCCCCTGGTGTCAGTGTATGCTTCCAGTCTTAAATCAATGAATTTACAGCTTTATCCTCTACAAAAACTCTTCCCATATGTGACTTTGTTCTTCATCAAACAGAGTACATTAATGTAAATAACTACCCAAACACACCACTGCCACCTTGAAGGCTTCTTTCTCATCTGCATTTAAAATGGACACATCGGATATTTCTCCGAGATCAGATATACAATAACTCTTGTATAAAGAAAAGAGAAATTACAAAAATAATGTAACATATAAAAGAAATTAGACTCTTCCAAACCTTGCATTGTAGTCCACCAACAATGAAACCTAAGAGGGGGGAGGGGAGGAGGAGGCAGATTGACAAAGGCAAAGAGTGGTTGCAGTAAATCCGGAATTATTGTTGAATACATTTTCTAATTTTCTGTTCATCTTTAAAGTTAAAAAATTATCCACTTGTACTTTGAAATGTACTGTGAAATTAAATGTATAAGGGTGGTCGCTGAATTCTTCACGGTATTGTAGCTCATGTGTTGTGTATTGTAAATTCTGAAGCTCATACTCAATTCTTAATGCCATTCCCATGAACTAATAACCTTTGTAAATAGTTTTTGAGGCTAAAAGACATGCACTTAGCCATGCACTAACTTGAGAAAGGCAACAGATGAAATGTTTAAATTAGAGGTGCCCAAGTTCTTCCCAGGGACCAAAAACTTCAACAGCGAGCTCTGACCACTAGATGGACCTAAAGCTCACCCTTCAGTCTTTGTTTTTCTCTTGCTCTGCACTTTTCCTCAATGTTCTTTTAAAGAGCGTTGAATAGCTCTAAATGCGACTGTTATTAACGTGAATCAGATCACTTATCCAGCAGTAACGCACTGGGCCGAGAGGTCAAGCTTTAAATGATTAGGCACAGATTGTCCTTATTCAAAGCCATTATCGTTTGTAGGCAAATAGTGAAGGCTTTTTAATCCTAAATGAAGGCGTAGTGAAGATTAGAGGGTGGATGGGAACAGATCTCTACGTGAGGCCTGACTGCAGAGTGGGCTTCTGGGGAAACTTCTCTGCTGCTGTCTCACTGCCCAACTCTCCACTTAAGCTCATCTTCCCCTCAGCATCATATCCACTGCTCTTCTCTGTAGCACAGAGATTAGCGCTCATTTTGTTTTGCACCTTGATAGAGATTTAATTACGCACCCCTTAATAGAATCAGCAAAGTCTCTGGTATTTGTTCATAAATTTCTTGAGACGTAACTATCTAAAGTAAAAAAACAAGTGTTTACCTGTTAACGTCTGTGTGGTGATGTTTATTTAAGAGAAGGCGTATCATGAGTGAGATAAGCAGTTAACACCATGGCTGAACATTTCCACTTTAGTGTTCAAACAGAGGCAGCTAAAGTTTCATACTTCATAAACCTTAGGGATCAATCCCTTTAACGTGGGGCTTTCCAGTTGACGCTTGAGCTACAAGTGCATGGTGAAAATGAGGTTGGAAATAGAGGTGAGGACTAATTGCATATTCATGAGATTCCTCATATTTATATAGTTACGTTTAATCCACCGCTTATAATTTTAGCTTAAACCCAAATGGATCTTTTGAGTTATTGTCAATTTTTATTTGCACATTCATGGTCAAATAACATGTTTTATTGATTTAATGTCCTCTGTAGGAATTGCATTTTTACACTAAAATTACTTCATATTTTTGCAGTTATTTACATAGAATGCACAGATGTGTCAAAAATATATAAATGATTTTTGTTTTTACTTTTTCACTGGGCGTATAATCTACAGTTACAAACTGTAGTCCAGTTGTTGCTCTGCATACTTTGTAAGACCCCATGTACCCTATTCTTCCATTGTCAGTACACCCACAGGACCACCACAGAGCAGGTATTATTAGGGTGGTTGATTATTCACAGAGCTGGAGTGACACTGATGTATTTGTGGTGGTGTGTTAGTGTGTGCTGGGCTGGCGTGAATGGATCAAACACAGCAGTGCTGCTAGAGTTTTTATAAACGGTGTCCACTATATTAGACACACGCAGAGTAGCTCATCTGTTGTTCAGATTAGTTTTTCAGCTGTGGTCAGAGAATACTTCCTACTAGACGTTTTTGACTGGTGGACATTTTCTCAGTCCAGTAATGACTTTGATTTGTTCAGAAGCTCTAGCAGCACTGCTGTGTCTGATCCACTTGTACCAGCACACCACACACTAGTGTCACTAGTACAGATAATGATCCACCACACAAGTAATATCCTAACCAGTGTCCTAACCATTAAAACAGGGTGAAAGGGGGCTAAAAATGTTAGCAGAGCAACAGATGGACAACAATCTATATTTGTAGAACTTCAAATATAGAGCTATATGGGAAATGGGGCTGAGTGTAGAAACAAAGAGGTCACTTTAATATTTTGGACTGACCACACTGTGTTTTCTTTTTCTCCACTGTGTTAAATTCAGCAAACAAACAGTAATAAGGTGATAAAAAAAACTGTAGAAGATTTCAGGTATTTTTTTTTCTCCACCTCTGGAGAAAGAAAGGAAAGTTAAGATATACTAAGTGCTGAAAAACAGATCATCTATCTTCTCTTGTCAAACTTGGAGCTAAATGTTGGGTTAACAGTGAAGCTCACTGTCAGTCTGAAGCAAGATGCTGATCCTCTGAGGTCATTAAAAACGCCTGGACATTTTTCACTAAGCATAGGTGTGTTAACCTCGACATCCTGGCCATGCTTCTCACTTTGGCCCTTATTAGCCTCTCATAGCTGGAGACAGACACACTGTGGCACACCATGGCATGACCAAGCTTCCCCAGCCCTCTCCTTATTACCTGTAGAAACAAACTCATGTCTAGGAACACTCTATACAAATGCACTGACTCATTCAGGCAGAAATAGGCTCAGGTCTCACCAACATTACATCAGGGTGACATCGCTGCTGTCTGGAAAACTTGCTTCTTAAATGCTTAATTTTCAAACTTAAATGCTTCATGTTCCTAAACTGAAAGAAGTTATGAAATCAAAGAGAATTACAGTGGGTTGGGCTTGTCCAAGTCTTTTTTAAAGGCTGTTGGGAATGACCTGTTTCAATAAGCAGCTTCGAGGACACTTTGTGGAATGGAGACTTCCCCATCTTCGAACTTGGTCTGGGTTAAAGACGTTTTAAATCATAGATGGTAACAAAAGATATTCGGCTTTATGTTTCCTCTTTTGGTAGGTTGTATTCTCCTATCTGTGATGCCCTGGCACACTGTCCAGGGTGTGTTCTTACAATGTGCCCAAGAAGTTCAGACATACCAGACCTTAAGAGGATGAAACAATTATGAAATGAACGAAATCTAAGAGATATATGGGAGAACCATGGAACTCTTGCTTCCATTTTCTTCCTATTTGTCATTCATTGATTTTTTTTTTGCACCTCCCCCCTTTCGTGCCTTTATGACCAAGTGTTTCCTCTTCTGATGCTTTTAGTATTGCAACCCTTTGTGATCTAAGAAACGCAGTAGCCATCTTTACAGTAACAAATAAACAAATGACAAACTGTAGGGCTCTAATTGTAGCTCAGATCCTGTTGGTATTTAATTGCACTTATAACACTACTTAATTCATGTAAACATACTTGCTTGCTTTTTCTGTTTGTTCTCCAGCAATGTAATCTCATACGCTTCAAAATATTTACACTATACACTACAGGGTATAATACATTACGGAATATATACATTTAAAAGTGCTATTAGAGTTTCTCTCTCTCGCTCTCTTTCTCTTCTGATGAAACTGCACTTATTCATTGCCATGTGTGTCAGTGGAGGCGCATGTGACTGAGTGTGAGTGTATGTGGAGTTGACCTGGCTGTGTGAGGACATATGGGTCTAATCTAGAGCTCGATTGCTTTGGCTCACATGTGATGGTGCCCATCAGTTGATAGGCCAGGCTGCGATGGGAGAACATCCACTCCTCAGCCCCAGTTGCATTGTGTTTGATGCTGCTGCTTTACTGCTTGTCGTGAGGCTGGAATCCCAGGCCAGAACAGATTGTCCTCTCTTCCAGAATGGGAAATCTATTTCGAGTGCACACTTTCAGAACAGTTGGAATTTGGCTGCCTATAAAGTAACTTTGTTCTTTCTGCTGCCACCACTTGCACTGACTGCTACATTTATACACTCCAAATGAACAAGGGCGTTTCTTGGCTAATCTAATTGACATCGTGAAGGTTAGTAATGAAAGCCTCCTGCCTCCTGAATAAATGAATAAAAGGCCACTGTGTGTTTGTAGAAAGTTTGGGACCTGTGGTACTTTTTCTGTTTGAATAATTAGTTGATCCATATTCATTATGAGCTGTAGCTTAGTATTAAATCGACTGCATCTGTACTTGGCCTTATCTGGTTAAAAATGTCCTGTTCTTAATGAGGAATCACTGGCTGTTAATGCTGTCTTAATTAACTACCAATCACCCACTTCTTTAAACTAATTAAACGCCACTTGAACCATTTAATCGTAACGGCTCTTAAATTGTTTTTAGTGGATGGAGAAAAGTACTGTCCCTCCGGGAGAGTGGGGAATTATTTTGTCAAGAGGACATTCGCAGAATTAGTCTGCTTCTCCAAATTAAATGTCTGCTTGATCCACTCAGAATCAATTTAAAGTGTCATTGCAGTAGAGGACATGCCGCTGCTTGTTAATAACTGTCATTTAATGAATTCTGCTCTCAGATGGCCACACTCATCACAGTTCAGGAGTGTTGCCTCATCATCTATCATTAATACTAATGATGTCAAGATCTGAGGAGGGCTAGTCATAAATGTGTCTTAAATCCACATCAGATGTGACAGAAATTAGTAGCTGCAAAATTGCCTTAATGGGAGCATTGAAGCTTCATTGGGTGTGTGTCTTAAGGATGATAGGATTGTTGTTCTCTCGCTTGGACGAGTGCCCTCAGATCACATCTTTGAGAATGACTAGACTTTCCGAGACCAGCCAACAGACAGAGAAGCAGCCTAATAACTACAGGGGAGCCCTCACTTCATTATTAAAGTGGCACAGAGAGTACCGCAAAATCCACCATTGTTTATTGAGGCATGTCCATGACAAAACTCAGAATAAGTGCTTACTCTCATTGTTCAGGCCCATTCACACCCTCCTTTCTCCCGGTTTATCAATTCCTTTATTTTAATGTCTTTACTTTATTGAACTTGGCAGCTGTCTTTTACACAGTGCAAAATTTTCATGATTAATAGACCAGTAACAATTCCCCAGATGCCATTACTTTAATTACATTAACTTACATTAAAAGTTCTTCTTGCCATCTTCTTTCAAGTTCCAATGTACCATTTTCAGTATTGGCATTATGCTGCTAAAGCACTGAAGTCTGTAGGATCTCCTTAATTTGATCATGTGATTATTTTCACACAACTCCACATAGACTAAACTATTGATATCAGGTGTTTGATTCCATCCCATTGCCACAGGTTTAAAATATCAAGCACCTAAGCATGGAGACGGCTTCTACAAACATTTGTGAAAGAATGTGGATCTCAGGATCTCAGTGAATTCCAGTGTGGTACCATGATAAGATGCCACCTGTGAAACAAGTCCAGGCCTGAAATTTCCAGTCCTGGGCACTAGAGCAGTGGAGATGTGTTCTCTGTAGTGATGAATCACACTTCTCCATCTGGCAATCCAATGGATGGCTCTGGGTTTGGTGGTACTAGTTTGACTGCATTTGTGCTAGGTTGAGATTATGTTGTGGAATTTATTTTTATCAGTGAATGGAACCCTTAATGTTTCAGCATATCATGAGATTTTGGGTAATTTCTTGCTCCAAACTTGTGGGAACAGTTTAGGAATGGCCACTTGACATTTTAACATGATTGTGTACGAGAGCATAAAGCAAGGTCCATGAAGACATGGATGAGCGAGTTTGGTGTGGAAGAAATTGACTGCCCTGCCAGAGCCCTTACCTCAAATTTTGGGATGAATTTAAGCTGAGATTGCAAACCAGGCTTGCTCGTCAAAACATCAGTGACTGACCTCACAAATGTGATTCAGGAAGAATGGTCAAAAATTCCCATAAACACACTCCTAAACTTTGTGGAAAGTCTTCCCAAAAAATGATGCTGTTATAGCTGCAAAGGGTAGGCTGACATCATATTAAACCCTATAGATTAGGAATGGGAATTCACTCAAGTTAATTTGCATGCAAAGGCAGACAAGTGAATACTTTTGGCATTATAGTGTATTTCACAGAGTGGTATTATTGAAAAGTGAAGCATTTAAGAACCACAGCAACTCAGTTATGAAGTGGTGGACATGTAAAATTATAGAGAGGCACATGGTGTGTATAAAGTCGTCATCATTCTTTAGACTAGTCTTGCATCACTAGTACAATGCCAAACGTCAGATGGAGTGGTGTAAAGCACTGTGCCACTGAACTCTGCAGCAGTGGAAAAGTGTTCTCTGGAGTGATGGATCACACTTCTCTATCTGGCAGTATGATAGAAGAGAATGTCAGAATAAGTAAGTTTGAGAGAGGAGGGATAATGCTATGGGGGTGTTTTTCAGAGGATTTGTCTAGGTCCCTTGATTCTAGTGAAAGGAAATCTGAATGCTTCAGGATACCAAGATGTATTAGGTAATTGTATTTTTCCAAATTTGTAGGGACAGTTTGATTAAGGTCCTTTTTTTGACACATTACTGTGCCCCAGTGCACAAAGCAAGTTCCATAAGACTTGTTTCAGTGAGTTTGGTGTGAAAGATTTTGACTGACCCACACAGAGCCATGACCTCAACAAAATCTAACACTTTTAGGAGGAGTTAGAATGGGTATTGTAAGCCGGATCCTTTGTTCAACTTCACTATCTGACCTCACAAATGCTCTTCTGAATGAAAGGGCAAGAATTCCTACAAAAGTTTGACACACTCCAAAATCCTGTCAAAAGTCTTCCCAGAAGAATGGAAGCTGTTATAGCAACAAAGGTGGGACTAACTCCAAATTAAATTGGATTTAGAATAGGAATTCATAAAAGCCCCTGTGTCTTGATACTTTTGTCCATAGAATGTAGAATGAACTCACTAATGAACACAAATGAGTACTTGTACTCATTGCCCTTAACTTCTTGCCAGAAGTAAATGAACTAGACTAAAATGAACAGGGCTGAAATATTATTTGCCAATGTATGTGAATGTGTAAGAGGAGGATGGACATATGTACTAGAATCTAGCTGGATAATGTTGTCCCTCATAGTTAATAACTAACGTAGCTATCATTTGGATGTGTAGTATTTGTCTTTTTTTTTTTTTAATATAATGAAATTAATAAGTTTAACTCATAATTGCAGCCACAAGTCTCTCCTCCATTGAAAGCCTAAGTTCATTGTTATTACATTGACCAGTACATAAAGCTTAACTGCTACCAGACTACTTTAAAATATCAGTGATATCAGTGAAGCTTTGATTTGGTCAGAGGCATAACCGAATTGTGTACCAGCCAGTAACTGTGATTAAATAGTGCATAAAATATGTCTGCCATGGTGTTCCAGCCACCTCCATTTGAGGTCATTTTCTAATATATATATATATATATATATATATATATATATATATATATATATATATATATATATATATATATATATATATAATTAATTAATTTCATAGGCATAATACATTTAAATAACTGACATTTAAAGCTATTTACATTTAAATGCTATTCTGATTTCTATGCTGTTTATTCCAGTCTGTTTAGTGGGGCATGATGATTGCTCCACTAAATGGTCTCCTGATGCTAAGGCTGATTTGGATTAGCTACTATACTGCAGCATACGGCACTATCTAGTGGAAAGAGTGCTATTACAGAGAAGCATCATTGCAAAAGTGGGGGAGGAATTCAGAAAAGACTATAAGAAGTTGGTGTGGATGATTCCAGCTGCTCTATGTGCTTTCTTATAACCAGCTTGAAGGGGGAATGAGGTGGAGAGGAAAGGGAATGAGTTAGTGAAGCCTGGCTTGTTCTCGCTGATGCAAGAGGCCTAGTGTGGCTGTAGCTGTTCACTAGTCATAGTGGCGAAGAGACAGTGTGGACGACAGAGCGGTCATATCAGATCTTCTCCAGCATCAGCCATCCTCCCAGTGATAGCCAGAGAGAGAGAGAATGTGTGTGAATGTGTTGAATGAGTGGAAGTCAGGCCTGGTCAGGCTGATGCAAACGGCCTTTGGTGTTCACATCTGATGGTCATTAGTCTGAGAAAAGGACATAGAGAGACACACACTAGGCCTGTGACACTATGAGATTGGGGGGATATAAGGTCAGGCCTGGTGCTTCCCATACTGGCTAACCTGCCTTTGCAGTCGACTTGCTTGTTAGAGAAATAGAGATGAGGAAAAGAACAAGAGTGAATAAATCCCATCTCGGTCTGGCCAGTGCCAACAGCTTTGCATGTCCCAGTCTGCCTGCTTGTTAGTGCACTAAGACCTCAGTCTCCCATTCTCTCTCTCTCTCTCTCTCTCTCTCTCTCTCTCTCTCACACTCTCTCTCTCCTTCTCTCCCTCTCTCTCTCCTTCTCCCTCTCTCTCTCTCTCCCTCTCTCTCTCTTTCTCTCTCTCCTTCTCCCTCTCTCTCTCTCTCTCTCTCTCTCTCTCTCTCTCTCTCTCTCTCTCTCTCTCTCTCTCCTTCTCCCACTCTCTCCTTCTCCCTCTCTCTCCCTCTTTCCCTCTCTGTCGGCCCTTGGTGCTCCTCCATGGCCACAGGTCACTCCACGCCAATTTAGACTGATGCATATCTGCCCTGTCAGCCATCAGCCTCCAAACAGGAAATAATTACAGCAGGAGCATCTGCTTTCCCTGAGAGCCTCAGACAGACAGGTTGGAGTCGCTGAATTCCACTTCTTTTTCAACACAGACTGGCTGGAGAGTGAGAGAAAGAGGTATGTATAGAAGGAAGAACACCTGGTGAAATCGTCCCTCAGTGATAGCTGCATATGTTTAATCACTTCACACTGGCACTAATTGGAATAATTGCCCGGAATCTTGCGTGAGAACAGGAGTAAAGGATATCCTGTGGAGAGAGGAGTGGTGGCAGAAAGGCTGCAGAACACACACGCATCATTTAATTGTCTATCACATCAAAAGATTCTAAGAGCCCACTTAACTAAAGACTAATGAGAGCTGTTTTTTTTTAATACCTTGATCTGATTTATAAATTCATCTGAAAGTAGCTCAAATCAGTCTGTCAAATACATGTAGTCTTAAGGTGATCATAGATCATAAGTGAACAGCTCTTAAATATATACTTTTTTCAGTGGTTCATAGCTTGTACATACAAATCTACAGAAGGGAAAGTCATTCAGTCGCCTGATGTGAAATTCTGTGTTGTAGAGAACTTTCAGTGTCAGCAATGTACACAATATTATAGATAGGAACTAGATGTTGTAAACATTTAATGCCACTCTAGCTACTTCACAGAAAGCTTTTACACAGGATGAATATAAGGTTGCTTCCTGATACCTCAAATGCTGTTTACAGTGGTTTTTAGAAATGGTTTATAAATTCATCAATATATATTTAAAATTATTTATTAGGGCGGCACGGTGGCGCAGCAGCTAGTGTCGCAGTCACACAGCTCCAGGGATCTGGAGGGTGTGGGTTCAAGTCCTGCTCCGGGTGACTGTCTGTGAGGAGTTGGTGTGTTCTCCCTGTGTCCGCGTGGGTTTCCTCCGGGTGCTCAGGTTTCCTCCCACAGTCCAAAAACACACGTTGGTAGGTGGATTGGCGACTCAAAAGTGTCCGTAGGTGTGAGTGAATGTGTGTGTGTTGCCCTGTGAAGGACTGGCGCCCCCTCCAGGGTGTATTGCTTTGCGCCCAATGACTCCAGGTAGGCTCTGGACCCACCGCGACCCTGAACTGGATAAGCGGTTACAGATAATGAATGAATGAATTATTTATTACCTCTGGCCTGATCAATCATGACCCCTGGTTTCGATCACTACCACTGTACAAAAATCTTATTAAGGATTTCCACGATAATATCCTCTTCATCAACTCTTCACATGTACATCACTAAATTATTGCCAAAATAGTAATAATAAGTGTATTAAAACGGGGTGGAATCCCCTTGTAATAGTATTGTAGGCCCTTTTCATGACCCACCAAAACTGAACCCTTTCAAAACTATGGACAAATTTACTCAACACAGAACAATACTAGTCCTTATCCTGTTATTCTCATTTTTCATTTAGATTTTTAGGTACAGTATTAAAAACTGATAGAACCAACA
This sequence comes from Hoplias malabaricus, assembly GCF_029633855.1. NCBI lineage: Eukaryota > Metazoa > Chordata > Actinopteri > Characiformes > Erythrinidae > Hoplias > Hoplias malabaricus. The sequence goes on from NC_089809.1 coordinate 21,862,279, forward strand.
TCTGATGAATGAATACAAGATACAAATCACATTTTAGTAGCACAGCCCTCCTTATCACCCAATAAGCATCAGGCTAGCCAATGTAGTTGTTTGTTAGCTGCCATAGCAGATCTGGGCAGTTAGCATTCTTCTCCTAATGTGTTGAGCTATGCACTGGTGTATTATTGTTGTTTCTCCCAGGTGGGTGGTGTTGTGTGTAATTTGTATAGATAGAAACAGGTAGAATTAGCAATGACAAATTCTACTGAGGAGAAATAAAAAATTATTAAGAGAGGCAGCATTAAACAAGGAGAAACATACAACAGGGAAAAGAGAGTTTAGTTCATCTCAACAAATCTGATTACACTCTGAGTATTAACAGAGATTTCAGGTGAAACTGAAGAGTAGACTTGAGTCCTGGGCTCTTTTTCTCAGGAGACTTCTCTGAACAGAGGGCGTCTTCAGCTAAAAGCTTGTTTGTGTTTCTTGTTCAGATTTTTCTTTTTCCATCTCTGAGAAACTATAGAGATATTAAGGAGATTGCTTCCTTGATTTTTTTTTTCCTATGGGAAGGGAGATCAAATTAGTGAGAGCGGTGTCTCTGCTGTAGACAAAAATAAATGTGCGTCCAGATGTTGTGCCAGAGGAGAGCTTATTAGCAGACTCGAGTGTGTTAGCGCCACCACAGGTATTAAAACATCCCCCAGCTCTGCAATAATGTCCACAACACACATGCTAATTATGAAAACACACAGCTTTTTGCTCCTCACCAGCTACAGCAGAGACCTCTAACCAGGGAGTGAGTGAGAGGGAGAGAGTGAACAGACAGACTGCTGTGAACAGAACAGCTGACTATAAGTAATTGCTTCCCTTGATGAGGGCCTAGACTGTCCTAATGGTCTGCTTTAGGTGTCTGAGGTCATCAGTGGTCACTGAGGATTGTATGGAAGTACCACTGTTAGTAAAGACCTTGTCGTGGTTATTAATGTATCATAGCATAGTGGAGCACAGTATCAACAGGGCTGAAATATTATTTGCCGATGTATAGGAATGTGTAATTTTTATATACTTCAGTATGTCTCATTGTTACACATGTGTGCTCTGAGAGACAGGTAGAATATAGAGAGTGCATACCCACTGCTCCACGTCTCTGTAGGTAGATGGCTTGTATTCTTTATGGATGTCTAAAAGCCATTTTAATTAGAGCTTAGACCTTTGTTCAACTGTGTGTGTGTGTGTGTGTGTGTGTGTACGCGCATGTGACACACAGATCTTTATGTGAGTGAACTGCTCGTTCATCACTGTCTCTGGGGACAAAAGGAACCTGTAGCGCATGCTAAGTGCTTCAGCTTTCCACATGGCAACTGGAATACATCAGGGTCCTCACACACACATACACACACATGCCCAAACAAACTCATGCTCACAAACAGACACACACACACACACACACACACACACACACTATCACCCTAATGCAAACACGCATACACACACAAACTCAGATCGGCTGCTGAAATACATTAGACTGCAGATGCACAGTCACACTCATCCACATGGCAGAATGAATACATTAAGACACACACAAACACAAACACACACACACACGTCTGATAATGAGCAGTGGATGCCTGATGTTTCCCTGTCACTCTAAACCATCAGCCCAACACACCCAGCTCCAGCACAGAAGAACTAAAAGGCTCTTCATCTATTCTTTGGAATAATTGTCTCTTAGTTTTTCCTCTTTAATAGAAATCTAAGCATTGTTTGGGTGTTTGTTTTTCACTTTTGTTTCCTTGGCTTTATTTTAGACACACTATTGGGCTTTCTTGTTTTTCTGAGATATGCAGTACTCTGTAAAATTTACAGACCACCATTCATTCATTTAGTTCCCAGTCAATACAAACTAATTCAGTATAAAATAGAAAAAAAAGAAAGAAAAAGAGAAAATGATACTTTTAAGAACAATGCAAGACCTGGCAAACCAAAAACACAATCACCATCCAAAAAAAAAACAAAAAAACTTAAAGCTCTCATCTTTCTCTGAGAGGTGTAATTAACTAAAATTCCTCATTTTAGATTTGAAACAATTATCCACAGGTGCTTCTGTCCATCCTTGTGAGAGAACCTTTCACTACTCTGGGTCTGAATGGTTATGCAATAATTGAATCTAGAAAAAGAGAAGATGCCACCAACATCTAAGAATACACTTATAAGTTAGTCTTACAAGTGCTTTTATTCATTCATTCATTCATTATCTGTAACCGCTCATCCAGTTCAGGGTCGCGGTGGGTTCAGAGCCTACCTGGAATCATTGGTCGCAAGGCGGGAATACACCCTGGAGGGGACGCCAGTCCTTCACAGAGCAACTGCTTATATACATTTAGACTTTAAAGCAATTTTATGTTGTGCTCTTCGTTTTGTTCCTGATCCTGAAAACTGCAAGTTCTAACTGGTCATTAAATAAAAGTGGGTGGTCTCTGATTTATCCCCAGTACAGTATATCTTCAACTTTCATATCCAAACCCTCATACTAGACTAGTCTCAGTGCGAGTGTGTGGATGTACATGCACGTGTGTGTGAACATGAGGGGGCTCCGTAATCAGGATTAGCGGAGAGCTTATCAGCCAAAGTCAGACCTCTAGGGCTGCAAATTTGTTTGGGCTTGATATAGCGACTAAATTAAATCTAGATTCCCCAACAAATATTCACCTCGTGGTGCCAATAATCGGCAGAGTTAATGCCCACTACCTCTTCCCATAAGAAGATGATTTGTGAGGGGGGGAAAAATGCAGCCTCGCTTGGTTGGTACTAGCCCTGTTGCCTGAAGCCCATCTTCAAATCTCCCCACGTATTTTTTTTTTGTCTTGAAAGTAATTGGTCTCTGGAAGTGAAGAGACTTGCTTTTAAAGTGCCAAGCTGCCTGTTTGTGGCTTTGAGGCCAGCCTGCTTTTAAAGCATGCCGGCCTTTTTGTCATTAAGCACGTGTAAGAGGCTCTTGCTCTGCCTTTGTACCTCTCTGCTTTGTAGGTCTATCACAACATTAAGATGTTGAATAGGCACTTCAGTGCAATTTGGCCTGAGAGCTCTTGAGGAGTGTGTAAAGAGTAGGGAGAACAGGATAATGAGCTACAGTCATACAGGGTACACTAAATGGAAAGCTAGCAGGGATTTATTCAAAATGATGGGGCATGCAGTACTGTAAATTTTACTAGGCTGTGTAAATGTGCCATAAAATGCAATGCAACTGTAGTTATGCTGCAAAATGATTAGCAAAGTAAGCTCTGTCTCAGTGGGTTTTCGTCCATGAGCGTCTCTTTTTACTGCTTGAATTTTTAACATTAATTGAATAGTGCAAATTTAAATCAGACTTGTGCAGGCTTACAAAGAAAATAAGTGTCAGAAAGCATAAACCGTGTCTTGATTTGTGATGTCATGGATTTATTCTGCTCAAAACACTCATGCATATTCACAAAGCCCATCACCTTGTAATATTTTTTGGGGGGTGGGGGCTGTGGGGGAGGGGTAGACATGACAAGGAAGGAGTACACAGAAAATCTGGTGCATGTGTGTGTGTGTGAACAATGGGAAAGGGATTTAGCTCTCTCCTTGCCACGGCTGTGCACTTGAATAATGGTGCCAAAAGAACAGCAGTGAGGAGAGCACAAAGACGCCAGTGGCAGCCCTCTATGATGCAGTTGTCCCTCATGTTAAATCCTGCAGGTTCAGCGCTACTGTATACTATGTAATTAGGTGGCTGTACGAATGTGCTGTATTGCCTTAGGGCCTATGAGATGCTTCCTGACGCTTTTTTAATCCCTAAAGTTATGCTTGGTAGCCATCTTTTTTTCATAGAATTAAAAAAGACCTTGCATTACCCCAAGAAAATGTAGCTGAATTTGCAAACAAATGCCAAATATAAATTGAGACCGCTGCTGCAGCCTTGCTGTGTAATAGCAGTGAAAGCCCCCTTAAGCCTGTAGACAGTGGAGAAGGAGATAAGCCGGGTGAGAACGGTCCAACGGCAGCAGGTGGCCTGTATCAGACACACCAGGCATTTCTCCCTCCTCACACTCCCCAGCTGACTGCCCTGCTGTGTGAATACTGGGCTGGGATACACACCCTGAGGATGCTCACTGGGACAAAACAAAAGAGAGTGCTGGGAGGAACTCTGTTGTTCTTTAGTCATGCCTTAGGGCAAAGGTTCCCATCTCATTCTAGAAGGATCCCCAGGTGGTTTATATTTTTGTTGAGTTTCTGTTCACAGCTCAGTGGGATGATCCAGCCAGCTCTGCTCATTGATAACCTGACTCAGGGGAGTTAAAACAGGAGCCAAAATGGGATGTAAATGTAAACTTTTTTATGGCAGGGAAACTATGGCTGGGGCAGTCGTGGCCTGGTGCTAAGGGAACTGGGCTTGTAACCAGAATGTTGCCAGTTCGATCCCCTGAGCCGGCAGGTAATGACTGAAGTGCCCTTGAGCAAGGCACCTAACACCCAACTACTTCCTGTGTGACTAGGGCTGCCCACTGCTCCAGGCATGTGTGCTCACTGCCCCCTATATGCAACAACCGTGTAACTACTGATGAATTAGTACCTGTTAAAGATGAATTACAGTAGTAAAGCTTACGTAATTACATATGTGTATCAACTTCAGTTTTTCCTTGTGTAATTACATGAGAGAGAATATGCTGTTACCACTATGAAGATCCGCTTGTGTTACTTCAAAACTGAAGTTGATACACATATGTAATTACATAAACTTTACTACTGTAATCCACCTGTAACAGGTACTAATTCATCAGTAGTTACACTGTTGTTGCATATGTTGTTCATGTGTAACAACTCTGTTATTAGAGACACTTAATAAAAAGTAGGACCAACAGATGCTCGCAGTATGCAGCTGGACCATAAGAACACTGTTGTGTATTTCGATGGGACATTTCCATGGTCTGGACCTTCAGTGAGCCACAAAGTCCAAGGCTGCAGATGCTTCATGTGTGTCTTTAATGCTCAGACATGTTTGAGGACAAGAACCTGTCTAAATAAACGGATCTGCTAAAGTTGGGCTGAGGTTGTTCCTGTCTGTGTTATTTTCTTGGTGCAGTTTACTGTGATGTCTCTGTTTGGAACACCTCAGCCAAAATGACATCATGGGAGCTATAATGGATAGGCTGTGCTGAAGGCAATCTGGTTTTTCTGTCATTTTAATGGCTTTGTCTCTCAGTTTATTACATCAGGAGGAAATGCCCTCTCCTTGCCGCTGAAGTTTTGTTCATGTCCCTGGGCTTGTGCCCGATGGCTAAAATCAATCCCAGAAGCAGAGCGGGATGATGATATTCAGCACCTTGGGAGGAGCGATTGGGTGTGTGGAGATTCAGCGCTCTGCTCAATTCTGCCCCCTTTCTCCTCCCATTCCACTTCTCTTTCATCCTGGCAGCTTGTCACACCACCTTGAAAAGATGGAAGGAGAGAGAAAAAAGATATGGGGGAGGGTGAATAGAATGAAAGGTACAAAAAAAAGTGCAAGCAGGAGGCGGATCAGATAAAGAGCAATCTCCGAGCTGGTTGTGAAGCTGCTGTACAAGGTGTTGATGATAGTGCAGGACCTGATGGTCAACACTGTGGGAAATCACACTCACAATCATCAGCTACTGCAGATATTGCTCACAGAACTCATTCTCAAGGCTTCAACTAGTGTGCCTGAAGAACAGATATGTAGTGTTCTGAGGACACCTCTAGGTGAAAAATAGTTAATCACTTTACGGATACCGATACTACCGTGTATATGTGAAATATTTGCTATGTCAGTGTGAACCAGTTGTTAACCAAGGTGTGCATAGCTCCTTTGACCTCGATACAAAAGCACTCTGAGGCAGCACGCATGAACCTCAAGTCATCATGCCTCTAACTAGAGGGCAGTCTAAAGCCTCCCAACATCCTTCAATGTTGTGAACCAGTGGACCTATATTCTATGGAGTGATTGAGTGCTATTCAACACCTTTGATGTGGTGGTTGTGCTGGTGGTTAATGAAAAAAATGTTTTAGTACCTTAGGTTTTATAAGAAATTAGCAGATATCTAAAAACCTTTGTCCAAAAAGTGATTATATCCTTTTTTTTTTTTTTGATTACTGCTGTCTCCCCAGAAACACATGTCATTACCTTGTTCTTTCTTTCATGTTGCAACTCAGTTTGATTCACAGATACAACACTGTAATGTCCTTGCCATAGACACACAGTCAGATTAGATCTGCATCTCTCGTAGAGCCCATGTTGGTTACTCAGTCGTACGCTATCTAGACTTAATCCATGTCACCTCACAAAGCTTTGCATAATAAGGCGAAATCTTGAGGCCGCAACCTCATCACCAGCAGCACTCAGCGGGCCGGATGGAGAGCGAATTAGTATGGGCCATGCTGCCCGCTTCATGAGGAGGTGCAGTAATGCGTTGCTTTGCCTAGAATCCCGATAATTAGCTTGAGCTCAACTGATCAAGGCCCCTGCAGTCAATGCAAATCACAGCAAGGTGACTTCATGGAGATTACACCTATGTCCTTGCTGTTATACAAAGTGTCATGATGCCACCAGTTTGAACAAAGGTGGGCAATTCTGCTCCAAACTATGTTACCTATTTGCTCTGTTAAAACCTGTGCTCTCTTACAGCAGAGTGAGGAATCGCAGCTCCAGGGACCTGGAGGTTGTGGGTTCAAGTCCCTATCTGGGTGACTGTCTGTAGGAAGTTTGGTGTGTCATTGTGTCATTGTGGGTTTCCTCTGGGTGCTCCAGTTTCCTCCCCTGGTCCAAAAACACACGTTGGTAGGTGGATTGGTGACTCAAAAGTGTCTGTAGGTGTGAGTGTGTGAGTGAATGTGTGTTGCCCTTTGAAGGACTTGCGCCCCCTCCAGGGTGTGCCTTGTGCCCAATGATTCTGGGTAGACTCCGGACGCACAAAGGAATAATTGAGCTATTTAGAAGAAGAAAATCAGATTTGTCTCCACTCCTGATCATCATCATTACTTGTATCATTTTTGTCTGCTGTAAGTGGCAGTTGTTGTCATTAGTAATAGAAGCATAATGTAATTTCATGTTAATTATTAAGCAATGCAAGAGATTTAGGCTAAAAGCTAATTTCTGGATTGTCTGCATCTTCTCTGTCCCTGTGTTTATTATCTTTGCTTGTAATCTTTGCCCTGGTTGGTAGTTGTGTTTTCCCTGATCATGTCATCTGATGTTTATTAATGGAAACATGAACACTTTTATTCATATTCACTCGTCTTCTGCAGTCATTTCTTACAGGATCCACAGAGGAGGTGGTTGAACAAATACAGGTTCTTTGTTAAAACACTTTTATAGATCTTCTCATAAAGTTTTCTCTCAGAGTACTCATATGAAACAGAAAAACACTGAGAAAACCTTTTAATAAATGATTATTTTTGTAGTGAGCTGCACCAGTGTGAAGTAGCTTGCAAAAGTTTATCGCTATAAAATGCAATTTCATTTTGGAAGATTTCAGAGAAGCTCTGAAGTCTCAGAGTTTTAGACAGTATGTGGATGTAAGCCAATTCTGGCAAAGCTGCAGTATCTACTGCAGGCCCACTGTTGTAAACCAAAAGTGGCCCAAATTAAAAATGCTCATTCATATGATCTGATCCACTTCTGTCAAAGATATGTTCTCTGCTGGTCATGGTAAACTGGACATGAGCTAAAAATGATCAAAAATGATGTCTGGCTGACATGGAGCTGTAATTTTGGTGTATATGTGATATGGTGATATCACCAAAGTGGCAACAATCCATATTGCAAGTGGGCCAGTGACAATGGAGGATGTGAACCAGACCTGGACCAGAATAATTTTGCTGTCTGGTGTAGTGGTGTAATCGATTTAATCTCAGCATGGATGTCTTTCTTGAGATGTGTGGTTTTATTCACATAATATCCTTTCAGCCCTCTTTGCTCACTAGCAGCTCAACATAGAGCAAGCTGTGTCCTAGATATTTTGTATGATTATATAAGTGGTTCCCAAGCATTTTCTGCAGCCCTGCCCTTTTGTAGATGAGGATATTTTTGAGCCCCACTCCCCCCCAAAATAAAGTTCATAGTGGGAATTATTTCATATATATATATATATATATATATATATATATATATATATATATATATATATATTCATTCATTTGCCCTCCTAAACCTATCCCTAACCATTATCCACCCCTCAGCCCACAACACCTCCCTCCCCCCATCCCCACTTACACCTCTGCTTTACTTGGCCTTGGTTTAATACATTTTCTCAAAAATTATTCATGTACGTCACATTCCCAATACGTCGACACATTTTAGAATCAAGGTGCATCAAAGTGTTTTCTCTCTCATCACCTGAGTGGAAGGAGTGCTCAGGAAGCCACAAAGCACAGGCTCCTCTCAGCATGCTCCCATTCAAAGAGCATTAGGGAATTCTCTAGCAGCCTCATGCTGACACACATGTTAATCAGTGCTGTTAATGTAGCTCTGCTGAAGACAGGCTTTGCCAACTCCCAGGCTTCCCCCATTCAAACCCCCACCCCACCCACCCCCAGCACCACCACACACACTATACTACACATCTGCCGAGCGGCACTGTGTGAGAGTGCTGATGGACGAGCGTGGGCTTGACCTTTTTAATGCATGAGGTCTGCCTTCCGCAATGGCCCATCACACCTAACAGACTTCTCGTATTAATTAGTCCCAAACCACTATCATCTGTCCAAACTCTCTTTAAGCACCATTGTCAAGGAGAGCTTGCAGAAAATCCAGTTTTAATTCCTCATCAGCAAGGCTTTCTCATCAGTCAGGCTGATGAGACACTGATGAGCTTGTAGCGATGCAGCTGAATGGATCCTAGCACCCGTGTTTTTGTCAGGGATAATAGAGACTTATGTCATATTTGCAAACCATTAAAACATTTTTCAAACAAGTGATATTAGTGATCTTTTGTACACTTTCAAAATATTTTTCATGTATGAAAAATGTTGGATTTAGATCCATACAGAAAAAAAGAACTTTCTTACAATTCCTTATTTAGACAGTCATAGTAGAGAAAACTGTACAGCATTTATGAATGACTCTTACAATGACTCTAATGTAGATGTACTTTATGCCCTTATCAGAATATTTACCAATTTGTAGATGCAAAATACCACAGAGAGCTGGTACCAAAACAGGAGCTATTTTTATAGGCATCAGTGACACATTGTGTACTTGTTTTTTTTAAACGTCCATCAATTGCCAATTGTAAATTTGTAAACAGAAAATGGCTAAAAGCTTTTTTTCAGGATTGACTTGCATGTTTACATAGGTAATTTACAACCTCAAGAAAAAGCTAATGTTAGCTGTTTAATCTATACTATATTGCCAAAAGTATTCGCTCATCTGCCTTCACATGCATATGAACTTGAGCGAAATTCCATTCTTAATTCAAAGGTTTTAATACAATGTTGGCCCAGCCTTTGCAGCTATAATAACTTTAAACCTTCTGGGAAGGATTTCCACAGGGTTAAGAGTTTGTTTATGGGAGTTTATAAACATTTTGACCATTCTTCCAGAAGCACATTTGAGAGGTCTGGCACTGATGTTGGACAAGAAGGCCTGCCTCGCAGTCTCTACTTTAATTTATCCCAAAGGTGTTCTATTGAGTTGATGTCAGGACTCTGCAAGCCAGTCAAGTTCTTCCACAACAAACTCACTCATCCATGGCTTTATGAACCTTGCTTTGTGCACTGGTGCACAGTTATGATCAAACAAGAAAGGGCCATCCCCAAACTGCCCCCACAAAGTTGGGAGCTTGTAATTGTTCAAAATTGCTTGGTATGCTGAAGCTGTTCCTTTCACTGGAACCAAGGGGCTAAACCCAACTCCTGAAAAACAACCCTGCACCATAATACCCCCTTCATCAAATTTTATACTTTGCAAAATGCGGTCAGACTAATTCCATTCTTCTGGCAACTGCCAAACCCAGAGCATGACTCTACAGTGAACTGAATGTTGATACTTTGCTTTGCACTTGGTGATGTAAGGCTTGGATGTAGCTGCTCGGTCATGGAAACCCATTCCACAAAGTATGTGTAACATACCGTGATTGACTCCACAGAAAGTTGCAGACCTCTGCGCACTATGCGACTCAGCATCCACTGACCCTGCTCTGCCATTTTACATGGCCTATCATTTTGTGGCTGAGTTTCTATCATTCCCAATCTTTTCCACTTATAGTACCACTGACAGTTGACTGTGGAATATTTAGCAGTGAGGAAATTTCACGACTGGACTTGTGACATCCTAAGAGTGACCCCTACTTTCACAAATGGTTGTAGAAGCAGTCTGCATGCTTAGGTGCTTCGTTTTATACACATGTGGTCATGGAAGTGATTAGAAGACCTGAATTCAATTATTTGGATGGTAAAGTAAATACTTTTGACAATATAACATATACTTTACAGTATAGTTACTGTTGCACAGGTAGGGAGTAAAGTTATAATTTGCTCATATGATGTGATTTAACTACAGTTTTTGTATGTTTTCTGTATGTTGTTAAGGTTATATTGTACCTTTTCTAGTGGCTTAATGAAGTTAATGCCATGTGTTAAACAAAACTTAACCATTTACCTTAAAAATTCCTCTACATTCTCATTTAACACTGCTGCTGTATTGTTATCCTTATTAAAACAACTTTTCTTCTGCATTGTATATGTGAGACAAGCACTGTATACTGGCATAGTAAATGTGTCTAGTTTTACAGGACAGTGGCATTTAAAAAAAATTTAAATTAACACGATCTGTATCTTATTCCATATGTATGGTGGAAAATGATTTGTTGGAATTTGTAATAGCTACATAAAAACATAAATCAGCCTGTATGTGGACTGTTTAAAACAGGGGAAAAAAAAGAAAGCGTGATGATTTTGCATTAGGATGAATGGACTTCGTGCCAGCGTCATCTGTAGCTTTTCTTTGTAACAGTTCTTTGCAAAACTGGATAGACCAGCTAAAAGGTTTATCTGTAGTAAGGAATTATCCATTGAAAATTTCTGTATTTTGGGTCTAAGTTTCTAAATATGTATAATATGTATACAAATATTTTAAAATATTTGTAATTTATTTATTTACACACATATTCATTTATATATTTACATTTTTTTTGCCCTGTCAGTCAAAGGACCTTACAACTGTCCTAATAACTTTCCCTAATATGGCAAACTTAGTTTAAATAAAGTTTTATATTTTGTTAAACTGTTGTTGACAACACATGCAGTTTGATATTAATGTTTATCATAACACTTCAGGATTTCTGCTTCCAAAGTCGGTAACACGTTTTTATAAAGAGCTTATTTATCTTCTAAAGGCAGCAAGGAAAAATCTATGAGCATATTGCAACATTTATTCTTGGATACATGTTTTTCTTGCCGTTATCACGACTAATTTCATCATCCATATTCACCCTCTGTTTATTCATTATATTCCATGCATAATCAAGGCAATCATTCATTAGGCAAATCACATGCAGACAAACGCAGCATGCTCTCTCAGTCCAAATGCTGATTGTTTATGGCAACAGGGACAACGGGCCACCACAGCACAGAAAGCGTGAGTATCAAAAAGAGGGAAAATATGGAAAACCCTGAATTTCTCCAGTTTCTCTCAAATATTAAAAAAAAACAACAACAAAAAACACAAAAACGGGTTCTTAGGAGTGAAGCCACTGGTGAAACGGAATTTATAGTGAATGTGAATGAAGGTAACAACTCTAATTCAAGGGAGACAATATTTGAAACATATAGTTTTATATGTTTTCTCTATAACATTTTAACCCAATTTTTTTCCACTGTAGTCTTGGTCAGTCTCACACATGCTTCTCTCCTCAATCACCATAAGGCTACAAGATCACAGAGATTTTAAAAGGTGAGGACATGTATTTTCTTTCTGATGCTTTCAAACCACTACACTGTTTCAAACTATTTCTTACACAGTGTGATTGGACAGCTCAACATGCTTTATGGAGGACACTAACTGCCAATTCTGCAGTCTTAGCAAACATGCCTGTGTTGGCATCACAGTTAATGATGGAGGGAAAGGGAGGGCCTTCCTACTCACCCAGAGAAAGTGAGGCCAATTAAGCTCTCTGGGACTTCTGGTCTTGGATGGGTGTGAAAACAAACAGGGTTAAACTTACAATCTTCCAGTGTTACGACCAACACTACTCCTAAAATAGCAATTCATTGCATATTACATGGGCTTCATTCTTTAGTGGCCAGTCTTATCCATATATGGTATATCATGTCTGTGTAAAAATAATACTGTTTTTGAAAATCAGTTCTGAAAATGACCTAAGATGTTTTATGTACATCCCTCACAGTCACCGGATATGACATCTACTCATACTGTGCATTACTACAGCCAAAATATCTTGTTTATGTACATTTAATGCCCATCAACTTTACCTTGCAGGCATCAAGATTCACATTATTCAGAGAAAAAAAACATACATGTATAGAATTTTTTTGTTTTGTTTTGTTTTTTACCAGGGGCAGAGTACCTAATCTAGACATAATTACAGAATGATGCCAAGACTTCAGATTTCTACTGATCCATGCATGCTCTGCCAACAAATGATTTGTTTCATAGCTAGTAGTTTGGACATGCTTTATCAAATGCTGCCAAATAGGGGTGGGCAATACGGCCCTAATATAATAATAAAATATTTCAGGGTATTTTTCTGATAATGATATTTTGAAGATATGATAAAGCAGTAAAAGATATTTAATTAATTCCAAGAAAATACGAATGCAACAAAATAAATGTGGAAGTTTTATTTATGTATAAATGTAATCGTGTCAAATTTTCAGTAGAAAACATTCTGTAAATATTTGGTTATTTTGTAAAATAATATTAATAACTTTCCAAGATGCTGGTTTGTATTCTGATTATTATAATCATACACAAGATTTAAAATATCCTATGCCAATTCATTAGAGCTTCACATAGGGCCCACCCTACTCTCTTCCTACTGGCAACCACATAATTTCTTTTGTTCCAATCCTAAAGCTACACCCTAAGCTTGCTGTGGCCGTTTATGATCCAATCAGCTACCAGTTACCCTTAACATCTACTCATTGCGCCCATCACGAGTACCCAAACAACCCACTGCATTACTAGGTCTTCACAGGGGTCATCAGGTAGTCACCTCCCCTCGTCAGTGTTTTGCTGAATTAAGCCCACGACACCTCCAGAAGTCTCAACAGTGAAGTCTGGCATCACAGACCCCCCACCCCCCTCCCCCTCCAAGCCAGCTTTACAGTCATTCTTTACCTTTAACCATCAACAAACGTGAATCCACACTGGCCTCCCTGGTGACTAAGGCTGTACCTAGCCCCACTGGCACTGTTAATGTATGCTCAGTGCCACCAGTTCAATGTAGTCTTTTCGTGCTACATCACCAACCACCACAACCACACCTCTACAGTGCATTTCCCTAACTAGTCTGTGTTCTCCTTATCTACAACCACTGACTAGACCTTTCAGCTGTTTCTCCTTCACAGCTGCCCATAGTTTCTGGCCCATGATGCCGAACTGCACAAGCAGGGATGAGGCAGACTTGACTACAAATACCCTAACACCTATCTCCACCGGTCTTACACATGCTTGCCACCTGTGCTTCCTCACCTCAGCCGCCAAGTCCGCATTCTTCAGCTTCTTCCTTTCAAATGCTTCATCTACTGCATCCACAAATGGAACTGTTAACTCTATGATATAAACTATCCGTTTACTTTCAGAGTACAGCACCATATCTGGCCTCAGTGTAGTTAATGCAATGCACTCTGGGATCTGCAGTTTTTTTTGCCTACATACACCAGCAATTTCCAATCTCTTGCTTCGCTCCATCTACCAATATTTATAGCCTATGCACACTCTTGCATATGTTCCCCCTCAAGCACAAACCTAATCACTTTATTACTACAACCACTGGTTAATACATTTACCTCTAAGTGTTTGCTGTCCAACAAACATGCTAAAACCCTTAGCACCTGATTATGCTTCCATGTATACTTCCACTGCGACAAACTAACCTTACAAGCTTGATAGAATATGTTTCAGTGTGCCATCCCCTGTACATAATCTACAACTAGTCTTCACCTACTCACTGTCCAAGATTTTGTGGAGTTTACTCCATCGCCCACAATTCTTGTCAAGTGATCTTCCGCTTCTCTAGATTCTGCCAGCCAAGCCACTGGCCTTGTTTTGCTTGTGAAGCTGCTGTTATACACTGTGCCTCCTCTTCCTGATCACAAATATAGCTAGTCATCATTTGCCTTCTCTCTGGTGATGTGGCCTTACTTTCCTGACATCACCTGATGCTCTTCCACATTGCACTTGGCCAATCACATCCCTTAGCTCCAATGAGCTCCTGGCTACTTGCACTGCCACTAATAGGTTCCACTTCCTTCCTGCTTTGTGACTATCGCTGTTGCTTTAACCACTGTATCCTTCAATCCTGACAAAATCATCTCACGGCTCACTATTCCACATTTAAATTCCTCAACTAAACTTGAGTGGAAGCTCCAGTACCCCTCTCCCATACCATGCCACACTACATAAACACTGTGGCACCCCTAGCCACTTCCTTATATACTTGTTCATAACCCTTTCCATCCTCTCTACTTCTGTGATCGAAACATCATAAACAGCCATCTAATACAAGGCAGTAAGCCAAACTGCAGGCACCACAATTTCAACTTCCCTGGCAGACATGATCTATCAATGCTATTAATAGCCTTCACCAATTCAGCCTTTATCCCCACAGCTTGGTCTGTATCATTTAGCGCTGCACTATACCATCTACATAAACTCTTTACTGAAGTCTCTCAAGTACTGTAGGAATCATTTCTCTTTTCACCCTAAAATGTTTCTGTACAAGTTTTCCTTTGACAATCAACAGACTTCTAGACTTGCTTGGTTTAACTTTCAGCCTAGCCAACCATAGATTATCATTCAACTTCCCCAGCAACCACCGTGTGCAAGGCATTCTAGTCGTCAGTGTCATCATGTCGTCCATGTAAGCACTGATTGGGAGAAGCCGAGTACCATCATGCAACCTCTCCCTGTCTACGACCCACTTAGAGGCACTGATTACTACCTCCATCACCATCATAAATGTTAATGGTGAAATCATACATCCAGCAATTCCTATTTCTAACCACTGCCATGACATAACAAACTGAGAGTAAATCAAAACTGAAAGTCCTCAGAATATGCTTTAACAAGTCTAGTAACTTTATCTGGTACCTGGAAAAATTCAAAGGCTTCCCACATAGGTTTATGTGGCACTGAGCTAAATGCATTTGCTAAATCTAAGAAAACAAAATGTAGATCTCTACCCTCTCTCTTAGTTGTCTGAATCTGATGTCAGGTCATGCTGCTATGTTTCAAAAACCTGCAAAGCCAGAAACCTCTGCCTTTTGTACTTTTTGCAGCATTTTTGACTTTCTGTGTGCTTCTGCTTGAGGTGGTGAAACATCTTAAATATTACCACGGTTTGTCGTACAGATTATATTTTAATACCAAACCACCGCCACACTACTAAAGTTGCTCCTCTTTCTGGAACAGACACTTCCACTGCAGAGCCACTTTCCACAGTACTTGTTGCTCTGTCCAAAGGTGTTGTTCCATCTGGTCCCTGGAACTGGGTACTTGTTTAGTCCATGCTTGTTCCTGGTACGACTCCATGCTGTGGAAAAGTGCCATACATGTGAAACACTAATTGGATTGGTGGCCAAACAGAAAACTCAAACAAAAGCCGGACGTGCATTAAGGAAAACTGATATGAAAACAGGGATGTGGAGCTGTGTTTAGTCAAAAAAAGAAACAAAAAAACAAACAAACACGTTAATACATGATAAGTAAACAGCGCCTAACATTACCGCAACCGTTGTTCAAAGCCCGCAGTTCCCATTATAGACTGGCTTTTGCCACATCACTGTGGAGGAACTGTGCTGGTGGAAAAGTGACCAGGGAAAAAAGCATGTTGAGCCGAGTCAAGCCAATGTAGTGGAAAAGCACCATCAATAACTCATGTAATGAACATTCTCCATATAATGCATAACTGCATGACATAATTACAAAAACAATTCAGAATACTGCTTTTACTGCAATATAGATTTTTTAAATCATTTTAAATATTATTAAAATGTATATAATTAATATGGCACAGCCCTAGAGGCAAAAAAAAATCCCTTTTAGCTGAAGAAATTGTAGCGTAATGTTATAAAAGTAAATGCCACTTCTTTTTGCCACAAAACTGTACAGAAACCTTAATGGAAAAAATCTCAGTGAGGTATCACTGTCACTGTCACACATCTCCTTGTTATGGGTTTGAGCCCCACTCCAGGTGACTGTGAGAAGTTTGGTGTGTACTCAGTGTCCACATGGGTTTCCTTTGGGTGCTACAGTTTCCCCCAACTCTAAAATCACACATTAGGCAGATTGGCTATTCAAAAGTGGCCACAGGTGTAAGTGTGTGAGTGAAAGTGTGAGTGCATGTCGCCCTGTGAAGGACCTGTGAAGGGCCTTGTGCCCTGGAATCAAACGTTCAGGGAGAAGCGGTTTCAGACAATGGATGAATGAATCTCAGTGAGGGCTAAATTGAGCCTCTGTTACACTGTTAACTGCAGGCTTGTCCCATATGGGGTTGCCATAGCACTGACCCATGAGTGCAGTGACCCTTACACTGCAGTTTAAGACAATACTGTAAGTGAGTGGTTCTCTGGGGGGATTCACTGAGGCTCATTGAGGGGTTTCACTACTGCGACCACAAACGCTAACAAACAAACTTAACTCTGTTTCACTGTGGCTTCCTTCATAGAGTGGAGCATTTGTCTTTATTGCCCCTAAACTCTTCATCTGGTGTTACCCTTGATGAGACGATACTCTCAGAGGAGATAGAAATCATTGAGCCAGTCCGTGGTGATAAGGCATCAGCTGTGGGCCGCCATCACTCTCTAAGTGAGCTTATCAGTCTAAAAGAGCAGTGCCTGTTCATTCCTCTCCATCTGATGGCTGCCCACAGACAGTGATAGACTCTATCACCCACTTAGAAAATAATGAGAATGTTTTTGTTTCTCTCTCCTGGCTGCAGAGGAAGGAGAAAGTTCACCTGGACGTGCAAGATGTTGTTTGCTGAGGCCAGGACCTGCTGAAAGCAGCATCAAATCTGGCTGCAGTCCTGCAGTGAAAATGTAGTGCTTATTTGTTCAAGGTTTGTAAACACCTCTAATAATTAGGGAATTCCACAACTGTGAACATAGGTGATCATTTGCTAGTTTAATTTTAGTGGACAAACATTATCTAATAAATCAGGTCATTTTGGAGTAGCCACAGAGGAGCTTAAGGTTACCATGGCTGATGTCAAAGCACTGGACAGAGGGGTTCAAAGCAGGACTGTGTTTTGTGGAATGATGAGCCCAATCTCAAGCCTCTAGGATGAGTTAGATTGGTGTTTGAGATCCAGAACTAATCATCCACCATCAGTACCTGACCTCGTTAATGTTTATATGGCTGTACTCAGTCAACTCCTCAAATTGTAAAACATCTAGTTTAAAGTGTTCCCAAAAAAGGACAAGCTGATGCTGCAATAAGAAATCTGTTGATTTCTTTGATTCCAGAAGAAACACTGGGCAAACAGGTGCCTGCAAACTTAGGCTATATCATTTCCACACGAATAATATATACCACTTCAAACAATTTAGCTTTTCAGTTTGTGGAATTGTGCCGAAGTAATATATTTTATTCATGTGGAAATGAAGTCCATACATCACATATTCAGTGTGTGCCAGTGGGCAAGCTACTGTATGGACATATTGATAGATATTGAGATGCTCCTATGCTTATGATAGTAGGAATGAAGTGGAGAGAATGACGGCTGACTGGCAAAGGCAATGTGTTTGTGAGCACAGCGGGAAGATGCAGTCGTTTGACCTGTAGGTTACCCCTAATGAAATGGGTAGTTTCTTCTTCACAGCAAATGAGCATCGCCCCAGAACTTCCTCTGGATGTGCCAGACTTTGTTTTCCTACCGCTGCATGGTAACCGAAGTGCTAAATAAAAAGGGCGTCTTTATTTGATTTGATGTGAGTGGCCTGCAATTGCTGGTGCGAAAGAAAGGCATGAATGTGAGAGCAATAGGAGTATTTACTCACAGCTCAGTGGTGTCATCATCACGCGGAACCACAAAACATCACCCCTGCATTAGCAATAAACGCAATAAAGGGGTGCAACTTTGCCAGCTCATTTCCCATATACTGCGTGCCAGCATGCTCAGTGAAGTTAAATGAACTAATTATCTCGCCCAGATTTCATGCTCAAGAGCAAAGAGGAGCTGCAGACAGACTCCAGCTGAGCTGAGAGAGAGCTACAGTGTCAGAGCTGTAATAGGCTGTACAGAAGCCCACACACACACACATTACAAGTTTCTAGATACACTGCCATTCAAAAGTTTGGAGTATTTTTTTCCCCTACACTACATACAGTACTAAACTAAGTCCACAAGTGACTACACTTCATTTTTTGCTCTGAATTTCAAACAGACATTAAGTTTCATTATTCAGCATCAGGAACAAAGCATAAAACATATATTTAATTAAAATGTATACAGTGGCTTCTACAGCTTTCCTACTACAGCTCCCTTTTTATTATTTTCTGGAGACTTACATACAGATTTTCATAGAAAGACAGTTTTCTGTCCTGCACACAAGTGGCGGAATTATAGTTCACTGGCTGTCAGAACAGCAGACTCTCTCACGGTTTTCAAACACGCCCTGTGTCCGAAATGGCTCCCTATTCACTATTCCCTACATTATTCACTATATAGTTAATTACTATAGCGAACTGAATTCAGGAGGTTAGTGAATGATTTCGGACACTACTTCATGTGGGTTTTTACCAAACAATGCAGTGGATTAAAAGTAATCTGATATCTGTTAGTGTACATGGGTTGTACAATACTCTTTGCAGTGCATTGTGGGATTGTTTGAGTGCACTATCAATTGTCCACTATGTTTTCGGGCTCTACTACAAAATGGCAGAACCCCAAAATAGTGCACTATATAGTGAATAAGGCACACTTTCACTCACAGAGGCAGACTGAAGACCCAGCTCTTTCAAAACTGCTTAAAGGGATTGTCTACGATGGTGGGGAAACACGGTTCTCTCTGGTTATTAACATTCAGAAGCTCAGTGAAATGGTGTGATTGAGTTAGAAAAAAACGATTGTTTGTAGGTGTTGTTTAGTATTTTAGCATTTTCAGTAATGCAGTTAGCTGCCTCCCAAGTTTGGAGACATTTCCACTTAAGTGATCTGAAAGAGCAGAAATAAGTCAATAGTACCCATTTATGGAACAGGAATAAAGCGATATCCTCACATCAGTTTGTGCTTTTCAACGTTTGTTCTTTTTGTAATCTAATAAAATCCAGATGCCTCTGCCATGAGCAGAGAGAGAGTGTAGCGTACTGGGCAGAGTCACCTTTAAGTAAGCACTAAGCATTTGTTGAAATGCATTGTATTTGCACTTCTCCTCTATCCATATTCTAGGTGTGAACACGTAAATATAATTGATGTCTATATACTGATTGGCACTGCTTAAATGTTGTGTTTAATTTTCTGGTATTTTTGTTTGTTTGTTTTTCTTTTTTTCCTAGGTATCGGCATTCACTCTGACCTTGCAGTGTCTGAGCTCAAGGGTTTTTTAGAGTCTAATCTATTTGTACTAGGTAGGTAGTCCCAATTTCTGTTTCTTTCAGTCAGTTCGTGTTCAACTTGTTTTTCTCCACTTATTGTCTTTAACTTTCATGTTCATGCAAGTGGACAGTCTACTGTATTACAACAGTTTTACTTATGTTTGTTCAGTATTAATGAGAAAGGGTTTTGTTTTAGTTTTTTTAAATTGCAGTTTCTTCTGTTTGAACTCGCTGTGTTACAGTGTTGTTATTCATCTGAACAGGTCACTTGTGTGTACTTTGGGGAAAAAAAAAGCGCTGATGTCCTCTGCTCTCGCCCTCTCTCTCTCTCTCTCGTGAAGCAGAGTTAAGCCATCTGCGATTGGACAGTACTCTGCTTCTTCGAAGGAGGTTTGGTTAGGAGTCTTTCAGAATGAATTCACTTATCAGGCTAATTCCCCTGACCACATGCTCCTTGTCAACAGGCTGCAAATACTCTGCCAAACACAGCTCTCATCAAAGCACCTCGTCCTCCTTCTGCTTTTTATGCCTCTCTTTCTTTACCCATTCTTTGTTTCATTAGACGCCTCTCATAATATACCCTGACATGTGAATGTTGGTTTATTGTGCCTGCCTCACACACAGCAACCTGCAGACTACTCAACACTAAACATCAAAACAGTAAAGTGCCACAGCTGGATTAACACCTACAGTGCAGTTAAGTCTAGTTGATTCCTAATGAGGGCAGCACAGTGGTGCAGCAGGTAGTGTCGCAGTCTCACAGCTCCAGGGACCTAGAGGTTGTGGGTTCAAGTCCTGCTCCGGGTGACTGTCTGTGAGTGGTTTGAGGTGTTCTGCCCATGTCCAGGTGCTCAGGTTTCCTCCCACAGTCCAAAAATACATGCTGGTAGGTGGATTGGTGATTCAAAAGTGCCCATAGGTGTGAGTGAATGTGTGAGTGTGTGTCACCCTGCGAAGGACTGTCGCCCCCTCCAGGGTCTATTCTCACCTTGCGCCCAATGATTCTGGTTAGGCTCTGGACCCACTGCGACCCTGAACTGGACAAGCGGTTTCAGACAATGAATTAATTATTTCTAATGAACAAGGGAAGAGGCCATTCAAAAAGGAGATATTGCCATGCTCTGGTTTCCACCCCACGGTCCCAAAACACATGCTGGTAGGTGGACTGGCTGATCCAAATTTTCCACCTGTGTATGTGTGTGTATGTGTAGGTGACAGTATGTGTGTGTGATTTCCTTTGATGGACTGGTGCCATGTTGTGGTAACTGAAGATGAATGAAAGGATGACAGATAAAGTCGGATATACTGTATTTTTCGATCCCTGGGATTTGTGTTTTTCTGATTCAGAGAGAGGTCAGAAAATGGCGTTTTATTGGTGCACACATTTCTACACCAGTTCTACCATGGGTATGTTGCTATAATTAACATTATTTCTGTAAATGTAAACTGTAAATGAAGGATCTTATACTGTTAATGAAATCATACACTGATTATCATACACAATCACTGGATTAGAAACATCCACCTTGAAAATACACTCAATGTCCATTTTATCAGCTCCACTTACCATACAGGATCACTTTGCATTTCTACTATTGTAGTCCATCTGTTACTCTGCATACTTATTTATCCCCATTTCATCCTGCTTTTCTAAGGTCACGGCCCCACACAACCACAGAGTAGGAATGATGTGGTGATGGTGTGTTAATGTGTGTATCATTGGTATGGTATATCAGGCACAGCAGTTCTGTTTGAATTTTTAAGACTGTGTCCACTCACACACCTACCTGGTTGGACTATATTGTAGATGTAAAGTCAGAGACAGTAGCTCATCTGTTGCTGCACAGTTTGTCTTAGTCATCCTCTAGTCCTACATCAGTGGACACAGGATGCTGTTTCCTGGAAATTTTTGTTAGTCTTATTCCAGCAGTGACACTGAGGGCTGTAAAATCTCTAACAGCACTTCTGTGTCTGATCCATTTGTACCAGTACAACACTCACTAACATCAACACCTCAGTGACACTACTCTCAATGGCAGGTTCTATTCTTTATGTCTAACATACCATTGCATTGTATTCCATGTAGTTAATGAATAATATGTCCTTTAGAGGTAATAAACCTATGGTTAAAACTTTTTGATGTGTGGGTTGTAGCTTTGAACCTGTGTCTCTGAGTTTGACAAGTCACTGTGTATTATTGTCCATGCATAGCTGTGCTTTATTGTATTATTGTACAGCATTATTCTGTGTCTGGGTGAACAGTTGAATTATAGTGGTGATAATTGCCGGAGTTTTGTGTGCAGTTATGCCTGACACAACTGACATTTGACTGGTCTGATCTCAGAACAAATCCCCTACACCTCCAAAAGACCTCAAACACACACACACACACACATACTCACACACACTCTCTCACACACATAAAGCCTCTCTGTTATAAAACTATTTCCAGCCAAAGTGTCCAATTATCAGACTCACTCAGCTGACTCTTCACACATGGAGGGCCACACAGTGAGCCCCCCGCTCTGAGATATTCCTTCTATTCTTTCCTTCTTTTTTCACGAGTCGGGGACACAGTGTGAAAAAGAAACAAAGAGAAAAAGAGAGTGCTGGAGAAAGTGAGAGATGGAGGAGAGAATAGGCAAAAATCAAACACTGTTTTGCATAATGTGGCTTTTGTCCCCATTTTCACTCGCTTCAACTTTCACGTTTAATTAGAGCTCCTGACTGCCAGCCTGAGATAGAGGTGTGTGTGTGTGTGTGTGCGCGTGTGTGTGTGATTTTGTGAGATAAGCAGGGTTTGCTGAGTCTCTAGCTGACTTGCTCTTCTCTCCAGAGACTGCTATATGACAAATAAGATTAATGCAATCCCCCTGCACCAGCCCTCCACCCCAGCCCCCGTCCAGCTCACAGCACATAGCACACGTAGGTGACTCTCTCAGCCTCTGCCCAGGAGACACAGACACATTGAAGCGTTAGAAGGAGAAGACAGTGTCCAGATGGACGATGGACAAAGACATATGTGTCAGTTAACAATGAATACCACAACAAAGACAGTTCAACTCAACTGGAATCCTAGAGTTCTAGAAGTGCACTTTAATCCAGTACTCACTGCTTCACCTCACTGTAATCACAAACCTCATCTCTCATCTGCCCTGACCTTCTGAGAACATCACATGAACAATGAACACAACAGGGATTAAATGGTATACAGACACAGAAACGTTATAGTGATGTACTGATGTTGGATGATTAGTTTTAGTGCACAAATGCTACTAGAATTGATCCCAAAAGTGCTCCATCTCTTCATAGAATGCACTTCTATGTACCTCTATCCCAACCTACACATTGAATATGGTGACTAAAGGCTCATGTACAGCTGCTTCAGAGAAGACTTAAGGCTGTAACTTAGGCAAAGGGCAAACAAAAACGTGTTGAAAAACATTGGATGAGCAGGTGACGACCCCAAATGATGTCTATAAGTGTGTGAAAAACCCCATGTCTTTATAAGGTATAAAAACAGCTCTGTGTGTGTGTGTGCGTGCAATAATGTCATCAGTGAACCAGTGTGAATATGGCTCTCCCCTGGCTCTGCACCTCTCCCGGCATAGAAGGATGTAACCCCTGATCATTTCTGACATATCATTGTTGGAGTGTGTGTGAGAGGAAACGATATCTCAGCGCTCTCATTTTTATCTCCCACTAAAACAGAATTTCCGAGCTGTTCAATATGTTCCTCTCTCACTGCGAGGGTTGTCAAGTGTCTATAGAAATGCAATTCCACTGATTCAAGGCAATTACCTTGGAGGAGGTTCAGATGATCTTTCCTCATCAGTGTGAAGACAGTACAAAGGAGCAGATGGCAGCAGACCCCAGTCAGAGGGAAGAGCTGGAGGCGAAGTTCCTCTTGTTCCTCTTGCAGTTTCTCGAGAAGGACGACGACTCAGGCCTCAGGAACACAGCGCAGGGGGGATCCTAATTGCTCCACATCGCTAGCATCACTCTCAATTTGCTGAGGAAAAATGAGGGAGAAAAATGAGCTTGGCACTGTGTGCTATCTGCATTGTTGTCAGGGTGGGACTCTGGTGGGAAAGGGGAAACATTTTGGCCTCCAGTTTGCTAGCGTATGCTGTATCGTGTTTCATTTGAAGTCATCAAAAAGGGGGAAAGAGTGAGAGGGGTTTTTGTGCTTGTGTGTGTATTTGTGGTGAGATGCCTGGTGAGGACTGGACTCAGCAGTATTTAGTGTTATTGCGACAGCAGGCCGAGGGACAATACCCAGCAGTCCCCTTCATCAGCCTTCTGCTGCTGCTAGTGTGTGTGTGTGTGTGTTTGTATTTGTGTGTGCAAAGAGCAGCGTACAAACCTTTTCCGATAGTTGTCCTAACTGAGCATAAAATATGATGCCATTCTGAACATCCCTGTCTCAACAGAAATGGAATCCAGTTATGGTCTTAGACCAGCGCTGACCTGTTTTTCTCAGGTGTGACACCCAACACTTACATAACATCATCTTCTTCATTACCATCTTTCTCCAACTCATACTATATGTAGTGGTTGGAGTTCCCTCATTTCAGAGAACATAGCTCCACTGCTCCACAGTCCAGCACTATGTAGATTCTCCCGAGAATCCCACTCCATTGGTCAGTGTTTTTCAGTGGACAAAACACAAGCTGTGTTTTCACAATATCAACAAGTTGAACTAGATACATGCTGCAACTTACACTGTAACTCTTCTGAAAAGCCTGATAAACTGTATCTGAAGTGCACTAAATAGAGTAACTAAGTAGTAACTATCTATCTCTCACTGCAGTTGTCCCTCCAGACTTTACCAAGAGAAGCTGACTTGTCTTTGTATTTGTAAAATATACATTTGTTAAAGATTTCTTTTTGTTCTCTTATAGGAAGACATTAAATATTTAAAATGAATTCTGGAAGAGTATAAAATATATATCCTTCCCTCAGTACATTCAGCTCCAGTGTAAATGCAGAGTAAATTTAATAGCTGAGAGATTGGTGTTGACACTTCAGGTCTTCGGTAAAACAGCTAAAAGATTTGAGCTGACTTTTTAAAAGGCCTTTTTTTATTTTAAAGGGAACATAAAACTGCGGTGTAAAGTGTCTTCTCTGTGTTCCTTTCCTTTTTCAGGGAGCCATCCAAGGCTGAGCTTCCTCTCTCTGTGTTCCTTTTTCTCTCTCTCTATCCCTATGCTGGTGGTCCTTGGCCTGGTCCTCCACTCCCCTGGCTGTCCCTAGCAGCCTCCATCTGCTCGCTGAGGGGGAAACAGCAGCTGCTCAGACTGCCTTCTCTTCCTCCTCCTCCTCCTCCTCCTCTCCTGCAGCAGCTGTGAACCAACAAGACACACACTCTCTCTCTCTCTCTCTCTCACACACACACACACACACCTTCAATTCTCTGTAAGTTATACACTGCATGAGGATATCATCACTGTTTAATATACATATATATAAAACTTTTTTTTTTACATCACTTTACATCAAATGATTTAGATTGCATGTTATTCATGATGGATGGACTAATAGAAATGTTTTACAACCTTTTATAAAATAAAACAATTCTTAATGACTTCTTTTAAAACAAAACCATTTGTCACACAACCTTCATGGATGTTTCTGTAATGTCAAGGCAGTCCAAAATGTACATTCTTCTCATTAGAAGTCATGGGAAATATCCTGTACTGTGGTTTGTTCAGCATTTCTTGTGTTTTGTTCAACATTTCCTGCCTAATACAGGACAAGGTTCTACTGCAGAGCTGTGCAGTGTCCTTCTTCTGTTTATAACACAGTATTCCATTCATTCATTCATTATCTGTAACCGCTTATCCAGTCCAGTGTTGTGGTGGGTCTGGGGCTGCCAGTCCTTCACAGGGCAACACAGACACACACACACATTCACTCACACACTCACACCTACGGACACTTTTTGAGTCGCCAATCCACCTACCAACGTGTGTTTTTTGGACTGTGGGAGGAAACCCACGCGGACACTGGGACAACACACCAAACTCCTCACAGACAGTCACCCGGAGCGGGAATTGAACGCACAACCTGCAGGTCCCTGGAGCTGTGTGACTGCAACACTATCTGCTGCACCATAATGCAGTATTTTTAATTTTAAAAACTTGCTCACGCTGAAAAACTGTTTAACTGCACTACAAAAACTCAACAAGTAAACAATGCTTCTACAAAGTGGAAATATTCATTCATTCATTATCTGTAAGCGCTTATCCAGGTCAGGGTCACGGTGGGTCGAGAGCCTACCTGGAATCATTGGGCGCAAGGCGGGAACACAACCTGGAGGGGGCACCAGTCCTTCACAGGGCAACACAGACACACACACATTCACTCGCACACTCACACCTACGGACACTTTTGAGTCACCAATCCACCTATCAACGTGTGTTTTTGGGCTGTGGGAGGAAACCGGAGCACCCAGAGGAAACCCACGGGAGAACACACCAAACTCCTCACAGACAGTCACCCGGAGCGGGAATCAAACCCACAACTTCCAGGTTCCTGTATCTGTGTGACTGCGACACTACCTGCTGCGCCACCGGAAATATGCTATATGGTTTTTGTTAGAAGTTCTCAGATGATATTAGTGCTAGGTTCCAAAGAGGCATCAGTTTTCTAAACAGCTGATTCCTGATGTTTAATCCTTAACATTTGTAAATTAGCTACTTAAAACATGCTTTCTCTTGATATTTTTTAAAATAATTAACATTATATTCATATTGAATATGGCTGCCATGGAAGAAAGTCCTGTATAATGAGAGCAGTGTGGAGCTGAGGATGTTAAAGTAACAATTAACACTGTAAAATTATTAATATTTTGAACACATTTAAATGTATTGTTTATAATGCGTGTGCAATATTTAATATCCACCAGAACAATATAATGATAAAATGTTTTTAAAATACACTCAAACTGGCTATGAAAACCTTCCTCGTGTCATTCTCATAACAGGGCAGCCCCACCCACCATTTTCTGATCACTGCTGATGGACTGTCACCTCTTTTATATATCTAATGTACAAACACATAGTTAGTCCACATATTAGATCCCATGGTGTGATTAAAAACAGCTTCACCTGCTCAGAGATATTAGAGAATATCTGCACAGCACATCAAGCCTCATTCTGTACACCAAACCGCCCCCACCGACACACTCTGGACCAGACCACCCCAGTGCATGTGTGTTTTAACAAATCATCAGTCAGTCAGGCTCACTAGGCAAAAGTTTGTTGCAGAGATTTTGGCTTACTCACGGCAAACTGCAGTCTAGCTTTTTTATGTCTCTGTGTCCTCCAGGGTCTCCTGCCATATTGTTTCATTTAAATTCAAATGTCAGTGGATAGTTCACGCTGACACTGATGCACCCTGAGTCTGCAGGTCAGCTTGAATTTCTTTGGAACTTGATTGGGGCTACTTATCCACCATCTGGACTTTCTTGCAATGAAACCTTTAATCAATTTTTCTCATCTGTTCACATCCAGGGAGATTAGCTACAGTGCCACGGGTTGTAAACTTCTTGATTATGTTGCGCACCGTGGAGAAAGGAACATCAAGATTGTTGGTATTTTTCCATAATTTTGGTTCTCAAGTCCTCAGACAGTCTCCTCTTTCTGTCCTCCAGGCTTAGTGTGGCACACAAAGACATCTTTTTATCTGGTTTCAGGTGTGATTTTTATATTGTCCACACTTGTTATTTGCACAGGTGAGTTTAAACAAACATCACATGCTCGAAACAGTTAATTACCCACAATTTTGCAGAGGTGCCGATAATTTTGTCCAGCTCGTTTTTGCATGAAATTATATAAATTTGGGCTTTTTTCTGGTTTTTTTTGTGTTGTTCCAATACATTTACTTTAACCTCAACACATAATTTAATCTTGACCCAAATCCTAATCCTAACCCTAACTGTAATTTTAAACACTCAGCAGTTTCACAATATTAATATCTGCAAATGATTTATAGAGGGGCTCACTGTATGCTCTAATCAACAGAGAGTTTTGATTTATGTTATAATTATTAATTTTTTAATTATGTCAATGACTTTGTTCACCTTTTGTAACTCAGTGTGTACTTTTTTTATAAATTTCAGAAGACACAGTTATTGCAACGAACTTCGTGTGTTTGTAATACTGTTCTCTAATGGACTGTGAAATAAAAAGTTTAATATCAAAAATAACATAAAAACAAAATCTACACCAGATTTTTATAAATCATTATCTATTTCACCGAACAGTGGGTCTTGATGTATATTGTTCAGGCTAGTTTTTATTTTCTGCTCTGTTTAATGTTACAATCATTACTTTGTAAAAATGTTTTATAGCATTTTTTAAAGCACTTTACTGGGATGTGTGTAAGTATATGATGAGAATGAAATGTATAGCAAAATACCTGTAGAATTTATTGATAATCAATTAACTGATTAGCCTTATTGTAAAATGATGTGAAACACCTGTGCATTGATGCCATATTTGAATTTTGATTTTCCATCACAAATCTTTCAGTAGATTTTATCCGTGTGTGTGTGTGTGTGTGTGTGATTTGTATGAACAAAATCAGTTTACACCCTCATATTCATAGGCTAGTTCCCACAATGTAAATCATTACAATTTAAAGGTGAAGAGATTTGTTAGGATGAGGTTAGGTATAGTGTAGGGTTAGGTTTGTTCAATAGTAGTTAGGTTTAGGGAGGGTCTCAACAAAATGAATGTAAATCAGTGTAATGTCCTCACAGTGCATGGTGTGTTTGCGTGCACATAAATTAATCTTCTGTCTTTCCTCAGAACTTCAAATCCTTAAAAAAAGCAGAGCTATTTGTATATATTAATGTCTGGAAAAAAGTGCAGCCATGATGAGCCATTGTGATGTGGACAGTAGACAGAAAGAGAATCACTGCAGTATCACTGTACCACACTGGTACACACTGTGTCTAACTCTGCACCACAGCTGGACCAGATGTTTCTGTGCTTTTCTTGATCTTTCTCAAACACTCAGTTCCAGGCTTATCTTGCACAAACATAGCACAAAAAAAGGAGATGCGCAGGAGAGTAACAGCTTCAGTAAATCATTTTCACTAGCCTTGTTCCCAGGGGGGCTTCTCATCAATTCAGTTAAAATGAAGCCCCTCCATCTCCACCTCACACTCTCTCCATTTCAACATATCTCCCTGTCCATCTTTCCCTCTGCATCTCCCTTTCCCTCCATCTCTTCCTTCCCATCATCTCTCTCCAACTCTGCCTCTCTCCATCTCCATTTCTCCATCTGTCCATCACTATATATCTTGGATATACATTCCATCATTTCGCTACCTCTCTATCTCCATTTTCTCTCTCTTCATGCCCATTTTTCCATCTCTCCTACACTCATACTCTACATCTCTATCTCTCTCTCTCTTTCTCAATCTCTCCACCTCCGTCTCTTTCTTTCTCCATCACCCTCTGATCAGTGCAGAGCTCAGGTTTAAACTGAAAGCGGCTCGTTTTAAGCCCGGTCTCGAGACTCTGCGCGAGCTTCACTTTTAACACTCAGCGGAGAGATCTTTCTCCACGAGCATCTTTTTTTTCCCCACCCGTTGTCAGGATAAACCCCGCCCCCTGAACTGCTATTGGCCAGAAATAACACTACACAGTGCCAACTCTACTGCTTTCAGAGGCAAAGAGTTGCATGTGATCATAATCTTTTACATTTTCTTTTCTTTATTATTATATGTATTATTATTAGTAGTATTAATATTAAGAAATTAAACAGGTCTTAAACCTGCAAAATAACAGTCTTTGTTTATCTACCTATCTGTCTATATGTTAGCTGGTGTGGAACAGGATTTTACACACTGAATGATGTATCTGCATAAAAGAGTTCCAAAATAAATGTAAAATATTTTGTTTCAGCATTGATGATATTTCAGCAAATGCTTATGAAGACTCAGTAAAGCCATGTCCCAGAACAACGCAGAGCAATGCAGAGCAGAGGAATGGTGTCAAACGGTATACACAAAACAACCACACAAACACGTCTATAAACAAATTACAACTCCACACATCACTACAAAAATAAACAACATCGCAATCAGTGGTGACTCTGGGGCATCCTTGTGCATCGCTGGCAAAGCCACGAGAAATGGCCTCTGGAGGAATTTGGATTGTGGAGAGACCTCAGAACTTTGAAAAGAAAAGAGGATTTTGTTCTATTTCTGCTCCATGTGTACGCAGTATTGAATCATTTAAGCTATTACATTACGTAAGGTGGAACTGACTCCAAATTCAGCAGATTGCTAAATGCATAAAAGTAAACATACAAAAAAAGTGCTACAAAAATAAACATACCGAGTTAAAAAAAAACTGTAGTAATTCAAACAGTGAAGAAAATGTTAAACTAAATGTAAACAGGCTACAGTATTTTACTCAAAAATACAGTTCCACATTAAAAGATGCGGAACTCCTCAAAGAATACAAACACAAAATGGTGGACATTGCCTTTCATTCTGATACGCTGTATAAATATGGAGAGAGATTAGTCTCAAAATACTTTTCAAATACGTAAATGTTACAAACACAAGTCACAAATATGTTTCACTGTTCACAAATGAATACATCCCAATCAGTGTCTCACGGTCTGCGGCTTGTACAAATACAGTTACATTCATAAATACATGTTTTTGGTTTTCATAGATATATCACTATTTATATTTTATATATATATTTATTAATTTATATTTCATAGATATATCACAACCACAACTGTTGTTTCCCCAGTGTTTTAGGACTGACCTGTTGCTCTCAGGGCCGCTGTAGGCAGTACTGTGACTCCATTGGCTGCCACAGTAAATTATAGCTAGCTAACTCTGGTTGCTGATTGGCTAAATAAAAGTGATGACCAATGAGAAGTGCATATTCTGTTTAGAAGCCAGGGGGTTTCCGCCCCTCCCTCCGGCGGAGGGAGAGCATCTATCTGAAACAAATCACCCGTTTTAACAATACAGTCTCAAAAATACAGAACACAACCGCATCCCTTATCAGTCCAACACTCAACACAGCTTTTTAGTATCTAAATATGAGATGATTTTAAAGTATTTTATTTGACAACCCTAGTGTGCAATGAAATTAGGGAATTTCCGCTGGACTTCTAACGTCGTTAGATTTAGGGCACATTCACTCACACACCCACACCTACGGACACTTTTGAGTCACCAATCCACCTACCAATGTGTGTTTTTGGCCCGTGTGAGGAAACCGGAGCACCTGAAGGAAGCCCACGCGGATACGAGTAAATTTGAACATTTTTGCATAAAATTATGAAATATTTATGAAAACCAAAAACATGTATTTATGAATGTAACTGTATTTGTACAAACTGCAGACTGTGAGACACAGATTGGGATGTATTCATTTGTGAAACATATTTGTGACTTGTGTTTAATTTGCAGATTAACATTTATGCATTTGTAAAGTATTTTGAGGCTAATCTCTCTTCATATTAAATGCTCTAAATAACTGTAAATAGAAAACTTTCATCGTACACTGACTTGTTATTGGACCAATGCACTCAAAAATAGAGTTGTGCCTGAATTAGCACACTATTTACAGTTTAGTGCCATGTTTAGAGTTTCAACCATGCTGTAATATTGTTGTCCAAATTCTTAGTCGACATTTTGATTTCCCTCTATAATACAGTATTTGTTTTACCCAGAGTGCACCGTAAAACCTGTGAACAATAGACGCAAGCTGTGACTTCCGAAATATTCCTGAAACAATTCTTTTGAACTTTTTGTTTAAATGAACCGGACGACCGATTAAACCGATTAAATTTCGTCTCAGGTGTTTAAAAGTAGTTGAGAAGTGTTAAAAGTAACAGTGTCATAATGTTGAAGCAAGTAAGAGTAAATTATTCCCGTACAACACCATAACATGATTTTAAAATATTATTTATTGATAAAATGGAAATGAGGATTTGGCTGCATGTAGGAAAAAGGTTGGAGTTTACGGTGGCAGTGTGTTGTCTGAAACCTGTCTGTCTCAGCCATTGATTCTATATTTTGTTATTTTATACAAAAGTCTATATGATGGTTAGTGAATGAACGAAGGAATATTTCAGACAAAGCTCTCTTCATCCCATATAGAATAATGGTATCCACTGCAAATAAGCATGGTTAATTTGCATTTAATCCTTTACACCCTGTTTAGAATATTTAGTTAATTCTTCTAATTAAACACTTTAGATTATGGCAAAGAAAACGTGCTTCCAAAATTAGTGTCCCTTTAAAACTCTTTTAAGGTGGACAACTGGACCTTAGGACCACTACTGGCCCTTTGTAGCTTACATAAATGCTGACTAAAATGCCCCTGTGCAGTTGTCATGTTTTCTCAGTGTAGCTGCATCTACAGAAGCGTGTACTAAATTGTGCTGACAGATTTTTTTTTCTTTCTTTCTTTCTTTTTTTTTTTTTTTACTGTATTTTACCCGAATGTTTTTATCGTGCTGTAGCCAATCGCAGCGCGGTGGGCGGGGTTGGTCTGAAAGCGGGTGGAGGGAGAGAGGGCTGGTGCGCGGCGCGGCGCGGAGCTGTCCAGTGCTGAAGTTTCAGACGCAGAGAGCGGCTCTGAGGCGGAGAAGCTGCGCTGTGTCCTCCGCGCGGAGCTCTGATCTCTGACCCGGGGCTCGGCCCTCTGCTGCCGGCAGCTCCTCCGCGCCGCTCCGCGCTGGATGAAGAGAGGACGCCGCGGTGCTGGACGCTCTAAACATGCCAAGGTCTTTCCTGGTGAAGAAGGTGAAGCTGGATGATTTCTCCTCGGCGGATTTGGAGAGCGCTTACAGATCCAGGAGCGATCTCAGCCTCCGCATTCATCACAAAGGTAAAGCCCGTTCCCTCAGGCTTGTTCCCATGTTTCTGATAGGTTTTCTGAGCCTAACCTGCACTATCAGCACTCTTCCTAGGTCAGAGAGAGATGCATTACGTGTCCAAAAGTTTGTAGACACCCCTTCTAATGAGTGAGTTTTGCTTTTTTTTTTTTTTTTTTTTACTGCATATATTTTTTTTTGTGGACATAATACTAAAGTAGGCTTGGATAAGAAAAGGTAATAGGATGGGAGCAGCTGCACATCAGACTAAGTCAGCATGTAGAATAGTGTGCAGTAGAATAGTGTTCTTGGGGAAACAGGGTACCATCTAGTACCTTTAAAATGGATTAGAGTTACAAGTGTGATTGTGAGCTAATTATCCAACATCAGTGTACCCGACATCACTGATGTTTTTGTGGCTGAGCACAGCAATGTTCCAGCAACTAGTGTGAAGCCTTTTCTAGTGTATGTGTGTGTCTATTGTAAATATTTCTCTCAGAAGTGTAGAGGCAGTTGCTGCAGCAAAGGTTGGACAAACCCTCAATTTCATAAGAACTGTTGGGTGAGCAAGTGTCCAAAATGTTGACATGTACTGTAGATACCAATAGAGCACAAGAAATGACAGTTTGATTGCAGTGCGTAAACAGCTGAACACAAATCAGTTTTCTGGACTAAAAGAGTCACACTGCTCACACAGATGCTCCACTTTCGAACCCTCTACAAGTTGCTCATGTGAGTGCATGTGTGCAGTTTCTCAAAGTTTAAACTTTGAGATTCTTTTGTGGAATTAAAACAAATCCATGTTTCCTTTAGTAATTTAGTATCTTTTGATAGAAATATTTAATAGATGCTTGCACTGTCTTTCTTTTTCACTCCACTGCTTTATATTGGAGTGATGTCCATATATACAGTAATGACACCACAAGTTATTTGCTATTACTTCAGGTCTCAGTGGCCATTGGGGTCCAGCTACATTTAAATACTCAATGAGAAGTCAATAATGACAATATTAGTAACATTAGACCTTCAGCACTATATATTTTGATCTGTACCTTTCCAGTGAACTACAATCTAATAGTCACTCCTTGATTTAACAGGTTTTTTGTGTGTGTGCATTCTTAACAACATGCTCCAAACGCTGTCCAGCACCAAAATTGTATTCCACAGCCACTGCCCACCAGCTTTAAGCTGTCTCCAGTCCATTGCTTTTTTATTGGAATGACCTGCAGATATATTTAGTACCTACCATCACTCTCTAAGAGATTCCAAATGCCACTGGTGCAGTGTGTGCTTTTTGATTTTATTATTCTTACCAATGTTACTTTATATATCATTATATTTTATGCCAGCTTATTATTTAACATTGCATATCATTGCTGTCCAAGGACAAACCTGTATATCCATATTTGTCATATTTAATTTACTATATAATTAGAAAACTGCAGCAGTCCTTCACATTGTGTAAAGAAAATCATGATGAATGGACCAATTGAAATGCTCCAAAATGACTTGAAATGACATCTTTTTAAATTGACTTCCATCGAAAGTTAAGGAGTTTTTTTCTCTCCTTTGAAGTTACTATTGGAAAACATGTCTTTTGATTTGTTCATTTTATGTCATGTTCACTGTAGCGTGCCCTATTCTCTCAGCATTGTAGATACTAATCCAGCACCACAGGTGTTAATACTGTTGAAAACTGCAAGAGGCATTAATTAAACACTACAAAATATAAAGGTAAATAAAAGGGAAAATAAAAGGGTAATTCAACACTGTATGTGTTTAAGCAGTTTTAGTTTAATCCTAAATTACAAATAATCTTCCCTTTACTGATTACAATATTACATAAGTTAATTCAATACAGTAAGTTCATCCGAAACAGTATGCTGCTATAATGCTGTGAATTAACACTGTAGTTGTAAGAATTCAGGTCAGATCTGTACAGTAAAACAAAATATTAATAATGATAATAATCCAGAATGACAGTTTGACTGTGTAGGTACTAAGTGTGATTTTAAAAGTGTATTTCCATAGAATACATCCCATGTTTGTGATTTAAAGTGTGAATTTTTATCGTAGAACTGTAGATGTTAATCTAGCCCTTTAGACCTTAATTTAAGTTAAATGCAAACAATGTCATTTAATAGTACAAGTGTTAACTCAGCACTCTATATATTAATTAAATGGTACAGTTCATGTGCACTCTGCACCAAATATGGAATCCAAAACTGTGGATATTACCTTAACATCTTTGTCTCTCATCTCTCATCTTTGGTCCTGGAGATACCCTGCCCTGCACATTGTAGTGTTTTCCCTGCTTTAAAACACACACACACAGAAAAATCTGTTCATTAACTAACTAGTTTAATTAGGTGTGTTGGGTGAATATTAATCCAGAAATGTAGGTGTTAAATCAGCACTGTAATTGTAATCTGGCACTGCAGATGCTAGTCCAGCACACTAAAGGTTAATCCAGCACTGAAATTTAATTCAACACAGTAGATTTTAAAACCTCACTGTAGAAGTTAACCCAGCACTGCAGATATTAATCAGGCTCTGTAATCTAATATTGTTGGTATGATCCTGACACTGTAGACGTTAATCCACCTCTAATGATATCAATACAGCACTGTGGATGTTAATCCAGCACTGCAGATTGTAATCCAGCACTGTAGATGTCATTCCAGTCTACTGATGTTAACACATTACTTACCTTAGATATTAATGCAGCACTGCAGATTGTAATCCAGCACTGTACACTCTAATAATATATGCGCTAGGAAAAGGTTTGAACGATTGAACACTTCTGGTTCAGTAAGGATCCATTTTTGCCAACATGTTTTAAATTGCTAAATAACTTTTACTAAGCTAATCTAAGTTTCTTTAAACCTTTAGAAGGTTCTTGACACTCACACACATTTTTACAAAAATGGTTATTTGGCATCACTCAAAAAACCCTTTGTAACACCTTTATTTTTAAGAGTGTAGTTGTTAATCCAGCACTATGCATTTTAATCCAACTGCTGATGTTAATCCAGCTCTGTTGACACGTGTAATCCAGTAGTTTAACTGTGTCAAAGATGCTCCCAAGTTTACATGATCGTATCAATGTGTTGTAACCTACATAACCTACAATGCAGTCATGCATTAGCCAGCCATGCCTCTGCGGTTTCTTGAAGTAGGAATAATTATGAATGGTTCACAGGAGGCTGGTGTATCCATTAATCCCAGTCCTTTCTGTCTCCACATTCCCCCACTGTGTGTATGAATAATTGACAAAGACGCCTTGTTCTTTTGCACACTTTTCTTCCAGGCTACATCAGTGACTACATCACCCCGACGACCTACGATGGCGACAGCGATGGTGGGGTTAAGGTGCCATCGCCAGGGCCACTGTATGAGGGTCTGCGCAGTGACTATGGCACGCAGGACTCGGACAGTCAGCCAGACAGCCCTCAGTCAGCACTCGGGGGTGGCTACATCAATGGAGATGCAGCAGTCAGTGAGGGCTACGCCGCAGACGCCTTCTTCATCACAGATGGACGGTCTCGGCGGCGGCGGGCAGCAGAGGGGGGCACCCGGGTTCCACAGAGACACGCCTGCGGAGAATGCGGTAAGACCTATGCCACCTCATCCAACCTGAGTCGCCACAAGCAGACGCACCGCAGCCTGGACAGCCAGCTGGCCAAGAAGTGCCCCACCTGCGGCAAGGCCTACGTGTCCATGCCGGCCATGGCCATGCACCTGCTGACCCATGACCTCAAGCACAAGTGTGACGTATGTGGAAAGGCCTTCAGTCGGCCGTGGCTGCTGCAGGGCCACATGCGCTCACACACGGGTGAGAAGCCTTTCGCCTGCGCCCACTGCGGCAAGGCCTTTGCTGACCGCTCCAACCTGCGTGCACACATGCAGACGCACTCGGCCTTCAAACACTTCCGCTGCAAGAGGTGCAGCAAGACCTTCGCCCTCAAGTCCTACCTGAACAAGCACTATGAGTCAGCCTGCTTCAAAGGCTCCTTCTCGCCGCTGGAGGCCTGAGGTGACACAGGAGCCAAACAGGAGCGAGTCAGGCCTGATCCAGACTCCATGTGACTCCATGCTTTTTTTCTTCAGAGGAATGCTTCCCAAGTCCCAGCTGGAGGCCATCGGAGAGCAACAGTAGCACAAAGTTTTGTTGGCGAGTCTGAGGGGGGATGAGCGTCTCTCGGCCAGCCCCTTGCAGCAGCGTGCTCTCAGTCCACGTCACGCTCTGCACACTCTGGATCTGGGAATGAACAAGCGGTCTGAGGGACACGCTGCTGATCTATGACTTCCAATTCGTACTTTCTTTCTTTTCATATCACTGGATATTATCATACTGCTGCAACTTACCCCCTCTCACCCCCCTTACAAGTATTCACAGTTGAGGTAATTGTTTTCATTTCTACCTGTAACAGTTTGCTGTTTATTTATTGCATTATTTATTTATTAATTAACTTATTTATTGTGTTACACCACATAATTTTCATTTCATGAATGCCAGATGTTTGTACATTTTTAACTGTACATTTACTATTTTTTGCACTTGTGTTTTTTCCTTGTGTTTTTAATCAAGCTTATCAACATGCCAAAGCATTTGAATCCATGAGAATGATTTTCCACCTCTTTGATTTTATATGCCTATGTAATGCATGCAAAAAAAGAAGAAAAAAAAAACAAAACAAAAAAATAACAAACAAAGAAAAAAAAAAAAAAAAAAAAAAAACAATGAATCTATGCCAATAGCATAAAGCTTATAATTTTGCCAAAACTTAGATAGACATCAATGGGCAATATTTCTTGGGATTCTCGTGAAGATATATACAGCAATAATCACGTAATGCATGGTATTTTTGAAATTAATGAACTATTACCTATAGCAGCTTTTTCTAAGAATCAGGTATGTTTTGATCTCCTAATAATCAAATGGACAAAAAAAAAAAAAAAAAAAAAAAAAAAGAAATAATATCACATCAG
Organism: Hoplias malabaricus; assembly: GCF_029633855.1. Classification (NCBI taxonomy): domain Eukaryota; kingdom Metazoa; phylum Chordata; class Actinopteri; order Characiformes; family Erythrinidae; genus Hoplias; species Hoplias malabaricus. Next base: position 21,899,873 of record NC_089809.1, read on the forward strand.
GGAAAAATGCCAGTGTAGAGTTAGCCAGTCACCAAGACTTAAAAATAAAAGTATAAACCACCTTTCCTTTGCTCTGTTGTTATGCACTGCCTGCCTCTCATTTAAACGTAGTTTTAGGACGTAGGCTTGAAGTGCTGTAACTCTGCTCTAAGCAGTTCAGAATCATCCTCTAAATCTGCGGAACGCCAGGGCCTGGAAAAATAAAGGCTCCTTCACTCAGAGGGATGAGGAAGATTGCCAGTAGCAAGGAAGACAAATGTCTGCACAGCTGGGCTGTAAACCACTTGCACTGCACTTCAGGCTCGGATTAATGCAAGATTCCTCCTTTCTCTGGCTTCTAGGTGTCCCTCAGATTTCAGCTCAAAGCACTTCATTTTAGAGACTCTTAAAAAGTAGCACAAAAACCCTAGATTCAGGTAGAGATTACTGTATTAGACTGACCTTAGTTTTTGTATCAGAAATGAGGAATATCTGAAAGGCTCAGTCTTAAGAAGTGATGTAGCCTAAATGTAAATACTCATTTGAAGAGAAGAACCTTTTTACAACTGTAGACGAGATCAGGAGATTTCTGAAGCAAATATCAAATGTCCTGCGGTTTTTGAGCC